>NC_134117.1:10930769-11544423 GCF_040939455.1 Microcebus murinus | reverse complement strand
AGATTATATATTATTATTTTAACATGGTATGTACAGGATTCATTTTTTATTATATAAAGGTAACTATTTTATACTCTATTATATTTTAATATAATCATAAACTATTTTTAACTAGTAAAGGGACTTGAAAAATGCTGAGGAAAAACATAGTTTTCCAAGTTTGCTAATTTTTCAATTAAACAGAAACTCAGGGACCTGTATCCATAATTTTGCTTAACAGAATTTCTGTATTTTCTTTTTTTACTTTTTTTTGTTCATTGAAGTCTTATTAACATATACCTCATATTTTTCCATATATTAAACCTTTCTTTATAGCAATAATTCAGTCACTAGCATCTCCTTAGTACTTTACTGGAATGGTTTCTCCAAATAATGCCATTGTGTTTTTTATTTGTTTGTTTGCTTTGGTTAGTGGGAAAATATTCATAGAAAGGAAATGGTGTCTATGGTTCATAACCCTGAAAACACTATTTAAATGCAAACAAGCTGACATTCATATTTAATTGACTGTAAGAGACAATTTATACTTTTTAAATTGTATTATTCAACTTAAATATATGTATGTCTTTTGTCTTTATCAGCATTAATAATAATAATTCACTAATGCATGTTTGCTAGATACAAAACACCTTACTAAGCATAACATACTTGTTATCTCACTTAATTTTCTTGACAACCATATGAGTTACTCTTATTATCACTGTGTTATGCTAAAGGAAATTAAAGTTTAGAAAGGTTATATGCTCATGATCACATAGCTAGCAAATGGCAGAGTGTGGTTCTGAGCCCAGGATCACCTGACTGCCAGGCCCATGTGCTTTCTTCTGAACCACATTGCCTCCCCCAAGAAATAAGAGGATGATGAGGAAGGGAAAGAAGAGCATCTACAAAATGAACTGAGTACCTCCTAAATGCCAGTACTATTCCAAGTGCTTTTATGCATATTAACTAATTCATTCCTCACAATAATCATATGAGAAGTTTCTTATTATCCCAGTTTTGTATGTGGGATACCAAAAAAAAAAAAAAAAGTATGTTGTCACATGGACCAGGAAAGGAACCCAGATCTTCCACATGGCACTCAACAATTCTACAACTAAAATGTCTATAACAATGGAGAACATTGAGACAAGTCACCTCATTTGATGGTCATTGGGACATTTTCCTGGTCCCTAAATATTTCCTGCAGAGTTTGTCCCTGTCAAAGCAAAAATAATCCTGGGAGTGAAAACACAATAAGCTTTATTAGTCAACTGCATTGCAGTATGACTGACGACTATCTGGGTTTAGGAGAGGTGGTTTTTATGAGGGGGAGGAAGACCAGCAAGCCACAGGGCACCCAGAAGAAGGGGTGAGGGAAGTCTGGGAGGAGGAAGGAAGGAGCCCCCTCCTGAGGATGGTCAAGATGCCGAAAGCCACCCTCACCTACTTCACATTTTTCTAGGCTTGGTCTTGCTAGAACCAAACTCCTATTTGTGATTCATAAATGGAGATAAGATAATTAGGTGAACACACTGTGTTCCAGATAAGATGCTGAATTATAATAATGCATTTGGGTTTTACTACTGAAGAACATAAAGCACTTTGTGTAAGATTAGATGTTAAGTGCTGTGCATTTGACTCTGCCAAATATTAATGCAGAATAAATGTAGGATGCTCAATCTATCATCCGTGTGATGGTTTCAACTTGTAAAATGATATATTAAATTGTTCCTTTAAGTTGATGTTACTCCCACACCATATGTCACATGTGATTTGCCATCCTAACTGCATGGGTACATAATGCTATGAGTGACCCTGTGGCAAGAAGAGAAGAGCAAACAGAGTGGGATGGGCTCAGGCTGGTTCCTAATCATACTGCATCCTGGTGTGATTATCGAATTAAGTTCATCTGTGGGTATATCTTAACCACAGACTGAAAAATCTCATTCCCAAGAAGTTGTTTTGACTTTTAAGCAGAGGATACTATAAAAGGTAGACTATTATAAACTCTCCTGAAGCAAAATATTTGCTTTATGTAAATAGCCTTCTCAAGCTAATAAATAATTAAGGAACCTAAAAATAAAATAATGTATGAAGCTCTGAATCTAAAAGGTTTCCAAAGATTTACCTTTGAAAACGATCTGTCTTTAAGGAGAAATACTGAAAACACACCAAGTGCCCTGAGGTCCAAAGGCATAAGTGACAATTAAGGGCAAGAATTAAAATGGAGAGTCCTGTGTTCAGGAGTCACAAAGACCTGGGTACTAATTCTTATCTCCTAGGCAAGTGACGTAGCCTCCCAGACTTTCGATGTTTTCATCTGCAAAACAAGAATAACAGCCCTTGCTCTGGCTGCTTCCACAGTGGTTGTGAGGCACAGATGCAGAGGCGGCAGCGAAAGTGAAGCACCACCCATATCCCTGAGATACTCCATATGTACAGGGTACAATGAAGTCTGGCACAAGGACCTACCTTAAGACTGCACCTTTCACTTTGGGCCTGCGGTATCATTTATAAAAGATTATTTTGGAAGGTGGTAATCACAGAGAACGTTAGAGCTAAAGCAGGATGAGAACTTGGTTGAATGTTTTGTTGAAGAGAGAGAAGGGGAAGGATCAATGGGCTCAGCACCTGAAACTCTGGGAATCACTCGACTTTAGAGGAAGACAGCAAACAACATTCTACAAATGGGTTAAGTTGGAGACAGGAGCAAATGGGGCAGGTACCCTGTCCTGGAACCTCTAGTTGGAATGGGTTGAAGAGGGACATGATAAGTCTGGTGATTTCGTTGTCATTTTAAGGGAGTATGTAAGTAAAAATCTAGTCTGTAAAAATAGATACCAGATACCTATCACTGGGTGGTAGCACTGTGGGTGGGAATATGTGTGATTTTTATTCTTTTTTGAATCTGTATTTTCTAAGTTTTCCATAATGAGAAAGTATTATTTATAATAAAAATGTTACTTATATAAAAAGTAAATACATATTGTATGGATTTTAAATTACATATTATATGTTTTTAAAAAACTAGATTTTTTTTCAGTTAATAGGCACATTATTTTATAGGTAACTTCATTAAGGTGGAAACTGTATTTCTTGAGCATCAACAATTCTTTATGGTAACTGTAACTCTCATTGGGTGGTTACACTGCCCTACTACTTCCCCTGGGGCTTATTTTACTAAGAACTGGATTGGTTGTGTGTAGGGGTGTGGCACAAGTAACTCTCGGGAATACAGGCCACCAAGCTAATGAAGGGCCCCAAGGAAAGAAAGACCTACCCATCAGCTAGGAATTCTCTCCCCCCATGCCACAGACCTGAGGGCACGTGACCTAGGAATGTGCATCCAAAGATAATACTACCTTCAGAGAACTCTACTTATAGGTAAGTAACTCTCCTTTATAGGAGGTATCTTTGTGTGGCAGACTGTTTATGCGAGCAATTTGAATTGAACTTTAAATGAAAAAGGCATATCTCTGTAAGTGGTAATAATTTTAGTCATCTCACTGTGGCTAGGGGTTGTGGAATTCATTAGCACAGATTAACATATAAAGTGGGTGAGATATCTAATAGCAAACGGAGAGGTTTAGGGGCCTTAATTCATCACTGAATGAACAGCGTGTACAGTATTAGGGACTATGAAATTTTTAATTTACACAAAGTGTCCAAGAATATAGGGAATAAATTTAAACCCAAAACAGATAATGGAGCTATGCCCTACCTGGCTGGCAAGTTGAATTGTTTTTACACTGAGTGAAGAAAGCTAATTATCCCAAGCACAAGGAGACTGCTAAAAATAATAAGATTATAAGGAATAATTTGCTGATATAATTACAACAAAATTGGGTACACACAATCGTCAGATACATGTATTGCTTGACCTGGGTGAGAAAGTGAAATAAATCCTTCTTCTATAGCCTTCGTAAATTTGTTTTTATCATCTCCAAGTGGTGTTTGCACAGGCAGCACAATTTGCATGTGTAATGTGGCTGTACAAATTGACAACAAGTAAATTATTCAAGGAAATAGGCTGGTCGCGGGTCTGAACTATCTCGCAAAGCCTATTCATTTTGAAGAATCACTGAGACGTGAAGCTCATACATCAACCGTTTTCTGACAATCCTCAGACTTATTGTCTCCTAAAATGTCATTATGGCTATTATTTATGAAGCTAATTCATTTATTAATATATATTTAACTCTGACTTGTCATGCACCTTAGCAGACATTCTGTGCACTGCATATTTTTGAATAGATGAAAGGCTTTTGCATGCTTTAATGATTACTGTAAGCTGCTATAGATTTATAGAATGCGGCTTTATTATCTACTTGCATTAATACCTTTTCATAACTTTTTTTCTTAAGGCCATCAAATATAAATGGCAAATGACATATTCAAAAGATTGTGTGGAATAAGATTTTCTGAGAGTTTGTTGAATTTTAGAACAAAATGGGTTATCTGTCAGTTAAGGCCTAATTCACCTAAAAAGATGGGTATATACCAATTATGTTGAATCTTCCTGCAAAATATAGGCTGCAGTTTTTCAAGAAAAAGGAAAAGATGCATGATTCATTGAGTGCTTTCCTTATGAGAAGAAAGCCCACCCTTTTATATGTGCTGAAGTTGGATGACATTTCCCAAGAAAGCTGAATTTTAGTTGTTTATTGTTACATGGGGTCTTGCACTGTGCCCTTTACATTGTCATCAGTCAATAACTGGGTGTTGAACAAATGGGTAACCAGATGAATGATCCCCGGTTTTCTGATAATGCTGTGAATAAAATCAGTAGAATCAATCATATACCTAGAGTACAATTTTATATATTTCTGCTTTGTGCTTTGGCACTTCTAGCCTTCTAATGTTCTGTGACTCCCACTGTGATTTAGAAATAAACCATATGTATATGCAATCAAAATACACAATACATGTTATTTTTATAATATGCGTAAGAAAATACCAATACTGGGCATGTACAGCTACTTCTTCTTGTCTCTGCATAAAGTCTGCTCTCTCATAAAGTCTGCTACTATTTGTGGCCATGACTACTGTGTGAGTGTGTGAGTGGGTGTGTCTCTCTATGTGTTTATGTGTTGGTGAGGGAGAAGGAACTGAAGAATAAAAAGAAAGGACAGTATAGTTGCCTGAGTTATTCTGCTTTGAGTGTGTTTCATGCTAACCGTTTAAATATTCACCATATTTCTGACTTAACATTTCTGCATTTGTGTGGGTTTAAATATAACACTCTTGTAGTATCAACCAACTGGAAGGGCAGCACAGGCAAGCATAACACTACTGCAATTTAGCAATCGATTTGAATTTATTACAAATCAAATGCTTCATTTCAAAGATAAAAATTGTAGGAAGATGAAAAATGCCATTATGTAACCTGAGTATTATATTGAATTATTAGTTTTAATAAGGTTATAAAATTACCAAAACTTTTAGATAATTAAAATTTGTTTGTAACATGCTGCTTTTTTTTTTTTTTTTCCTGGAGACAGAAGGTAGATTAGTGCTTGCCTAGGGCTGGTAAGGTGAAGAGAATGGGGAGTGACTGCTAATGGACAAAAGAGTTCTTTTTGGGGTAACTAAAAGGTTTTAAAATTAGATTGTGGTAATGGTTGCACAACTCTGTGGATAGACTAAAAAGTCATTAAATTCTACGCCTTTTAAATAGGTAAACTGTATGACATGTGAATTATATCTTAATACAGCTATTTAAAAAGTACTGCTTGATCTATGTCAAAATTAAATATTTTACTATATATTACTATAATCAACGTCATGTACTATGAATGGTAGCATAAGGAAATAACTACTAAAGAAACTTGCTTACGAATGAAACCAAATTGAAATATATTAATAAAACAAGTGATTTATCTACAAAAGTATAGGAAGGCCCATTTCCAGAAATTTAGCCTTCAACAAGAATGGTATTCGTGTTGTATAATGTGATGAGAGAGAAGAAATTCCTGTCTCAAACACTGATATAAGGTATCAAATACAGTCAAGCAAAATCTTTAATAAATGCATAAGGAAGATACTATTTTTCATTCAGAATTATTACATAAGACTAACAAAGCATCAAGAATCTATTTTTAAAAGTAATTTTCTTATATTAAACAGTCTCTCAAAATGTCATATTAGATATGGAAAGTAAACCACACACATACATACAAAATGTCTTTCTAACTGCATCACGCTGGCAGGGAAGGCTGATGACATTTTTATTAGTAATATTAATCACATACTTAAAGGGAAAAATGTCTCACTTTTCCAGGAACCATAATATTTACCTATTTACACCTTTTAAAATTTCAATAACTCCAACTTAGAACCCTTAACCCCCATAACCTTCAAAAAACAAGTAAAATGAAAATTAATAAATGTTCCCTGGTGTGCTATGAACCATTAATTGTACAGACTGGAAAGCTTTAGCCTAATAAGAAACATGCTTTCGGCAGAAATGTGAAAGTCACCTGATGCTCATGATTTAATGATAAAAATGTGCAGTCAATTTTCAATGAAGTTAAGACCTACAACCCAGGAATATTTTAACTACAAATTCTTGCAGATACCTGAGGAACTTTGAAAGGTGAACAACCTGAAGTACTGAAATGTTCTCAGCATGGATTAAATATTATAATTCATCTCTAAAGTGGTCTAAAGATAGAGGCAATAGAATTTCCAGTAATAACAAATGATCCTAGATGGATTTAGCCCAACACTCCAAAAAAGCACAGGCATTTCATTAATCTAGCAATAAAATAATTTTATTAGTAATTTTTAGAGAGTTATCATAATATTAGAAGTAAAGACAGGTTAATAATATCATTAACCACAAATCTCACATACATTTTAAAAATCAGCTCTAGGTTTAGCAATAAAAGTCCTAAGCATAATTCATTCATTCAGTCAAATAAATACTTATTTAGTTCTCACTATGAACAAAGCCTACAGTAGACATTCTGGCCCTACAGGGGGTAGATTCTGGGAGGATATAAAGATGCACAAAACACAGTCTTGTCCTTGAATAACTTAAATCATGAGAGGAGTGTGATGTGTTTTTACAAAAATTTCACCATTATTGTTTGAGTTATTTACAATGAGCAATGTTTTACTTGTATAATCAGAACCAAGTATGTTAAGATGGATTTTTTTTTTAAAAGGTACTTAAGTGCCATTGAGTGAGGTGTAGAGCTTTATAGGTATTCAGAAGAGAGGTCCCTGCCAAGGAAAATTTTCAGAGAAGAGTTAGCATGTGTGCCGGGCCTGGAAAGATGACTAGCTTTATGACAGACTGAGTTGAAGAAGGCAATTCAGGTGGAAGAGATCATGTCAACTAAAGTTGGAAAGTGAAAGTGATGAAAGCAATGCAGTATGGCTGCAGGGTAGGGGGCATGTACAGCAGATAAAACTAGCATGTGATGCTGGGGCTCAATCACAAGAGGCCTACACTGTCACACTTGGGAATTCAGATTCGGTTTGTCAGGTCATATATGTAAGGCACTTCGCAAAAATTACCAGGTGTGTTGTAAGAGCTCAGTACACATGAGCCATTATCATTGTTCAAGGTCTCAAAAGGAGATGGAGCAGAGCAAGGGTTAAAGATCTCCTGGGTGGCCAGTTCTGTGTTCTTCCTTCTGTCCCATAGGCAGACTCCAGGTGAGTATTCCCGGACGCACTTTCAGATTGTCCCTAATCCATTTCCACCTAGCACCCATCATGTCCCTCAGAGATATGCAGTGCCCCTCCAAAAGTTCCTTCATTGCAAAGACCGTGTCCTTTTCTCTATCTTTATTCCCACGGTCTTAGCACATATTGTTGAACCAACTGCCCATTAGGTGTGAATACACCTGGATAAATGAATAAATTGATACCTATGCGTCAGAGCATATGGCCATTAATCTAGTAACTGAGTTTGTCATCACTAGGCATCAAAATAATAGTTTCTGGATCTGCCAGGTTCACAAATGAGGCATTGTCCCTAGCAGCCCTTGCCTACAACCCTCTGGATATTGACATTCTTTCCATTCTCCTTCACTCTCAAATGACCACATCTGCCCACATATGAGTATTGTGAGTGAAATAGGGGTTATCAAGTGCCTAGCATTGTGCCTGATGCATATGAAAATTCACCAAGTGTGCTTTTTGCCCTAAACAGAATTGCCAGCTTATCCACCTAGTGCTATGACGCGGTACACCATTCCATGTACTGTTTTGGAGATAAAAGAAATAAGGCTCTTTCACAATTTACATTTGAATGTCTCCTTTAGATCGATTCAGCCACCCTCATGGACATTGACATACTCTTTCCTTTTCTGTGACCATCCCCAACACCCTGTGGCTGAACTAACTTCCTCAAAACTGAGAATTATGGAGTTCATAGCTGCATTGTAAGTCAATTTTCTGTTCCCACCAAGATCTAAGGGATTGAAGTCCAGAGCAGTGAAGGACTGAGGCCCAGCGTGGTCAGGTGACTTGCCTCGGACAAGCACTGTTGTAAGTGGCAGAGAGGAAGAGTTTTCAGTCTTAATCAAAATCTTTGCCATCATGGAGGCAGTGGAGCCCAGTGAGAGCAGGGAAAGGACAACTGGCACATTAGCCAAATCAAGTCCACCACCTATTTTTATAAATAAAGTTGTACTGGAATGGAGCTATGCCCATTAATTTACTTGATGCCTATGGCTGCTTTCATACTACAAAAGCAGAGATGAGTAGGTGCAACAGAGGTCAAAAGTGTTGCAAATCCTAAAATATTTACTATCTGCCCCTTTGCAAAAAACATTTGCTGACCCCTGGTTTAGAATAATGGCTTTGTCAGGCAGAACTGAGTTTAAATCCTAGTTCCAGCTTGGGTGAGTTAACCTCTTTACACCTCAGTTTCTTCATCTGTAAAATGGGAATGATGATAGTTTATACTTTGTAGGGTTATTGTGAAGATTAAATACCCCAAAGTACCTAGCACAACACTTGAATCATAGCTTATTAAATGTGAGCAGTGATGATGGTGGTGCACATATACATAAAATTTTTCATACATGGAACACCATACCTCAAAAGAGCTTTAAAAGTATGTTCTAGAATGTACCTGGGATTTGTTTTAATCAGGTGTGCTGACTTATATGTACACAGAAATAACTGTTAGGAAGGAGGTAGTTCTTATATTCACAGGTCCCCAGAAATGGAAGGTGGGGCCCAGGAGGCAGGGCACCCATGTGCGGGACCACACGGAAAAAGCACCAAGGTCAGGCAGGAGGCAGAGGGAATGAGAGGAAACGTGGCAGCAGCGTTTGTTGAAGCTTCTGCAGGAAAGGGTAGCCTTTATTGAAGTTTCTCCAGGGTAAACAGGTTTAGGAGTGGCTGGTTTGAGAAATTTGGGCAGGCTCTGGGGTATAGGGACTATTCTGAGTCTTCTGGTACCCAGCCCTAGGGTAATTATGACAGAGGAATAGTGTCCCTGAGCATAAGAGCCTGATAAAGGAGGTGGCTGGGGGTGTGCGCTTTGGATTGGCCGGTTTGTATATGAAAGGTGCACTCCTGCCTGGGGAGATGTTTACTGTCTCCAGGAACTCACTAACCCCAGGAGGGGCAGTCTCTCCAGGATCAGCAGGACCCCAAGATGACAAAGCAGCAGGAAATACAGAAAATAAGAAACGTAATGAATATAAAGGGGCTTGTTGAACGCCTATAATTTATACACATATAGTACATATGCTTGCGTATGTAATATATGAAATACATATATATTAATGCAAGTGGACTACATTTACATACACGCATACATAAACACATATATATTATGTACAGTATATGAAAAATGCAGGTATTGAGGCACATAGAATACACACACACACATACACACACACAAAATCCTGTGCCAAATAAATATTTTCTTAGTTTCTGTGCACAATACAACTATTCTGTGATGAAATTACTCTACCTGATTGTGTGATCCTAGCACTAAAGGTAGAATAGAGGTAACATGGAGAATTAAGATTAGGTCGAATTTAGCAGTAATTGAACTATGCTTTTCCTTTGCCATCTATCGCTTTGTGATTACTCTTTAGCTCTTTCCATTTTTTCCCACCCAGTGGTGAAATTGAGTCACTGCAGCAGCTGATGCCAAGTGCTTTTCCTTTAGGGTTCACTGCCTATTTCTTAGTTCTGAAAAAAACAACTCTAACAAGTCAGTAAAGTTAAGGGAAATGAAGATGTTGGAATGACTGTGACTTCAAACAATCAAAACTGCTTTGGAAATGATGATGAAGGTAGTAAATTACCACCTTCCATACTATTAATACATACTATAATATTATTATGTCTATAATAACACATATATTAACACATATAATAACACATTACACATCTACACACATATATCTCCAATACATGTACCATATATGTGTATATGTGTGCATAGAGATATTCACATACACACACACATCTTTATAAAGTGTGTCCAAATTTTTCCCCATTTTTCATTGAGTTATTTTCCTTTGTCTCTTTATTATTGACTTTGTACGAGTTATTTATATATTTTTGATACCAACCCTTTGTTATATATATGTTTTGTGAGTATTTTCTCCCAGTCTGTGATTTACCTATTCATTTTCTCAATGGCATATTTTGATTAGCAGAAGTTTCTAATTATGTCTATCATTTGTTGTCTGTGTCCTACTTCATAATGTTAACTCCCCAAGGGCAAAGATACCTGACCGTTTTGTCTATCAATGTATCCAAAAGGCCTACAACAGAGTCTTGTACCTTGTACACACCCAGTAAATATTTTCCAAATTGATCTATAAACTATACTGCTTTCAAAGAAAATTCTAAGGTATGAACTAAGACAAGGTAATTGATAGCATATCCTCATACCCTGTCTGGCTCCTTGGACTTTATTTGGGCCTCTGTGATTATGAAGATAAGGCCTGTTGGGAATGTTTTCGGGAGAGGCTGTGAGACTCTGGGCAGCAGAAGCCCTGGGACCCCAAGAGGAAAAAGTAATAAATAATAGAGAAGAAAAATAACCACTATATACAAACAAGCTCAAAATAGAAATGATATGGACTTTTGGCTTCTGTAATCCTCCTAAATATAAGAATTATGAGTTTTGGGCAAAATATAAAAAGCAGCTATTCAGAGCCAACTAAGAGCAACAAAACAGGCAGACAAGAGAGAGGAATCTGTATTTAGAAGAAGGGAATGGCAATGGGAAAGTTTACCATTATTTCAACTCTTTGCTGGAAAGCAAGACCCAGCCAGTGCCAAATAAAGGTGACTAGAACTTGAATAGAAAAACTGTAGACTTACAGGAATGAAGAGCCAGGAGGTAGAGTTCAGGATGATTACAATAACCAGAAAGTGAGGAGGGAATCTTGGAATAAAGAGAGCCAAATAGGGGGACGTAACAGGTTCTATGTATAAACTCTGCACAAGTCATTGGCTGACCCCTGAACCATGTGTTCTGGTAACCCAGCTAAGGTTAGGAGAACTAAACAGAGATTTCTGTTACTGTTCGGTGCAAAGAGACACTTTGGAGTTTGAAGTCGGTCAAGTTAGCAATCTGCTTAAAACAAATCAGTACTCTTCAGAGGAATATAACAGACTCCAGAGGCTCTATAACATATCATTCTCAATTTCCTGGATACTATCCAAAATGCTAGATATATGAAGAAAAAACAAAACTGTAAGCCAAAGGCAATCCGTGGAGCCTGACACTATGCTAAATAATTACTGCTAATTACCGCTAATTACTTGTGAGGATTTGATTTTTCTTAAGAGATGGGGTCTCATGATGTTGCCCATGTTGGAATGCAGTGACTATTCACAAGCGCAATCCAACTACTGATCAGCACAGGAGTTTTGACCTGCTTCGTTTCCAACCTGGGCCGGGTCACCCCTCCTTAGGTAACCTGGTGGCCCCCCATTCTTAGGAAGTCACCATATTGATGCCTAACTTGGTGCAGACACCCAATCGGCATAATGCACTACAGCCCAGAACTCCTGGACTCAAGCGATTGTCCCATGTCAGCCTCCCAAGTAGCTGGGAATACAGGCATGTGCCACCACATCCAGCAAGACAAGGATTTTAAATCAGCTATTTTAACTATTTCATGAATGTAAAGGAAAATATGTTTGTAAAGAATTAACAAATACAAAATCTCAATAGAGAACTAGAAACTATAAAAAAGGATCAGATGGAAATTTGAAAACCAAAAATACAACACTTGAAATAAATTTTGTATTATGGGCTTGACAACACATGAAAATTAGTGAAGAAAAAGTCAGAGCACTTGAAGACAGATCAACAGAAATAATTCTGTCTGAAGAACATATAAAAAAATACTGGGGAAAAATGAGCAGAGCCTCAGGGACCTGTGGAGCAATATAAAAAGATCTAGCATACATACAATTAAACCTCAGAAAGAAAATGGAATAGAAAGAGCATTAAGGAAATTTAGTATATGTACATGTAATATACATGATAAATGTTATGGAGGGATGGGTCTATTCTAAAATGTAGTTTTAGGTTTCACATATATGATATATTAACAATTCTAAATATATGTGTCCTATAACACAATTTCAAAATGTATTTTTATAAAAACTGACAAGTAAAAAAGGAAAATAAACAAATCCACATTCATAGTTGGAGGTTTTAACCCTCCATTCTTAACAACAACATATCAAAATTTGTAGGATGCCGCTAAAGCAGTGCTTATAAAGATCTTTATAGCTTAAAATACTTATAATAGAAAATAAAAGAGTGGAATAAAATTAATGGCCTAGGATTTGGCCTATAAAAATAAGAGCAAAGTAAATCAGAATTAATTAAAAGAAAGGAAAAGGAAAAAATAAATAACAGAAATTAATGAAATAAATCCAGTGGAGAAGTCAGTTTAACAAATGGTGCCAGAACAACTGGATACACACATGGAAAAATATAAACCTCAGCTTCTACTTCACACCATACATGAAAATTGGTTTGAGATGGGTCATAGACCTACTCATAATGGGTAAAACTATAAACTTTTGGAAGAAAAAGAGAGAATATCTTCAAGACTTAGCAATAAACCAAACTTCCTTAGACCAGATACAGAACACAATAATCGTAACAGAAAAAATTAATAAATTAGACATAAACAAAATTAGAAATTTCTGCTAATCAAAAGATACCCTTGCTAAAATGAATAGGTAAATCACAGACTGGGAGAAAATATTCACAAAACATATAACTAAGAAAGAGTTTGTATCCAGAATATATAAAGAACTCCTATACGTCAGTAGTAAAGAGACTAAAGCAAATAATCCAATGAAAAATGGGAAAAATTTGGACACACTTTATAAAAGATGTGTGTGCACGTATATATACACACACACATACATACATATAGTATGTATATATTGGAGATACATATAGTATATATATTGGAGATATATATGTGTGTATATCCAATAAGTTTATAAAAAGATGCTCAACATCAAGTCATAAGGAAAATACAAACTAAAATCATAGTGAGATATAATGATATGACCACTGAAATTGAGAAGACAGACAACCCCATACATTGGTGAGGATATGGAACTACCAGAACTCTAATACATCGCTATGGGTGCGTAAGATAGGAAACAATCTGGCAGTTGATTTTAACACAAACATTCACTTATCCTATTATCCAGAAATCCCACTTAGAGTTAATTCCCCAAGAGACGTGAAAGCATATATATCTTCAAAAAATAAATGTATACAAGAATGTTTGTAGCAGCTTTATTCATAACAGTTGAAACCTATAAACATACCATCAACAGAATGGATTAAACAAACCATGGTATATTCATACAATCGAATATTACTCAGCCATAAAAAGAAACAAGCTACCAATATAGGCAACAACATACATGAATCTCAAAAATATTATGCTGTGTGAAAGAAGTCTTTCAAAAACAGGACATACTATACTGTATAATTCCGTTTATGTGAAGTTTGAGGACAGGCTATACTAATCTATGTTGAAAGATCAAAACAGTGATTGCCTTTGAGTGAGTGGGTAGTAAGGGCTGGAATTCACTAGAAAGGGGCATGTGGAAACTTTCTGGGATGATGATAATATTCTGTATTCATAGAGTTTGGGATCATATTATACAAGTGCATGAATTTGTCAAAATTCATTTCTAAAGATCTGTGCATTTCACTGTTTGTAAATGCTACCGAAAAGAAAACAAATGGCAAAACACATCTCGTGCTGCCACTATATGCATACTTTCAGTGTTTTATTTATTTATTTATTTTTATGTAAATCAATATGTTTGTAACTTTCAGTGTTTTAAATGCCTCCTTTTACCAAACTCTCATGCACTTTTCTGATACCTTGTCTTTACTATGCTGCTCCCTTACCTCGTTCCTCTTTCCCCTTCTCCACTTTTTCCTCCTATCCCTACCCATCTATGGGCTCAGGGGAAATGCCAGTTCCTCCAAAACGTTTTCCAAAATCTGCCAGCTATAAACAACCCCTTCTCGTCAAAGATTTCTGTATTCACTTTCATGTCTTTTTATACAATAAAAATGGAGAAGATTTGATATCTAATGCCTCTGATTCATAGCCTCATTCATAGAATGTACGGTACTATGGTCAGGAATTAAATTTTTAGCCTTTAATTTTTTTGGTTTAGATCCATGAAAATATCTGGATTATTAATCAGAATGCAAATTAAGAAACTAATCTGTGATACCCTGTTAAGATAACTGTAAAATAAAATAAGATTTTTTACTAATAGGGAAAACCTAATGGAGAATAAATTAACAGAAAAATAATTTGAGGCAGATTTTCCCCAACATAAAAAGAACAGAATAGTTCTCAGAATTAAACACTTTAAGGAGTCTGGTAAAAATGTGGATTGCTTCCCCAGATTAAAAAAAAATCACAAACATAAATTTTGCATATGATTTCAGAGATTTCATGGATCTCAGTCAAGAATGCTTGGCTAGAGATAAACCTAAAAAATTTATAGTTTTTTTCCCATGGCAAAATAAAATTTAAATGGATGGGATCTAGCTGTAAATGAAAGTCATCATGAAAGATGGCAATATATGCAACCTGAACGTTTGCACCCCATAATATTCTGAAATTAAAAAAAAAAAGACTTAGTCGGAAAAAGGAATGTAAAATAGCCCATTAATAAGTTTTAAAATATCAGTTGCATGTTGAAACTATTGTATTTTGGATATATTGGGTTAAATAAAATATTCTATTAAATTTTTTTTAAAAAAGAAAAAGTTCTCATGAGATGGATGATGCTAGAAAGTAAAACAATGAAATAGATGGTAAATTTAATAATTATGTTTGGAATGTGGTAGAAATGAAAAATTCAAGAAAAGACAACTGATAAAAAGCATAATATCAGGGATATCTAAATTGTGTGAAAAATATTCTCAAGATCAAACAAATAGTAAAGGCATGAAAAAAGTCACACCAGAATAACATTTTTCAGAACTGAATAAAAGTAATATCATAAACCAAGAAATATCCTTAGCCACTTAAAACTGGCATATAAGAGTTTTCAATTTTCTCTTTTTTCCCCCACCCTGAGAGTTTTCAACTTTCAAAGAGAAAGCTCAGAGTCCATTTTAAATTTCATGTACTTATTTTAAATTTATTTTTTAGATATTTCATATATCATGAACTGTCCCGACCCGCGGGACCTTCTGTTACTCGCGGGGGCGAGGGGGACCTTGCCTGAAAGAGATGAGCGAGAGAAAGAAACGAGACCAAGGGAATGATTGTCAAGGTCTGCTTTACTTAGATTCTTAGTAGGTTTTATAAGCATACAGAAACAAGGAAGTAGAAACAAAAAAATAGAGTGTTAACGATGAGGCTTGGGTCTGGGTTAATTAGCCCCAATCAGCGTCTTATATCCTGTTTTTGACTGGTTACTCATCTCCAACCTGGCAGGTGGTCGGGAACAATTGCAGTCAGCATACCCTGGAGCATCCCGTGGTCAGCACGTCATGGACTGCATTCTTCTCGGAGCTATAGCTGGAATTTTCCAGGGCGAAGTCCGTGTGTAGGACGAGTCATAGGGGAGTTGAGGGTCTTTAAGGGTCCTTGCCTCTAACAATGAACAACCTAAAAATAATGTGTCAAACATTTGTGTACTCTCCATCTAGTTTAAGAAATAAGACAAGCTAGCTAATCAGGAGGAGGAGGAGGTGAGAGGATCTCTTGAGCTCAGGAATTTAAGGCTGTCTTGAGCTATGATCACACCTGTGAATAGCCACTGTACTCCAGTATGGGCAACACAGCGAGACCCCATCTCTAAAAAAAATTAAAAATAAAAAAATAACCAAATATTGTTGAACACGCCATTATTTTCCCTTCTCTGATTTTGCCTCTCTCCACTCACCTCCACATAATAACCAGTATATTGAATTTTATCATTACCTTAACTTTTTAATATAAGCATGCTTATTGTGAAACAATATAAAGTTTGTGCATGCTTTTGAACTCAAAATAAACAGTATTGTACTCTGTGTTTTCTTCTGAAACTTGTTTTTGTATTCAACATTGTATTTTCTGATATTCATTTAGGTTGATCCACACAGCTGCTTTTCATTCATTTTTACTGCCCGACAATATTTAATGAAAAAATTGCAATTTAGTTTTTCATCCTCCCTTCCATGAATATTTGGGTGGTTACAATTTTGTTTCTTGCTATTTGACTTTGCAGTAAGCAATTTTTTGTTATTCCCAAAATGATGCTATGAACTTTCTTGTACATGGATTCATGAGTTTGGAAGTTTCTCTAGCATAGTGGTTTTCAAAGTGTGGTCCAGTACCAGCAGCCTGAGTAGCACCTGGGATCTTGTTGGCATTACAAATATTATCATTGGACTCCACCACAGACCTACTGAATTGGAAACTCTGAGGGTGGGGACAGTAATCTGTGTTGTAATGAACCCTCCGGGAGATTCTGATGCACTGTCAAGTTTGAGAGCCACTACTCTTGAAGTGAAACTACTGGATCATAGGAGGATATGTGCATCTTGGTTGGATAACATTAAATGCCTGTCCAAGTAATTGTATCAACTTATACTCCAACCCATCATTCTGTGAGTTTCTACTGTTTCACATTCTTATCAATAGTTCATATTCTCAGAACTTTTAATTTTTTGGCCAATACAGCTAGCATAAAATGATATCTACTGTGGATCTTATTTTAGTCTTTCTTGTTTCTATTAAGATTGATCACCTTTCTATTCATTTGTTAGTAATCCATATTTTTCTATGAAATGTCTGTTCCTGTCTTTTGTCAGTTTTTCTATTGAATTTTTTATCTTTTTTCTTACTGAGTTCATATTCATCCTTGTCAGTTAGATGTTTTGCAAATACCTTCTCCCAGTCTGACTGGCTGGCTCTTTCTTTCTTTCTTTCTTTCTTTCTTTCTTTCTTTCTTTCTTTCTTTTCTTTTCTTTTCTTTTTTTTACTTTTAAGTGGTGTTTCTTGATGAATAAAAGTCTTTGATTTTAACGTGTCATATTAATCATTTTTCTATGTGGCTTGTGGTTTCTCATCTTACTTAAGAAACCCTTCCATACCAGGAAGTAATAAAGATATTCTACTTTATTTTATTCTAAAAGTCTTAACATTTTGCCTTCATATTTAGGTCTTGAATCTACATTGACTTTATTTTGTATGGTATGAAATAGAAACACATTTTCTTCATACGTATAACTAGTAGTCCCAGTTATAGATTTTAGGAAGGAGAGTTGACATCTATATAATACTAAGTCTTCCTATTCTTATTCATGAGTGTAAATATATCTATTTATTTAGATCTTTTTCAATGAATTTCAATAAAGTTTCATAATTTTTGGTAAATTTATTCCTAGATATCATATACTTTTAGTTGCTTTGTAAATAGTGTCTTTTAAAAATAAATTTATATTTTCTAAATGTTTGTTGCTGGAGTAAAAAACATGATTAATTTATTTGGTCTTCTAGCCAGCAAACTTGCTTAATTTCAAAATGGTAAAAACCTGATTATCCTCACATTTTTCTACCATAGCAACTATTGCAAGATGCTGGAGTAACAGCTATAGAACCCTTAGGAAAAAACTGGGGGACCTTGGAATATCCCATTTAGGCAAGTCATCCATACATAAGTGCAAAAGAAAGGATACTCTTAGATCCATGAAGTCTCAGGCTTTTTCTTTTTTGCAGTTTGCTCGAGGCCATACTGCAGAATATTAGGAAATGAATTAGAATTTAAAAATACTGGAGATGGTACCACTAAGATGAATCTGAGGTAACCACTTGTCAAACGGAAATCAGTAAACAAGATCTTGAACTAGAAGGCTGCTCCTACTATCTGATTTCAGTGATTTTCAAAAAGTAGTAGTATACAAAAGCAGTATACAAAATAGATAAATATCCTGGAATAAAATGGGGTTCAAGAGAAAGAAGTCTCAGAACTTTAGATTCAAGAAATGAAGGATGGAAAAGGTGGAATCCAACATGCAAAATCTCTTGTCTTTAATGCACAAAACAAGCCTTTAGTTTTTATCAGATACATTTAAAATTTTAGAAACATCTGTGAAATACTGTTCTCTTTATTTGAATAAAAAAAATAGGTGTTTGCATTCCAAATTGTTTTAAAACACCAAAGGAGACAATCTTGCACATATGATAAAAGTCATGTAAAGGACAACAAAGTATAATACTAAAAAGGGAAAAATAACTATATGTAATGATTATAATGGATATAGTTATATAAATTCCCCATAGGCTCATATCGAGTAAAGAAACAACTTTAATAGTATTTTACTTAACAGAATTTTTTAACCAAAGCACTACAAACATTATTAAAAATAGAATGATGGTTATTGCACGCACAAAAAGTTATTGAAAAGAACAGTTTTATTTGGGAAAAAGCTTCTGAAGATTTTGCTTTGTATGGCAGGGTACAGAAAGATATATTTAATGTCTACTACTACAAAAAAGTTTCTAAATCTCATTTATTTTATTTGTTTATTAAATACTTATATAGTGCTTACCATGGGCCAAATCTTATTCTAAGTGCTTTACAAAAGTGAACTCATTCTGTTAGCCAGGATCCTGGCAGGAAACAGATGGCATGCTCAAATTGGATAAATTGAAGCAAATTGAATAAAAGGAATATTTACAAACGTGTGAGTGGGATTTAGAAAATGCACTAGGGGATTGTGCAACACCCTGGCTCACAGCAGCAGGGAGCCTTTACCATCCCCTGGCCTTTCTGAAGGGTCACAGGGAGGGAATGATGAGACGTACCCAGAAAGAGTCTCTTCCCAGAGGCCGCTTGACAGGAGCATTGGGTTGCTGACAACCCATGGCAATGTGGCAGCAAGGGAACAAGGGAGATAAACATCCCATCCTCATTCTCGTCCTGCCTCCACTCTCCTGCCAGTGCCTCCCATCAGCCAAACCCAACAGAGAGCCAGAGAGCAAAGAGCTCATTAATGCCACCTGTATGGGCTGGTTTTCCAGGGTACAGAAGCAGGGTGGAGAAAGGTTGGAGGTGGAACTAAAGGGGCAAAAAGAAGATACTCGGCACACTCATAATAACCCTATATAGTAGGTACTATTGTTGCATGCATTTTATGGAAACCGATGCACAGAGAGGCTAAATAACTTACCCAAAGTCACACAGCTCATAAGTGTTGGACCCTGGATTTTAACCCAGGAACTGCCTATCTTTCTCATCATATTATCATACTGTAAGCTTATATATCTTATTATAACCATCCTCTATTTTTTAAACATTTAATGCTATATGGCATAGTGGGATTTAAATGGATTAAATAAAGACCCTTGTAAGGGTCATTTTTGACTTCTCTCTACCACCTGTTTAAGGGCTAGGAGGCATTTTTATGTTATTGTAGGCACTTAACCACCAAGATTCCTCTTATGATTCATAGATCATTTTGAAAATTGAGCAATTTTCATGATAGGCATACTTCCCAGCAGCTCCTTAGTAGACTTGGGAAGATTACAGCTAGAGGAAACACACAGGAGGTGAAAATTTGGTCTCATTTGTAAGTGTTTAGTTGTAAATATGGACTGTGGTTTTATTATGTTTGTACACATGAAGTCTTTTACTTTTCCAATAGAATTGTAGGGATCTGGCACTTCTTAACAATCAAGTCACAAATCCTTTCCAGATTTATTTTTGATATTTTCAAATATTAAAGATAAGCCATAAATTCAGTATAAAATAAGTGTGTTCTAGCAAATAAATTATAAAGCATATTTCTAGAGATAAAGTCATGTTTCTTGTTGATTTCTATTGTTAGGTTGGTATTCTCTTGAATCAACTACCTACTAGAAGGGTCAGAATTAGGGGAAAGGACAAGGCTAAAATGATTTCCAAGTCCAATATTGTTTTCCTGAGATTTTTGTATTGTAAGTGCCTTGTTTTCCAGAACTTTCCCCCTTTGCATCTACCCTCCTGCTATGGTGTACACTTGCCCTTATTCTGTGTTTGTCTGCTATGCCCTGGGCATACAATATATCTCCCTCTTCCCTGAAGCATGCACTTTATTAATATACCTTCATGCCTTTTCATGTGCTCTTGCCCCTGCCTTGAATGCCCTTCTCCTATACTTGAGTAACTTCTCTTCTTCATTTGGGAATCTAAGTGCTACCTTTTCTGAGAAAGTTTTCCTACCCTCTCCTAGAAAGAGCTTATCACTTCCTTCTATGAGCTTCTAAAATTTTTTGTGCCTACCTCTAATCTTATTTGTGGGTGTATCTGTTTATTACGCTGAACTGTACTTCTTAAAGGCCAGGATCATAGACTACTGAAGAGTTTTCAAAAAGTTGTTGGATGAACAACTATTACTAAAACAACTAAAGGTAATTAGTTTTATGATTCTTGGCTGTTATACAGGGACCAGAAACTCCTTCAAAGTCTGTTTATATTTTTCTGTGTCCACCACCCATGGGGAAGGATTCAGAGACTAGCCTAATAGAATGAAAAATCATATGTATCCTGCTTTGCATTTTACTAATATCAGGGTCTAATGTAATTCTTTAGTAGGTAGATCTAACATTACCTAGGTGAACCAGAATTCCCAAATTATTAATAGTTTCCTTAGTATTTTCTTACTTATAATGATTCCATCAGTAAATTGATTCCATTTTAGGTATATTACAAATTATATTCATGCTCAAAACATTAAAACTATCTAGGTATTATTTCTAAGTATGTTCTTCTGAATAAGTATTAAAATCAGAATTTGAGGTAGGTTCATATTATCACAAATAGGGATGAAATTTTGGTGTAAAAAACACTCTTGATAAACAAGCACAGCATCTTTGTAATTTGTGTATAAGGGTTGGTTTTTCTAAAAGAGTGAGTGAGCCTCTCTCTGGCTCTCCTTTTGCATATCAAGCGCCTTCATCAGTAGGTGTCATTTCAAATGGCCCCATTCTGAGCTGTCCACTTGCCATCCATGTGGTCTACCTGCCTGCTCACCTGGTTTCTCCACGTGATCCCTACCCACACTGCTTACTTTAAATTCAGTTTATGCTAAACCCACCATTTACTTTTATCCTCTCTGCCACTGGCTCCCAACCATCCCTCCCTCTACTTAATTGGTAGTGGAACGGTTTGAAGCCAAAATTTGTGTATCATTTAGCTTGTACAGGTGGTGTTGGAGCTGGGGAGGTGAAAGCAAAGTAGCAGCTTTCTCTACCACCCATTACTCCCCAAGTGTCCCAAGGCTACTATTAAACTCTCAGTGGTGTAGAATAACCTATATTCTACCTGAGATTATGTCTAGTGAAGATCATTCTCTGAGCTAGCCTCTTCAGTTTCTCTTTCTCCATGGCCAAACACGTCACTAGCATTGCTTATCAGCTGAGATGCTGCATGCGGAAGTGTGTTATAAACCATGCAGCAAGTATGTAGGGGGGGAAGATTATCCGTACCTAAGCTTAGAAAGACCACGGAAGTTTGGAAATGTTTTTAAAGCTAGAATCAGTGCATTGTAAAGAAAAGTGTCCCATCAAGAGACCTCAAAATGTAGTTTGAGGGCTTAAAACTCAGTAATATTTTTCTCGGTTTTCAGAATGATACTCATATTTACTGAGAGTTTATGGCTTATAAAGTATTACCTCAATCCTCGAGTTGGCAAATGATTTGAAATCTTGTTCTGAGTTATTAGTTTAACTTTATGTTTTCTGTCCCTTAGTCTCCCATATGGCATATATTTATTTTTAACATTAATGCGAATTAAAGTTAATTTTGTTTGGGGAATTTGGAAGAATTCTGTAAAATCCCTTAAGGTAGTTGGAAATACCCTGGAGTTGAAACAAACTAGCGTTGGAAGACGGTAATCTAGATTAATGTTAATAGATAGCATGTCAGGATTAATCATGTATCTTGCACTTTCTATCATGAAACAGAGTGCTACAAGTGATTGAGTTGCAAATAAAAGCTAATCTCAATGTACTAAAAATAATATTTAGTTGTTTAATATTTCTCTGAAGTGAATTCTTTCAATGCAATAATGACTCATTTTCTTCTTTTGGTTTATAGCTCTTACTTGGATGTTAATACTAAATGAATTATAGCTCATTTGGTAGTTTTTTAAATTATAGCAGAAATATACCTTATGGTTTACTCAAATGAACAGTCATAAGATTTTAACCAAGTAATTTATGACTAATAATTTATAACAATATCAGTATTGCTGTTAAAGAAAAGCACAATAAATTAAAAAGTATAAGATGAATGATTAAGTGCTTGGCGCTTTCCTTTGTTCTTAGCACGTTAGCAATTCCTGTCATTAATAAATACTTGGCTCTAATGTGCCAAATTTCATTTTGGATATTTAAAGTACTTGAGAAACATTTGTTTGTTATTTTTCGCAGCACTCCAGGTCCACAGATGCTCTGCCTCAGAAGAACATTTGTTTTCATTAGGAGTTAAAAGTAGGTTTAGGACCTAACATAAGTCAGCAAACTCTGTGGAGGGGAAATAAGGATTATATCAGATTCTAGTGGATTCTTCATTGCTAGCTCGTGGGAAAATATCTCTCCTGGAAGCCTCTAGGTGAAGGAAGCAAGTATGACCTTTTCCTTATAGCTTTGGAATGAGATAAATTATTCCACTCTGTGTAAACCTTCAAAATACTTCCGTCCACGAGTCTGGGATAGGTCAGTAATGTGAACCGGAAGATGGAAATTGTAGCTCGATGAGTCATATTCTCAAAGTGCTCTGTCCTTTTGATTCCTCAAATTCTCCCTAGTAGTCTTTTCTTTTTCTGTTTTTTCCTATGATAAATTGTGTTCTCTAAGCAGTACTTTTCTGCTGAGGAAAGTATGAGGCAACCGTCACTTCTGCTGGGGTGAAAGCTTCTTGAGGGCTAGGGCTTTACTTTTTCATCTTTCTATACTTGAGATTTAGCGCAGAGCCCAGCACGGGGGGAATGCACGGGGGAATACGTGTGCACACACGCACACACACACAAACATATACACACAGTGGTTGTTAACTGATTGACTAAGTGGATGAATATCAGTAAGTCATAGAGAAATTTAACCCCTCAAACTCTATAAATATCCTTTAGAGTGCAAAGTGCAGCACTTCATAAAATCAGACATCCCCACTTCTTACAATGGTTAAGGCATGGCATTCTTTATCACTGCCAGCAGCCACTCCAATTTTCTCTTACATGTATTTGAACCTTCACAAGACAGCGATCCTTGTAATTCAAGCCACAGTCATAATGGGCATATCCTGGAGAGTCTTTAATTTTGGTTCAGCAAACAAAGATTTCTCACACTTTCTTAGTCTCTTTAAATAGTCAACAAGTCTGGCGATTTTGTGGTTTTTCAACAGTCTTGGCAGATACTGACAAAATGCTTTAGAAGATCCTAGTCTTATTTTTCATTTTATGGCTAGAATTGATCTCACTGTTAGTGGCAGCTTTTGAAAACATAGGGAATGTTGAAGACAAAGGACACAGGTGGGAGTGAAATGGAGGATACAGTTGACTCCACAATTTTGCAAGTGGATTAGATACTAAAGGCAGATGTCCCCAGATTTTATTGTACTTTGTAGGCATCGAGCTAGCCAAACAAAATAAAAAGAACCCTACCTCTGCTCTTGCCTATATAATTTATTCCTATTTGGTTAACAGAAACATTGCTCCTCCAAATTTCCAGGTTAATCTTCAATTTTGTAATTACATTAGAAATTAGTGTAAGTTAGCATGATTAATTGAGAATTAATTAACACACTTAATTGAGAATTATTTATTCAGGAACTTTGAATATTGTGGTGTTCTGTATAAACAAGCTTAAAATGTTAATTGGACCTGAACTATCACAAATTTTAGAAACCATTCACTTTAAATATACTAAAACATTTTTCTTCCTTTAAGAAGAAACAAAGAGAGATTACTTCCAAGCATTAGTTTGTCATTCTAAATCTGTTTGTTTCCTAGGTTGAAGAATGATTATTAGTGATTACAATTGTAGCTAAAAATATTCCCATTAAAAATAGATAGAAATAGTAAATACTGTCTTAATTATCTCAAGGAAATAAGATTCAAGATGGCTCTTCTTTACTGGGGCATAACTCTGTGTCATAATTCCATGTCTGGGGGGCATAACTCATATGTTTACATTTAGGGTGGAAATGAGGATGCTGGATATGAATCACATTAATGACAACATGATAACTCTTTGATCTTGCTTATTCACGCTCTTCGTGCACCCAGTCAAATATAATTTACTTAGTCACTTTCTTCAGTTAGGGTATGAAAACCATAGTTATTAGCACGATTCCTATGTAATCAATATATCAGCACACTGTAGGATTGCATGTAGCAAACTTGAAACCTATGCTAAGAATCCATTGCCTTTTTTGGTTCACTTGAAAATGTGGAAGGGATATTGGAGGTGCTGAATGTTGAGACTGATTTTTCTCTGGCTAGGGAAATGAGGATGTCTCTTCCTGACTTATCCAAGAAAAATATGTTAGCATCCTAGAGAATGATGTTGGAAACAAAAACCATGCTGGGAGGATTATAGAGAAAAAAACCCAGAGCAGTGAGAGCCGTGCCATTCATCACAAGAGACTAGTCAAGCAGACTAGGATAACAACTGTGTCTGGGAAGTTCTATCTGGGTGCTTCTTCTCCCCGTGCCCCCATCTTCAAATAGAAGTAAATAAATTATGAATAGAAGGCATTTAAAGCCTTGCAGGTTGAAGCAAACAAAGTAGGGACACACAGACCAGGCTCCTAGTTCCCTCAGATGCACACAAAAGCTGGACAACAGCGTTAAATCCTAGGAACTAGAGCTTTAGATCCCATTTTCCAATATGTCTACCAGGATGGAGAGTCAAGGGACAAAGTCAAGGGAGAAGATAATGGTTCAGGGTTGTGACAGTTATTTCTGATAAGGCTAATAGCTTGGGTTTGGAACCTGGGTTTGGATGCCAGCTCCGCTACAGATTAACTATATGATTTAGCCTCTTTAAATTTGAGTTTCATCATCTGTTAAATGAGTATAATAATAATAAGTACTTAAGTCTTAGAGTTATTTTCAGAATAAAAATAACAGTAGCTGATATTTACTGAGCATTTACTGTGTGGCTGGCATTGTGCTAATCTCCTTGCATCATTATTTGTCTTAATCCTGTTATTAGTCTCATCGTATAAATGAGGAAACCAAGGCTTGGAAAGTTTAAGTACCTTGCCCCTGAGTCACTCATCTAAGAGGTGGCAAGGACTTGACTAAGTGAAAAAGTCTATATAGTATGCAATATAGTACAAGCATCACTAAGCACTCAAGAAATGACAACTACTATTATTCCCATATATCTACCTACAACTATTATACCATCAGGCAATATGGCAGGAGTAGAGAGCATGAACCTTGCTACCAACTCTTGAAGCTGACCAGCTGGCAACTTGCAGTAGATAAGGTGACATTAGCATTTTGCATGGTGCTGTGGAAAATTAGTCCATTTGCCTTCTTAGCATATATCTCAGGTTTCTGTTCTAATAAATAAAGAATTCAACTGGGATTGGGGAAATTGTGTTCTAGCCCCATGGTTGAGTATACCTTGATTATATGCCTACGTATACATCAGCCATGTGGCATCTTCAGAGATTAACAATCAAGGGCATGTTGCTGCCTGATTAATTTTCTCTCTGAGGTGTAGGTATCACTAGAGATTAGACAACCTGTGCTCCAAAGCACCCAGGTGGGTATAGGACATGATAGAGGTCACTGGGCTGTTCCCTCAGCTAAGACATTATTGGAACTGGTACAGACACAAACGGGAAAACCAAGAAGATTGATCCTTACTTTCAAGTTCTCTTTGTTTCTTAATTAGATTGCAATCTTGCATAACCAATTGAGTAGAAACAGTGAAAAACAAGAGTTTTTTTAAATTAAAATTGTTTTAAACAAATATAAAATGCTACATTTCCCAGTATATTATTTTTGTCATCATTCTTAGTTCAGCGGCTGACCCTAGAAATTCGAATAGAGAAAGTATTCTCATGAAGGTGTTTCACACATTAAACAAAATTACTGTAACCATTCTCTGAGTTAGTTCATAGATAACCCTTGCATCTATGACAGAGAAAATTCAGAACACCAAGAACATGATATTTTCTGATAGAATCTAGCAAGATGATGTGTAAAGATTTTAGATGTGTAGCTCCTATTAAAGTTAACAAGAGTTGTGCTGTTAAAATCCCCTTCTGACACTTTGCATTATATCCTGGGAAGTCTGAAGAAGGTGCCGAAGGATCATCAAAACATCAGCATCACTTTGATAAACTTGTCACCAGGTAAAATAAAATACATGTATGTTTGCTTCTTTTCCTCTGAAATATAAAGTAATTATGACTATATGAAAACCTTTTACCATAACTAATTAACTAGAAGCTCCTCATAAACTATGTGTCGACAGTACCGTATGTCTAATTATCTTTTTTCACTTCAGAATTGTGATGTTGAATAATGAAGAAAACATTACCTGATGAAGTCTTTTATTTTATGATGATATCTCTGGAGACAAAGGAGACACAAGGCTTAAATGCCATCTTCAATTACATCTTGGCCTTGGCAAGCTTTCAGCTGGTTTTGATTTGCATGAGTACCACATTATTTTTAAAGCTTATATTAATAGAAAGATAGAAAGGAAAGAAGGAAGGAAAAAGGAAGGCAGGCAGGCATTGTAATAACTGTAAGATGTTCTGTGAAGCTGTTTAATCACTATTAATTCTAGGCATGAGGAACCCTTTTCTTATGAAGAAAGTCATGGCATAGCTGTTTACTTGTAGTCTATTCTGTTGGGCATTGTGGCTTGGGTTTTGCCAATTCCATTAAAATGTCTATTCTCTTCCTGCTTCATAATAAACTACTCTAATTAATTCAAACTAGACAAGCATGAACTCATATGACAGAAACAAGTTGGTGGAATTTTTGGTTGTTTTATTATTCTTCTTCTTTTTTTGGCGCATGTATAGTTCTTTTAACTGTTGAAAGCAATGGCTCAAATCCATAGCTGCAGGCATTTATGCATGGAACCAGACATGCTAGAAGGGCATTTTCAGTCCTTGCCTATTCCCAAGCCTGTGCCCACCTTCCAAATATTCCTACATTTCTCTCAGAACTCAGGAGTACATTTCAACAGCATTGGCTATTAAGCAGCACTTTCCTTGTACTTGAAGCCAACCATGTCCTTGGCTACTCTGTGCAAGGTCCATTAAAGTCCAGGAGATATGCCAGAAGCAGAGATTTAGGGAGTACAAAGCTAAAATTGCAGTACAAAGTACTCCACAGGCCTAGGTTTCTTTTCCTCCCCGTGGCTGTTGGATGTTTTCAATCTCACACAGGCTAATTAGCATCTTCTGACGCAGAGCTTCCTAAACTGGCGTGTGCGTGAACCACCTGGGGTCTCATTAAAATGAAGATTCTGACTCAGTAGGTCTGAGATGAGGTTTGAGGTTCTGAATTTTTATCAAGCTTCCAGGTGATGCTAGCACTGCTGGTCTGTGGACCACACTGAGAAATCAGTCTCCCAACCCACTGAGCCAGAATAAATCCTTTCTCTTCCTCCCTCTGAATTCTGGGACCGCAGATGGACAATACTTGGTACTAATCTTAGTACTTAGTCTCTGTCCCACCAGATGGATAAATGTTTCCCACATGTGAAGCTATCTTTGCAAGTGGGTTCTAAGCTCTGCTCCTTCCCTTTATCTCCTGAGGGTGGCAACAATGATGACACAGCACAGAAGGCCATGGTAGTTACTTGCTGACTTGAATTGAGTTGGATTGCATTGAACTGACTGTGCTTTCTAATGCCATGTTGAGAATACGTTTCTTTCCAAACAGGATTCAAAGACTAATATGGGAGAGCTTTAAGGGAGACTTGGTATGTTTAAATGTTTGCAGCAGTGATGCTCAAATAAGCAATCAAGTTCTAGCATTAGCTCTCACACCACAACTCTGCAGTCCCACCAACCAGTCCTTGAACAGAGAAGCCAAAGCAGAAAGGAGTATACAACCAGCCACTGAGTCTATTTTCACTTCCCTAAAGAACTTTTCTCATATCCCTATCCTTGCCTAGCCCATCACTCTGACCCCAACCAAGTGTCTTGAGAGTTTAAGAAAAATGAAACAAATATTTCTCCTCATTTAAAAAATGGGAAACTTTAATCTGATAACTTAAATGTGTCTAAAGCCCTGATTACTTTTTTCCCCCTAAATCATCTTCCAGCCAAATGGAAATGGACTTAATTTATATGCCCCTACTCCAACTTAAATAAAACCATGGTGGATTGTTCTTTCCTGCCATTATTACATCTTATAATACCCCTACAACTTCCCCAGCACTTTTTTGCCTGCTCCATTCCTACACACGTACACACATGAGTCCAATGCAAACCTAACCTCTGATAGTCAGATTACCCCCTCTCTGCCCCAGCCTGAGGAAGCTTCACAAAACTCAGCGAAAACCAAGCAGGTTGGGGGGCAAGAGGGATGGATAAATTCACACCTAACAGGTACAATACATGCTATCTTGATGCTGGGCACACTTATAATTTTGACTCAAATGGCACAAAAGCAATTCATGTAACCAAAATGTTTGTACCCCCGTAATACTCTAAAATAAAAAAAAGAAAGAAATTGCAGAGCTATAAATCATATGTGGAATACATTTGGCCATTAATTTTATGGTATCCTGTGCTGTATTTTTCTTTGTTATCTCCGCCTGCTATTTAACTGTCTTATTGTTAGCTAACTTTAGACATATTTATGCCTTATCAAAACAGGCTAGATTAAAGTTTATTGAAGAAATCCATGACCTATACCTGTGTTCCCCTTTGTGTCTGGCATTCACTCATCATTCAGCAATTAATTTTTGAGTACCATAACAGTGGAGTGACTGATTAATAACCAAAATAAGGTGAATATATGTACATAATTGAATTTAAAACCTGATGTTTCACAATCCAAGTACTTTTGCATGTAACATCTCATTGTCCTTGTGACATCCTCTGAAGCAGATGGGAGAAGGTAATATGTCATGCAAAGCATTTAATTAGTAAATTCACTTTGACAGTGTTTCAAGCCAGCATGTGAAAAAAAAAAAAGATATTAAGTGGAATAAATGTAATTGTGACATGTCAAACAAACTCTTGAGCAGATTCATGAAAATACCAAAGAAGAACAGTGATTCAAAAACTAAACAACAGTGGATCGATTTATGGCTTATTTAACCAAATCAGCAATCTGGAAAAGGTACCTCTTAAATTTGGACTGAAAGCTTGACAGAGAGTAAGACAGCCTGACCTCCATGGTTAATAAATTCCATAAGTAGAGAGCAAACATTAAAAATGCCCCGTAGCTCAATGTCTTCAGCCAAAAAGAACTAATCCAATTGAGTGAGACCAAAGAAAACGACTGGGGATGTATGGTTCCAGAATGTCTCTGAGGTATTCAAACCCAAGTCAATTTAAGGACTTGTAAGTTAATAACTAGGACTTTACACATAATCCTGTACTTTACAGGTAGCCAGTGAAGGTTTTATACAACCAGGGTAATGTGATTTTCATGCTCGATGTCAGTCAAAATGTCAGTGACTGAGTTCCAGACCAAGACGAGTTCCTTCATCAGTCCTTTAGGAGAGGCCCCCAAACACTGACAGGCAGGTGCAGCACAAGTCCTAGGAAGACAGAATCTACCACACCTGCGCAGAGGTAAGAGCAGTGCACAGCAGCCATGGAGAGGGCTGGTTCAAAGGGGCTTTTAAAGGTATATCTAGTAAATAATTAAATAGGAAGCCTAAAAGATACGTCAGGATCAAAGATTAAGTGCACATTCATAATATAAATCTTAGTAGCTAACAGCCTTCAAAGCTGTAGTTCTGGGCAATTTAAGGATTTGCAGTAATGGTAAGAACCCAGAAGCAATAAGAGTTTCTTCTTAGTGTGATTCATCATCTGCTTTTAATAGTCAGGCAGAGAACTTCCAGAGGTTAGGTGGTTAGAGAGTAAATTTAAGTTTCAAAGGGGTGAATATGACTACTTTTTTAATACTATATAACATTAGATGGATAATTTAAATGCACTGATTGGATTCCTTTTTAAAAAATGATCCAAGAGCTCTGTGTGTGTGTGTGTGTGTATAAATGTTTTAATTTCCCAGTGGAAATATTATAATATCAGATGATATGGCCTTTACAGATTTGATATTGACTTATGTTTAGAAAAATAAAATGGGAAAAGCAACCAAACCATTAATTGAACCCCTAATATGTTCTAATCGCAATACTAGGTTCTTTATACACATTCTTTTATTCTTATTTTAATATTGCAAGGTAGGTAGTATTAACTCCAAATATAAACTAGAAAATGGAAGCTCAGAGGAATATGTTGTTCTAGCTCCTGACCATTCAAAATTTGTCACAGATTGTGGCACCTAGGCCAAATGCAACTGAGGATATGAGATATGTGACCCAGGATAGGACACTCCATGAGGGAGTATGTGAAGTTAGTTTTGAAATTCCAACTCACCTCAGGCAAACCAAAGATAGAAGAGATTTGCCCACATCTAGCCCATGATAATTAGGGATATGGGAATCCTATGAGTCAGATTGGATAGGTACAACAGCAGGACAAAAACAATTTTTAAAAAATGAGATGGAATGAGGTGGAAAGAGAGATGCAACCTTGAAAAGTAGTTAAGAGCTGTAGTTTCTGATTTCTCTCCACTCACTTCAAATTATGATAAATGAGTAGCCAGCTGAATCAGCCTCAAACTTACCATGCAATCTTAAAACATTTACATGTATAATTGTTTTAGATTTAAGTTCACATCTGCAGCAACTGTGCACTGAAGCAATGTTTTTTTCCAACAGTGCATGAAAATCCTTCTGTATTCATTACTCCAATGTCACCATTTAGAGTCTCTTTTACTTGTAATGCAATTAGAATAATTATAAGACATTGCTGAAGTCAACTTTAGTGGTATTACTATCCATCCATTCAGCAAATACACATTGAGCACCTGCTCTGTGGCTGTGCTAGATGCTGGAGATGCGGCAGTGAACATGACTACCCACTTGATGCGGTCACTGCTCTGCAGGTGCTTCAAGTCTATGAGATTAAATGCAATCCTCACATTTCTAGCTACTTTGCTAAGTGTTATTAACATTCAAACTATGATTTCATTTTTATATAGCTATGTGGTAGCCCAAGAGACCTTTAGATTTGCATGTCTGTTGTTTTGCTATATACCAACATGATGTAACCTCTTCTGTGCTATATTTTTAGGAATATCTTCTTTCAGCTTCAATATACTCCTTCCTGTAGTGGAAAGCCCTGAGTGTCCTAAGGGATGGCAATTGAACACATAAGTATGTAAAATTCTCATTGAATTAATAGACCTGTTTTGAGTTTTTTTTTTTTTTTCTCTTGTTGGAATATAAAAATCTGGCAAGTTCTCTAAAACTCTATCACTTAGGTCTCTTGGGAGAAAATGTGAGAACCAAGGAATACAGCATAAGTGTGAGTAGTCTTTGTGTCTCCAGATACCTCTGCTGGGTCTCCATGGGCTGCAAAAGATGATTTGTCAACTTAGCTTCAGCTGCAGCAGTGATAAAAGACGTAGCTTCTCTTCTAACTATAGATGTTCAGATATAGCATTCAAACCCAGAGAATGGAGCCAGGTGGGAATTTAACCCTTCCGCCTGTATCCACACCATCCTGACCTTACATTCCTTCCTTCCCCATCAGTAATCACATGTACTGATAGGTGCCAATATATTTAGCTATATTTATGTTATAGTCCATATGTAAAGACAACAATAAAACCTGGGTCCCTTGGCAAAAAGGCAAGTAAAACTTTGAAATTGGTACCTAGGGAGATAAGACAATAAAATTAGGTGTTAATGTCAGTTATGATTTAATTTGGGTAAAACATAGAAAAAATATATGCTTTGTATCTTATCTTGTCTTCTGTCCTTCCTCTGTCTCCATTGATCATACATTAACTTAATCATTGTCTCCATAGAAGGGAGACAATCTGTAGAGGGGTTTGTATTCTCAAACATCTAGTGCCCAAGAGCCAATTATAATGATCTCAATTTGGTTGGTGACACTAATCGTCTGGTTGGGAGATGAGGACACATTCCTGAATGTGTTAGGATAATGAGAGGCCTTCTTCAACTATCTCATTTCTGCTAGGAGTGACGCACCACTCTTGTCTTCTTGGGGTCCACTCTTTCTCCATGCCTGTCCTTTCCACTGGGGTGATCATAGGTAAAGGTCACTTTTGTTCTATTACTTCTTGGCTCAAAAATCCTAAATAGATAGTTCTGCACAGTTTTAATTCTTATGTACCTAACAATATGTAGACCATAGAATCAGAAGGAACTGCATTTGGATCCCATCTCTACCAGTTACTTAATTGCAACTTCTCTAATCTCCCTAATCTTTAAGTTTTTTATTTTTGCTTTTTATTGTGGTAAAATATGTATAACATAAAATGTGCCATTTAACCCCTTTAAGTGTACAACTCAGGAACTTTATTTAAATGCACAATGTTGTACAACCATTATATATATATATATATATATATATATATATATATATATATATATATATATATAAAATCTTTGGAGTGGACCCCAAAGATCAGCTAGTGTAGTAATACAGGGGAGGAAAAACTAGATCTGGACCAAAGGTGTAGTTGTATGAATGGACGGTAAGGGGGGAAATACAAATATATAAATATTTACTCTGTCATACAATTTAACAACAGGTTGGACCCAAAATTAGTTGAATAAAAGTTTATAATGGATAATTTAGTTTCTCTTTCTCTTTCTCTCTCTCTCTCTCTTTGTGATTTTTATGCACACTAACTGTTTTTGGAATTTTTATCGTGGTAATACATATATAACATAAAATTTGTCATTTTAATTATTTTTAAGTATATATCCAGTGGTATTAATTATATACACAGTGTTGTGTAACCATTGCCACTATCTTTTTCCAGAACTTTTCATCACCCCAAACAGAAACTGTATCCATTAAGCAATAACTCCCCATTTCCCACCCCCACCAACTTCTGATGACCTCTAATCTGTTTCCTGTCTCTGTGCATTTGCCTGTTCTAGATATTTCATGTAAGTGGAGTCATACATTGTTTGTTCTTTTGTGTCTACTTTACTTCATTTGGCATAATGGCTTCAGGATTCATTCATGTTGAGACTTATATCAAGAACTTCATTCATTTTTATGGTTGAAGATTATTCCTTTGTATGTATATAACATTTTGTTTATCTGTTCATTTGCTGATGGACACTTGAGATGTTTCCATCTTTTGGCTATTATGAATAATGCTGCAATGAATAGTGGAATACAACTACCTGTTTGAATCCCTGCTTTCATTTCTTTTGTGTATATAACTAGGAGTAGAATTATTGGGTCATATGATGCTAGGGAAATGTGTCACCCTCAAATTCATATTTTGAAGCTTTAATACCCAATGTGATGGTATTTGGAAATGAGGCCTTTGGGAAGTAATTAGGTTTAGACTAGGTTGTAAGAACGAGGCCCCCGTAATAGGACTAGTGCTCCTATAAGAAGAGGAAGACACACCAGAGCTCTCTTTTCACAAGCAAGAGAGTTCTCACCAAGAACTAAAGCAGCTGGCACCTTGATCTTGGACTTCCCAGCCTCTAGAACTGTAAGAAATAAATTCCTCTCATTTAAGCCACCAGTCTATGGTATTTCATATGACAGCCCAAGCAGACTAATACATATGGTAACTGTTCAGCTTTTGAGGAACCACCAAGTTATTTTCCACAACAGCTACATTTTGCCATTTTACATTCCCTCAAGCAATATACAAGGAAGGGTTCTAATTTTTCTACATCCTGCCAGCATTTGAAATTTTCTGGGTTTTTTTTTTTTTTTTTAGCTGTTCTAGTAGGTGTGAATATCTTATTGTGATTTTTACTTGCATTTCCCTAATGACTAATAATGTTGAGCTCTTTTTATGTGCTTATTGGCCATTCGTATATCTCTTTTGGAGAAATGGCCATTTTTTAATTGTGTTGCTTATGTTGTTGAGTTTTAGAAGTTCTTTATATATTTGAATATTAAATCCTTATCATGTATATAATTTGCAAATACTTTCTCCCATTCTGTAGGGCATCTATATACTTTCTTGATAGTGTTTTTTGATGTGCAAAAGTTTTAAATTTTGACTAAGTCCAATGTATCTTTTTTTTTCTTTTGTTTGTGATTTTAGGTCACATCTAAGAATTCATTGCCAAATTTAAGGTCAAAATTTACCCCTATGTTTTCTTCTAAGATTTTTATGGCTTTAGTTCTTATATTTAGGTGCTCAATTCATTTTGAGTTGATTTTTGCATATGGTGTGAGGTAGGGGCCCCATTTAATTCATTTGCCTATGGAAATCCATTTGTCCCAGGACCATTTGTTGAAGAGACTATTCTTTCTCCATTGAATGGAGTTGGAATCCTTGTTAAAAGTCAATTGGCCATAGATGTTTGGCTTTATTTCTGGACTCTTAATTGTATTCCACTGGTTTATCCTTATGCAAGTGTCATACTGTTTTGATTACTGTACCTTTGTAGTAAATTTTAAAATCAGGAGGTATGAGTCCTCCAACTTCATTCTTTTTCAAGATTGTTTTGGTTATCTAGGTCCCCTTGCAATTCATATGAATTTGAGAATTTGAAAAAAAAAAAAAAAGAGGCCGTTAGAAATTTGATAGGGATTGCATTGAATCTGTAGATCACTTTGGAAAGTTTCCCATCTTAACAATATTATCTTTCAATCTATGAACATGAGTGGGTTTCCATTTATTTAGGTCTTCTTTAATTTCTTTTAGTCATGTTTTATAGTTTTAATTAAGTAAGGCTTCCACCTCCTTGGTTAAATTTGTTCCCAGATATTTTATTCTTTTAGATACTGTTATTATAAATGGAATTCGTTTCTTAATTTTCTTTTTGGATTGTTCCTTGCAGATGTATAGATAATAGATTATTTTTTGTGTTTATTTTTTTGCAACTTTGCTGAATTTGATTTTTAACTTTAGTAGTTTTCTTATGGATTCTTTAGAATTTTTCTTATAAAGGATTATGTTATCTATGAATAGAGATAGTTTTATTTCTTCCTACCCAATTTGGATACCTTTTATTTCTTTTTCTTCTCTAATTATTCTGGCTCGAATTTCCAGAAAAAAAATGTTGAATAGCAATAGTAAAAGTGATTGTCTTTGCCTTTTTCTTGATGGATAGCTTGCTTTTAAAATACATATTAAATGGAAATATTGTTTAGACCAGTTTAATTAAAGCTAATAGTCACTGAATTCAAAAATATCTTTTAAATTAGCTTCTCATCTATTTGAAGATAAACTTACCCATTGGGAAAGGACAACATTATGATGACTTATCACTAGGCAAATGTGTCCATCTAATCACAAAGAAAATTAACATCACTAGCTCCCTAGAAACTCCCTTGTGTCTCTCCCAGTAGTTACCCACTCTCCTCTCCCCAAATAGAATCACTATCCTGACTTCTAAAACTATTGATTGCGTTTGCTGTTTTTGTAGCAAACGTACGTAAATACGATCTTGCAGTATGTACTCAGCATGTATTTGGCTGTTCAACTTCCTCCATTATGAACATATTACATTAGTATGCCACATTTGTTACAGCTAATGACCCAACATTGATATGTTATCATTAACTGAAGTCCATACTTTATTTAGATTCCCTTAGCTTTTACCTAATGTCCTTTTCCTGCTCCAAGGTCTCATCTAGGATGCCATGCTATGATTAATCATTGTGTTTCCATAAGCTATTCTTGGCTGTGATAGTTTGTCAGATTCTTCTTGGTTTTGATGACCTCAATAGTTTTGAGGAGTACTTGAGGAGTACTAGTCAGGTATTTTGTAGCATGTCTCTCAATTGAGACTTATCTGAGGTTTTTCCTCATGATTTCCATATCTGAGGGGATATGGACTTTTGGGAGAAAGACTGACAGAGGTAAAGTGCATTCTCATCATATGAAAGGTACATGCTATCAACAGAATTTATTACTGCTAATATTAACTTGCATCACCTGGCTAAGATAGCAGTTGTCAGGTTTGTCTCCTATAAAGTGAATTCTTTTTTCCCATTTTTATACTGTACTCTTTGGAAGCAAGTCACTATGCACAATCCACACTAAAGGAATGGGAAGTTATGCCCCACCTTGTTGAGGATAGAGAATTCCAATTAAATAAATTATTTGGAATTCTTCTACATGTGAGATTTCTCTGTTCTCCCCCACTTATTTATATATACAATCATTTATTTATATCACTATGGATATTTATTTATACTGTGGGTTATAATCCAATACTAATTTATTATTACTTTTTGCTTAAATTGTTTCAGCTTTGGCCTTTAGGTGTTTTTTCGGTTGGCTGCTGTGTCTTTTTGACATATCCCTATTATTGTGAGGTGTTTTTTTTTAAACTTCCTTACTGCCACAGACTGAATGTTTTTGTCCCCTCGAAATTCACATGCCGAAACCCTAATCTCCAAAGTGATGGTGTTTGGAGATGGGACCTTAAGGAAGTAATTAAGTCACAAAAATGGAGCCCTCGTAATGGAATAAGAACCCTAATAAGAAGAGACAGGAGAGAGCTTGTTTCTATCTCTCTCTCACTCTCTCTGTCTCTGCCATGTGAGGACATAAAGAGAAGACATCTGTCTGCAAACTAGGAGGAAGACCCTCACCAGAACCCTGCCATGCTGGTATTCTGGTCGTGGACTTATGAGCCTCAATTGTTGTTGTTTAAGCCACCCAGTCTAGGGTATTTTTGTTACAACAGCCTGGACTCACTGAGACACTAAGACACTTACTTTCTAGCATTACAATATGCTCCAGAATCACCTTGTCTGCATCTTGCCCCAGTTCTAAAATCAGCTGTTTCTCTAAGGATCCCTGATTCCTTTTATTAGAGCATGGTATTGGAAACCAAGATCTGTGCACTAAGTAAGTGCTTTGCTACTGGAGTGTCATTGCTTTTAGAACCTCTCAGTTGCTGGAGCAATGAAATATATGTGTGTACTAAACCGTGTGTGTGTGTGTGTGTGTGTATATATATATATATATAATACATGTATAAATATTTCTGTGTGTAGCCATTTGCATCACAACAACCTGCAGATGCCAGGGTAGCCTGACTACTGGTTTTGTTAGCATTATGAGGCTGAATCCAGGTTGCAGTGAGTTGAAGAGGGGTGTGGTAGATGCAGAAGATATAGATTATTTCTCTCCTAAGAGTTCCAGTTCTGAAGGTAAGGTTGCAAGTGGGAATAATAGTATGAGGAGGCAGCAGAGCCAAAAAGGTGGCTCTAGGATCAGTAAAACTAACCTGGTTTGTGGGTAAAAGAAAAGAGACAAGTTGAGCAGGAGACTTAAAACAGATCAGCCAATAATTGGATGGGTTTGGAAAGGGCAAGGGTTGACCCCATTGGGAAAGAGAGGTCTGAAGGGGGCTAGTTGGACCATCTGTGATAGCCCCTTTCCTCTCTAAAACTTGTGAAGGGTGAATTGTATGCTCGTTTCACAGATGAGAACATTGAGGCTCATATGTTAGGTAAAGTTGTACAATACTCCACTGCTGGTAAATATCAGAGCTAGGATTGAGCTGGTGCCCACCCTCTGGTGCTCCTTGTCCTTCAAGGCCTGTTAGCCTTTGCAACTTCTAAATGCAGTGTCCAAAAGGTCACACAACACCTCTCATTCCTGTGGACCAAAATTCCTGTAGTTTCCTCCAGGATAAAGCCAGAGGGAACTCTTGTTCTCCAGACCCCAGAGAGAGAACCAGATCCCACACCCAAGCAATAAATTCAAGGGCCCTTTTCTTGCTTTTTACACTGACTCCTTGGCAAGTTACTTCTCTCCTCACAGTGTGACCTAACTTTCCACCCTTCCCTGGCTCCACTTTGGAGCTCTCACTAAGACATCTGTTGAGGACAGCCCTCTGAATGTGTTTCAGATTTTGCTGTTAAGCCCTTGGATATCATGCTCTCATTCCTAGCTCTATTCACAAGGGAACAGAACAGGCCTCTCTGTCTCAAATATGAGATGCAAATAATAGTATGTTGAGCTGAGCATGCAAGAAGCCAGAGTAATGACTCCCATTGATTATGAATAAGTAGAGATCCATTAGCATTTCCTATACTGACATGACAGCATGTCCATATGCAAAAAACACATACAAAGGGGTAAATAAATATTTCAGTTCTGAGGCCCCAAGCCCATTGTAAAGTGCATACACACAAATCTTCTTATAATCAGTTTTCTTCTACTTGCTGGGAATTATTTACTACTATGAGATTTTAGAGTTATTATTTAATAGATGCAAATTTTTTTTTAATAGATGCAAATTTTAAAATTCTTCATTTTGAAGGTGAGGAAAATGAGGTAGACAACTGCTTTGCCATTGTGTATACATAATATGACGATTTCATAAAAATTCTATGTATGCAAGATAGAAAACTTTGTTGTGCCTTAGAAGAATTATTTGGTCTTTTAAAAGTCTTAATAAACATTGGTTTCTAATAAAACTTTATTATAAAACCTTTGGATTAAATGGGATCTAGAGTAATCTATAGTTGTCTCTATACCGTGAGGCAAGGAGACAAAGATATTTCATCCTTTCCCTCCATCTCTGTTTAATTATTGATTATAAATCACAGGGAATAGAAAATCAAAGGTATGTGACACATTTGGGTCATCTAAGAAAAAAATGACATATGAAAGTCCAAACTTTCAAAACAGATACATTAAGGGATTATTCTGAACATTACAAATAAATTATCTGGATTAATCATTCTATGATTTTTTTTATATAACTAGTATATATAAAAATTATTCCCCTCAAAAAATTCATGTAGGCTTCATGACTAAATGTAGAAGGAAAGTACACTAGCAACTGTTTATAAATATAAACATTAAGAAATTCATTAGCCTTAATATGATACAAATTCTTGTCATCTAATTTATGTTTTCATAAACTTCAGTTATTTTTTTGAAATCCTTGAGATTTTTGTTCAGCAAGTCATACCTATAATCCTGTTTGGTCTTAAGAAAGACATAAAACTACTATTTCAATAGTGTATTCCTGAGCCACAGACTAAGCTGAAATCCATATTTTACTGTCAACAGAGTTAAGGAGATGCATGATCTTTCCTGTATAGAAACTCTTTCCTCATATCCTTGTCATCAAACTGTCATGAAAGCTATTTCATGCCATTGTGGGTCAATACAATTATTATATGTTTGTTCTAAACTTTGAAAAACTAATCATGTTATAGGCCTATCAAATTGCAGGTATATTATCAGGGGCACTTCTCAAATGTTTTGTACTTAAAAGAAACTTCTAGAAGTCTAGAGGTTGTTAGCAGAAATTCGGTACTCTGCCAGACATCTCATTTCCCCATCCTCTCTCATTAGAGCCTGGGAAGGGAGCCCCACACTCCGAAGATTATGGATGAACAAAGTGATGGGCAGCAGAACTGATCCCAGATGAGAGCATTTCCTCAGACCCTCGTGTTAAGATGATAAATGGGCAGACCATTTGGCCTTAAACAAATGACAAAGAAATATTACAACTGATTACAGAGTATTTTCAGTTTTGTTATATGTGTCCACTCTTGACCCTCTGGATGTATGAATAAAGGAAAATTTATATTATCTCTGACATTTCAAGATAAAAGTTCTGAGGAAACTTCCTATACTGGACTTCCTGCTTTCGGCAGTAGTCAGACAGGGTGTGGTTTTATTAAAATAACAAAAGCCTGCATGGTGCGATCCAATCTTTCTGCCCTCTTTCTGTATTATAAACAATACGTACCACCAAATTCCAGTTAAGTCACTTGGCATTGCCTATGATTATTTCCCATGCCTTCTTAGCAGCCTATAAGTATTAATATTTTTGTTTTTGCTCTTCCTCCATTGCATTTTCATGTTTAGAGCAGGAAAGAGGATATTTTAAACACATTTAACCAGGTCTTGAGTTTAGGGTCAGAAATGTGCCGCAACTCCCACACCAGTCTGCAAACATCTGGCGTTGCAGATGGGAGTAATAACAACTCCGCTTTTATTTTCATAACTCCATTATAGAAGATGTTCACTGGTTTCCTCCTCAGTGAGTTTAATTCACACCAATATTTTAAGGAAGATTAGAAAAAGAGAAAAAAAAAGGAATGAAAGAAAACATTTCTGACAGCACAGGGAGTCGGGTTTTCATGCTCCCATGGTACAAAAGATTCTAAGATAATTACAGTATATATCAGATCTCTTAGGCTTATTTTGTGAATCCAATCAACTATGTATTATTTTCTATGCTAAAGCTCAATATGCACCACAAAAATGCTAGATTTTTAGCCCATATTTAGTTTGTGTGTTTTTCCCCTAAAATGATTTTTACCAGTGAAATAGCTTTTTTTTTCTTTTTTTTGTATCACCAGTTGAAAATCAAGCTGCATAGTAGAGTTGCTTTCATTCGGCCTCACTGGAAATATTGACATTAAAATGTGCCCTGTCTATTGAATCACCAACACTTTTCAACAGCTGCACTAAGGAATAATAGTGTTATCTTATTTCTTCCTTCTTCTCTGAGGTAATTTTCAACAGTATTGTCCAGATTTGCTGTCATTGTTTTGCTGCCAAGAGGTAGTGAACAAATCAGGGACTCCCTGGGAGACTGACAGCTCCTGACTGAAAGGCTTCCTCAGGGGCCAAACCACTGACCCCCAAATCCAAGGCTGGACAAGACCTGAAGTCACTAGTACAGTTACCTCCATTTGTTGAGGATAAGCTAGGGGCAGAATCATGTCTGAACTCGCGACTAACAGTCTAGCATTCCTGAGGAATAGACCACTAAATGCAAGTGCTGTGAGAACTGGTTTTTCTGTCCCCTTTTGTTGACTGGTGTCTCCTAAGCAGTGCTTAGGAAGAGTGCTTGGCACATAATGGCCACTCAGTGAACATATATTGAATGAAGGAATATAACCCACAACTTCTTGATCAAGATCATAAACCAATCAGGCTTGACTTTCTTGTGTGACCTACATCATCAGGGTTGGGAGCATGTATTAGAAAAAAGAGTACCCAGATATAGCTCTTGACTCAGCCACTTAGTTACTTCAGCCAAGTAATTTAGAGCAAATGACTCAGAGCCTTAGCTTTCTTATCTGTACCTATTTCATAGGGTTTTATGCATATCAAATTAGACAGTGTACAACAAATTCTACAGTGCCGGAGCAATGTTGTTACTATCAGCAAATGGACTCTGAGGTGCAGCCATTTTCATAACTGAGGCATTGGCTGCAGAAAGCCCAGGCAGGAACCCTCCAATGTGATGAAAGACCTTGGCCAAGGGACATGCTAGGAGCCATGCCATGGGCTGCTTGTAAGCTGGAACCAGCTCCAGCAGAAGCTAGGGAAACTATTCGTGCACCGTAATGAAGTGCAAGGGCTGGAGGGATGGGAGGGAGCAGTCAAGAAGAAGCCAGGACCAGGCAGAGATTCAAGTTAATGTGAGACATAAAGGATACATTTACGATAAGTAGTCCAGGTAGTAGAAAGAGTAGAATGTTGAGCATTCTGGGTGGACTTAGTTTTCAATATCCAGATTAGTTTTCAATATCCAGACAAGCCTAGGTGACTGGATGACAAATCCATTCTCAGGACTAGGCATAAGCATCTGGAAACCAGGTCTAGCTCTAAGAGAAGGGAGCTGGCAGATCCTAGGAGAGGGAGCTGGACATACGGCTCCGCTGGGTGCCAGGGAGACCATTTAATCCCAGCCGGAGGCAGTGGCTGGGATACAAGAATCAGAAGAGCAGGCTTGTCTTGCACTTGGGTAGAGGAAAGAGACCATGGCTCAGGACTCATGGGACAGAGTCCTGAACTTTGTCCACTCCAGGTGCCTAAACATCAAAGGTTAGGGTCTCAAAACCTACTGGGCTTTCTAGTAATGAGCAGACCTAGGCAAGGCTAAGCCTACGGGGACCAAACACCCTATTGGCAGCTCAGGTGGAAAGGTCTGGTTCTCTGATGATTAGAACTAGTACTGACAGTAAGAAAGCAATTTAAAAAAATACTTCAAAAGATGTCTTTGCTAGAGGGTGATAGGAAACAACAGTTGTGGACAAACCACAGATGCTACTTTATGACATCTTAGTGCATGGTGTTACAAAGCAAAATCTTGAATGCATATTCAGAATTTTCCAAGTATTTATTCGGAAAACAACATCAGGAAGTCAGGACCATAGTTGCAGACCAAAGAGCAATGCTTGTTTATACACAGTGTTCAGCTCCGTACCTTTAAGGCATTCCATGGACCACTCAGCTGATGGTCATCATGGGAAGCCAGGGACAGTCAAGTCTGGCACATGGCTGTTACCCAAAACCTCCTTTTCATCATTCTTACCCATTCCAGGTCTACCAGGATCCTGACGAGTGACTTTATTTCCTATTTCATGTCTCTGTTTTGTTCTTCGTTGTTGAAAAGTGACTGAAGCTCTCCCATGTTGACCTCAGTGCACTCCAAGGTCTCTGACTTCCTCAGTTGTCAAGCTCCAGCCACTTTCAACATCTTGGGCAGAGTGCTTTGCTCAAGCTCTGACCCTGGGATCACACACAGCCCCCATCAGCCTGAACAGCACCCAGCTGTGCCCACTCCAGCCACCACAAGGGGGAACACAGACTGGGGTCCTTCCAGCTACCTCCATGAGAGACCTTGGCAGCGAACCCAAAGCTTTTATTGGAGTTGTCCATGGAGATGTGGAAGAACACAGTGAGTTTAGAGCAGGCTGATCCAGGAACTGTCCACCAGGTCCAAAATGTGCCTACCCTGCAATACCTACATTTCTTGTTTTCTTTTAAGAACCGTTCTTTTGAACTATGCAAATAATTCATTGAAAGTGGGGAAATTTTCATTCATATTCACAGTAAAGCAGTTTAATACAGCTGCTTACCTCCCAATAAGTTGTAAGTGGTGAATATGAAGTTTGATGGGATATGGAGAGGAGGAAAAATAAGTAAAATAACTAAAGACTTTGGAGGTGAAGGGAAGCATTCTTAAAATAGATGGTGCTGCAGGGAGAGAGGAGAGAGGTTAGTGGAGTCATAAGGACACCTGAGGCAGAGTTCAGGGTCACCAGGAAGCAGAAGAGAGACATAAGAAAGAGAAAAATAAAGTTTCTTTTTCTTATTGCTGCTTTCCCAAATGTTACATAGGACCAGCTATGCATCAGGAAGGAAAGTAAAATTCTCTTTCTTCTTCCTCTGAGTTTACTTCCTGTTCCTGAGACCAGAGCCTCATATTATTATTATCCATTTATAAGTGTTCCTTTTTTAAAGAATTAAAAATGTTGGAATAGATAACATTACCATTGGTTCAAAATTCAAAAGGTACAAAAGGCTCCTCCAGAAAGCAACATCCAGTTGATTGGGAAGTGTTCTGGAGACGAATAATCCATATCCAAGCAGGAACACATTCCCACACCAACTGTCTTCTTTCCTTAGGCTATCATTTTTATGGGATATTGAGTTAAGTTGGCTTTTGGACTTGGCCTGGGAACCTGACAACCATTTAAAACATTTCTTTTTCCTGAGGGAAATTGTTCTCAAATCCACATAATCAACCTAATGGTAAATTTTAGAACCAAGCACATCTGTAAGTTGGAAACTTCCTGTTTAGATCTATATTAAGCAGTGCTGAATAAGCAGAAACATGAAGAATGAGGGGGTGAAAAGTGAAACCTGCCTGTATTTGCCAGATTAAAATTGTCTACGATTTTTTCCTCCTCAAAGTACTTTCAAGATGGGCGTTTTAGGACATTTTGGGGGGCTAAGAGTCGACTAAGAAGTGAGAGTAGGAAGAAACTCTCTTATATTATAAAACTTCCCCTTCCATCTGCTAAAGAGAAGAGATCCCACACAAGGGGTTCTGAGGCTGTCCTCAGAACTGGCTCACAGCTGTCCACCGTGACTGTATCCACAATGGAAACCCATTAATTCCAGGCTCTCATATGAGAAATACCTTCACAAAACAAGGGGCCAAATGTACATATTTTGTTTAATGTCACTAGCTGCTGTCTTCCGGCAGAAGGTTTGTGTTGGGTTGTTTCTACACGACGAAGTGAAGCAAATGTAAACATATGGATGATCATTCCCAGAAATGTCAAGGGCTACGTTGTGTTTGCAAGCAACTCACCATGCCTGGGTTCAGGTCATCTCTTCTTGGGGGATGTTTCTATCACTTGCCACACTTCATCCACACAAATAACCACAGGTTTTTATGGCACCTGTGCATGAACTGTAACGAACAGCCTTCAGAGGGTGTTTAGATTTCTCATCCACAGGAGGAAGCAGTGCAATCACAAAGGGGAAGTAATTCGATTCCTCCTTTGAATTTGATTGGACCTAAAAAAAAACAATAACTTTTTTGACCAGAACTAACTAAAAAGACTCAGTTAGATTTTGCATTAGTATCATAGATAAATAGTTGTGTGTATGTTTTTCTATCCCAGTAGATTTCTGAAGTTTCCTGAAGACAGGGCTGCTAGATTTAACAAAACGTGGGGGCAGGGGGTGTGGAGAGAAAGAGAGAGAGAGAAAATAAATACAGGACACCTAGTTAAATTAGAATCTCAGACCATGTCACGTTCATTATTTTATACTCCACAATGCTTAGAAAACAGATTTGTACATGGTAGTTTTCCCCAAAGTTGTTTGTTAAACTAAATTAGACATCATTTCACCATATTTATCTATTTATTAATTTAGCAAACACTTAAATAAACAAACACTAACTAGGTGCTAAGCACTCTTCTGGGTGCTTTACAAATAATAACTAATTTAATAGGCAGCTGAATAATGAATATAAAAATCACAGATAATAGTTTCTGTTTAGAATTTTAGATCTCTATGGTCTCTTTACTCATAGGGTCAACACAGTCTGAATTTGATTGCTATCAGAGTAAAGTCTTGTACATATAATTTTGCTTTAATTATGAAAGTAGTATATGCTCATGTAAAAAATTAGGAAAACACAGAACAGTACAAAGACAATAAAAATCACCCTGCACAGAGGTAATCCCTCTTAGCATTTTTTCATTAGACATATATTTTGAATAGCTGTGAAATAACTAGCTGCAATTTCTGCTTGTTCTATCCAAATAACATCCCGGGCCCAGTCACTTTCTGTCCTGTTGTCCGATTTTATTGCAGTCATTGCACTTATCACTATCTGAAACTATCTCATTTATTTAGCTTTCATTTGTGCTCTGTGTCCTGCTATTAGCATCAACCCCTCACCCATATCCCCAGTGCCAGGTACATAGTTTATGCTCAGTAAATGTTTCTTAAATGAATTAATATTCTCCCTCTGCTGTGCATAGGGTCATTGCGATTAATTCAGTGTGCTACCTTCCCACATGTGCCTTGGGTGTAGGCACAACATCTTGAAATTATTTTACTCAAGATTTCTTAGGCTCAACATTGAGAAAAGCTAGAATTTTGGCTAAAACTTAGTGACCACCATATCTGAAAAAATTCTGTACATAATAAGGTAGTTATAATAATGTTTCAAAAATGATTTTAAAATGCCAGTGAGGTCATGTTCATTTTGGTTTTTAATGGATTAACCCTTTTCCTCCTGAAAATATCATGGGCAGAAACTTGACAATGCAAATTTTAAGTGAGAATATATTTAACAAGGTCAATAGCAAATGTCATCTTCATGTGTCGGTAGAACGCCACAGTTTTGCTAGTTCCCTGGTGCTTATTTGACAGAACAGCATTGTGAGGTATTAAAAATTCAATACAGAGCACTAAGGGAAAATATAAAAGAATACAGAGCACTATACAGAAGAAGAATACAGAGCACTAAGGGAAAATATAAATAGGATATCCTTATTACAATGATTGTGTCTGAAAAGATTCCTTATCATGGCCTTGGGACACAGTGGGACACAAAGAAGAGGGCCTGGTTTGGTTTAGGCATCTTCTCATCATTAAAGGAAATTAGATTTCTTTGCATATATTATCACAACATATCCATGAGGTAGATAATAAAGACACTACTATTGTTCCCATGCTACGGGGTTGGAAACTATAAAAACAATGCAGTCAGTATTTGTTAGGTAAGTTAGATATCGCTTGCCCAGTTCTGTGTTAAGTATAATATGCCTAAGAAAACAATTTGTTTAAAGGAGCTTTAGATATAGTTTGGGAAATAAAATGAAAATGTTTTGAGCAATTGGGAAAAAAAAAAGCAAAACTGAGTGGCACTCATTCATTATGGATGTCAGTTAAATAGAAGAGGTGGGCCTAGGCAACATGGAGAAGTAGCATTTCCAAAGATGAGAAGCAGGGAAGGTAACAATGGCAATGACAATTACAGTGCATCCTCACAAGGACTGAGAGCTTGCTGTCTGTCAAGTGATGTTCTAAGTGCTTTTATAAACTCATTTATTCCTCACAATAATTTTATGAAGTTGATCCTATTATGATCCCCACAGATGAGGAAACTGCAGGATAAAAAAAAAAAAAAGTTGCCCAAGTCACACAGTTAGTAGGATTAGAGAGAACCTTAAGGTAGAGAACGACATAAGCTAGTCATGAGACTGGCCTGGAAATCAGAACTGGAGAGAGACTTCAGCCCAGTTGGAGAGAAAGTTCCAGTTAAGGGTACTGAGGATAAAGCCAGAAGGATAGGAGCATCCCAGTTATGCAGAACTTTGAAACTTGGTTTGGGTTCAGTCCTATAAGGCAGCAGTTCTTAAAGGATTTAGGACCCCTTCATGATGCTAACAATTATTGAGAACCCCAACAAGCTTTTGTTTATATAGGTTTTATCTGTTGATATTTACCATACAGAAATTGAAACAAAAATTTTTTAAACCTTAAAATTTTTAACACTGACATATTAAATGATAGTGATAAACCCATTATATGTTAACATAAATAACACGTTTAGGAATAACTATATTTTCCAAAATAAAAAAAATTAGAAGAATGATGTTATTTTTCCATATTTGCAAATTTCTTTCATGTCTAGCTTAATAGAAGGCAGTTGGATTCTCATAGCCGCTTCTGGCTTTTGTACAATTTGGTATGTTTCTTTGGTTGGAGCATATGATGAAAGTCTACTCTAACACAGTTATGTAGTTGGAAAAGGGAGGAGTATTTTAATATTCTTTCCAGATAATTGTGGATGACCTTCTTAATATATATACTACACCAAACCTTGAAATTTTATAGTTTGTTTCTCTCTTTTTCATTTGTTAAGGTATTATTTAGATATAAAAAAGTCATCAGTTTTAAATATATAGTGTAATGAAATTTAGTACCAGTCTCAAAATATGGAACAGTTCCCAAATGCCTTTGTGCCACTTGGCACTCACTTCCCTTCCCTCCCCGCTAGCTCTAGGCCACCAGTGACCTGATTTCCATCACTGTAGTTTTGTCTTTTCTAGAATTTCATATAAATGGAATCATTCATAGTCTTATGTTTGTCTTCTTTCATTTAGCATGATATTTTAAAAATTTATCCATGCTGCATATATTAATATTTTGTTCCGTTTTATTGCTAAGCAGAATGCCATTGCATGAATGATACCACAATTTGTTTATTACATTCAGCAGCTATTAGATATTTGGGTGGCTTCCAGTTCTTGGCTATCAACATTCACCTACACTTTTTTTAGATGAATGTATATTTTCATTTCTCCTAGGTAAATACCTGTGGATGGAATTGCTGGATCATTTTGTAAGTATGTGTTTGATTTTATATGGTTCTGAAATACTGTTTTCTGAAGTGGCTGCACCATTTAGCATCCCAACCTGCCATGCATGAGAGCTCCAGTTACTCCACATCCTTGCCAGTAGCTGGTATTATCAATCTTTATACTTGACCTTTTCTAGTGGGTGTGTAGTTGTTTCTCATTGTAGTTTTAATCTGCATTTCTTTTATGAATAGTGATGGTAAGCATGTTTTCATATGCTTATTGGCTATCTTCTTTTGTGAAGTTTCTAGTCAATTGCCCATTTTGTCATTGGTTTTTTTTGTCTTATTAAATTGTAAGCATTTTTTTGATATTCTGAGTACAGACCTTATGTAGGATTTATGTTTTGTAAAATTTTCTCCCAGGCTGTCACTTTACTTCTTGTTTTCCTCATTACATCTTTCAAAGAAAATAAGTTTTTAATCTTGATGAAACTCATCAATTTTTATTTTTAAAAATTTATCTATTTTGAGTTAATTTTTATGTATAGTATGAGACAGTGGTTGGGTTCCTTTTTCAATATACAGATATCCAGTTGTTCCGGCACCATTTGTTGAAAAACTATCTTTTTTCCATTGAATTATCTTGATATCTTTGATCAAAATCAATTGACCATTTAATCGTGAGTCTATTTCTGGACTCTGTATTCTGTTCTTTGATCTATTTTAGTGCATCATCATCTTGATTATTATAGCTTTATGATAAGTCACCAAATCCGGTAATCCGAGTCCTCCAATTCTGATGTTCTTTTTCTAAATTGTTTTAGCTATTGTAGGTCCTTTGCTTTGCCATATAAATTTTAAAAACCAACTTATTAATTTCTTCAAAAAAAGCCTGTGAGGATTTTTGATTGGTATTGCATTCAAGCCAAGGATCAATTTGGGAGAACTGCCATCTTATTGTCATCTTAAAAGTATTGACTCTTCTAACCCAGGAATTAGCAAACTGGTATGTAGGCCAAATGTAGCCTATTTTTGTACACTCCCAAGCTAAGAATGAGTTTCACATTTTGAAAGGGAAATAAAAATAAAACAAAGAAGAATAATCCACAAGCTAACAATATTAACTATCTGGTCCTTCACGGAAAAAGTTTGCCAATCTCTGTTCTAATCTTTGAATATGGTACATCTCTCCATCTATTTAGCTCTTTGATTTCCATTTGCAATGTTTTATAGTTTTCAGTGCACAGGTCTTATACATCTTTCATTAATTTCATCCCTAAGTATTTATTATTGTGGACCACACTTTGAGAACCATTGCTGAAAGCAGTTGGGGCAAGGGACGCTAATACTTTTTTTTTTAAGTCAGATTACATAGTGAAAACACCACAATATTATTTTAATAATACTTTGGATGGACCCACAGAGGCTAGAAGCAGGGAAAACAGGGGGAATCTATAATATTTAAATTGAGAGGTGCTAGAGACATGGGTTAGGGTTGTGGGAGAAAAAAGGGAACACATTTTAAAAACATTTCAAAGGAAGAAAAAGCAAGATTGGTAATGGATTGGATAAAGGGGATGAAAGAGAGGGAAAAGTCAAAGACAACTTCAAGGTTTGCAGCCTGTGATGTTAGTTAAATGGCTCGTCCATGGTGATTCTTATTCGGTTTACTTTTATCATCAGGATGCACAAATGGGATTTTCCCACATCTAGCGATTGTAGCTCCGTACATGCAGATTTGTCATTGAAATTACCTTCTATCTCTTCACACCCTGTTAGTGAACAGGTAGTATTTTGATGGATGTTATATGATCAGAGAAATCCCGGGTCTTGGTGTGGCATAGGGAACATAGCTCTCTTTAAATCCTTATTTTAATTAGTCTTTCCTTAATATTTGAAATCTTTTTAGTTTTGCAATTACCTAGTAGAACATTATTTTTACAACCTTGTTTGTTCAGAAATCATTAGCCCTTTAAGACATTTATATTATTTATGACATTTAAAATTTTTTTTTCTTTTTTCATCATTTGACTTTCTTTTGAAGTCACACTATTAAACCTCCTTAAAAATATTTATGTGTGTTTAGTTAACAAAAGCTCCTGTAAGTTGAATCCATGCTGGGAAAAGGTTCAGGTAAGCTCTCTATATAAGCTTACAGACAATTGTGTAAATCTTCAGCCATTAAAGAGAAAGGAGAAAAAAGCCACCCTCATTACACTGCTGTCATTTACTCTTCATCTCCTGTCCTCTTTAGCAGCATTAAGATGGGATGTAAATTTGCCAGTTAATGCTGTTAGAAAATGGATGGTTCAAGAAGGGCAGGAATTAGAGATCAGTATTAGGTGCAGATAAGCTCCTTTGCCTCCGCAGTGGCGGCTGTTTAACATTCATGGGAAAATCATCATCAAACAGCGTTATCACAGCTCTGTTGATGGCTGAGGAACTTCATCACTATGATAATTTTTTTTATAGCTGTGAGCCAAAAAGCTCCCTTTTATTTCTGCTGTCTAGAGTTGTGATAGAGGCTTGTTTGTATGGGTAGGATACAGCAAACCCTGGGCTCCTCAGCCAGGTTGGATTTCTGCCCCCCGCCCCCCGCCCCACTTCTGCTCTTCCCTTGTTGCACTAAACAGTCCTACTGATAAAAAATATATATGTATAAAAATGGAAGTCCTCCAACAATCCTTCAAAGCATAACAGATATTTTTATGATCAGTAATTCAAAGTTTGACAAGTGATGCCATTCTGTAATGAAACTGTCATCCATTTTATTGTGAGCAAAATGCTAACTTGATAAACGGAACGTGGAGGGGTGGGAGCCGGCCAAAAGCGGGGGGAAATACATGCCTGGCTCCGAATACCTGGAAAGCAAACTATTCAAAACAGTCAAAGTATCCCTCAATAGCATATTCCTCATCAATAGGCTAAGTCGTCAAAGCTCCTTCCCTGCAAGTATTCCTTTCTGAGTCAAGCAGAGGAAACTGGAGACAAGGTCTTGTGTCGTCCCTTTTTGATTCTATTCTATTTTTATTTTTATAGTGTTTGGGGACAACATTGGTTATGTTATTCTAAACTGACTGAATTTGCTTTAGAACACACAATCTTTGCACATGATATTTCCCCGACATGTTTAGACATCTTCAAGTATATTAGAGATAAAAGTCGTGGCTGTTGCTTGCAGCACATATGGGGCAAAGACGTGCGGTATTCTTCCGAGGTAGATAAGGAAACTATTCAAAGAAAATTTAAATTTATTAAGGTGCTCAAGCTTGTGCTTCTTTGCAGCTTTGACCTCATTTTTGGAGGTTTAACTGCTCTAAGTGACTTTCCCTCCCTTTCGGAATACAGCTAGAAAGCCTGGTGCTGAAAAGCAGTTTTGTAGTCTGGACAGAGAGGTGCTATCGTTTAAATAGTTGGGATTTGAATTCAGGATTGATTTAACTACTTCAATAATTTACTTTCAACCCCAGCTCATTCCCTTTCTTTCCCTGAGAGCAGACTTCCAGTCCTGCCATGATGGGCTGAATTATGCTTGGAGTTTGGAGATAAGGACTTTTGTCTACGAGGCTTAGCTTAGACGACCAAACTCATTTCCCAGAAGACTAGAGTTTGAATCCAGTTAGGATCCTGGAGGTGAAAGGCTAGTGCCTTATCATTTAAGTATAGCTATTTAAACATAAGTTTAAAAGAGATACTGCAGGATGGAGGGACAGTGTCTCTCTTCTAAGGATAATCTTGGGGACAGCTGGATGGCTGTTCCCTAAAGATCAGATAGCCCCCTCCATCTTCAAATAGCTTTGGCCACCTCTGACTTCTCAAGATCAAGAGCCAAGCATGCATCCGCATTCCAAGATTTCCTGTTCCATGTTTGTTTAAAATAAAAATCTAAGGAGGTGTTTAATTTTCATGTGCATGCTTCTTCTTGAGCAGAATATATGTTTAAGTCTTAGCTCTGTGAGCTTCTCTTGGTTGGTTAAAAAAAAAAAAAAGAAATCACAGCACCCCCCCCCCATAATGGAGCTATTGGATATATTTGATATTCATTTTTCTCACTGGACCCCTGAAGTACACAAGCCAGAGATGGCCCCTGCCCTAAGGGAGGATCACCTTTGAACTCCTCAGAGACCCACACATAAATCTCCTCTCTCCTAAAGTTAGCACATTTAAAATGAATTTCCAATTTTTCCTCTCTCAGCTGATGGAAACTCCATGGCGCTTACCATCATTCTTTACATGTTTATTGCCTGGCTCTGTCCACCATAGTGTAAGCTCAATGAGGGCAGACAGTCTGTCCTTCCTTCCTTCCTTCCTTCCTTCCTTCCTTCCTTCCTTCCTTCCTTCCTTCCTATCTCCAATGCCTAGAACAGAGCCTGACATGTGGCAGTGCTCAAGAGGTATTTGAGGAATAGATGTACTCTCACCCGGAGCTGAGGCCTGGGAGAGCTCCACCGGATTGTAGCACAAAGCTCAGGGGGCTAAGCCAGGCTGGTAGCCAGAGGAATCCCAAGAGCAGTGGGGACATTGCAGGATACCAGAAGTGACCACGAAAGCCCCTTTACTTCCTAGGTACGTGAAGGAAAGAGAGTAATTTGTTCAATTCAAAATGTGGGCTTAGAAGAAGCAGATCCAGAGAAAAGTATGTTTTACGGCTCCTGGAGTGGTGGAGAGGGGGACGGGGAACTATGGAGTGGGAGTGGGGACCTCTTTTACCAACAGTGTCAAGAAATCATGTTTATCACCAGTGGCCCTTTCTAGCCCTTTCTTTCTGTGGAAACATGGTTTAGTTATAAAGACTGTTCAACTATAAGCCGCACATCATACATGACCTTTGTTCAGGGTGGATGAAGAACGGTGTCCGCAGGAGGTGAGCAGGAGGGAGCCGTGGCGTTGGGAAGCCCAGCAGGACATCCGAGCTCCAGAAGGGGTCGAGGCCATCATTGTGTCAAACTACAAAGACTTGAGAGCACCCTTATGGCCACAAAAAGTAGGCCAGGCTACATTTAGCAACCACCAAAATCACACATTCTCTAATTTAGTTCATTTTACACTAACAACTACAAGAAATGGCTTCAAGTTCACAAGAACAAAAGATGACGATGATAATTTCCTTGGGCTCTTTTGCCAAGCCATCAGCAGTTTTCTGGCTCCCCCTCCACCCCTCCCTTGCCACCTTAGATCCACCCATCTATCTCATTATCTTGAATTAGCCTTATTTTTTTCTTGGAAATAAAAATAATTAATTAACCTTTTAGTAACTAGAACCTATTACAGAGATATCTTGTATTGAGAGTATATAGGCTATGACTCAATTATTAATTAATGCAATTTTTTACCTAATTTTGACTTTGGAGCTCAGGATAGTTAATCTCATAAGAATTTCATTTTAACTTTCCTAAATATGGATGTCTATTAAAATGTATGCACACACACGTTTGACAGACTTACAGCATCAGTCAGTTTTTCTGCAAACCCAAATTTATATAAATCTTTATACTTTCAGATTTCCTGTGGATATCAGGACTTCCTCTGGAAAAGTGTAAAGATAATCTTACTACATCTGAGTTTATGTCAATTAAAAACTGAGAATAATGAGCTAGGTGCTTCCACTGATACTATTTGATATGGCACTGGAGATTCCTATGTGAATCTATTTATTAACTCCTTAAATAAGATCAAAATCAGAAGATGCTTTGTAACACAGAAACCACTGTCTCAGCAGCTTGGGGAAACAGTTCATTCTGATGGAATTGGCTACTGGTGAGGAATGGTTGTTAGCATCGGGGGCTGTAGCCTGCTTTCCAGAATACAGTTCTACTTGGCCTATTTCTTGACCTGCTTCCTTTGCTATGCATTCTTTAGGAAGAATGTTGGCATTAAGGAATCATAGGAATCACAGAAACCGGGTCTTCAACCATAGGATCTTGAGCCAACTATTTGTTTTGTTAGCTGACATAAGGGGCTTAAACAAAATGAACTCTAGGATTCCTTGACTTTACATTAAGAACCAAATATCTGCCCTTGCCCATTCCCCATAACAGTGATACTGCCAAATACCTTCTTGGAATCTGTTTTCTTAGTAGAAGGAATGGATTGTTCTGGTCCCTTTATGTTCTCTTGCCCCTGTGGACCCAACACACACTTGTGAGTCAACAGATGGAGGCAGACAGAGGCCGTGGCACAGTGATAGGCCACCTGACCCACTTGGGTCAGTCTCTGAACGTTGGAGCTAAGTCGGCTAGCCACAGACTGCAGCGGCCACACAGCTACACCCGAAATCGCACAGGTTCTTCCGCATTGCGGCACTGCTCACTGCCACGCCTGCTACTTTCTAGAGCCACCAAGAGGTGCTCTTTAAGGTTCCTTCCTTCACGCTGTGCCTCATTAGTCACAGACCAACCAGGCCAGGAGAAAACATCAGAATATATCTGTCACCTCTAACAATTCATGGAGCAGATTCTCCATTTCCTTTGTTATGCTATGAATAATTCTGTGGCGTCTCCGGTTTTATTAAGAAGCCTTTCCCTTGGTTTGTTTCTCTTTGTTCTTCTCATCTAATCTCTTAATGGAAGTTGCTAATTAAATTCCTATAGCCATTTTTTTAACAGTGTTTTGAATAGCAAAGTCTGTCAACTGCAGAAAGTGTATATTCTTATCAACACGCCTGTTGCCTGGAGGAGCGAAGGCCTCGCCGACAGATGGCTGCCGAGGAAGGCCCGGCAGGCCTCACATCTGCAGCACCTGTCAGCAGGCGCGGGAGCGAGCGTGAGGCTGGGGAGCAGGGCCCGTTTGGGTCCAATAAATAGAATCCAGGTTGCTAGAGTGTCTCCGTGAATCTCAAGTGGAACTTGGCAAATTTCAGCTGAGCATGTTCTTGTTTTTAAGCATCCTTTGATGCTGCCCCATTAACAGCCTCGTATCCCTTTAAATCTAAGTGGTTATCACATCTCTAAAGGAAATTTAAAAAGCAGCTGAGTGCCTGACATCTATGCCAACACGTCTTTTTATCGGACACAAGTCATCAAATGGAGTTTCACTAAATTTACTTGTTGCTGTCTGGTAGGCACTTTCAAGGCCTGCGTGAACAAGGAGGAATAGTCTTGTATAGTGAATTTGCATGGAAATTAAGGATGCAAATGTTTTCCCTCAAACCAATTCCACTTTTACTACTACATAGGTAGTTAACTGCATAATGTCTTGTAGTTGTGAGTCCGTGATTGTAAGATAATCCACTAATACAGAAATCAGTACGAAATCAGTCCCTTTTTTTTTTTATTTTTTTGAGACAGAGTCTTGTTCTGTTGTCCTGCTAGAGTACAATGGCATCATCATAGCTCACTGCAATCTCCAACTCCTGGGCTCAAGTGATCCTCCTGCCTCAGCCTTCCGAGTTGCTGGGACTACAGGCATGCACCACCACGCCCAGCTAATTTTTCTATTTTTAGTAGACACAGGGGGGTGGACTCACCCTTGCTCAGGCTGGTTTGGAACTCCTGACCTCAAGCAATCCACCCTCCTCAGTCTCTCAGAGCTAAGATTACAGGTGTAGCCACTACACTCAGCCCCAAATCGGTCCCTTTAAGGGAAATTTTGTCCTTGATCAAATATTGGTATCTGCTTAAAGCAAAAATTTATTTTCTCAACGAATACTTTTTGCATGCAAAACAATCATCAAGTACTGATGCTGGGCACTGGACATGGAGCAGTTGTCACAATTTGGCTCAAGAGAGCAGGCTAAGCCCATGGATCTACCCTCCTCCCACATTCCACATCCCACAAATCATCAGAACCGGGGTGTGAGTGTGTGTGCCTCTTCATGACAGTGCTGGAAAATATGAGAGACCAGGCAGGGATTTGGGGACATTTATGAAAGATTGAAGGGATCAAATCTATGGAAAGATAAACCCAGAGTCTAGCAGAAACTACAGCTCAAAAAAAGGTAGAATGCCCCTTAGATAGGAGCAATTCTGGGAAAGTTCCAGAGGCAGAGGCAAAGGAGAGGGAGAGGAAGGGTCCCTGTGGAAATCGTCAGAGTGGCTAAAAATTTAACTCAGCAATTATATTTTCCCAAAAGAGTTATATTTGTATACCAGTATGTATGAACGAGGATGAGCCTTACTGCCTGCCCTTTAATAGTGACGACTTGATTGTCTGTTTATCAGCAAGTGAGTTACTATGAAATTATGTAGATCACTATGTATTGACATGACAAGATCTCCAAGACATGATGTGAAAGGAAAACAACAAGCTGTAAAAAAGACATACAGTGAAAGAGATGGGTAGATAGATAGATGGAGTATATGTACATGTTTATGAATGCAAAGATACAGATCTAGTAATAGAAGGAGTTTTGCCTAACAGCTGTCAGACGTCACCATTTGGACATTGAGGGTCTACTTGGGGTGAGGGGGGGCGTACACTTTTTATTTTCATGCTTGTGTAATGCCTGAAATTCTTAAGAGGCCATACTAATGTGTCATATATGGGATTACAGATACATAAAGCACAAAGAAAATGACAAAAGCAGACATGCTACTCCTCCCCAGATGGTATATGTGGGAGATAAAGGCAGGCAGGAAAAATGTCATTGGCAATTCAGTGAAACATGCAGAGTTCTGTCAAGGTGGCTTAGCTCTTCAAAAAGGCACATAACCCAATCTAGATTGCCAAGGACTTCCCGAAGCAGTGACCTCTAAGCTGAGCTCTGAAGGGAGACCAGCGCTGGCCAGATGGACGGGAAAGTGCAGGAGGGAAGCAGGGAGCCGTCCAGCAAAAGCCAAGGTGTTCAGTTTGAGGTGAATATGACAGATGAGCCTGGACAGGGATGAGGAGGGACCCCATGGACTGTGGAGGTCCTTGTGAGCCATGCCAAGGCGTCCCACCTCCGTCCTGGGCCTCTCACTTGGGGACGTGGTATGTCGGAGCTCCCGACCTGAGGGCAAGAGCTGAGAGGGGGAAGCTACACCTCCAACGAGTTCATCTCTCTCAGCCTCCCTTCCTCCAAGAAGACACTGGGAGCTGGGAGAACCGCAGAATTGCATGGAAGTGATGCTGCCATGGCGGGCAGAGGGGAGACTTATGGTAAAGCCAGAAGAGGCAAGCTGCCTTCTCCTGAAGGGGCGGCTCATATGTGGCCAAGAGCACTGCAGCTTCCCAGTGTGTCTTATGCTCGTCTTTCCTGAGTCAACACTGGCATCTGAGAAGACGAGACTTGGCAGCTGTGCCTGGTATAGTCCTGTGCAACCTGTGGACAGAGTGTGCCTTTGGCCTCTCAGGGAAAATTTGGGGCAGCCACCCTGGCACTGAATCAGTTTCCTAGGGTTGCCACAAACTGGATGGCTTAAAATGGCAGAATTTTCCTAGCACTCTGGGAGGCTAAGGAGGGAGGATTGCTTGAGGTCAAGAGTTTGAGACCAGCCTGAGCAAGATCAAGACCCTGTCTCTACTAAAAATAGAAAACTTGGCTAGGTGCAGTGGCACGGCCTGTAGTCCCAGCTACTTGGGAGTCTGAGGTAGGAGGATTGCTTGAGCCCAGGAGTTAGAGGTTGCAGTGAGCTATCATGACGCCACTGCACTCTAGCCTGGGTGACAAGAGCAAGACTCAGTCTCAAAAGAAGAAAAAAAGATAGCAGAATTTATTTTCTAAAAGTTCTGGAGTCTAGAAGCCTGAAATCAAGGGAACAGCAGGGGTGTATGCCTTCCGAAGGCTCGAGGAGAGACTTATTCCTTCTGTCTTCCAGCTTCTGGTGGCCCCGGGTGTTCCTTGGCTTGTGGCTACCTCACTCCAATCTCTGCCTCTGTCTTCACTTTGCTTTCCCCTCTGTGTCTGTGTCTTCACCTTTTCTGTCTCTGTTAAGGCCACCATGTCTTTCAATTTAGGGCCCACGCAGGTAATCCAAGATGATTTCATCTTGAGATCTTTAACTTAATTACATCTGCAAAGACCCTTTTTCCAAATAAGGTCACGTTCATAGGTTCCGGGGGTTAGGATATGCACCTATCTTTTCGGGGGACATAATGCAACCCTCTACAGATACTTGGCCAGTTTTGTTGGTATTTCCAAGGCCTTTGTTCTCCGTTTTCTCCATCAGGTTCAGGGTTAGTCTTAGACCTCACACTTGGCTTACCATCTAGCGAGGATGTTATTTTGGGTATAAGGAGAACAGCACAGATAAAATGGTGTGGCTTTAGAGATGAAATTCAGAACCCTCATTATTTAGATGGAAAAACTGGCCCCCAAAAATCTGGTTGCCTGCCCAAGGTCACAATTTAAACACAGAGCTGGTGCTCCAATCCAGGGGTTCTTTCCACAACCCTATGCTCTGGGGGTATAAGATTATGGGTACTTGTGTTTGACCTCAGTTACAGGTTGAGTGTTAGGCAGAAGACAGTTGTTTTGAAGAGGAAATATTAAAAGGTAGCACTTTCATCTTGCAACTCCTTATCCAATAGTAAGACCTTAAAAATTCTGCTCCTGCGGGGCAGAACAGAACCAGGGTTACTCAGACTGTTTAACAGTTTTCTTGCTTAGGTCTCACCTTGTCCCAATAAATGAATCTGTCTGTTTATTTCAGAAAGCATTGGTATACTAAACTGTGCTTTGTTCCAATTAGAGAAAAAAACTACCCCAAATACTATGAAAACAAAACATTTTAGTTCATGAACTTGAAGAAGTGTTATCAAGGCCTTTAGTTCAGTCTGGTAAACCAAGGAGTAGGATAGCAGACTTCAAAGACTGGGCAGTTATTTTTCTTGGGACCTGAATTAGGAAAGAATGGGCTGGGGTAGGGCAGGGTGAGGGCATCCTTTGGACTCACTTACAAGGCTTGGCTTGATAGAAGTGCTGGGTGCCTATGACTATCTGTTATGTAATGCATACCCCAAGCAGTTGTAAAGTCATTGAGACAATGGTCAAACTTGGGAAGTTCCCAACTCATGAATATTGCAGATAGCCCATTTTCTTCACCTCCAGTTGAATCTGATACTTTTGAATAGGCTGTGAGGTGTTTGGGCCTTTATCTGAGCCAGAGCCGCTAAGCTGAAAGGAGATGTGAATGGATGAGGGAGTCATTCAAAAAATGCTTTCATTTGGTTTCAGAAACACTTTCTTTGTTTTGATGTGCTCAGAACATCATCTATTTGAAGTCTGGCTCCACTAGAGTTTTTATCTCCAAAGCAAGAAAAATATGGTAATTTTAATAAATAAGCCACCACAACAAGATGTATTAAAAAAAAATGTTTCCAGGAGATTTGTATATTTTGAACATGGGTAATGCTTATATAAAAGTCTAAATGAGTGAATCTAAGCTGTAGTCCGTCTTTCTCTTTGTTCTTTATGAAAATATTCACATCTCTCCAACTAAATTAACATATATTATCGCAAATGTGTCATTCTCAAATTTCCTGAGCTCGGCTTATCACTCACCGCTCTTTTTTTTGCTCATGACTGTCTTTCTGAAAACAAAACAACATTATTCACACCAATAAGTGTAACAGGCACAATGGGATAAAGCACTGGGAGCGACTTCTTTGTACTTATCGGGGTGACCTCTCGCTCTTGGCTTTCCCTTTCTTCGCCTCTCTGGAGTCGCCGTCTCTGAGAAGGAACTGTGGAAGCCTATGTGCTATTAGTGTGCCCCACACCCATTTGTCTTCTGCGCTCCCTTTGTGCTCCAGGAGAATTCAGTGTCCCGGGCAGAATCTAACTCCGGGCTTTATCCTGCAGTTGACGACGGTGTGTCTTGTTTAAAGAGAAATGCTCCATTCCTCTCACTGTCTTTATGCATAGGTGATTTAAATGGCCAGGGAAAAAGCCTAAGTAGATGGTCTCCTGACACTTGAATAAAAAAATAGAATCAACTATTTACTTAAAGCTCCCTTTGAAGCCAGAGGCCCTTTGGAGAGTTTGGCCAGACCCAAATAACCATTTAAAAGATTGCAGATAATTGCATTTGCATACATTCCCACACCTGGGAGTGAATCTGTATAATAAACACATGGATATATACCAGTGAGAAATACAAGCTGGGGGTGTCTAGAAGGATGGGGGAAATCTCAGCCCACTCTACATTCTAAGTCATGCTAGGAAAATAGAGTCCCCTGGAAAGATTGCCTTGATGTCCAAATTTAAGATTCAGAACCAACACAGTAGAGAGAGATAATTCAGAATTTTCTGTCTAATATCAGTGGGATTCTAAGAGCATTACTTTTAGATTCCCCACTTAAAGCAACTCACCACTAAAAATATCTTCTGATTAAATGAAACTGAGCCCTCTACCAGGACATTAGAAATGAGATGGGAACAGGTTACAGTTTTCTGACTTATTAAGATAGAGTTCTTTGTGTTACTTGAGTGGCAAATACCATTTACATAGGTTGCTAAATGCTTATGGATTATGATAATGACATGAAATAGCTTTAGCTTTGCTATTTTTGCAATATAAAAAATTAAGTATAAAGCATTTTACTCATCTTTGCCTGCTGTTTATATTTTCTACAAACTTTTCAGTCAGTCCAATTTTTAATCAAAATATTACCAAGCCCTAGTTGTTATTCAGGTCAAAAATGCATTTTAACTATGACCATCATGGACATACCAGTGATCAAAAATCTATCTTGCCAATGACTATCAGAAACCTAAGCCTTCAGAATATTCAGAATGACAAGAATAAAAATTAACTTTGATGTACACCGAATTTTTATTTTTGTTTTATTAAATCCCACCTCTTTCCCCAGCATCTTAGCAATATGTGCAGGCAACATAACCATTATCCTTGCATATTCCTTCCTTTCCCAGAGAAATTCAAGACTTTATTAACCATTTTGGCTGGGATATTCTGGTTCCCTTTCTGTCTTTGCCATAAGTTGGCTTTTAAATCACCTATAATGAGCAGAAGTTGTATGCAGACTCCCTAAAGAGAGGGCAAGTAAATTATCTCTTAATTCTGCTCAGTCACCATGCATGGATCAACATTTATTACTCTTGCTCAAAATTACAAAGTTGGTTCATGCCTGGATGCTTAAGCCTATAGTGACTCGAGAACTCTAAACCCTACTAGGCATTGACAGGCAGAATGTCTGTAAAATTACTCTGAAAACATTACATCTTCATGGCCTGGAGATTAAGAGTTTCTCCCTCAGTGTAGGTATTTTCTAGTACAGAGTGTTAAAATCGACTCACCTTTGTTAAAGCCTCCATGCTCCTAAATTTTCCACCTAAGCCACTAAGGAGACAGACGTAGGGATGTATTTTAGGTGCTAGAACACTGCAAAGACTGTACCCATATCAGGGGAAAACGTGGAGCCTTTTTTCGAAAAACATTTTTAGTGTAAGCCTTCTTTTGAAATAAGGCTTTGGGGAAACAAAAAGGGAAAAAAAAGCTACCTACTCTGATTAAGCTCACAAAGAGACTACAGTACTCCACATTATCTTAAGAAAAACAAAAGCCCAAAACACAGCCCATAGCCTTTCCATCAAGTAGACAGACATTAAAGTACATTAGCACTATCATTTGTATGTCTATAAATATCAATAAAGTATGTGATTTGGCTTCACTTTCACACAAAGAAGGAGGACTATCCTTTTCAGGAAATTTCGCAGAGACACTCACCAACAAAAGTTCAGTAATTCAATCTTTGGAAAGCTCAATAATGCTAAGTTCAAAATTGCAGGTTTTAAACTAATGTACCTGATAAGTGCTGATGGCAGAACTAAAGGGAGCCATTATTAGGTAATCCAATATCCCCAGACCCGGTTATCTGTAACAGAGAAGAGTCTCCCTAAAACAGCAGTAATGTGTTCACATCTACATTAATCTCTGAAGTCAAAAAAAGGCATTCTTCATGGGTTTTATCTGTTTCCAAATGTCTGCCTCCACCAGGAGTGATTTTGCACTCGTGAGGCAGCTATGCAGATGTCTCCAATATCTTTGTCCGATAGGTGCTATTTTACAGATCCACGGGATACTGCCCTGCAGACTGGACTTTCACGGCTGTCTGACTCTTGCGTTTAACCGGACTTGGAGACCCTGAGCCAAATGGAGCCTTTGCTTCTGTTGCTTCCAGACACTGAAGGGCCTGAAGGCTGAACTGTTGTGTGTATCGGAGTGGGGGTACGTGTGTCAGGGATAGGGGCAGTTGGTTGGGGGTTTTTCACTTCTTATGTGTAGCATGGCTTCCAGCTTTTCTCTAGCGCAAGTTTCCTCTTGCAAAGCGTCATAATGCTAATAGAGAAGATTTATAGAGCCTCCCTTTTTCAAATTTATTCACACAGGGCCACTTACCACTGCTAGAGGTTTGAAACATCTATCTTTTTTCTCCTGAGTGGCAGACCCTATTTCTGGAACTGAAATAAACATGGTCCACAAACCATTCATTATTCAATAACACATTAAGAGATAAGGTGGAAAAAGGTAAAACTTATTCAAAGTGATGTGTTTGCCCTGCCTCCCTCCTATGGCAACATTAATAGCAACTCCGGTAAATATGTTTTTATGCTACACAGTTTTGTATGTTCTAATATGGAATTAAATAATTTCCCTTGATCAAGAGTGTTTATGGAAACTTGTATCTAAGCCTGAATTAAGATCATCTAAATGGGATCCAGAGAATAGGACAGCAGACGGATAACTTAGAACAGGACTACCACTTCTTTTCTATGCAGTCTCAACTAGTTCTCGCCTCATTTCCATAAATGAGTGTATTGACACACATGAATTTGCATGTTGGATCTTACAAGTCCAGCAGAATTAAGTTAATAAGTATGATCTTTGGCAGATGCATTCAAGGCAAGTGTGTAATGTCCCTGCAGGGGGGATGACAGTAGCCTGCTGAGTAGAACATTAGTTTTCTTTCACCAACCTCCCAACCTGAGCTAGTTCCCAAGAGACATCATAAGACAGAAGAGAAGGATCAAAATGAGGACTCTCCTATAAAAATAGGCACTCTAATTATTTTTTATGAGCCACTTACGGTTCTGTAATTTTTTTTGAATTTGGAAGTTGTGTGTATTGAAGCAGGAATTCTCCAAGAATCAGCAAGTTTTTCTGTTTTATAATGAACACCCAAAGAAAGAATTCTGTTTTCCATTAAAAATTTGGCTATCTGGCTCCAGAGTGAAAAGAAGTAAATGGTTTAAAAATATTTAACTATTTCATATTATTAAGAGCTATCATTCACATCAAACATGCATTACCAATTTTTAAAATAACTTTATCAAAACTAAGTTACATCAAATTCTAAAACTATCCTGAATAAAATCCACCTAAATTCAGGAAGTTGCAGCACTGCCAAATTCACACTGAGTCCACCAGTTTGCATCCTATAATTCTATAGCTATAGAAAAGGTGTGAGATTGAGCTGACCACATGTTGAATTTATTAGGATACAGCTGGGGAAGCTGGCCTTTTAAACAAGTCTGAGATTTTAGCTTATTTATTGTCAACTGTTCCTTACCAAAAAAAACAGGTCAAAGAATGTGAAAAAATTCAATTAAAGTACTAGAGATGTAATAGTGTGGAAGTTATAAGCACAAGTGCACCAGTGGGTAACTTAGGTTATATCTAGAACAGAGGTTCTCAAATATGCATGTTCAACAGGACAATGGATAGTTTGTTTACACAGAGTATTGGCTTCCCCCTCGGGATTCTGATTTAGTAGGTTTGGGATGAGGTCTTATCATTTGCATTGATAACAAGTTCCCAGGGGATGCTGATATTGCTGGTTTGGGTACCACATTTTGAGAACTCTTGTTCTAGAGTCAAATGAAGGTTGGTTTATTTGTTTGTTTGTTGATTTGTTTGTTTATTTCCCAGTCAACTTGATTAGGGTGATGTAAACTCAAATAATTCTCTCCATAAAACTCCCTTTTGTGTCCTCAGAAATCAGAGATATAGATTGTCCAGACTGATCAGATTAATCAAATACTTAACATATTTTTACTGTATTTTTTACCACCTTGATACGGAGTTATAAAAATTTCACCCAACAACCACAAAGAGCATTTAAGCATTTCAATATATTCATGCAGTGGTTAAGCCTTATAAACTTGGGTTCATAGATAGCTGTGTCCTTTCCAGCTGTATGACTTTAGACAAGTCATTTAGTACTGCTGTCCCCAAACCCCTGGTCTGCAGACCAGTACTGGTCCATGACCTGTTAGGGGTTGGGGTGCAGAGTTCCACTGCTACCCCTCCAAACCTCTCAACACCTGTGGAAAATTTGTCTCCCATGAAACTTGGCAAGGGCAGTATGTGTGCATAGCAGGAGGTGAGCGGTCGGGGGGAGGGGGGAGGGGGGAGCAAAGCTTCATCTGTATTTACAGCTGCTCCTCATCACTTGCATCACTGCCTGAGCTCTGCCTCCCTCCTTTCCCCATCTGTGGAAAAATTGTCTTCCATAAAACCTATCCCTGGTGCCAAAAACGTTGGGGACCACTGATTTAGTTGCTCTAAACCTCAGTACTGAGATCTATGAAATGCAGCTAATAATACAAACTCCAGTGGATTGTTGTGAGGATTATAGATATACAGCCCCAATTAAATGCACCTAGTATAGTTGGAGCATAATATCTACTTGTTTCAAGAGATTCAATCCAATGAAGTTCTAGTAACAATAAATAACTGTAGGTAAAGAGCTATGGATAACTCGGAGATAGATAACTCAGAGAATTATAGATAACTCAGAGAAAGCTATAGTGTTTTTTATAAGGATGCAACTACTCAGTATGTAATATTATAACATACCATAAAATGTTGATAAATTAAATATGAAAATTGACTAATTTTCTGATTAGCAGTTCCAAGAAACTCCTTTCTTCAACTCTGGCTGAAATTCCTTTTAACTCCCCTGCCTTATGAAATAATGTCTGTTTCCAAATCATCTTTCATTGCTGACTCAGGGTCATACACTGCTTCAGAGTCATTGTTTAGATCTAATTGCCATTATGGTTGCCCAAGGTAATGGAAAGTATATTGAGTGAGTTGTGATTCTAGACTATGATCTGAGTTTTAAAATATACATAATTCCCATTATAAATTAGTTTCTCTAGTAAATAAGTGATTTGGTTAGTTAGGGATTAGTACATTGACAATGTAGTGAGATTTCAAAGGGTGCTGGATGACTATAAAAGGTACAGTTCAACCGGGATATGTGAGTTGTTCAGGCAACGGATGGTCATGCTGCCCATGGGGAAGGTGATATTTTGGTGTATCTCTTCCTCCAAATTCATTGACCTAATGTGCTTCAAAGGGTGTACCTCTCTATGTCGAATTTCAGATTCCACTGATATCATTGTTGGCATTATTTGGTCCCATTATGTATGATCCAAATGTCAAGACAAAAAGCCCCAGCTCCCTATCTGCACTGTGGAAGCTAAGGAATGAAGAAAGCTTGCCTTAAAAACAAAAAAAGAGTTTCTCAACAGTGGCTCGATAAATATTTGGGGCCAGATAATTCTTTCTTGTGGGGGTTGTCCTGTGCATTGAAGGAGTTTAGCAGGAACCCTGGCTTTTACTCACAATATGCCAGTAACTTTCCTCTTCCCAAGTTGAGATCATCAAAAATGTCTCCAGACATTGCCAAATGTCCCCAGAGGGGCAAAATTGACCTCTCCTCACCCAGTTAAGAACCACTGCCCTAAAAAGGCCAGTCCTGGATCAGAACACCAATGGGACCTGTCTCCCTGCCAGACCCTCTGATGTTAATCAGTGTGGAAATGACCAGTGCCTCCCCTGGAAATCTGGCCCTTTCTGTCTTCCTACTAATTCTTTTCATTAGGCTAGCAAAACAGAGATTTCTTCATTCCAACAGAGTCTTATGGAATAGATTGCTTGTGTCAGAGATTCTGGGAGGGATTTTAGAGGTAGTCACTCAGGAGATAGATAAGTATATAGACAACAGATTCCTGAAGGGTTCATATTTCTACTAAGTATAGTCTAGGCAAACCCAATTCTGTTGTTTCCTCGAATTCCTTGATTAATTCGAAGCCAACAAGAAAACCTTACCAAAAACCTAGATGTAAAACACTTTCATAAAATGCTTTTTATGATGAGAATAATGAAAAAATTATTTATGGGTTGCACATCTGAAGTGACTCAAGGTCTCAATTTTGATTACAAATCTTCACTGTAAATTATTGACGTAAGAAATTGAGCTGGCTATGGATACCTTGAAAAGTTCTTCACTTTTTGTGTGCACATGTGTATTTTAAGACAAAATTCTTGATATGAGCTTTTCAATGATTTTTACCTTGTTCTCCTAATAAAAAAAAAATGCAAATTCATGCCTGAAACAGGAATTGTGTGGCATATCAAGAAAACAGGAGAGGGGCTCTGCCCTCAGGGGCTTACTGAGTCCATGTGGGCAGATAGCACTGACACCCGTGAAAGAATAAAAATCCAGTGCCACCATGAAACAGAATAGAGCAAGCTCAGTGTGTGATGCAGAGTACATGGTATTCAGAGAAGGGGGGCTGCATGAAGGTGGGGTCCTCAGGAAAGGTTTCACAAGGGTGTTAACCTGGCCCCATGAGCATGGATGCACGGGTACCGCTTTGCCCTACAGAAAGCTCAGGCTTGGAGGTTAACAAGTGACATGGCAGCTGGACAGAGTGCAACTCATTTATGATCATGACCAAGATGTAGTTAGGGTGTTATTAATAAAATATGCCATGTTGTGGTTATCATTTCCTTATAGTAGTAAAATCAGAAAGGAATTTAGGGACTAAAATATTGATATACATCAGAAATAACCTGAAGTTGGAGTTATTTATTTCTCACTCCAAATAATACCACTGCTGTAAGGCAGATAAGATGTACTATGGGAACAATGAGCATCTCCTATCCTTTTGGTAAGTTACATATATTCTTGACTATTTGGTTTGGTGGTAAACTCTAAATTCACTCTATATTTACCTAACATAAATCGAGTAACCACTGTGCACCAGGCACACAAATAATAATCACTATTCTAGGAGCTGGAGATAACAGAGGCAACCCGGACAAGCCTCTGTTCTCACGGACGTTGACTTCTAGTGAGGGTGGACTGATAATTAAACAGTACACAATCAGAAGGCAATTCCAGAGCGTGCTGTGTCCGGTGGAGAAAACTCCATCAGTGCGATGTCCAGGGGCTGCAAATATGCCCTGCGGCCAGAGCCCTCCCACTGCTTGTTTTTATATGGCCCATGAGCCAAGAATGGTTTTTACATTTGAACCCCAATGGGTAAAATATTATCTTCCCCAAAAAAGAATTCCTTTCTTCTCATTAGTAGACCTATATTACAAAACATTGTACTCAATTATTCTGAGTTTCATCATAAAAATATTGTGCAGATTTTTCTCTGCTGTCATTTAAGTACCTATACAACATTATAAATTTTGCCGCTTCGCCTACTGGGTGTCTCTTTGAGTAAAACGTTTGCCAACTGCTGTGTTAGAGACCCACAGTGCTAGTGGGGGAGGGACTCCAAGCTAGACCTGGGAGGGGAGGTCTGTCTCGGAGGAGCTGACACTGAGGCTGAGACCCTAATGGCCACAGGGCACCCTGGGATCTCATCTACTTCTGCCAGAGCTGTGTAACCTCTGGGTCTCCCTTTCCTGGTTCGTAAAATATCTAGGTTGATCTATACTATCTGCCTTCCCTAAATCACTATAGTTCTGTTTCTCCGTTGCCTGAACATGGTGTATCCTTCATTATTATTTGTCATTCATCACTCACCCATGACCACTTCATGAGTATGAAGAAGAAACAGACCAGCAGAAGAGACATTTTCAATTCTCCACTTTTGGACACATCATACCATTTGGTGATACTCACAAAAGTCCCTTAAATATGAGTTCTACAATTAACCTCCAATACCTTGGCGAAGTGTGTGGAAGTTTATCAGAATGCGAGACTGGATGCCTAACAATTTTCCAAACACTGCTAAAAAACATCCCATGCTCACTCTGAATTTACTGTGGTCTTTCAAAGTCTATACAAAGTAATATGCAAGGAGACAAAGCTATTTTACCAGGCAGACAGATATTCCAAATTACTGGTTCTTAACAAGCATGGTAATACATCAGTCAAAAGCAATAAATTTAAACTTAATGAAATCTCAATTTGCCTACAGTGCATTTCACTTTGACATTTTCTATATTGCCACGGTGCTTTGATAAAGTTTTTTAAAATGCAAAGAAAGTGTCTGTAAGGCTAAAGACCAGACTTGGTACCATTGTGGCCGAGGCAACATTATAGTACTTAAGTTTCATCACTCTATGCCCCGTGGCAGGCAGAGCCCCAGCGCTAACACAGGTTCAGTTTTCATTATCATCGTATGATTATGCATTTTACTGCATTTAACTGATAATACAACTACCAGCTCACCTTAAAAGAATTAGCTTGGAGGTTTCATTGCTTTCCAAATGGAATTCATTTGACAAACAAATGACAATTAGCCTAGTCTCCCTGTTCTGCGTCAGGATGCTTTTTGATTGAACCTAGACCAATTTACAATTTTTAAATGAGTTTAGACATTTACATTTAAAATGTCTAGAGGAAATTAGCCCTGGGACATCCAACAGCCAAAATGCTTTTTGAAGTTGGTTATTATTTGATCTAGTACCCTCTACCTGTACATTTTGTTCCGACTTCAAAGTTTGGGAATGTAAATGCCACCTCACCTCAAAGCACCGGGAGAAACTTAAAAGCGGTTTTGCTCATTATGTTATGCAAAGGAGCCCATATTTTAATATTCGTTTAATATGGTTAGTTAGCTTTAATGACACCAGTGTGGCAGTGTCATAGTTTTGGTATCTGAAAGCGCTGATTGAAGTTTCTGGCTGCTGCTCCTGTTTTCCCGCACAGAAAGGAATTGTGCCCTTTGAAGGACAGACCCGCTCCTGGCTGCGTCCATCCCGGTGGGGGCTCCACCTGAGGACTTGCAGACGGAGTTCACCCGCCTCGGCCAGGAAAGCACAAATCATGATATCAGGAGCGCCGAGACCCCTGAGTGTCAGATCCCAATTCCGTGTGTTTTGTAAGAGCAGGCCCCTCACCCACCACTGCTGAGCAAGCTGCTGGTAATTCCATTATAAATAAGCAGTGCCGATAACCCGGCCATGGAAACTGGTGTTGCTCTGAAATTCAGCTCACTGATTCCTAGCCAAGTGCATATTCCATTTACTTATTATTGTTTTATTGCTACGTTATTGTCAAAATGAGAAAACAACAGCCTTTTGCCCATTCTGTGTTGCTCAATTGCAAAAATAAAATACAGTGAGGGGAAAGGCCACAGAATGTGCTGTCACTCATCACCCCATTCTGAAGGCCTGGCAATCAGTATTATCCACGACGCATTCCACGGAACTCTCTGGAAGTGCACATGATGCTATGCTGAGGAGTCAGCCAGTCCCTATCTCTGTGGAGTTATCATGGCTTTCACAGCTCATCCTTGAGAGCTCACCAGAATATTTTGAATTTCTAGTTTTGTCTCATGCTACACGACACACACCACATGTTTTCAAAATAACTTTGAGTTCAAAGGAGTTCCCAAATGATAACACTGTGAACCCCAGCATAGAATTCGTGGTTTTCAAGACCATTTTCTATGAAAATATTAAGAAGCTGACTTCAATGACCCAGCCCCTCGTGAGTCCTCACAACACTGTCATGAGACAAGAACATGAGGAGAGTGACAGGTCACAAATGTAAAAATGGCAGAGACAGGCGCAACTCTTGGTCTCCTAATTCGGAGCCTCCTGGTCTTACCACCATGTATTGTGAAAATACTGATAAAATAAAACAACAACAAAAATTCTTTTTCACCTAGGACAACTTAAGTTTGTTGCTGAAGAGTTTAAACTTCCTCTAAGCTCTGTGATTTCCCATCCGCTTCCTTCTCACTCCCACTTTCATTTTCCTTAATGAAAATGGAATCGAGATCCCTGCCAGAGTGTTTGGAGTCAACTGTGTTTTGGTGCCAAATTTAACACACAAGCATCAAATTTTCTCACACACACAAGATCCAAACCAGAGACATGCCAGGTCCTTCTATCGAGGGCTTTTTGTTGTCCATTTATCCTCCCGTAGAAACGGGAATGTTTATCCCTGTACTAAGGGCCTGGCAACAACCATCTTACCCTGCGTCCTCCGCCTCTGGCTTAAGTCCCCAGAGTTGCCTAAGAGCCCAGGCAGCACAGTTGGAGGACCTGGAGATTTTTGCTACCTCGTCTGCCCTCTGCTGGATGGATCAATGGCTGCTTACACGGCAGAAATAGCTGGAAGATTTCCCCTGAAGATGGGTGGGTTTTTCACTCAGCAGCAAAGCATTTTGGTGTTTTAAGAAATAAATTTTTTCTTTTCTAAAAGAACTTCTTGGAAATGCATTTTTCTCTCTTCAGATGTACAGGCACAATGGTTTATTCTGCCTCTTCTGTTTTTAAGCATAGCTATGTTTTTAAAAAAAAAAAAAACAGAATTTGTCAGAGTGAAAACCATGAAAAAGTCTAATATCTCTCTCTGACACTCAAGTGCTATATGTGCCCCCTCCCTGGCACCAAGGATCTGGTAACAAGGAAAAATAATACAAAATCAGGACCACCCTCATAATATTCTCACAGCATTAAAAAGGGGAATATCCTGAAGGTTAAGGCCATGAAACCAGACTGCCTGGGTACAAATCTGACTCTTAGTAACTGTGTGACCTTGGACAAGGAAAATAACCTCTCCAAGTTTGAGTTTACTTTTTTGTAATATGAATTTGTAGTACTATTTGCCTCCCACAGCTGTTGTAAGGGGTTAACCCATATATATATTACATATATGCTTAAACATAAAAAGCACTCCATAAGTGCTAGGTAGTATCATATAAATGGCACAATATAAGAGATCTAAGTCAAATGCCCCTGGTGGAACAGACAGGAGTACAGACTTTCCAGATCTTTGTTTTAAGGATTTTTAACATTTACTCAAAGGGAATGAGTAGTAGAACCTCTAAATTGAGAATAGACACATCTCCAGGAAAAGAAACAGAACTTTCAGCAAAATTATTACTCAGGGAAGTGTCTTCTTGGCTTTCTCTGGCAGCAAGATGTTGAAGTATGCAATTTATAATACTCTGTATAACACAATTCTTGAGACAAAGAGCTAGCTTCACAGGAATTGTTGATCTTATTTGTGGGACTTTACAAAGGAAGGTTAAGAGTTGAAATGGCTTTATGGATTAGGCACGCATTGAGGAGGAGACTATCCACTCACTCATGCAGCAAATATTTAGTGTGTGCCCTCTCTGTGCCTACAGATAGATCTGAAGCTAGAGAGAACCAAGATATGAACAAGACAGACACAGCCCCTACAATCTGGAGCTTACAGACAGATGGGACATACAGACGGTAAACAAGTAATTAAAGGTGAAGAATGGTCTGAAAAGACCATCATGGAACACAAAACGTCATCTGGAGGTCCTTTTTAATTTTCTGAGAGATTCCAAGAGATATATATGCTGGAAAATATCATAATGTTCTAAAAGAATGATAGAAGAGCTATAAAGTCCTGCTTATCCAGGGTGGGGAGATTTCATGTTTAGGAAAACCAAGAAGTGGAAAGGACGTATTTGCCCACAAAAAATAACATGGGATTTGCAACACAAATTCAGTAATACACCAGAGCAAAACCTTACATCTTTATACTCAAGGTTTCATCTATAGGAAATAGAATTGCATTTTCAGTGCTTGATAAAAATTCTATGCTACTGTGGTACGGAATATTCTTGAAGGGTTCTCAGAATTAAAGTGGGTCAGTAGGCTTGCACAGGTGCTAAGTCAAACACTCTTAAGGGTTGCTGAAGAGGAACTAGGGATATTGCAGATCTGCCAGAAGATATTTTTTCTCTGCTATGAAGTGGAGCATTTGTAGGTATAAGACTCAGATATGTATATATAGTGTATACTGTGCATAATGAATCCCCCTCTTATCAAATTTTCCAAATAGCTAAAGTGATGTAAGAGGGAAATAATTGCATATAGTTCACCAGGCCAAGATAAACCATATCTGTACAAAACTTCAAGTCAAATTATTATTAGAATCTATAGTATATTAAATTACATTTTTCTTTATTTAATGAATTTCCGACAAGAAAAACAAATTGAGGTTAACATTCTTGGGTCACACAATGAGCCCAATGGTGGTGGCCTCTTTTTCACCAGTATAGGTGAAGCTCCTATTTTTACTAACATACCTTCTACTCCCTTTAAAATTATAAATTGACAATTTATAATGGTATTAATTTCTGGGGTTCAAAGAGGTATTATGATTTATGAATACAATGGGAAATAATTAAATCAAACTAGTTAACATATCCATCACCTCAAATACTTAACATTTTTATGGTGAGAACATTTGATATTTACTGTCTTAGCAATTTTTAAATGTACAGTACTCTATTGTTAACTATATTCACCATGCTATGCAATAGAACTCAAACAAAGATATGCCTCCTGTCCAGTTGAGATCTTATACCCTTTGATCATCATCTCCCCTTTCTCACAGCCCCCAGCCTCTGTAACCACCATTCTCCTCCCTGTTCTGAGTTCCATTGTTTTAGATTCCACCTATGAGTGAGAGCATGCTGTGTTTGTCTTTCTATGCCTGGCTTATTTCACTTAGCATGAGGTTCTCCAGTCGTATCCATGTTGTCACACATGGCAGAATCTCCTTCGTTTTTAAGGCTGGATAGTTTTCCATTGTGTGTACATACCACGTTTTCTTTATCCATTTACCTGTTGATGGACATCTAGATGATTCCATAACGTGGCTATTGTGAATGGGAGTGCAGACATTTCTTTCAACAGACTAATTTCAAATCTTTTGGGTAAAAACCCAAAAGTGGGGTTGATGGATCATATGGTAATTTTATTTCTAATTTTTTAAGAAAACTCCATGCAGTTTTCCATAATGGATTTACTAGCTCTCTTGCTGATTTGTCTGACTTCCATAATCTCCTTTCTCAGTAACTAATCATTTTCAGGTCAAATCTATAAACATATGGTCAAGTAGAGATGAGATACATATGAGAAGGTTATTGCTTAGGTATCTAAATCATTGAATTAAATGATCCAGATGATTTCCCAATACTCTGCTGATATATATGTATATAGATGGATATAGATCTTGGACAAACAGCTGAATAAAAAATGGTTGATCTGATAATTGAGGAACAGAGACAACAAGGAGAAAGTTGATTCAGATTCAAAGAAATTGTAGTTCACAGACTTATTCTTCCAGAAAAATTTCACAAACTGAAAACCTGTTAGGCAAACCTGTTAACCTGATAATACTGACCAAGAACCTAGGATATATGGATTGATGGCTATAATTTAATGAAGAGAAAAATATAAGTTCTTATTAGGTTAGTATATCACCTGTTTTGATAAATGTTCTGTTAAATTTTTCCACAAAAGATTTTAATTATATATTATAACATATAATATATAAATACTTATATATAAGTATATATTTATTTTATATAAAAGTTATATATGCATATATTCATGTGTGTGCATATATATGTAGACACACACATACATATCCCTAGATACACATTCATGAGCTCACACACACATTTATTTCATAGAAAATACAGAACTCATGTATCAGATGGACCCACTTAAAATGGCTCAAGACCATTATCTTTGTTGTAAACATAGTAAAATAAGCAAACTCCACTAAAGCAAGAAACAAGCTGCCATTCTTCACCTTTAAAAGTCACAGTCTAGCCGGGCGCGGTGGCTCACGCCTGTAATCCTAGCACTCTGGGAGGCTGAGGCGGGCGGATTGCTCGAGGTCAGGAGTTCGAAACCAGCCTGAGCAAGACCCCGTCTCTACTATAAAGAGAAAGAAATTAATTGGCCAACTAATATATATATAAAATTAGCCGGGCATGGTGGCACATGCCTGTAGTCCCAGCTACTCGGGAGGCTGAGGCAGAAGGATTGCTTGAGCCCAGGAGTTTGAGGTTGCTGCGAGCTAGGCTGACGCCACAGCACTCACTCTAGCCTGGTCAACAAGCGAGACTCTGTCTAAAAAAATAAATAAATAAATAAAAAATAAAAAAATAAAATAAAAAAAAAGTCACAGTCTGAACAATCATAGAGTCTAAAGTCTCACAGTGAAGGCGTGCTAATCACTAGGGTAACAACATTCACAGTAAACTATTAAACCTCTTCTGAGTGTCCATTAATATTTTGGTTAACATCGAATAGTCTTTAATGATTCCTTGCAGTTAGTTTGCTGATTGGTACCCTTCCCTGGAAACAAGTAGGCTTCTTCATCCACACACAGAAATGACACTTGGGGATGTTGTAGTAGAGATTAGCAGAGCTGCAGTTTGGTAAAACTAATTCCTAAGCGTAGATAAAGAGCCATTTCCATTCACTTGGGAAAGATCCACAATGAAAGTCGCCATTCATGGGTCTGGAGCCAGCGCCTTCTCAGTGTGGCTGCGGGACTCCATTCTCAAGGTGGAGTGTAAGTGAGACCTGGGATCTCTCACTTGACAAATGCTTTTTCATGTGAAAAACATGAACTCCTTTTCCCCCTAGACTGTGTTGTGTCAGATCATTGTCTCTTCCGTAGTACAGGAAGAGAAGCTAATCTATAAAACAATGAGACTTCACTCTGATGCCAAAATCTGCAATCACATTGTACAGAGGGGCTTCATGAATAATTCCCGGGGTATGATCTGACATTAATCTGGAAGTTAATACAGAGCTGGGGCATTGCCAGCATAAAGCTGACTGATTTCTTTATAACAGGGCACTTTCGAGGTGAGGATAGAGCCTTTGCTCTAAGTTATACTCTCAAGCCAAGTTGATCACTAAGCTATCATCTTTACGTCTTGTGTTTCCTCCTCTGAGTTGGATGTCTAGGTATTGGCAACAAGGAACCATTTTAGAAAGAAGGAACTTCAATTAAGCAAGACGGCCCCAAGATTCTAGCTATTGCTCACATATTGGTTAAATGGTCTTGTTGTAAGGAAATCACCCAGTGTGGCATAACTGTACATCTGACACTGTTCCCGGCCAGGCCATAGATCAAGGCACTTGTTTGCTCTCAGAACTGTTCTCTTACAGAAGCAAGCCTAAGAAAATTATTTAAGAAAATCTCCTTTAGGAGTTATTGATGGGTCAATTTTGATACCTCCTCTTGAGGTAAACCAGAATTATGATAAATAAATGATCTTTTCTTAGTTAAAATGTTCCATTGATTTAAATACATGTTTATAGGGTGCATGAATTATGTTCAGCATCCGGATAGAAATTGCGAAAAATTCTTAAGAGTTGAAAAAAAAAAAGTAAACCCAACCAATCAACAGCTGCATGTTTTCAGCCCTGGGGATCTTCCTGTCCAGTTAGAGAAAAATGAGAACAGATAACAATGTTCAGAGAAAGGAGAAGTGAGTGGAACAGAACACTGGGAGGAGGCATCTTGCAGAGGACTGAGTTGCAGAGGGTTGAGTTTTGGGTTGAGCTTCAAAGAATGGTAAGAGTTTGAGCTGGTGAAAAGGACTTATTTTTATTATTAAAAATAATAATAACCAAGCAAAAAAATGGACATGATGCTGATTTTCCTGTGTAATATTTAAAATATTTAACAACAGATGTGATATTAAATATTTTACAGCAATTACGGGACAGGTACCCACCAATCAGAGTGGGTGCAATCTGCCATTAACCTACACAACCACAACAGTGCAGAACAGTGCAATAGCAAGCTGGCCTGTGACTGAAATTTTCTTGTTCTGTTCACCTGTTTTCTGTCTCCCTCCTCTAGACTATAAATGTACCCGCAGCATGTGAAGAACTGCCTGAGTATAACTGTTTCTCGGTATTTGTTCAGTGGTCAAATGTTTGCAAAACTGAACACAAAAATCTCAGATTGGCTTGACTAGAGCATAAAACTCATCTTAGGGAGTTGAAAATTAAATTAGGTAGATAGGATGGGCAAAATGATGGCGACCTTTAAATGTCAAGATTCAAAATTTGAACAATTTTCTGTGAACAGTGGAGAACCAGTGAAAACATACAAACAGGGATACAGCGACAACAGTAGGATCATCACCATCATTCCCAAAGTCATTGTTCCTTCCACAACCTTGATGAACTTTCATTTAGTGCCAGGCATTGGTGCTTTGTGTTTATGTGTGTTGCCTCATTAAGTCCCTGTAACAGCTTTATGAAGTGGCTCCTCTTATTATCTCCTTTTTACAAATGGGCAAACTGAAGCTTAACGATCTCTAGTAACCTGCTCAAGGTCACATAATTCCTAACCATGACATGCGCGCACACACTGATCAAAATGGTTTTCCTAACCAAATTACATAACACTTTAACAAGGAAAATTACCCATAATTTCAGCATGATACCACTCTTAGAATTTCTTCATTCTTTCTTTCAGGCTGTTACCACATTTTATACGGTTGTATTACAGTGATTATACAATTTTATGATATACTTTTTTTTTTTACTTAATGTTATCACGTAAAACTTCTCTATTGTTACATAATATTTATAATTATAATTTGTAATGGTTGTTGTTTAGTTCCTTTTTATCCTTTTTGAGTTTTTTAAAAAATTTTTTTTGCTGTTACAAATGATACTTCAAAAAATATGTTCCTCCATATACCATGTTTTACTAATTATTTCCTTTGAATTAATTCCCAAGAGTGTTTGTGCTGTGTCAGAGAGTAGGAACATTTCATAGATTCTGAATTATATTATTAAAATTTTTTCCAAGAGGATTATGTTAACTTCTACTAATTCCAATAATTATTATTTGCCAATTTTAGTAAAAAAAAAATCTCATAATTATTAGGTATTAGGTAGTTTAGTTTTTACTTAATAGAAATAAATGGCACTTTTAATCTGCATTTTTATTACTAGCTAATTTAAACATTAAAACAAATTATATGTATTTCTTCATACTTAAATTGGGCAATGCTTTGGTGCATTTATTTATTATAATAAATCTTAATATTTTTCTTAGTAAGATGATTAAGATCTTTAAATACTATAAAAAGTACTACAGTTTGTGATTTTTATATAAATATATTTTCTAATAGGCTGCTGCAATTTATTTTTATTTTCTATATTTTCGCTGTAGAGGCATTTTGAAATTTGTTTGAAATTTATTACTTTGCACTTCCTTCAGTTGTTTCAATCTTTAGAAAGTTCTCATCCTTCCAAATATCTGAGATTCTATTCTATTTTTGGCTGATTTTCACTGATTTTGATTTTTTTCAGCTTTCCATGCAGATTATTTTTAGTATATAGGAAGGAAGGAATAAAGTATTTTTTCTTATTCTCTTCATTTCCTTATTGCTTATGATGTTTTATTATGTATTATTTTTTCTATTTAATTTATGGGTGTCAATCTTGTTTCACTGACCTATTTTATTTGTTAGCATTCTAGTCTTGTCTTTTTCATTGCTGTTGTTTTATAGTACGGTATTATATTTAATAGGACTGGCTTTTAAAAAAAAAAAACATTTCTGAGAATCATACCCATTTACTTTTCCAAATGAAGTCATGAATTGTTTTCGTTTTTTCCAAAATAAACTTCTGGAATTTCAAATTTCTGGATTGCTTTAGCCTATATGTAATCTTAGGAAAAATCAATAGTATTGCATGCTTCATTTATTCTAACCTTTTCTGTTTTCCGATAAGGATTTCATTACATAAGTCATTGATATTTTTATTATGCTATTTCTTAGGTTTTTATATTTTTGAATGTTATTGTAAACAAGGCATTTGTATAATTTCTAATTACTTTTTGTTGGTATAATAGAATGCAATTTATTTTGTATATTTAATTTGTATTTGGCTAAACCTATGCATATTGCTAACAAATTATATAAATTATATATTTTCTAGCAATAATTATATATTTTCTAGCAATGTATATTTATAGCAATAAGTATATATATTTAGCTAAATACAATTTATATAAAGAGATATATATCATATATATGTTTATTATCTATATTTATTTATTGCTAGAAAGAAAGACTGTACATTAACTGTTATAAAACCCAAACCTCAGCCATCATCTTGATGGACATTCCTCATCTTTAATTTATTTATAGTCAAAAGTCTTCCAAAGCGAAATACCTTAGTCATCTGATTGTAGAAATTGCTTTTTTTTTTTTGAAAAATATATAGAAGATTAGTTTTCAGTAGTCAATGTGTTATGTTACTACTCTTAAAAACTAAGCTAAAATTATTATGGTCATGAACTTTGGAACCTATCTCACATTTATCTGTATATTAGAGTCAATTCAAAATTATTTCTTAGGAATTTTGTGACTTAGGATAAAATTCAGGTGTGAGTAATAGAGACTCATGAAACCATGGCTCAAATGAGTCAGTCTCACAGATTCACAGTCACTAAGGCTCAGGCTCCTTTAAGCTGAGTCTCTGATGGAAGAGCTTTCTGCTCTGACCCACAAGGAGCTGCACCTGCGTGTTCCAAAATGGCTGTTGCAGCACCAGTCATCAAATCCTCATTCCACTCAGCAGGAAGAAGGAAGGAGGAGGAAAGAAAGGTATACATCCCACATTTTTTTTTTATTTTGGCATATTATGGGGGTACAGATTTTAAGGTTTCAATAAATGCCCATTTCCCCCCTCCTCCCAAAAGTCTGAGTCTCCATCATGACCATCCCCCAGATGGTGCACATCTCACTCATTATGTATGTATATACCCACCCCCCTCCCCCTCCCCCCTCCCACCTGCCCAATACCCTATTACTGTAGTACCTATGTGTCCACTTAGGTGCTAGTCAGTTAATACCAGTTTTCTGGAGAATATATCTGGTGCTTGTTTTTCCATTCTTGGGATACTTCACTTAGTAGTATGGGTTCCAGCTCTAACCAGGAAAATATAAGATGTGCTATATCACCATTGTTTCTTAGAGCTGAATAGTACTCCATGGTATACATATACCACATTTTATTAATCCATTCTTGGATTGATGGGCACTTGGGCTGTTTCCACAGCCTTGCAATTATGAATTGTGCTGCTATAAACATTCGAGTGCAGGTGTCTTTTTTGTAGAGTGTCACTGGATCATTTGGGTAGATGCCCAGCAATGGGATTGCTGGATCAAATGGTAGATTCACTTGTATCGCTTTAAGGTATCTCCATATTGCTTTCCACAGAGGTTGAACTAGTTTGCAGTCCCACCAGCAGTGTAGGAGTGTTCCTCTCTCTCCGCAACCACGCCAGCATTTATTGTTTGGAGATTTTTTGATAAAGGCCATTCTCACTGGGGTTAAGTGATATCTCATTGTGGTTTTGATTTGCATTTCCCTGATGATTAGAGATGTTGAGCATTTCTTCATATGTTTGTTGGCCATTCTTCTGTCTTCTTTAGAAAAATTTCTGTTCAAGTCTTTTGCCCACTTTTTAATGGGGTTATTTGATTTTTTCTTATACCTATTAAAATCCCATCAGCATTCTTCACAGATATAGAAAAAATAATTTTACGCTTCGTATGGAACCAAAGAAGACCCCAAATATCAAGAGCAATTCTAGGCAACAAAAACAAAATGGGAGGCATTAATATGCCAGATATCAAACTATACTACAAAGCTGTAGTAATTAAAACAATATGGTATTGGCACAAAAACAGGAATATTGACCAGTGGAACAGATGTGAGAATCCTGATATAAAACCATCCTCATATAGCCATCTCATCTTTGACAAAGCAGACAAAAACATACGCTGGGGAAAAGAATCTCTCTTCAATAAATGGTGCTGGGAAAACTGGATAGCCACCTGTAGAAGGCTAAAACAGGACCCACACCTTTCACCTCTCACAAAAACCAACTCACGCTGGATAACAGACTTAAACCTAAGATATGAAACTATTAGAACTCTAGAGGAAAAAGTTGGAAACACTCTCCTAGACATCGGCCTGGGCAAAGAGTTTATGAAGAAGTCCCCAAAGGCAATCACAGCAGCAACAAAAATAAATAAATGGGACATGATCAAGCTACAAAGCTTCTGCACAGCCAAAGAAATAGTCATGAAAGTAAACAGACAACCTACAGAATGGGAGAAAATTTTTGCATCCTATGCATCCGATAAGGGACTGATAACTAGAATATACTTAGAACTCATCCCACATTTTAATAAGACTTCCCAGAAGTTCCACAGCCCATTGGCCATAACTGAGACACATGATCACATCCAGCTGCTGTAACGGAGCCAGGTAGAGATGTTATCCTTGTACTCAGCAGCAATGTGCCCAAGTAAAAGTTTTGTCCATTTGAGAGAAAAGGGGCAAAAATAGCTATTTGGTAGGTAATTGTCTATGCCATAGAATCTTGTCACTGACCCAACATATTCTTTGGCCTGGAGCAAGTGAGCAACTTTCTATTCAAGCACATGTGCTTTCTAAGCCTATCAGTCTTTATTAGAAGATGTCAGTCTTCCCCCAGCAGAGCGGACCATTAAAAGTATTTAACCAATACCATAGACTACCTGACCGTAGGTACTTTTTAGAGCTTATAATTTTAAAGTCACTCGCTCCTCACAATGTCTAACCAACGTTAGTTATTTGTATTTTAAATTGGTTCTCATAGCATATTATGAATATTCTATTCCAATTAAATTTTTTAGGGTTAGAAATAAATAATAATGTTTGTCCAATTCTTTTTTTGCTATATTTGTTATATAGTTTTTTTCTTATTAAATCTACAAGTGTAAATTATTTCACAAATTATTTTTCAATAATTATATTCTTAGTTCTTAGTCTGAATTTTTCTTACATTCTAGAAATAAACTCAGTGGCTCTGGGCTATTATTTTTTTAAAGTATTACTGAATGATTCCTACTACATTTTATTTCAAAATTTTACATACATATTTGCAATCCAGTTTTCTGTTATCTTCATCTTGTTTTGGATGAGAATTATATTGATTAAACTACATTTTCATGGAGACTGAATTAGGTAATATATCATATTTTTCTATGTTCAAGGCAATTTAATATAATAGGAATTTTCTATTCCTTATATTAATCTATTGGTTCTTTCGGCCTTTTGGTGTTGGTGAGAAAAGCGGTAATATTATTTGATAGTTTTATTTATAATTTTGTCTCTTGACTTTTCTTCCCAATTATATTTTCCAGAGGTTTTACTAATATATTAATCTTTTAAAAGAATTAGTGCTTAAATTTATTTCAGTTATTTAATTTCATATTCATAATTTACTTATTCCTGCTTGTATCTTTGTTATTATCTTCTACTTATTTGCTTCAGCCTATTGTTTTCTCTCTTTTGTACAATCCTAAAATTGGATATTATGTCACTTTATCTTTTTTAGAATAAGACATCTAGTTTTAAAAAGTCTAAGTTATGCTTTTAGAACTTACATATGTTTATATCTATGTAGGTTTTTTAATTCCCATTATTTTCTTACTTGTCTGCTCTTAAAACAATTGTATTGTGTTTAATGCATATATAAATTCTGAGATAATTAGTAATTTGGGGTCCATTTAGCATAGTTTTAACAAATCATAGTTTGGGGATTTAAAGTTTATTGTGATTTTCCTTGTGGAATTATTTTGTGTTCAGTTTCTAAATATTCTGAGAATACATAAACAAGGACTGTTCTATGTTATAGTATAAAATCTATCACATATTTATTAATTCCACCATTATGTATCTTTTCAGTCTTCTCAATATCTTTTTGTCTACTTATTTAATATGTCGCGAGATAATATGAGGCTTAAATATCCTACTCTAATGGCACTCCATCTTTTCCACCTGGAATTTTAGACAATTTTTTAAAGTATTTTATTCAGAATTCTTGTGCCTTTGTTATTCTTTTGTCATTGGCTTATCCTTATCATACTTTGTTATATGAGAGTATGTTACTGCTATTAATAATCGAGATCCTGCTTTTTTTCCCCCATTTTAATACCTCTTCCTCGTGCTTTTGTTTTACTATATTTGTATAAATATAGTCATTATAAATGTGTCTCTTCTATTGAATTATGTAATTGATTTTGATAGTTTACCTTTTAATTGAAGCACTTCTGAGCATTTACACTGTTTTAATTAATTAGCTAATTAATTAAGCCAGTTATTTGAAATATGTTCATTCGAGGGCCTACTATGTGCCAGGCAGTACTGTAAGTGCTTAGGATAGTTACGATTACAGTGAAATAATTACTACCTCATTTGATCTGTCTTTTGTTATCATATTGCATGGTTCTTATGAAATCTCCAAGTGAAAAGGTCATTGGATTTAAAATCAAGAATGTAATTCAGTCTCTTGGTTTCACTGAGCCTCAGTTTCCTATTTGTAAAATGAAACTATTAATATCAATAACACCTACCAAAACAAAACAAGCCCCCTGCTATAGTTTGTGTATATGTGATCTGTATCGGGATTATTCTATGATTGGAGATTTCATTTTCCCTCTTTGGCTTGTAGGCTAAGGTCCCACCTCTGTGGATGGGTACGGTTATTATTGAAAACAGCTGATAATCATTCTTAATGCTCATCCTTAAGCTCACCCAGCCTTCCCTCTCCCCAGCCCTCTGCACTCTGCTGCTCCCTGGATGATTTCCTCCCATCCCCCAGACCTGTGTTGCTGCCCTTCCCCCATAGCACCTGGAACCCTGTGTTTCCTAAGAGCTCCAAGCTAAATGAATAAATGAAGGACTGACTCAGTTGCCTTCATGAATGACAAGCATTCTTTAGCCACATTCTTTCTTCTCACAATGTTGTTCCACTGTTTCTAACTTTGATCATCTAAATGAGAAAGAATAAAAGCCTCTCCAGTTTGTTTTCCCTTATAAGTAAACTCAATTTTTTCCCTTGTAAACTAGCAACATAGCATCCCTTTTCTGTTCATGAGGCTCTATCCTGGTGCTGGTCTCTGTCTGTCTCACACTGACTTTATGAGCCTTGCTTTAAAAGGCACATCAATGTCTCACTCTACAAATATTGTTGAGGACCTTCATTGCAACCTGAACAGCAGCATGCCTGCCCTCTAGGAATTTTCAGAGTAGATGCCAGACTGGCACCATGAAAGCAGTTTGCAGTCTCATGTACATATATTCCTCTCTTCTTCAGGGGTTTCTATTACTCACCTTGGGTCTATTCTCTATCTCTAATTTTTTTGCTATATATTTGGCTTCTGTGACTCAAGTTTACCCTCCATTTTACTGATATAATTTTACTATTTTAATTCTGATTTTTATTACTGCCAATGATGAGCTAATTCTATTTTCTTTTATACGCCGTCTTTCCTTCCTTCCTTCTTTCTCTTTCTCTCTTCTTTTCGCCCTCTCTCTCCCCCATCTTTTCTTCCCATTTTCCCTCCTTCCCTTCCATCTCTCTTTCTTTCTTCCCATATCAGGATGTGCAAGTTTAACAATTATGCAACTTTGGTTATCTCTTTGAATATAAATTCCAGCCATCCTCAGAAATATTTTGCATATGTTGGTAAATACTCATTTCAGAAGGAGTCTTTTCTCACATTTCAGACTGGTTTTCAAAGCTACTTTTAATTCTGTTTATTCGTGCATTCTTAAATTTCACTTTCCAATCTTTGCTGAAACTTCTGGAAGTTGCCTATATTTCAGATAACGTTAAAGACTGTTGAAAGAATTTAAAAGGAGGAGGTTCCTGTGGTTCTTGTTTGATCCCTCTAGAGGAGATACATTTAAGGGACCGGTTGGGAGTTAAATGTATAGGATGAATAAGGGGGACTGGAGGCAACAGAACTGTTAGGAGGCTTTGCAGTAAACTGTGTCTGCAGCAATACGAGCTTAGGTGAGGATCACAGTGGAATGAGAAACAAGCAAACAAAGGTTGGCCACGAGATATGTTTAATTGACTTCATCCAAATCAGATGTTCTGCAGCATGAACTAGATCAATGGGGTCATTCTGTCATTTAACCCATTTGACATTGTACAAATTCAAAATGCTAACAGCTGTCACTTTTCTCGGGCAGTAATGGTAATCAGTATTATTATTGAGCATTCTTGACGTAAGTAGAGCACATTTTCCCAATGAAAATCTATAATAAGAGCTGCCTTTTCATCAACTTTCTGTGCACAAGCACCCCTGCCTTCTAGGCAGAGCAACTCAACAAGACAATCTGATTAGGGCCTCGAGCTGCTGGAGGGGGTAACCACACTTTCCAGCCCTGCCTGGTCTAGTGTAAGCCCACGCTTAGCCCCTTATCCCTACGTGATTGTTAAAAGTAAACCACATTAATAGAGTTAATTCCCCCTTTCACATTGCCCCAACATCATTATGGGAGTAGTTGGATCTCTTGAGATGTGTTCTAGAAAGATCTTGCAAAGAGAAGTTAAAGGCCTGCCTGCATCGAAGAGTAACAAAAATGTAAATGTCAGTAATCTTACTAGTAAAGTAGACACATTTCACTAAGGCCTGATTAATTTAACAGCTGCATTTCCATTCTGCATGCTCTTAAGTAAAAACAGACCTACAGAATAGTCGAACAAGCAGAAGTAATTCTCTAAATATATATAGTGTGCAGAGACCCTGGCCAGCTAAAAGGATCCAACAGGGACCCCTAAAAATATGTGATGACACACTGCAGATGAGAAGAAGGCTTTCTATGTTGCCAGTGTTTATGTAAATATTGTGTAGTTTAGAAATGCTTAAAAGCAACACATCAGGTCTGTTGTGGGGTAACTAACAGGAAATGGCCCAAAGATATTCCACTTTGGATGTAGCTGGGAATTTTGTGTATACCACCCTTGCTTGACTCTACCAGTTCGACAAGTAACCATAAATTCCAAAGCTGTGACCTCTAATTGCTGCTCAGCAGCTTACTTGTGCCATAGCCTTTAAAAAGCCACATAATCCTCTCGTTTCCTCAGTTTTCTAAAAGCCTTGCTTTAAAAGGCACATCAATGTCTCACTCTACAAATATTGTTGAGGACCTTCATTGCAACCTGAACAGCAGCATGCCTGCCCTCTAGGAATTTTCAGAGTAGATGCCAGACTGGCACCATGAAATCAATAAAGCAAGTGATGGATCAGTGGGAAATTGTATAAAACTGAGCCGATAGAAAAGATGGAGTTTGGATAAGGGACAGGAAGAGCAGCGATGCTAGAGGAGCGATATTTATGCCCCTGGTAATTGCAGAAGGCCCTTTTCTTCTCTGATCCTGTGAGCATTGTCTATTTGCACGTTAGCATTGCTAGCACTGTATCACAATCATTTGCTGTTAGGTCATCTCTTCAAACTCAGGCACCATGTCTTATTCATTTTTCCCCATAGTGCCTGGCATGTGTTATAGTATGTGCTCAATCACTGTTTGTCCAATAAATAAGTGGATGAACATTTCATCATCAAAGTGGAAATAAAGCTACTATCACCGTTAACATAGGAGAGATTGTCTTCCTGCCCCCATGCTGGGGGAACAGTCTGTGAGGGCGGGGCTGCTGGGGGGAAGGTTCGATAGGCATGTTTGAAGGAGCTCCTGGTGGATCCACCCACAGCAAAGAGCCAAAAGTTGAGAGATAGAATCACCCATCAGACATTGGAGTCAAAGGGGTTGAGCAGAAGTGGGGATTTAAAAAAAAACAAAAATCCTAAGAATTGGGGAAGATGAGAAAGTAAAGTATTGTAAGCAGACGACAGGGAGTGGTCAAGTACAGGAGTTACTTTATGGGCTTTATGAGTGGCCCAGTGTGAACTCTTTGGGCTGAAGACAGAGTTTTCAAGGAGAGTTGCCAGATAAAATATGTCCCAAATATGCCATGGGTCATACCCCAAATACTCCTATAGGACATATTTACTCTAAAAAACTTATTGCTTATCTGAAATCCAGATGTGTTGTATTTTTATTTGCTAAATCTGGCAACCCTGTCTTAATGGAACAACCAGGTTGGAAATAAGGATGGACAAGACTGGTGGAAGGAGATTACAGAAAGTTAAATCCCATGCGGCTTCACAACTCGGCAACTTTATTCAAACACGTTATTATTCAGTGATCAAGAACCCTCTCAAAAGGCAAGAATGGATTTAGTGAGTAAGATAATAAGGCGATTCTCAAGTGATAGCAAATGTTGTTGGGTTTTCCCCTCCCCTGAGACTCTCACATCTGCACTTAGGGTCACCTAAACTTTTAAACATCTCACACGTGGCTTCTGTCCGGGAGCCAGTCACCCAGACCCTCCTCACCCGATTCTACCCTCCAGAGGCTCAGGGGTAAGAAAACCCTTCCTCGGCCTCTCCTGGGAAAAAAAGGGACTGAATGAATTTTTATGGTGGGTGGGGGATTACCATAGGGGACATTGGGCTGCAAAACCCCTACTTAAAACATCATAGGAGTTTGTTTTTCTTACATAATAAGACATGTGAAGGTGGGAAGCCACCAGCACTGGTTCAGTTGCTCGACAATGCCTGAAATGCTCTCAGTTTCTCCTCGTGGTTGCAAGGTGGCTGCTGCAACATAAGCTACTACATCCCTTGCAAGGCAGGAGGGAGAAGGCATAGGGCTGTTTGTTTGGCTGCTTCAGATCCTCTTCATCTTTCCTCAAGGAAACAAATGGCTGCCTGAAACCACCCATCTCCAGACACCTCTGCTCATAGCTGAGAAGGTACTTTTGAAGTTCTGTAGCAGGAAATAACTAGGAACAAAGAGGTGGGAATGGCTTTGGGGTGGTCAAAAAACAGTTGAAAGGAGCCCTAACCTGGCCAGCCTTTGGGAAGGAGCAGCCACAGGAAGAACTAAAAAGAAGCCAAGCTCTGGAATCCAGCACACCTTGATTCAAATGCAGGCTCTACCTCTTACTGCTCATGTGTTCTCGAGCAAGGCACTTAAGCTTTCTGAGCGCTTACTTCCCCATTCGTGAAATGAGGGTAATAATGGTGACCTCGAAGTAGAGGGGAGTTAAGGAGAGGAGATGATGTACATTAGGCACCTGGTGTGGTATGTGGCCCTAGGTACAAAATGAAGAGTAGCTATTATCATTTGGAGACATCAGCCAATTTAACATGAGTTTTTCCTATTGGAATTAAACACACCTTTTTTTAGGTACATAATTTCAAAAATTAAGTTCCAGATCATGTACATCTTACCTGGACTATGTATATGCAATTCAACAGAATCATTTATAGAATAACTGACTTTTCATTGCCTAGATTAACCATGGTCATTGATCTACATAGTCAAGTCAGTAGCAGAAATCAAAAATTATTACAAAAAGATGTTTCTGTAGACACACAGGTTTGGGGCACTGCTCTGAATTTGTAAGATGTCATTTCTTTCTTAAAATACATGAAAAGAATTTTTGATTCGAAGAATATTTAGTTCTAGGTGAAACAAGTGCCATCTTGAAAACCCTTAATTTTAAAACATATTTTATATGCAGATTCCCAGTGGAAGGAGGCTATAGAACTTAAGGGAATAAAAATGGTGCCAAAGGCCAAACAACAGGAGGACTTATAGACTCACTGTGACATTCATCTATGAAATGGTCCTCAAAGGCTGTCACCATCTACTCCACTTGACATTTGAAGTTCCACAAACTCTTCGTAAGGATGAAAGAGAATTATATAAGTTATTGCAATATTTGGCTATTAGGAGTCTAAATATGGGCTGCAGAAATTAGGATAAACTATTACACAGGCACAGATGTTTAAAATTTAGCAGAATGAACACACATGCCAGAACTTGAGAAAATGAAAGAAGAAATGGCATTATAATTCTTTATTATTTGTAAAAATGTCTTATATGCAAGCCGATTTAATACATACGATGCAAATAGCAATGACTTGTCCAAGGAAATATTGAAATCCATTAGGATTGCATGTGCGTAATCTGATTCAACAAGTCCATATATATTTCTCAAAAACATAGAATCCTTTCCTGCATTGTGTGAGATGAAGGTTAGATTACATTTCTTGCCTGTGCAATAATTCCCACATCATAAATTCTGATGAAATTATACCAATATATAAAGCAAATGGATGTCTGACCCACCATCATTTTCTAGTTCTCAGAGAGAGAGAGAGAAGCTGACATACAAGCAAATCCCTAGCTGCTTGGAGCGATGCTATTACAGCCGCCTTTGCCTGGGAACTGTTATTAACTATCTTGACCAGGAGCGGCTGTTAGAGTTTGTGGTTTCTGCTCTGAATATTAAACTTGGGCATACAAGAGTCCTTATTGTGGGAGCACTTGGAAATGGTAATACAAAATTGCTTTATATTTGTGGGATTTGATTGCTTTAGATGATACAGCCCTAGCTGGTGGGCCTCCTTGCCGCTTGTATTTCCAGATTATAAATCATTCCTTTGACAGAAGTATCTGCCACAACCAGGTCTCAGTTTCTGTGGTATCATTTTTTATATTACAACTGGCAACTGCTCTTCTGGGCTGTTAATATAAATGACACATTTTGCATCATTTATGAGAATGGGGTCAAAATCAAAGCTAATAAAGTCCCCTCCCCTCCACCCACCCACTACTTTTCTTGTATATGTCGAGGCATCTCAGGCTTTGAGTTTTGAGAGGACTTTGTCACAGATAGATGTCAGATTTTTGTATGGCATTGGTAAGCACAGTGTTTACCCATACTGAAATTCAATATTGCTGAAGCCAAGGTAAAGCAAAGCTCCATTTACAATTAGCCAACCAGTTACCAATATTCAGGCTTCAAGAGCAAAATAATATCTCCATAAAATTTACAGGAAAAGACCCAAGCATTTGATGCATCCACACATGGAAATGGTGGCTAGAAATAGGTGCCTCATTTTCCTCTTCTAAAAATAAGGTCATTGAATGAGATGGTTTTGTAGGCTTCCTTCCCATTCTGACATTTTGGTGGCCACAAAATTTCACTGGTAAAGTTAGACAATGAATGTAGATGGTAGTAATGAACATATGCTTTTTGATTCTTGCAAAGTCAATTTTATATTCAGACCTGAGATTGAAGAACAGGAACCCACTTTCATCCACACTCCAGCTGTATAGCAGAACCCATTCCTAAAGAGAGACTTTTTAACTCCCAGAACACAGCTGACTCCTGGCTGTGTCTAAGATGCCTCGGTTTTTCTCTGTGTGAACTTGGGGAGACATTAATTTGGAAGATGATACCCAGCAGCCAAAATGAGATCCAAGTAAAAGCATGTGGTCCGTCCAATTTACTCTCTTCTGTGCTTATGAATTTAGAAGTGAAGGCATTAAGAGTTTTAAAGACTGTCTTGGAAAGGAACTAGAGCCTAGCAATAAGCAGCCCGCAATCGCTGTCCACCCAGGGGCCAGACTTACTCTTGGTCTTCTTAGTTGCTCTTATTAGATCAATGCTTCTTTGATATCCCACTAGTCATAACACAAAGCAGGGACTGTCAGTGGCCCAAGGCTCAACATTGGCTGGAAGTGGTTTCCAAACTAACCAAGTTCAGCATTTCCTGAGCAATTACTTGCCTTTCCCCACCATCCAAAAGAGGATGAGTGTATATTTTCAAATATAACCAAAATATAATTGTAGTGTAACCAGAGAAATCTGGTATAAAATTCCTATTGGAAACCCAAAGGGACTGTCCCTGAGCCAAGTTGGTTTAATAAAGTGGCTTCGACCCTCTTGGGCTTTGCCCATCTACATGGTCTGGATACTTCAGAGACCCTTGGAAAGAATGTCTTTCCAAAACACAGAAGACAGAGGTCTACGATGCAGGAGAATTTTTATGTTTGTGTGATTGATAATTGTTAAATGCTGAAATTGATTCCTTTCAGAATTTTAATTGTTGGATTTTAGAACTGAAGAAATTTTATGGAGAGTTGCTTCATTTCACAGATGAGAAACCAAGACCCATAGGAGAAAAATGTCTTGCCCAAGATCATAGAGGCAGTGGCAGAATTGAGACTAGAACCCAGGTCATTTATATACCGTGACCTTCCAGCCTTCTTGACTATGGTCCACTATAAGAAATGTATTTTCTGTTGTGACCCAGTCACACTTACATACATGCAACTGGAACAAAGTTTCAAGACATGAGTCTTACCTTTATTGTAGGTGACATCCTCTGATCAGTCCTGCTCTGCTCTGTTTCAGTTCACTCTTTTTCTTTTTTTTTTAAATGGTGGACTGGCCCTAAACTACTTGTAGTTATCATCTACAGTTTTAAAAATACTGTTCTAAAGTACATTTGCTCAAAAATTGCTTATTAAATTTCCTTTAATAAAGACCCTCTAAAAATGAGCTCCTACTTTGTTTCCCTGTCGGAGAGGCAGGGTGACCTGGGACGGAATCTCATCCAAACCTCAGATTCTGCAGACCTGCTACACTTGAGAAAAACAGAATTGACTCCTGAAAGAAGTGATCAGTTTTCCTTAACATTAAATGACTGGGAAAGTTTAAGTGACTGGAAAAATAAAACCCAAATAGTACAAGATCCAGAACAAATCAGAAGCAACAACACTACTAAACAGCGAGTTGTTCAGACAGCAGGAGTGTGCTGCTCTTGGCCTCATTTTAGGGCTCTTTGCTTTGGGATAAATGGCTTTTGTTAAATGACTGTCCCATAAAGCTCAGTGCAGTGTTTAGCTTATTTGCCTGGCTGTGGTGAACACCCAAATTCATTAGCGGGGGAAAAGGTGGTTTTTGGTAAGAAGCTAAGCCAGGCTCCTCATCTATCAAAGAATGAGGAAGAGAAATCTCTTCCGGGGTGGTGTTTGGGTATTTGCTTGTGGGCTTTCAAATGACACCCTTAGGTGATCAGTGTCTTCAATCCTCTCTCTAGGGAAGTGCTTGAAATCCTCTTTTCAATGTAACTATCATTTAACATGTGGCGAGTATTCTTTTCTCGCCAGGGCAAAGAAGAAAGCCAACAAATCTGAGCGGCGGTAGGAAACTGCAAGTCCCCCAGATGCCAGGAACAGGAAGCAAGGAAGCAGTTCTCAGAAGACAGACACTCAACATGGGCCAACTCCTGGCCCGGAATGATATGCACACTCCGCATCTGAAGTGGCGTTTGCCAGGAGCGTGACCACAACAAGCAGGAACCCCCTTTGTCCACTTCCTCCGTGGGACAAGGGACAGACCTGCATCCCATCGGTTCACCAAATGCATGATTCCAACCCTGGGTTTCTTCCTTAAAGACTGGGGATGGAACAGCTTAGCTCCTTTCACTACAAATTCCCATGCCCCCATCCCATGGTTATACTGACTCAGCCAAACCTTATTTTTCATTCAGGGCTGATTTCTGGCAAAATTCCCGCTCCAGGGCTCCAGCTCTGACAGAGGTTAATGGGTACCATTTAACCACTCTCGGCAGCAGTGGTTTGATCTTCTTGGCTCTGATACTCTTCCTCCTCTTGGCACAAGAAAATTCAGCTTTTGCCCTTTATCTTGTTATCCAAGAGCCTGAATGCCCATGACAGCCATGGGTGCAGATGCTGCCCCTCTGACATCCTTGGCAGAGTAGTAGAATTCCGGCCAACACAGGCAATGTGCATTGAGCTCTTTATTTTTTTTCCAAAACAGCCAGCTGGCCTATTGCTGCAACCAAGACCAATCAGAAAAGACACACACGTATGTGTGGCTGGTACTGCCTGGTTTTCTCCTCCACACAGAAAGGAGAGGAACAGATCAGGCCTGGAGGCAGCAGCTTCTCACTCTCACAAAGATTATTCAGTCTGTCCTAAATCCAAAAAATCCTTGACTACTCTGCTCTCCTAAGTACCCAGCGGTGCATCAGCCCACATTGTTACATATGACCGTGACTTTGGAAGAAAAATGCTAAGACAAACTTGACTGTCTTTTGGCAAACAAGTGCACATCAGTTCCAATTATACACAAAGGGCCACTCTCTCCTGGAGTGCCCATGCTTCTTAGATCTGAGCCCCAGCCTGAGACCCCACAGCAGAGAGGTAGGGGCAAGAGGGCACACAGTGCAGAGTCATCTTATTCTTAAAAGTGCCTTCCGTCGCCTGTGGAGTGCAAGACGGTACCATGCCTCTCCTGGGGAAACGCGGGTTTATCAGACCATTTAGCACAGACGGTTTTCCCTCCAGCATGGTAGCAAATCAGTTTCTTTGATTGCGCACCGGATGAAATAGTTGGCTTAGACTTAGGAACCCAAAATGCAAATCTTTCAAACCAAGAGCCATGCTAAGAGAAGCAAGAAGCTCGAAATTGGAACTGGGACCCACTAAGGGCACTGGGTCACTCTGGCTGATGTCCACCAGTGGATGACACAAGGAATTGTCAAGCCAGGAGAACACATACATGACTCATCCTCCATGGGAACACTCTCCTGCCTGGCCACCTCTCTTCTGCCTTTTCTCTCTAAACTTAGAGTCGAAATTTGTGCATGTTAAATGTACATGAGAAGAAGCTCCACTGTACAGGGTTTCTAGAATCTTCATTCCTGAATATAGCTGGGAAGGGAAGTCAACTTCTTATTTAGAATTCCTACCCCTTTCTCTACCATGAAGATTCCAGAGTAAATATTTCCCATTTCTACCTACATTTCCAAAAGTTCAAAAATAAATTGGATGAGGATATTATGAATCAAAATTCTGCTCATGAAGTGCAGAGGTAATAACCAAGGGCTAAATGGGCTTTATGTGCAGTGCAAGGCCTCAGTCTACTGGCTCTGAGATGGGTGCCGTAGCACCCTCCTCTGCAGAAAGGTTGGAATCAGGTTAATTAATTGGCTTCCTCAGAGCAGAAAATGTGTCATCCTCTTCAAACCCGAAGATGAAAGGTATGAAATTGTGTCATTGTTTCATAAATTGCTACATCAAACATGGGACGCCAATAAACCTGTAACGCATAATTATCATAAAAATAGCACACTGTTAAAACTCCCAGGAAGAGTCGGGCAAATTTGACTCCGGAGTTGGAAGAGGAGCACACATGCTCCTGAGCACAGAACCCCATCTCCACCCCACCTCCCAGGATCCGCCATCACCACCTCTCCCTGGAGCTTTGCAGCAGCCCCCAGGTCTCCCGGCTCCTGCCCTGCCTCCTTCAGTCTGTTCCTTGCCCAGCAGGTGGAGTGATCATGGAGCTCCTAGGCTCAGAACTTTCCAATCACCTCCCACCACACTCAGAGTAAAAGCCTAATCCCTGCGGTGGCCTGGGAGAACCGTTACCTGAGTCTTACCTGGCCATCACCTGACCAGCCCCATACCTGTCTCACCTGGTGCTCTACTGCCCTCCCCTTCCCTGAGCATCTCGTATAACAGCGCGACCCTCACCCCACACGTGATTCCCTCTTCCCTTTTCCTGATGTACTGTTCTTCATAATTCTCATCCATCTGGCAATTCGTTTGTTTGCTTACTGTCTGTCTTCTGCCAGGGCAATGGTAGCTCTATGAAGACCAGGATTTTGTTCTGTTCTGCTTCTTGCCATCTCCCCAGAGCCTAGCACAGTGCCTGACACATGGAGGAGTTGTTGGCTGAACAAGTGAATTCCAAGTTCTTCCAAATCTAAGGGCTCTTTGTGCTTTGCATGAGATGATCCTGGTCAGACCCTCCTCTCTTTTCTGCAGCTGTGACCTTTACACTATTTTTAGATGTTCACATCTGCCTTAGAGGAAAGCATCTGGTAGAGGTGGGGGCAGCCACAAGAAAAATGTCACTCATTGAACTCTCAAGCTTTTCCTCGGAGGTGGGGACAATGCCTTCCATTCCTTTACATCTAGTTTCTTTGTATCCTTTCTGTGCTATAGCCCTGGGTGCTAGTTTAGAGCTTCTCTGATAAATAAATGAATTAGTGAGGAAGTGGTTAGACTCTGACTTTGCACCATTTTGTGTTGAGACCTAACGGAAACCCTGTGTGAGATGGCACTGGGGGAGAAGACTCACATCCATATGTGTCTTATTAAAGGCACTCTGGCTGCAAATAGCAGAGATCCATCCCAGCTGGCTAAGGCAATAGCCTGAGTTTGATTAGGACACGGGGTTGACTCAAGTTGGAACCTTAGGGAAGGAGGGTCTCATGAGTGATTGAAATCATGAACTAGAAATCCAGCATAAGCAACATTTACTCTCTGATTCCAGTCCTGTGGTTTCTCTTCACAGCTGACCTTTTTAACCTGTTTTATACACCTCTGTGTGTCTTCAGTTAACATTTCCTGTCGCTCTGCACATGTGAGTTAGACATTGCTGCCCCAGGAGATTCTGTGGTCCTTTCAGTTCAAGCCTTGGACATACATAGCCCCACCAGCAGCCCACAGTTCCAATTTCTGATTCCAGGGAGAGAAGATTTCATGTACTGGCTTGAGACACATGTCCATCCTGCTATAATTCTCAGTGGCAATGAGGGTGAAGTCTTTTATAGGTCTGCAATTCCTTATCTGAAATTTTTGGATCCAAATGCATTTCATTTTTTACAGCTTTTCATATTTCATAATGGCAATGTGGTTTTTATACTATACATTATATAACATCATCACTGAGTCTGGGACCACATTCTAAAATTAAAGACATGAATATCTCTGCAGGAAAATGTATGAATATTCATAATAAATGGAACAAATAAAATTTATAAATACCTTGAAGTCAGGCCAGGTAAGGTTTTGCTGTCAAATAAATTCAGATCAGGCTTGCATTTGCCCCAAATGAGTTCAAAATCTTTTGGTTTTCAGAGTTGTTTGGATTTCTGATTGAGGATAAGTAAGTTAACCATGTAATTTATCATCCAAACTTCACTTCTGAAAGTAAAAAAAAAAAAATGATATTTAGAATTACATTCAGAGGTTGTCTATTTGCTCTATTGATTGTTTCCTTGGTTGTGCAAAAGCTTTTTAATTTGATCAGCTGCCATTTATTTATTTTTGTTGTTGCTATGATTGCTTTTGGGGTCTTCTTCATAAATTTGCTGAGGCTGATATCTGTAAGAGTTTTTATGACCTCTTCTTCTAGAATTCTTATACTTTCATGCCTTAGGTTTAAGTCAGTTATCCATTATGAATTCATTATTGTGAGTGGTGAGAGGTGCAGATCCTGTTTCAGTCTTCTACATGTGGTTATCCAGTTTTCCCATAACTATTAACTGAATAGGGATTCTTTTCCCCAGTGTATATTTTTGTCTGCTTTGTCAAAGATCAGATGGCAATATGAGGTTTTATATCTGGGCTCTCTGTACCCATCCATTGGTCTATGTCTCTGTTCTTGTGCCAATACCATGCTGTTTTGGTTACTATAGCCTTGTAATATAGCTTGAAGTCTGGTAAATTGATGCCTCCCAATTTGTTCCTTTTGCTTAAGGTTGCTTTGGTTATATGAGGTCTTTTCTGGTTCCATATAAAGCATAAAATTATATTTTCTAGATCTGCAAAAAATGACATTGGCATTTTAATGCGGATTGCATTAAATCTTAAATCATTTGGGGTAGTATAGACATTTTAACAATGTTGATTCTGCCAATCCATGAGCATGATATGTTTTTCCATTTGTTTACATCCGCTGCAATTTCCTTCCTCAGTGTTTCATAGTTCTCCCTGAAGAAGTCTTTCCCTCCTTTGTTAAATATACTCCTAGATATTTTATTTTCTTTGTTGATATTGTGAAAGGTATTGAGTCTTTGATTTGATTCTCAGCTTGACTGTCATTGGTGTATAGGAATGCTACTGATTTGTGTACATTGATTTTGTAACCTGAGACTTTGCTGAATTTATTTATCAATTCCAGGGATCTCTTGACAAAAAATTGAGATTTTCTAGATATAAGATCATATCATCAACAAAGAGTGATAGTTTGACCTCCTCTTTCCCCATTTAAATCTCTCAATTTCCTTCTCTTGCCTGATTGCTCTAGCTAGGATTTCCAGCACTATGTTGAATAGAAGTAGTGACATTGGGAAACCTTGTCTGGTTCTAGTTCTAAGTGGGAATGCTCTCAATTTTTTCCTGTTTTGTATGATGTAGCAAATAACCTACAGAAGGGAAGAAATTATTTGCATGCTGTATATATGATAAAGGGCTAACAACCAGAATATACAAAGAACTCAAGCAAATCAGCAAGAAAAAAACCAAACAATCCCATTAAAAAATGGGCAAAAGACATGAATAGAATCATTTCAAAAGAAGATAGACAAATGGTCAACAAACATATGAAAAAAATGCTTGACATCTCTAATCATCAGGGAATTGCAAATCAAAACCACAGTGAGATATTACCTAATTCCAGTGAGAATAGCTTTTATCAAAAAGTCCCAAAACAACAGATGCTGGCATTAGATGCAGAGAGAAAGGAATATTTACTTATACACTGTTGGTGGGACTGCAAACTAGTACAACCTCTATGGAAAGTAGCATGTAAATACCTCAAAGAACTAGAAGTAGATCTACCATTTGATCCAGCAATCCCACTATTGGGTATTTACCCAAAGGAAAAAAAGTCATTTTATCATAAAGATAGTTTCACTCAAATGTTTATTGCAGCACAATTCACAGCCACAAAGATGTATAAACAACCCAAGTGCCCATTAATACATGAATGGATTAATAAAATGTGGTATATGTACCATGGAGTACTACTCAGCCATAAAATATGGTGAACTAATACTTTCTGTAACAACCTGGATGGAACTGGACACCATTCTTCTAAGTATTGCAAGAATGGAAAAACAAATACCGCATCACTCAATACTAAATTGGAACTAATTGATCAACACTTTCATGCACATATAGAAGTAAAACTTAATGGAAATCAAGCAGGTGGCGGGGAGGAGGGGATTGGTAAATTCACACATAATGGGTACAATGCACACTATCTGAGTGATGGGCACACTCATAACTTTGATTCAAACTGTACAAAAGCAATGCATGTAACCAAAACATTTGCACCCTGGTAATATTCTGAAATTTAAAAAAGAAACAAAAAAAGAATCAAGCAAGACAAAAACAAACCAAAAAAAAAAAAATTACGTTGGAAGGAAATACTTAGAATATGCAGTAGTGGCAGTGTAGTTTTTTAATCTGCCCAACCCTTCCCTAATTACAGTTAGAGCAAATAGGAAAGCAAAACCAAAACCCATGAGCAGTATCTACCAAAAAAGCCTAAGTGACAGGTATCCCTATAAATTCCAAAAGCAAATAAATCTTTAAGAGCTACAAGATCTATGTGGCCTCTGTGTGGGCAGAAGCAAAAGGAAGCTGTGGAGCATAAAATGGCCCTGAGAACAGAACGCCCCAGATCCCCCATGGACACATACTGGAAATGTGACAGGTCAACTTGAAGGCAGCAACTGAAAACCAGAGGGATTTGCACACTCCAGTTCTCAGGTGAGCACAAAGGCCTGTGGAAGAGTCTGGAGGGGCTACAGTGGTCTGGGCCCTGTGAACTCTCAAAACAAACTAAAATTTCCTTCAAGAACAAAGCTCCTCACTAAGGAGAAATGCTGGAAGTAGAATTCAGAATAGGACAGGAACAGCAGGAAAAAAATAAGATCCAGATAAAAGTATGGGTAGGCAACATAGGGGGCCGTTTTTTGAAGTGTGAAGCCTCATTTTTTTTTTTTATGATTCTATGGGGAAAAAATCAGAAAAGGGAGTTCCAGAACTGTGAAATGAGAAAAAAATGCTCTAACTCTATCTTTCCCACCTAAAAGTAAAAGAAAGCTAGCTTTACATAATAATGACCAACAAAATATGATCACAATTGAATCCCATACAAAGTTTTTATTTTTAAAAAGAGAATAAGTTGTATGTCAGAAAAGATGCCCATAAAATTGATAAGAGTAACTAATATTTCAAAATGAGCTAAAAGAAATTTTTTAAATGATATAAAATTATGGAAAACATAAAAGAAAATCATAGATCAGAACTTTAAAAATTCAGAAGTGAAGTTATAGGACTCAGGAAAATTTTAGAAATAAAATAATAAATCCTATCATAAATTAAGAACAAATTATAAGAAATATATAGGTGAGTAAACACAAAACATAATGCTTTATGAGCTACAAGGCAAAAAGGGAAAAAATTTAATTAGAAAAAATAAAGATATAAAAAGGATTCAAAAGAAAATGGCAAATATAGGAGATAGGCCAAAAATTTTTTAATAAAGCAACATATATATAATAGGAGTCCCCTACCTCAAAGAAGAAAACCAAAGCAGTGGAATAGATCAAATACTGAAAACTACAATAGAAGAAAACTCTCCTGAAATAAAAAGTCATTTGAAACTACATATTGAAAGGACACGGCATGGATCTGAAAAGGAAGGAAGGGAGGGAAAGGAATGAAAGGAGGGAAGAAAGCTCAGAAAAACCAACATGGAAATTTAGTCTTAAAAACTAGGCGGGGTGCGATGGTTCATCCCTATAATCCTAGCACTTTGGGAGGCTGAGGTGGGAGGATTGCTTGGGGCCGGGAGTTTGTGACCAGCCTTAGGAAGAACAAGACTCTGTCTCTACAGAGAAATAGAAAAATTACCCAGGAATGGTGGCCCATGCCTGGAGTCCTAGCTACTCAGGAGGCTGAGGCAGGAGGATTGCTTGAGCCTAGGAGTTTGAGGCTGCAGTAACCTCTGATGACACCACTGCACTGTAGCCTGGGAGACCTTGCCAAAAGAAAGAAAGAAAGAGAAAGAGAGAGGGAAGGAAGGCAGGCAGGCAGGCAGGCAGGCAGGCAGGCAGGCAGGCAGGCAGGCAGGCAGGCAGGAAGGAAGGAAGGAAGGAAGGAAGGAAGGAAGGAAGGAAGGAAGGAAGGAAGGAAGGAAGGAAGGAAAAAGAAAAACTACTTGACTTTAAGAAGAAGAAAATCTTTTAGGTATCCAGACAAGAAAGACCAACACATTTAGAAATAAAACATTACTAAGATTATTATCAGACTGGAAATAGAATGATAGCTCTAAGATAATCAAGGAAAGAAAATGTAATATTTTTTATCATCAAAGTACAAATACTGAAGATCAACTGTTATGAACATAAAAGAACTCCAAATATTTTTCTCATGAGCTCTTCCTGAGGAATCTATTTGATAACAAGTTTTGTGAGATCAGAATGGTGGGAAAGGCATCAAGATAAGGACATTCAATATCCTCAGTATGAGAAAATGAAGATGCAAATACAAGATAAAAGTTTTAAATAAAAATCCTGTAATCCTACACTTGAATTGGAAGTATCAGCATAAAGCCATGGTATGTTTTATCTTTAAAATTTTCCTAGTTGTATCCACCAAAAAAGCCCAGAAACCATGAAACCCACAGTAGTGAGCAGCCTAAGTGCCCAGATTGTGGTCTTTAAATGCTGTCTCATTAAAAGAAAACAGAGTTTCTTGGAGTAATAGTTGACTCCAGGATTGATGCAGGAAATGTACAAGATGAACGAGGGCCAGCTTGTTATATTGGAACCAAGGAAGCTAACAAAGACTATTGGGATCATGTCAAGGAACTCAAGAGCTAACTTGAAGGAGTTCCCACTGGCCAAACATGAGATAATGTGAACATCAATAAAGATAATAACTGTAATGAATTAAAATGTAAAATATTATTAAATCCATGAGCTAATAATGATGCCAAAATAGTAAATTGAAAGGAAAAAAAGAGAGAGAGCGGAAACCTATTGATGAAAAGAGATTTAATAGACACATCAGTGTGTGCCCTTATTTGAATCCTAATTTCAAACCAAAAACTTCAAAAAGAACACATTTATTTATAACATGTATGAGAAAAGTAAAAATTTTAGACTTACTTGATAGTTGATTGTATTAGAATTATTGTTCATTATTTTAGAGGTGATGATGGTATTGTGATTATGCTTTCTTTAAAAAAACATCTTTTATAATTATGATGCCTGGAGTTTGTTTAAAAATAGTACAAAAGAAGAAACAAGGATACATGGAGCTTTGTTCTTCTATTCTGTGCATTTCTGTATATTTTAGAAGTTTCCCATAATAAAATTTTTTTAAATTTTCATCAAGATAACAGACATCAATTAGGACTGTCCCAGGCAAACCAGGCTATACTCAGCCCTACTGAAAAGGGATTATAGATACACGGTCCAAACAATTACAGGGGCTCAGAGAAGTAGGAGGGTATCTGGGTCAAACATGCCACGAAGTGTCTAGTGTGATTATGTTCTGATCATTTAGTATTTTTGATGTTATTAGCTAATCTATTTTTCTTTTTCTTTTTACCTACCTCAATCCATGTTTAAATTGTGTAATAACAATTTCTTATTTGAGAAGTTCTGCCATGTGTTTTTTTTTTTCAGTCTAGCTCAGTTTCTCCAAAAGAGCCTCTAGCAAACAGGCCACTAAGATTTGGCAGCTTTATTGTTGAATGCATTCAATTATCATTTTTTAAGTCTAGCACCACATTCCTTTAATGATTTAGGACCCTGCACGGTTTTAAATGTCTCCCAAAGCTTTCATTGTAAATTGTGTTAAACATCAAAGGAGGTAAGCGATGCCCAGATGCTGTTTACCGCCTGTGAAATTCTCTGCGCTAAATAGGACGGGTAGCCGTCGACGGATTCAGAATTAGAGCTGGATAGAAAGAAATAACCTTCATTTTGGGATGCTAATCCAAAGCCTAACATTGGGTAGGCAAAACTGCACTAGAAAATCTTTTTTTAAAAATTGACCTTCTGAGGCCGGGCGCTGTGGCTCACGCCTGTAATCCTAGCTCTTGGGAGGCCGAGGCGGGCGGATTGCTCAAGGTCAGGAGTTCAAAACCAGCCTGAGCAGGAGCGAGGCTGGTCTCTACTATAAACAGAAAGAAATTAATTGGCCAACTGATATATATATATATAAAATTAGCCGGGCATAGTGGCACATGCCTGTAGTCCCAGCTACTCGGGAGGCTGAGGCAGAAGGATCACTCGAGCCCAGGAGTTTGAGGTTGCTGTGAGCTAGGCTGACGCCACGGCACTCACTCTAGCCTAGACAACAAAGTGAGACTCTGTCTCAAAAAAAAAAAAAAAAAAAATTGACCTTCTGCAGTGATTCCCCTGCTTTTATTGCAAGTCCCATCGGGAAGCACAGGGACAATTCTGATGTCCACAGAGGCGAAGAAGTCCCCTGAGGCTACCACTGACTTGGAGTTTGTATTACTGGGTCTCAATGGCATTTGCTTAAACTGGGCCCCTAAGCCAGCACCTTAGAAGAGTCCTCCTTATCCTTTATAAACTGTTTTAAAACAAACAAACAAAAAATTATAGTGTCTGGACATTCTCTGTTCTTTTCTCTGCGGTATCCTGCTGGGAGACATTGTTCCTATGCCAGGCAACGTTCCTGATGTTCCACTCACATCCTTTGATGTTGGCATATTTGTGTAATTTGTAAGGTTTATTCTAAGGGTATGTCCTTTATACTCCCAGGCCATATTTTTCTAAGGAAAAGCAATTTCCACTCACCCCAAACCACTCCCATAGCTTTGCGTCTTTCTGGATGGCTGGTTATTTTTCGACATGAAACCCTAAGTATTGGCCCATCTAGTGTAGCATTTTGGGAAAAATTCTCCATTGCATGGTTGTAGAGAGATCTCTGCCTTTCTCCTCTCGTGCTAAAATGCATCCCCTTTGGCCGGGTGTGGTGGCTCACACCTGTAATCCTAGCACTCTGGGAGGCTGAGGCGGGCAGATTGCTCAAGGTTAGGAGTTCAAAAAACCAGCCTGAGCAAGAGCGAGACCCCGTCTCGACTATAAATAGAAAGAAATTAATTGGCCAACTAATATATATAGAAAAAATGAGCCAGGCATGGTGGCGCATGCCTGTAGTCCCAGGAGGGGACTCGGGAGGCTGAGGCAGGAGGATGGCTTGAGCCCAGGAGTTTGAGGTTGCTGTGAGCTAGGCTGACGCCATGGCACTCACACTAGCCTGGGCAACAAAGCAAGACTCTGTCTCAAAAAAAAAAAAAAAAAAAAAAATGCATCCCCTTCCCACAAGACACCCTTGTCTGTGTATCTGTGACCAGATGTTTCTCAAGGACCAACCAGGCTCCTGCACAGTTTTAGGCTCAGGGGAAGAGTTGTGCAGCCAAAGGCCTCCTTTCTTTTCCTCTAAAAGGCTTCATTTGGTGCAGACTAATCTGCAGTGTTGAAGTAGTCCCTGGGTCCCCCTCTGTGTGACCGGAGTCTGGATAATACCATGGGTAAGAATGTGGGGTCTGGGGCCAGGCTGCATGCATTTGAGTTCTGGCTTTGTGACCTCAGACAAGTCACTGATATCTGCTGTGCCTCAGTTGACTCACCTGTAGTCTGGGGACACCAAAGTTCCTATCTCCTAGAGTTGGTGTGAGAATAAATCAACCTGCATAAAAGTGCCTAGAACAGTGATAGAGGTACCAGAGCCATCAGCTGTTTGTTAGGAACTCGGAAGACACCACTGGGTGCTCCCAGGTGGCTGGTGATTCTCAGGCCCCCTCTAGCGCATCCCTCTCCTGTCCCCTGCCCCTTGCCGCCCCTAACCCTTCTATTATCATCCTCAGCCCCCCCCAACTACTATTTGCTTATACTTCTCAATCACCCCCAATAGCCTAAGCTACTTTTTAAAAATGTCTGTCCAACATGACATGAAAGTGTTTCGTGGACACCAACACGTGTTAGCGTGAGACTGCCAGACCTTGCCCCTCTCTCCTTCTAAAGAGGAGAGTTTCCTCAGCGCTCGGCTCCTGGCCTTGCAGTTGCTGCTATGAGGCCATGGTCGGATGGAGATGCAGGTGGAAGGAGGCTGAGAACAGGAGACCCGCCCTGCGGCGGGGAGGGCCGGAGCACAGAAGGAGTAGCAGGGAGCAGAGGCGCAGCGAGCAACTGTGTGGGCGGGAGTTTTGAAAAAAATGGGATAAGAATGAGCTGGAGCACTTTGGAGAGAAAGATGAATACAGGACTTTTAAGAAGTTTGGCTGTGTGTTGTGTGTGCGGTTTTCCCTCTGCTGCCCTCTCTAGAAAGGGTTCTGTAGGGATGTACAAATTATCAGCCAGGGTTTGGGAATCTGAGATGTGGTTTTTTTGGATTCTGTGAGCAGGAAGCCCCACGTTTATTCAGGTTACAATTGCAATAGCAGCTAGACTTAGCTGAGTACCTACTGTATTCCAGGCTGTAGGCTGGCAGATGCATATGCAATGCCACTAATCCTCACGGCAACTCTGCAAGTAGGTGAGCTTATACCTATCTTGCTGGAATTTAGTTCTAGTCAAGTTAAACAACTTGCCTCACTCACTTCATATAGCTAATAAGAGGCAGAGCTGGGATTTGAACTCAAGTCTTATCTGATTCTCATGCCTGGAATCTTTCCATCACTCCACTGAATCTGAACATAAGCTTTCAGAGTGCATGTTTAAAATTTTCCATGTTTTCTCATTACTACTATTTTAAATTTTGGTGGTGTGTCTAATGTAATGCCATATGCATGCTAGAATGTATTGTCCTTAGCTCCCATGAATTAAGATGCCATCTCAGAGTAAGTAGATGCTTCTGATTGCATAGTTATTAGAGTTTCATATCAGAACTTCCTATCCAGGTGTCAAAATGAGACTTCAGAAAATTGATAATATTTCAAATATTTTATTGTGTGTGTACATACCGACAGAGAAAGAAGGGCTCTAAGGAGACTGTTTAAGATTTTAGTGTAGCTACTTAAAAATAAGTACATAATGTTGTTTGATTTCCGTGAGGCCCGAAAGAATAGTAAACAAATCGCGCAAGCCAGCCCTTTACAGCGCGCACTACCTGGGAAAAGCATTGTTTGTTCACAGCAAATATGTAACCACAAAACACATTAAAATGCAGAAAAATCATCTGACCAAACAAAATAACGATAAATCAGCTTGAAACTTGTTGCCATCACAGGGATATTAAATGTGCTCATCTAGGGAAGAAGATGCGTTAGTCACCTACTGAATTGTGCACATAATTAAAGGGGTTGCCACACTACGATTTATAGGTTGGATCTTCTAATTACTTAGCTGTAGCAATTAGGATTTTCTTTGTATTACACTTCTTCAGGCCAAAGATGCCTTCTATCACTCGGGCCAGATTTAGGAGGGCAAATTCTGGCTCCCATCCCATCCGCCAGTTGAAGTTGTTCCCAACTGGGATCTTAGAGACAAGTCTAACACTGTTGGGAGGAGATGAAAGTCATTGTGATGACCAAGCTCTGCTCTCCTTGAAAGACCAGTTTGCTGTGACGTCTCTTTGTGGCTTCGGGAAGTCCACACCCTCGGAGACTTGGGGTCCTGTCTTCATCTAATACAGTAGCTTTCATACATTTGCTCACTGAAATGTCTTTCAGACTTTCCTTCTGAAATATCAGAAGGGCCAGGAATTGAATAGAAATATATACATACACATACACACACTATTTTTTAGGCCTACATTATTCCATAAAAAAAGTATTATGTTTAAAAATGCCTTAGGAGGCTGTGTGGCAAGATCAGGGAAGGAGAACACATCTATTATTTATCTAATGCATCCCACCTGCCAGGAACCCTGCTGTACGTGCAGGGGTTAAGAAGCAGGATCCAGAGTCAAAAGGGCAGGTTCAAACCATGGCTCAGACCTTACTAGCTGTGTGGCATGCAGAGACTTCACCTCTCTGAGCTTCAGTTTTCTCATCTGTAAAATGGGGCTAAGAAGAACAGCCACCTCAAAGAGTGTTGAAGATTAAATGAGATAAAACTTTAAAGCAAGACTTTGGCAGAGCTTTCAATCACTCCGCAAAGCACTCGATGCATGTATTATTTGTAGTATATTTAATGTTTCCAACCCTGTGAATCATTCATTCATTTAGGCAGCAAATATTTGAGCACCTATGACTGACTCAGGAAATCATGTTCTTTTCATTACCCTTCCTCACCCTCCCAGGACATAAACCTTGAACTCCTAGGCACAGGAAAGCCATTTATTATGTCGAATGAGAAAAATTCAGTGTTTTGAAGTGTCAAAAGTCTTAGATTTAAGATAGTGTAAATCAATTTTCAGATATTCCAGAGTTCTGGAAAACACACACTGAAGTGTCAGCACAGAGCTGAAGCTCCTTGCATCAAAGGAGCACGTTGGGCTACACTGACGAGGTTATGTGAAAGCTTGGAGGTGCCTTCCAAAGATCACGTACAAGGGCTGGGGAGGCAGCAGTGACCTTCACTTCAATTCAGCAAATGTCAGTTGAGTGATGCTATGTGCCCAGCTCTGTGAGGGTGCTAGGGACCCAGAGGTGAGCAGCAACCACTGGTGTCTGTACACAAGGGTCTCATGGTCCAGCAGGGACATGACATTGAAACCAGCATTGGCCATACCAGTGATCAGGGCAGGGGCAACTGAGGGAAAGAGTGGCTGATGCTGCTTGGTCACGTCTAGGGAGGCATCCCAGAGAAGGAAACATCTGCGCTGAGGTTCCAGCTAGTGTTTGCCATGAGGACAAGGAAGGAAGAATTTCATGGGGAACCAAAGGGAGCCTCTAATAAGTTTTGAACTAAACAACAATAGTAATAACCACAGATACTGTAGATTTAGTCAAATTCAAGATCCATAGTAAACTATTTTTTTTCATTTAAAAGACCTTATCTTTGAGCTGCTCTGCACGACTTCCCCAGTGGGAAGCCATCTCTCCCAAAGAGTTCGGTTAACTGAAGCTCCATGCCCGCAGAGGGTTCAGCACCTCTTTTCTTCTACATAGCCTGAAAGGAACAACTGCATTATAGCTTGGCTTGTTTCCTTTGGCAAAGAAAATTATAAAATGTGCTTTTCTTTCTATTTGTGAAAAATCAGTTTCTAGAAAATCGTGCTGTTTGTGTTGGCAATACAAGCAAAGGTGGTCACTTGCCACCATGTAACGTCCAGGCCATGAAACAGACACCGAGCAACTTTCAATTAAATAAATGAAATTCTTTATCACTAGAAACAAAATAGCGTGGTCAGCTAGAAAGCAGCCTCGTTGGAAATATTACCCTACATCATTTGGTGAGTCGCTCGCCTTTTCATCAGTGTTTGAAATTCTGATAAGTGGTTGGTGTGTTTGTTTGTTTGTTTTTCCTTTTTAATCTTATTAAGCAGCATTTACTTGTGACAAAAGTCAAAGGGTTGATCTCAACAATTAGGAAGTGTGCTTCTCTCTCAGTGTGCTGGGAGTAAAAATACTTCAGCTGAGATAAGGGCCAGCAGCAAACAGCATACTGAATAGCAGCTGAAAAACATCTCTCCCCAAAAACACCTGTACCAGCTCAACACACTGAACCTGCCATAGTCCGAATTTAGGAGGTCTCATTTATCTTCCTTTGCCCAGGGAAGCCAGCGGGACTCTCGTGCTCATTCTGCCCTCTGGTGGCTGCTTTTGTAAAATGCAAATGGTTGGCTACATTCTAAACAGAGATGAACTTTTTTTGTAGGATTCATATGATTTCATGTGATTCTTATCTACTATTACAGTGCTTCCAAACCACTATCTTCTAACCTGTAGACCTTTGATTCAGTTTACTAATCCAATTGACTGAAATCCTGCCTTTTATTTAATTAAACACAGAATGAAAATTAAAAATGTGTCTCAAGGGTCAGCTTTCAGCGAGTTCAGGTGAGCTGCAGATGAATTTTATTAATGAATGAATTCACCTGGTGGGTGAAACCTAGTACACTGTGTGCTCAAACCCTTGAACACTGCAACATCAGCGAATTTGATTCATCAGACAAGTTCATTTTTTAGTAGATCATTGACTCTCTGAGGCCAAAATCTATATAACTAAGAATAACAAAAGCCATTTGAAGGAGAATTAAGAAGCATGACTTGCTTATTATAAAGAAACATTAATGAAATCGGTATTGGCACAAGAATAGACAAAGTTCAGAGAAAAACTGACATATGCATGGAAACTTGATATAGGAGAGATGGGCATTATAACAGAGTAGAAAGGAGGCACTTAAATGGTACTGGCGGAATTGATTATTCTGTGCAAAAATAATTTTAGATCATACCTCAAGGGATAGAAACAAATAATATATTTCAGAGGAACCATAGGACTAAGTATGAAAAACAAACTTAAAAGTTTAGAAGAAAATATAGGAGACCTCTATCTATAAAATAAGATGCAAAAATATCTAGAAAAAAATTAAGAATAGATGTGTACAATTATACTCTATAAAACTTTTGTAAAAGTCACCTTACAGTGATACCGTATAAGACTAGAGGAAAATATTTGCAGCACAAATGCTAAATGAATCCTTAGCATCCTCTTAGTATCCAGGCTGTATAAGAAATTCCTATAAATCAATTTTTAAAAAGGCAAATAACCCAATAGAAAACAAGAGGAAAAAAAAAAAAAACGTGACCAGGAAATGCACAGAAGAGGAATCTCAAATGGTCAATATATTGCATAATCTATCAGTAATAAAGGAAATGCGCACCAAAACCTCAGTGAGATAGCATTCAGCTCCCATCATATTGTCCATAAAAAAAAACCTGGCAATACCAGATCCAGATGAAGACAAGGATGTGGAGAAAGTAGAAATTCTCTTCATTGCTGGTGGAAGTTTAAATTGTCACAGTCACTATTTAATATTTGATAAATAATTATATTGATAAATAATTAGCCATAAATAACCAATAAATATATAATTAACATCTAATCTAACTGATATTTAATAATAAGTGGTGAATGCTTAATAAGTATATGATATATAATGAACATCTAAGTAATACCTATGAAACTGATGACATACATTCTGCACAGCCAAATTCTTCCGGATTTAGGGAATTTTTTGCCAGTGTGCACCAGGAGATGTACTAGGATCAACGGGACATTGTTGTACAATCACCCTCAGGTACTCCAGAACCCCTGTCATCCTTCTGGCAGGGTTCAGCATGGTGGTTACGAGCATGGGCTTTGGGGTCACACAGATGTGGGGACTCTTACACTTTGTAGCTGTATAACCTCAGGCAATTGCATCACTTCCCTGGGTCCTCATTTGGGCATTTGTCAGTGGGGATAGAGATGTCTCTGTCCTAAAAATATTGGGAAAGCTATAAAGTGGTCTTCACAGTGCCTGGCACATAGTAGATGCTCAATAGATGGTTGCTATTGCTTTCATTATCATGATTATAATCTTCACTGGGTATTAATTACAATTTATGACTCAGGAGAAATTATCTTGTTTGACTAGGAAGACAGATATCAAGATAGAGTGTTCAATGATACATTCTTAGGATAGCAAGAATGGCAGTCAGAGCGTTCTGATGGAGAAACAGCCACAGCCGCATGCACAGTCTTACCATCCACTGGATTGCAAACCAGAGTCTGGTCAACCGCGAGTCATCATCCTCCCAGAGCAACGCGGTTGGTCCCCTCACTGGCAGTGGAGACTGGAGGAACATGGTAACACACCACTTTCTCACTCAGCTTGACACCCTTGCTTTCTGTTCGTCAATAAGAGGAAACCCTTGGTTTCTGATGTACTGAGTCTGTGGGATGTCCTGTTATTCACCAAAGACACTTACCTTGTCTTGATGCTCAACTCCTGACCTGGCCAAGGGGAAGACCAAGAAGTCAAATGTGCCTAGTGAAGTAGTTGGATTGAGACTTGCCCATAAGATTGAGACCGTAAGGATGTCACGCCAGATTAAACAAAAAACACAAACAAGACTGAAGCCAGGAGAGGGCTTTGTGTGAACTGGAGAGTGAAGCTCCCCCACCATTAGCTGCATCCCGGTAGCTAAGAAGCGGGCCAGTATGAGTGGAAAGGTGGGCGGAATTCACTTGGTTCACATTGTTTCCTGTGAGCTAAGCCTCATGAGAAGTCAGGTTGCTAAGCTGATGTTAAAACAAACAAACAAAAACCCTTATGCTGCCACCTTTGTTTTGCTTATCCATGGCCTTCCTCAAAAGTCATAGCTCATAGGCCTCTCAGAATTTGAAAGCCACATAGAAGTAGCATAATGAACTGTACTTTGGACTGCATAAATAATTTTTCCCAAACAAAAAATTTGTACCCCTGTAATATTCTGAAATTTTTTTTAAAAAGGAATTTAACAACACATTATGAAGATCACTCACAATGATCAAATGGGACTCATCCCAAGGATGAAAGGATGGTTCGCTACATGCAAATCAAAAAATGTGATACATGAAATCAACAGAATCAGGATTTCCTTCTTTTGGGGGCTGAATAATATTCCATCATATATATGTGTGGGTGTATCACATTTTTCATCCATTCATCCACCGATGGATGTTTGGATTGTTTCCAGATCTTTGCTATTGTGGATAGTGCTGAAATAAACCTGAGAGTGCAGATTATCTCTTCAATAAAAGAATTTTTCCCTCCAGAAAACACAAATATATTTATATAAGAAAGGCAAATTAAAATACCCTTTCACTTATCTTTACCAGAAATTTTCATTTAGGGCATAAGCTGAACCTAATAATATTTTATGTGAGATACTTTCTCCAGATCTCCAAAATGTTCACAATGTACTTTAAATTATAGTTAAGGCAAATTAGAAATGGAAACATCAAGTAAAATTGCTCTACATTTAGCTTTCATTAGGAATTAATCATCAGCTGTGATTTCTTTGGATGCTAAGACTTATAATCCCCATAACTTTGTCCTTGTGGTTAAGTTATTTTTCTTCCTCAAAACCTAGATGCACATTTTCCCCTTCCAGCAAGATATAGATGCAAGATTATCCCTGTGGAGGAAAGATTCTCAAGATATCCATCCCTCTGCAAACAAAGACATTTTATGTAGTGTTGGTCATTGTTTCTGAAATTCATTTGCGGGACAGTTGGTAAAGTAGATTATAAGAGCAGATTGAGGAAAAGAATGTAGAACTGTACATGGCATGCCAACTGTAAGAGGGAATTGTTTGACAAGCAAGGAAATCAGTACCCAGTCAAATAACTGTACATATATGTAAATTGGCTGGAATGGTGCCTGTCAGCCATCACTTTGTGTACCAGAGGCCTGAATGCTGAAAGATATTCAAGGCCACAGACACCAAAACAAGTTCAGTTCTTCAACAGCCTTACATAAATGCTCACAGCAGCCAGCACCCACATTCCCCCAGGACTGGGGCTGTGCCCGCATCCACTGTTCCCTGGGTGAGGCTGCAAGCACTCCTCCACGTTTATTTGTCCATGTGTTTATATTTCAGTAGTTAACTGAGCACCTCCTACATGCAAACAGTAGGTATGGGACCTGGCATAGGCTGCTTTGGCTTCAGAAGGAAGGGAATATTCAGATTGTCACCAAAACCTACCTTCAGTTTTTTAATCATCCTTCTTTCTAGCCAGGTGAAATTATTCATCTGCTATCTCACCTGTTGGTTCCAGGCTGCCCAGACCCCAATGTGACAGCCTTCACACAATGCTCTGAATGTTTGTGTCCTCTCACTGCCCCCCTCCAAAATGTATTTGTTGAAATCCTCACCCCCAAGGTGATGGTATTAGGAGGTGAGACCTTTGGGAGGTGGCTAGGTCATGAGGGTAGAGTACTCATGAATGGGGTTAATGCCCTTATCATAGAGGCCCAAAGAGATCCCTCACCCCTTCTACCATGTGAGGACACAGCAAAAAAAGGGAAATCAGCAAACCAGGAAGCAGACCCTCACCAGACACGGAATCTGACAGCACTTTGGTCTTGGACTTCCCAGCCTCCAGAACCATGAGAAATACATGCCTGTTGTTTGTAAGCTGCCAGTCTACAGTGTTTTGTTATGGCAGCCCAACCCATGAAGACACTGCCCTCCAGGGAGCACTGGGAGCACCTGCAGACTTGCATCCAGGCTAATCACCCCCTCTCCTGGTGACACACGCCTTGCCCTGCCCTTCTGACTCTGCAGAATTCCATCTGCTCTACTGCCCAACAGAAGCCTGTAGGCTCCATAATTCTGCTGTCACCAAACTGAGCACCTGCTGTCTGCAAACCTTTCTCACTCTCCCTCTGGGCACCATGCTCAGAGTCCTTTCCTACCAGGGTAGGTTGCGTTTTCTGGAAGCTGATGCTGTGATGGAGTTTGAGCAGCAAGATGTTTATCAGGGGTCTACTCCTGTGAGAGGAAGGGGGAGGAATTGGGGATTGGGCAGAGAGAAGTCTGCCAACTTGACAGAGAGCTCTAGAATGAATATTGCCTATTAATTAGAGTTGTCCCCTCTTGAGGCGAAATGGCCAGGCCTTTATCCTCCAGACTCACTCAGTCACTGGGTGTGGGTTTCCCCAAGGACAGGTGTGACCTGGGCAAGGTGGCTGTCTACAGCTGAGGCTGAGGCTGCCTGCTGCTCCCACTCCTACAGCTGGGCAGCAGATCCTTCCTGGACAGGGGGCTCCAGGTAGTGTGTCTTCCTGTCTGTCACACCTATCATCTTCAATACAGACCCCTGCCTGCCTCAACCTCACAAATCTGCCTGCCCAGGGCTCTGACTTGCTTCTGGTCATTGTCCATAGACTCTCTCTTGACTTCCAGCCTAGAAGACAACTCAACTTTCTAAAACTTGTGATTGTCACATTAATGCCTGGGAGACACATTCTTGGACACCCTTTGTGGCCAAGTATACTGGAAAGGTCTGCTGTCAACTCCACTGCCCCTAGATGTGGGCCACCACCCAGCTACGCCCCGCACCCATCACCCTTCAATCAACCCCCACCACTCTCCCATCCCCTGAGCCGTTCTGCCTGCACTGTGGGTCCTGCTTCTTCTTAATCTTCCCAAAGAACTCCCAGTGGAGAAAAGGAGATTGGAAGAGAAAGAAACGGCTTACAGGGAGGCAGGCAAGGCTGAACTCATCCAAATGCATGGTTACAACCACTGGGCAAACCCACCGTGGGGTAAATAGTTAGAGAAAGAGAATTGGGTTCTATCTGCCAAGATTTGCAAGGTGGTTTTAACTCCTTGCTAGTGATGCTAAAAGAACCCATTTTAGCTAGGAGATTCAGGGCACCTGGGACCTATTTGAAGCTTTGGAGGCCACAAAAAATTATTTAAATGGCTAGTTTCTTCAGTGTTCAGTAAATCCTTCCTGTAGTAAGAACTATTCTTCCTCAAATGTCATTCTTATTTCCCAACCCAAGAACTAACCCTGTCTCTTGGAGGCCTTTAACCTCTGCCAGCTTTTCTCTCCCCCCTATCAGATTGCTGCCCCCTCATTCCACTGTGACTTGCATTATCCCTGCCTTTGTGATAGACAATTATCCCAGCCTCAATTTTCTTCCCTGCCTAGAAAAAAGAAAAAAAGAAATCACCTCTACCTGAGAGCCTTCTTTGATTAACATCTCCTAACTCTGATTATGAGTTTACTCTGCATGTTTCCAGGATTAGGTTTATATGAAAACCAAATGGCACTGTATAAAATTTCAAAGGATTGCCCAAACTATGATTTTTATTGCATCAGTTCCTTTTTTAAATCAATTAACCCGCAAATAAGACCGGGGAACGTTTTCGTGCCATTAGGGATATTCTAGGTGGTTGTTTTTTGCTTTTTATAAACTGGATTTGTTGTAATGAGATTTGACCTAGTGGATATTTGCATGTGGTTATTTGCTGAACATTTGCAATTGTTTCTAGCATGGAATCTATATGAAATTGGTCTATTTCAGTCGCAATCAAAAGACCCCCATAATGATGTAACAAGATTTCCTGTAATCCTATATGGGTTGTATTAAAACGTTATCCCTCATTAGGGGCCGTTAGTACAAAAAGGTGCAAGTGTGTTTCAAACATTTGCCCCCCGTCTATGTACAGCCTTCTCACTGGGCATGGTAGGTTCCTCGGGGCAATGCCCGCGCCCTCATGGACAGTAGCCTCAGCAAGCACACATTGGACAGACACTCCATGCTGGGCACTGTTGGGGTTTATGTAGACAATTTAATCTTTCCAGCGACTCCAGGAGAAAACTGAGATAAGTGAAGTTCAACAAGTCGTCTGAGGTTGCACAAGTGATGGCACAGGACAGGACTCTGGACCCAGGTTTTCTCTCTAAATCCCTACTCACGGGCTCACAAGGGGGTTAGTACAGGTCTCTGTGACCCAACAACTCAAAGTCAGCTAACTATGATTCCCATCCCACAAGAAGTCAGGATTTAGAGAAATTTTCCTAAAGAACCAAGAAGTAAGGGGACCTACCCTTCCTGGGCCAAGAATGCTGCGTCAAGCGAGGATATCTGCAATGTGTTGTAGCTTTTCTCTGCGTTGTACATAGACATGTTCTTGATCTCTTCCTGCCACACAGATGTCAGGTCACAGCGGATAACATAAAGAGCAGTGTCAGAAACACCTCTCGATCTGCCTGGATTTGGAGCAGGGCTTTCAGGAAACCCACAGGGATGTGTCTCTGGGTGAGCCCTGGCAAGTAATCAGCACCTCGCCTCTTGAAAGCCATTCAATTAGCAGATGGGCCTTTGACTAAAGTGACTATTAGTAAGAAGGACGGGCATTTGTTTCATCAAATTGCCTCCCTGGGATCTGTTGTATTTAGTGCCATGCAATAACCCGTGTTTTCTCTTACTAAAAAATCTGCTAAGCAAAATCGGAGTGAAGTATGCCTCCTCCCCACCCACCCGACATATGATGGAATGAAAACTCAGATCGTGAATAAAAATCCAGCCCCTACCTAATATATTTCCCTGTGGGGGAGCCGTGGCTTAGCGGCTCTGCCACTGCATAGGCAAAAATGCAGAGTTTGTCTCTTTTGTCAGTCTGGAGATAAAATCCTATTCTTTGTAATCCCTGAAGAAACAAATCAAATAAACTCAGGCTGAGCTAACCATTTTCAATCCATCAAAGCAATCAAATTCTGTTTACCTGAATCACAATGATTTCTAAAATGTTATTAAAAAGTAAAATGGAGTTTAACTATTCCAAAAAACCGAAAATGATGTGCAAACACAAAAGGGATAAGATTTCTGTAATTATGTAGACATAAAGTCGGTGCCATCATTTGTGCCACAATACATTGTAGCTATGGCATGTAAAGATAAAGAGCCCTTTGTCTAACACGGCTGCTGCAAGCGATGCATAAACATAATTAATGTAAGAAGTCTTCAAAGGGGTGACTATTCATTTAGTTAGTTTTATTGCTCTTTCGGGCAAACAATGGTTTTATAATTTAATAAACCAATTAACTGATTATGTCTCACCCAAAATATTTGTATATCACCCGTTCTATCATCTCAAAAGTCCTCATCCCATTTCTTACCCTGACAGTGTTGTTGTAAATGTGACTAATTAGTATATTTGGCAAATGTTTGGCTGGCAGGTTATTTTGAAGCAAATTCTTTGGGATTTTTCTCTTGAGGTGCTTTTGTGAACATTTGCAACAACAGAAAGCCCTCTTTTTCCTGTGTCATTAAAAGTTCAGATACTACATTATTATAACTGTTTAGAGCCACTTTGAAAGCAAGTGGCCCTGCGTCCTTATTGTAATTCTTCAACTGTTCTGGAGGGGGAACAATGCAGTCCCTGAGCAGGGCATGCTTTATCACCCCCTCAAAATTGCTTCTTCTGTTCAGTCGAGAGTCATTCCGTGAACTTGAGGTACCTATCACCAGCTGTATTATAACAGTGATGTTCAGCACATTGCAGCTGATGGATCCGGCAGCATTTCCATTATAACCCTCCATTATTGAGGAGAGAAAAGCCGGCTCGGGAAAAAATGCATCCAGGAATAAAACTTGACATCCTGGCAAGTGGTAGAAAGTTTCAACCTAGGCACATTCTTTCAGCACTCTGAAATGTGAAATTGTCATGACAGGTTTTCAGGAGCAAGAATATATGTCAATAAAAGCACAGAAATGGAGTCACTTAAGAAGATTTGCTGGGACCCTCAGTAAAAGATGTTTTTATTATGGGTACAAATGCACTCCTTGCTCTAGCGCCCAAAAACTACTGCTGATCTCAACCAGGGTTTCACTTACTGGTAGTGCTTGCTGAATGTTATTCTAACCTGCAAGCCATTGGCTTCACCTTTTCAGCAAAGCATTCTCTTGCTTGTTCAGGGAACCAAACGTCAAGAGCCTCCAACCTCCCCATCATGAACTAGAAGCGCCCCTGCCCCTGTGGAGCACATCAACCAGGGAGAATAAGGGCAAGCGCAATACAAATAGGGACAATGAAAGAGGTGGTCCATGGCACTACAAGACACAAGAGGGCACTAAACTTAAACCAAGAAGATCAGGGAAGCCATTTTCTGGAGGAGGTGACCCCAAATCTCCTGCATTAGGGAATGGAGTTAACCAAGGAACAGGGAGAGGACAGAGCCTGGTAGGTGCTTGAAGGTGTGGTGGTGAGAGCAAATGCCCATCCAAGGCCTCAGGAGCCCTGTAGCATGGTGGAAGCCTGGACCACGAGTACCGAGGAATAGAAGAGGATGCTAAGGGGTGAACCAGCCTGCACTGCATAGGGCTGGGGTCACAATAAGCAGTTTGAACATCATCCTGGAAGGAATGTAGCACCATGACACTTCTAAGCAGCAGAGTCATATGATCAGATTTATGTTCTGGAAATGTACACCTATACTTTCAGGAAGCTTCTTTCTCCTATGTCCTTCCTACAAAAAGGTCCTAATGATCTATGGTTAATATGGTAGTGCAGCCCCATGACTGATGGTTTGTTTTCCCTGTGAAAAATAAGACTGAGCCATTGGCACCATTCTTTCTGAAGCAGCAGCAGGGCACAAACTCCAAGGTTCCCATTCATCCCTTCATCAGCTCATTCAGTGAATCTGCATGAAGGACCCTTCCCCCAAGGTGAGGAGAGAAAACATAAGGCACAATAAGAGCCAAATTAGCACAAGACCCCTGAGGTCCCATGCAATTAAAGGACAGACAGCAGGAAGCCCTGAAAGCTCCTGGGGTGGCTTCTGTGGACGGAGCTGGCCAGAGAATGTTCACGGAGGTGGCATGTTCTGAGATGGGAAGGTCAAATGACCTGAACAGAGGGCAAGGCGGGGATGGACACAGAAGCACAGTCAAGCTGTCTCGTCATAGGGAAGGATAGCAGCAAGAGGAGGGGATTGACATGACAGGATGAGCATGTCAGATGCAAAACAAAGGATTCTGGACTCCATCCTGTGGGCAACTACATAGGGTGGTGAAGACATCAGCACTGTCACCACCAGCGCCGCAGTGGGTGGTGTTGAGTGGGCACTTCTCATCTTCACTGCTTTCAGCTGGGACTCCGTCTCAGGTCTTCCGATTCTAGGCAGCCTATTTCCTTTCTACTGCCTTTCCAAGTGCCAAGAGTGCCAGGAAAGCAGGAGAGGAATGAGTGACAGGTGGTACAGACCACATGGACACTCCTTGAGGAATGTAAGTTTAAGTAGGATTCCAAGGAATAGATGGAACTTAGCATTGTCATATAAGACCTTTCGTGAACTGGCCCCAACTGCATCCCCTGCTCTGTGCTCCTGAACCCGAGACACGCTGACCCACTTGCAGTCCTGGCTCCTGGCTCCACGCCTCTTCCTGTGCACCCCTGCCTACCCAGGGAACGCCTTTCCTGCTCTGAGCCCCGGGCAGCGCCTTCTCTGGGAGGCCCTGCATAGCGACCCCTGCACCTGCCACCGCCCGCCCTCCACTCCCGTTGCTGGGAAGCACTCATACAGAACTGTGGCTTAGTGACCATCTGTTCACTTGACCTTGTCAATCTCTAGTCTAGGGACTTTTTGGTTAAGTGCAGGGATTACAAGCTTGGTCTCTGGTTTGAATCCTCAAGCCCTTTTAGGACAGCCCCAGGATGTGGTGGCAGCTCAGTGAACATGTGACAAATGTGAGGCTGGGTGGAAGGATTCAGAGAGAAGAGCAGGATCCCATCACATAACCTGCTGAATCCAGTGCTCCCTCCGAGTGCACATCATAAAAGCCTGACTATTGAGGAAGTTATATTTCCAAACTCCAGAAAATGACAGTGGCTATCAGAAGAATTTTTACTTCAAGGGTGTTGCTGTTTAAAATAGCCCTTTTTGGCTGCATCTCCCCTGCCTCTAAATAATCATTCAATACAGATATTGGAAAAGCAAAAAACAGTCAATTCAGAGGGAGGAAAAGTCAACCAAAGTGTCATTTAATTTCTTTGGCCTTCAACTCAATCAAAACGGTCACCTCTTACAGCCCTGTGTAAATACAGCCTGGGTCTGAGTGTCTTGAAGCATGTGACAATGTTATCTCATTAAGTCCTTCAAAGCAGATAACAAGTATTACTGAGTAAGATAATAAGTATTACCCAAGGGCCCAGGCCAGTGATTCTCAAATTTCAGGGTACACCGAAATCACCCTGAGGGCTTTTGGTAACACTGACTGTTGGCCCCACCTCTGGAGTTCCTGGTTCAGTAGGTCTAGGCTCTTGAATATGCACTTCTTCTGTGTGTGTGTGCGTGTGTGCGTGTGTGTGTGTGTGTGTGTTTAAATTGATGTGCAAGTTTCCAGGTTATGATGTTCCTGGTCTGGGGACCACACTTTGAAGATCACTGCCCTAGACTATCGATGATGACCTTGCATAAGAGCGCATTTATCAGTTGTCAGACACGGGGTGCCAGACTGACTTGCTTCAGCTGAGCAAATACCCAGATAGCAAAATAAAGTGAAATCTGCATGCTCACCTGGCCTAAATTGCTTCTCCTGCAGTTAAAGAAGAGAGTGGCCACTTGCCAGCTCCAATCAAACCATAGGGACAGAGAACGCCAGATCTGGGGGTATTATTTTTTCAAACAAGAATCCCTGATATCGACTGCATGTAAATTACCCCAGCTCTTTCTTTGAGATGGTCGTGGTAGGGATTTGAAAAGGAGGTCAATTGAGTTCTGACTCAGATTTCACAAAAATCAGTTTTCAAATCAAATCAGATGAAACCTCCAGGTGCGTGGGACTCATTTATCCCTATCCCAATGTGACCTCTCCTATTAGGAAGGGGGAAAGTGCTCGAAAACCTCTTCAACATCAAATAGCAACTTAAGAGCATTTTCTGGTGATTTAAACTTAAACGAATCAGAAACATCTGGATTAAATTTTGCTCAAATTCAACAAAATCTAAACAATTAAGGTGGGGGAGGAAGCACTTGGAAAACCACCCTTTGGGTTTAATCAAGCCTGGAGCGCTTGAAAATCAGTCTGAGGTGTTGATGAGCTCTGGGTAAGTCGTAAGACCCAGCTTTACCACTTTGCAAGGCTCAGGAGTCACACGGGCATCACTTTCCCTTCTCCCAGGATGCCCGGAGGGTCCTAACTTACATCCGTTTTCTTCCTGGCCCTCTTTGGACAGCCTGCTCACAATCCAATGCTCAAGACAGATCTGATGCCTGGGGATTGTGGGGAATGCAGTGAATCCTGGGCACAGTGGCCGAGGGTCTGATCACACTGTCAGGATAACGGACCTAGCTGCTGCAACAGCAAGTTCTGGCATCTCAGTGGCTTTACCCAGCTAAGTTTACTCCTTACTCATGCCGTCTGGGTTGGATGACTCTGCTGGATCTCTCTGCTCCACACAGCCACTCAGGAATCCAGGCTGCTCCCAGCTCCTGACTCTGCAGTGCATCCTACTACACACGCATATCTCCGTGGTTGCTACTGGGGCAAACGAGAAGGGTGGAAGGATGGAACGCCCAGTTTCGAACCTCAGCTCTGTCATTTAAAGAGTTGTGAAACATTCTGCATGACACTTGTCCTCTTTAAGCTTCCACTCATTTCTTTCTCTGTGGAAAAGGATTAATAATAGTACAGCCCATGGGGTACATGTGAGAATCAAATGAGATCTGACACTGGACCCTTGCTATTCAAAGTGTGGTCTGCTGGTCAGTAGCATTGGCACCGCCTGGGAACCCACCAGAACTGTGGACTGTCAGGCCCCTCCCCCGACTACTGAGTCAGACTCAGAATCACCCAGCTCCCGCGATCCGAGCGCTCGCCCCAGTTGGAGAAGCCCTGCACTAAACCCCAGCACAGTCAATGCCGGCGAACCTCCGCTGTCATTATTATCATCCAAACTCCAGCTGCCTTTCCAGGCCTGGAAATCACTGAGTCAATTAGCCACGCACAATCAGCAGGAACATCAGCAGAGATTAGCAGGTTTAGAGGTCCAGATTCTTGTCATGTGGAACAGTGACACTTCCTCCTGATGTCCTTTCATGAAAGGGTGGAGAGGGGGCTGTTATTTTAACTGACAAATCAAAGCAAGTCAGGACCAGGACTGCAATCATTTTCTCCTCATTATCCCGAGGAATTTCAGCCCATGTGGCATGCTGCCCTCGTCATTACGCGCGGATCACAGGCCTGTGCATTACCTGGGACCAGCCCAGAAACATAAAAGGTAGGGAACGGACCCAGATTTCTAGACAGGCTGTCATGGAAAATTTCCTTCCTTGGGGGGCTGGAGAGGGGAGGATTAGGACCAATGTCAAGTAAATCATTTCCCCCCTCCCGGTAAAACACATTTCCACGGTCAGCCCAGCTTTCCGAAACGAGCGCTGTCCAGCCCACTTAGTTTATGGGCTTGTGCCCTGGGGTGCGGAGGGGTTCTTTTGGCTGGCTGCCTGCATGCCTAATTTCCGTGATTACACCAAACCGTCATTCAGAAAGTGCCCGCTGCAAAATGACTAAACTCATATCAGGTGTCTCTCCTCCACCCCTTCCCTGCCTGCACCTCCCTCCGCAGAGGCCCCGTCTGCAGCACATGACACTTGAGCGCGCTTTCTCTCGGTAAAGGATCATACAACTTCTGAAGCTCAATTTCCTTTCCTTCTCAGCTCTGCGTCACCTCAACCACACTGATCAATAGGAAGCAGAGTAGTGCTCATAGCAGCCTGCAGGCCGCCACCTCTCTCCCTCCCTTCTCCCTTCTGCTCCCTCTCCTTAACCTCTCTTGCACACACACACACACACACACACACACACAGTGCACGCGCAAAATACTCAGAACATTAAAGAAAGCTGTTAAGCTAATCTGGTGCATCTAAATGGGCAATATATATTGAATCCATGCTCCATTGATCATAATTATTGCAGGGCCCTTTATCAAGTAGCCATCTTAAACCATTATTTAGAGATCATTTTGCTTTCCATTACTGTCACTATATTGCAAAATTCGCTGGGAATTGGATGTCTGGTGATAGAGGGGTGTGCACAGTATTAGCCGGGAATCTGCCCGTGTCATCCAGGAGTGTTTCCAAACGGAGAGACTTAGCGCCACAGTCAGTGAACTTTTGAAGAGCCCCCCATCAGCTTTATGGCAGGAAAATAAATCCTCCACTCGGGTCTGATTTTCGACCTTGGCTCTGCAAACAATATCACCATTATTCTTGCCTTACAATAATCCCCAGTAAGACCCTCGACATACAAAGCCCCCGACTCACACTGGGCATTCTGCGGACGAAGTGCAGTCACTGCAGAGTGTCTGAATAAAGGCATCTGGCCTGTGGGAAAGAAAACAAGGGCACCTTATCTGGAACACCCCGGCCGCCTAAACAGGGACCTTTATACCAAAACCGCAGCTGCCGTTCTTCCCCACCCTCAGAAGCCCAGTGCCAGATGAGCCACCGCTGCTCCTCCAAAGCCGTGTCCCACCTCGCACCATCTCTCCTCCATCCATGCTTTCTCGGAGACACTCTGCGGAGGAGGAGACATCAACTCCTCTCAACGAGGACGAGCTTGATGGGCTTGGACGGAGGTTTTTGTTGTTTTGATTTTAGAAGTTCCCCCAAGTGATCCCAGCGAGTGGCCAGGGTGTGAGCCGTGAAGGTCCCCGTTCTGTGCGGTTCCTTTGACACTTCCTGGCCGCGGCTGAATGACAGCACCTGCCTCTGTCCAGCCACCCTCCTTTCTCTTTGGTGGTTTCTAATTTGTTAAAAGCTGGGATACGAAATAACCTCACGTTTTTAGTTTATCTTTGTCTCTGTATTTTAGTAAAATGACTAGTAACATAATAGATGGTCAATAAATGTTGAATTGAAAATAATTGTTAATAGGGCAATAAAAGAAAAACACATTATCATCTTGATAGATCCTAAAAAAAACATTTGATAAATGTCCATGTTAAAAAAAGAAAATATCTTGGTAAACCAAGAATGTAAGCTACTAACAGACATGAATGTGTGGATTATGTATATGTGTGTCTACATATATTTGTGTGTACATATAGATACCCACACATAATTTTTTTAAACCAATAGCCAGCATCATGATTAACCATAAAACATGAAAGACACTTCCATTAAAAGGCAGGGACAAAACAAGGCTGCCTGCTCATTTGACAGTTGAGTTTAACATTGTTCCAGAAATACCAGCTAATATAACAGAAAAGAATATGAAACAACAGGAATAAATTTTGGAAACTGCAGACAAAGATCATCACCATGTTTAGATGATATAACTATCTACTTGGAAAACTCATGAGGAAATATTAGAAATTGATAAGAAGCTTTGTGATATGGATGGTTATAAAATCAGTTCACAAAAATTAATAATATATTTATAACCATTTAGAAAATATGTGCTTCCTAACAGCCATAAAAATTTAATGCCTAGGAATGAACTTCTCAATAAATGGCTAAAACCTACATGATAAGAACCACAAAACTCTACTCAGAAATACAAAAGGATAGCTGAATAATTATAAAACCATATCATGTTCCAGGATGGAAAGATCTGATATTTAAAGATGTTAATACTGACAAATCATGCCATGAATTGAATGCAATCCCCATTAAGATTCCAATATATTTTTTTCAAATTTGACTAAAGTTTATTTGTAGACTATATGTACCTGTAGGAATAACCAGAAATAATATCTGGGAGAAAAAAGACTAATGAGAGGAAATTTGCCTTTCCAACTCTTAAAATGTATTAAAAGCCTGATAATTAAAACTAAATCCAAAGAGACAGATTAATAAAATAGACTAGGAAATTCAGAAGTAGACCTAAGCATATAATAAATTTTGATGTAGAATAAGTCTGGGAATTCATGTCAAGCAGGAAAGCTAATATAGATGCAAAAATTTTCAACAAAATCTTAGCTAACCGAATCCAGACGCTTATCAAAAAAATAATCCATCACGACCAAGTGGGCTTCATCCCAGGGATGCAGGGATGGTTCAACATATGTAAATCTATAAATGCAATTCACCACGTAAACAGAAGCAAAAACAAAGACCACATGATTCTTTCAATAGATGCAGAAAAAGCTTTTGACAAAATTCAACACCCTTTCATGATACGAACACTTAAGAAAATAGGCATAGAAGGGACATACCTAAAAATGATACAAGCCATATATGACAGACCCATAGCCAACATCATACTGAATGGGGAAAAATTGAAATCATTCCCACTTAGAACTGGAACCAGACAAGGCTGCCCACTATCTCCACTTCTGTTCAACATAGTGCTGGAAGTCTTGGCTACAGCACTCAGACAGGAAAATGGAATTAAAGGTATCCAAATAGGGGCAGAAGAGATCAAACTTTCACTGTTTGCCGATGATATGATATTATATCTAGAAAACCCCAAAGATTCAACCAAGAAACTCCAGGAACTGATCAATGAATTTAGTAAAGTCTCAGGATACAAAATCAATACACAGAAATCAGAGGCACACATATACGCCAACAACAATCTAATTGAGAACCAAATCAAAGACTCAGTTCCCTTCACAGTAGCAACAAAGAAATTAAAGTACACACTCTGTGTGTCACCCCTCCCTTCACCCCAGGTAGTTTTGGCCCACAGTAGGGTTCTCAGCTCTATTTTGGACTAATTTCATTTTGAGACTCGCTTCCTGGTAGACATGATGAAGGCACAGTCTAAATCTCTGGTGAAAGGGCAGCCCAGGACCCTGCCACACACTCACTCTGTGACCCCAGGCGAGCTGCTTGCCTGCTGTGGGCCCCTGTCCCTCTCTGGGACCAGGTAGCACTAACTCCACAGAGCTGCTGGAGAACGCAATGAACGGATGCACCCCGCTGCTCAGAGCGGTGCCCGCCACACAGAAACGCTCAGCACACGTCAGCTGTTAGCATTAGTACCACAGTTCATTGGATTTCAATACCTGGCAAAGTTTCTTTATCATGAAGCTCTGATATGGGTGCTGGATCAGATGGCTGGAATAGACTATTCATAAACCTTAAAATCTGTATCCCCATAATATGCCGAAATAAAAAAAAGAAAACAAAACAAAAGCAGGAAAGCTGAGACTATTGAGTAAAGAATCTAGGGATAGCCATTTGGGAAAAAACTTAGACAACTTTAACATAAATTTCATATGCATTAAAAAATGTAAAGAAGTACCAACAAAAGATATGTAAGCATTTATATAATTATATTAAAAAGAGAAATTATATTAAAAAGAGAAATTATATTAAAAAGACTTTTTAAGAATAGCACCAAAGCAAAATTTATGAAATTAAAATTTAAAACTTCAAATTAAAAACAAATGAATAAAGTTAAAGGCAAATACTCCAGAAAACATATTTTCAATATACATGATATTGAAGGAGTTAATATCCTTACTACTTAAAGATAAATTCCACCAGAAGTATGTATGTGTGTTTGTGTGTGTATTAAAAATCTGGTAGAAATTTTGGTAAAAGGCATGAACAAAATATACATAAATGAAGAAACTAATAGTCACCACATATAAATGTTCAAGATCGCTAGTAATCAAAGAAATATATGGTAAACATAATGGTCCACCCTATTTACTTATTGTATTATTATAAATTTAAAAAAATAATGGCCAGAATTGCCAAAACTGTCGGGCAATATATAGGCATTCTCATGTATTGTAGGTAAGAATGTAAATTATGGTCTTTTGGAAAGTAATTTGGAAGTATCTAAAGCCTTAAACTGTGACCCAGAAAATACACTTGTGAGACATACCTGGGGAAATAATTAAGCAAGTGCACAAGGATAGTATAAGGATGATCTTTGCAGCATTATTTATAATAGCCAAAAATTGGAATATTCTTCATTAAAAAGAAACCCTCTGCCCCCACCCCACAACAGCAATCACTCCCATGTCCCCCTTACTCTCTCCCCCAGCCCCTGCAACCACTAATCTACTTCCTGTTTCTCTGGATTTGCCTACTCTAGACACTTCGTATAGATGGAATCGTACAATACGTGATCCTTTGTGACTGGCTCCTTTAATTTAGCACATTGTTTTTACACAATGTCCCTGTCCTTAACAGGTTTAATACACTCTGTGTGTCACCCCTCCCTTCACCCCAGGTAGTTTTGGCCCACAGTAGGGTTCTCAGCTCTATTTTGGACTAATTTCATTTTGAGACTCGCTTCCTGGTAGACATGATGAAGGCACAGTCTAAATCTCTGGTGAAAGGGCAGCCCAGGACCCTGCCACGCACTCACTCTGTGACCCCAGGCGAGCTGCTTGCCTGCTGTGGGCCCCTGTCCCTCTCTGGGACCAGGTAGCACTAACTCCACAGAGCTGCTGGAGAACGCAATGAACGGATGCACCCCCGCTGCTCAGAGCGGTGCCCGCCACACAGAAACGCTCAGCACGTTAGCTGTTAGCATTAGTACCACAGTCCATTGGATTTCAATACCTGGCAAAGTTTCTTTATCATGAAGCTCTGATATGGGTGCTGGATCAGATGGCTGGAATAGATTTAGTGAAATCTCTTATGAAAATATCCTGCCTCCTTCTCCTTGAAGGGATAGGGGGGGACATCGGTTGAGAGGAAGACTTTGGGCTGCTTCCTGCCCACACAGGTGCCTTACGCTGAAATGAGCACTCAGAGAGGGATCTGGAAGTTACTAGATCAACCATAATAATAATAATCACAATAATAATAAAAACATACATCAGAATCGACTTTATATATTTACCTTTCCCCCAGGAGCTGTCTGCAATTGTCACTCAATGCAAGACATCTTCCCAGGCACCAGTGACCACTGTGGGCTCCTGAATCGGCAAGTTCAGTGCTAAGGCCTGGGAAAAGCCAGGGACAATTGCATGACACAGGAAGAAACACATGCTGGTCTTGCTAACTAACACTGTGAACGGAACACAACGATGGCAGTTGCTCAGAATTTTTCTTATAGTGTGTACAGCCCTTTGCCATTTAGGCATTATTTTTGTTTCTTTTCTAATTCAAAGGCACTGCTGCTCTTAACTTTTAAACCTCACCCTGATCGGTAAACAGCTTTTGTGATCAACCGTGTTATAAAGGTTGGCAGAATTTGACTTTGAGACTATTCATTTTGGCGAAAATATCTTAAACGTTTAAAATAGCTAGGACTTCCCTCCAGATGGAGGTACAAGGTAACCTGACCTCCCCAGTACGTGTGGGGTCGCTAGGGAGGGTCCCCCATGTGTGCACCCGCCAGTAGCCAGAATGTGTTCCCCAGAAGTGAGTCTGCGCTGTGACGTCCTCTCTGGCTGCACTCTCCCCAGGAACCCACCATTGGATCCACCCGACCCTCCCGGCTCTCGAGCAGGTGCGATCTCCATTTCGTACCAATCTCAAGTGGAAAAGAGCAAGTTCTTGAATGCTCTTTTCCTCCCCCTTATCTCCGTCATTCTCCTCCTCTTCTCCCTTCCCCTATCTTTTTAATCACCAGTAACACTTCCTCTTGTTGTTGAGATGGTTATAGATATAGAATGCCTGTTTGATCTACTTTTTCTTTTTTTAATCCTCTAATTGTTTTCAATAACTGGTACCTCACAAGTGGAACCCAGAAGTCCCGTGGTTCTCTATGAGCTAATAAAAATATAAAACCCCAATAGTTAATAAGGCATCAGCAGTGTGGCCATTCAGCAGGGTCAGGAGAGCAAACAGGTTTTTTTGTGCCTTGAAATCTCTGAACATGTTACTGTAACCCCGTTTAGTGAAGTCAATGGTGACCCTTGCTTTATGTACAAAAAAGCTAACATTTTTTGTATTCTCTAGTATGGTGTCAATAAAAGATAGTGAATGGTTATATATTCCCACCATTTAAAAAAACCTTAAAATATTCAAAGTTTTTATGATTAAAGGACCAAGATTTAGTTATTTGAAAAATATATGCACATCAAATGGTCATTTCTAGTGACAATCAGATAACTGAAGTGTCGTCCTACTTATTTTAACTAATAAAATGCAAATGTGTCATTGTTTCCCTTGAGTCATTACAGGTTCTTATTATTAGCACCTTTTGGAAAATTAAAAAGTTTATGAAACCCAGTGATACATAATTAATATTTTAAGACATTCTCCCATTCTGCTAAGCTTCTCTTTTGCCAACAGTGAAACTGACTTAGTCATGTTACAGAAAAGATGGTGGTGTATCTTTTCACTCTTGGTGTTGAGAAAATGCTCCTTGGGTCCTTGAGAATGGATATAATTATATTTGTTTATTCAAAACAAATCAAGTTGAGACTGCGAGGCTGTATAAATAATTGTCACCAAGGGTTAGAGAAGAGTGCTTGGTGATACTCACTATTTGTAAACCTAAGGATAGAAAACAAATAAATCAGCTGGTTTTGAACTATTTTTGGTAGCAGTACTTTTGAAAACACCTACCACAAAACATTGTTGTGAGAATTAAATGTATCTTCATTTCTTCAACAAATACTTACATAGTGCATACCATATGCCAGTCATTAATCTAAGGCTAAACATATTACATATGTTAACAAATTTATTAATAATTCTTACAAAGACAATTTGATGTTTGTTCAATATCCTCATTTTATGGAAGAGGAAACGCAGACACAGAAAGGCCCTGCACTCACTGCCTCGTACATGGGAGAGGTACCCACTGTGGGGCTCATGCCTGGAACTCAGCAAATGCTACAAACCATTTCCTCCTGGGTTGTACCGATTATCCAAGTTGAAAAGTGGATGAATGTAACTTGAACATTTGTAGGCCTAGAAGAAAAATGAGAGATTCCTAATTTACAACAATTTTAGAATCCGAGTAGAATAGAATGTACATCTAGTTCAGCCTTTCCACTATTTCTTACTCAAAGGAAATTGAGACATTTGAAAAGAATAGTTGATGAGTGAATAGATGATCAGTGACTTTGTGACATTCTTATAGAGTATAACGTGGGCATCCATTCTCAAATCTCAGTGACTCTGAAGAGTCTAGATCAAAAAATTTACTATTAATATTTAAAATGTGCGAACTTGTTATATTGTTTTTATCAATCAATCGCAGTATTTTAAAAGGAACCACTACTGTAAATGGATGTGTTTGGCCAAATGGGATCCTATGGTGGGTGGCTTCAGGCAACTTACCATCTGCCTCCCACACCCCAAAGTGCCAGGCATGCAGAATTTCTGATCACATTCCAAACTGCAAAGAAAACTGAAGCACAGGATTTGAAATTAATCTACCAACAAATACATGGGCATATTTGAGTGTACAAATATATCATGTACCTGCTATGTGTAAAGAATTTTGTCCAAGGCCCTGAAGAAAGGTACAAAGACATGGAAGACACAAGGACCTTCAAGAAGCTTGCATCTGACAGAGAAGACAAGACAAAGGCGTATTCAAAGATAATGAATGAACTGAGTAGAGAGTATAATCACAAGGGCAGAACAGACTCTGGGGTTGCTCAGAGCATACAGAGGGGGCAAGACCGCAGTGGGCTGGGCCCGGCTGGACAGAGCTGAGCAGGACTGAGTGGGAGAATGGGGACTTCATCTGGCTCCCGGGACTTCTGCTGAATCAAATAGGAGGCAAAGGATTTGGCTCAGGGAGGAAGGGAGAGGGCAGACCGGGCTGGTCTCTTCATTATCACTCCCATGCACATTGCTACAAGCTCCTCGGTGTGATTTATGTTCCTCCTATTTAAGTAGAATAATCCAGATGTAATTTTTCTGCCTATGATGCTCTGCTCTCTTGCTGTATTTGTGGCTGAGTTTCTCTTTGTGTGCTCCATCAGTCTCGTAAGTGGCCGTGTTTACTTTGCTCTCTCATTCCCTTTATGTCTCATGAATAACAAAATTATAGAAGCAGATCGAACATGTTTGAAATAATTCACGTTGTGGTGAACCTTTTGGGTTGACTGTCTCCCAGGCATCATCCCTTTATCTTTTCTCCTTTCTCCTTTTCCCACCGTGCCTCAAAGCATTAATGGTTAATGGGCAGTCACAAAACAGCGTTTCCTCTCTGGAGAAATGCCACAAGAAAGAGCTCAAAAGAAAGTGTTGATATATATATCTCATGGTACCCTCTAGGTTTTATGGTGTTTAAAGAAAGATCTGTGTTCTCTTTAGTATTCTGTCTGATATGAGCAGATCAGAAATACAGCAGCTTGTGGGGTTAATTGTCCCGCCTTGGGTTGGGGAGGGTGTCACATGTTTCAGGCTCATCACTGTGACCCAGGGGGAGTGAGAGGAAGCCAGGACCAGTGGGCAGATGGACTGACCCACATACAGGACTGCTTCTCTGGAGCCTAGAAGTCCAGCGTATGGTCTGAGAGGGGCCTGTCGGTAATCAAGGGGTCCACCCAGACCATGGACTTGTCAGCAAGCAGCTCCAAGTAATGGGGCTTCTCTCATAGGTGGGTCACACCAACATGGTTCCTCAAGATCAGTCCATCCTACACCCCATGACTGGGGGTGTGAAAAATGGGATTCAGGCACCTGGGGACAAAGATGCTGGCCGGAGAAAGGCAAGGATGGCATTAGTGTGTCCCCAGCAGTGAGCCTGGGTTCGAGGCAAAGCTACGAGCCCACTGGGAATCTGCTCACAACAAAATATGACACGAGGCACCCCAGACACGGCATCCCCAGCAGTGTGATGAATGCCTGTTACATCAAGGTCACCCACTGGGTCAGAACTGACTGCAGAGCAATCTTGTGGGAGTGTCTGTAAGGGGCGACCTCAGAGCTCCTGGGTCCACCGGCAGGGGCCGACATCAATGCCCAGCATCTCCCTGTCCTCGAATGTTGTTCTTTCTTTTTCTTCTTCTGTTGACATAGGTCATACACACAGTAAAGTACGTAAATCTCAAGTGATATATTTTCACAATATGCATACACCCAGGTAACCACCACTCAGATCAAGATACAGGCAGAATATTCCCAGCATCCAGAAATTTTCCTCGTATCCCTTCCTGGCCAATAACCACCATTTTCACTTCTATCATCATACATTAGTTTGATCTGTTTTCGAATTTTATATAAGTAGAATCATACAGTATATACTTGTTAATGTCTGCCTTCTTTTGCTCGATATCATGCCTACGAGACTCTTCCATGTCGCTACATGTTGCTGCAATTTGTCATTTCCACTGCTAGTCAGTGCCCCATCATATAACTCTAGAACAGTTCTTGCTGTCAGTTGACATTTGGGTTGTTTTCAGATTTGGGCGCTGATGAAAGCTTCTGTGAACATTCCTCTGCATGTCTTTTGGTGGACACAGCACGCATTTCTGTTGACATGCATCTGAGTATGGATTGCTGAGTCACAGGGTATATGCCATTTAGCTTTAGTCCTTTAAGCACTTTAAGAATAATTTCCCCATTCCTCAGTTTAGAAAAGATGAGAAACTTGTAAGGCTAACTAACCCACTAAGCGTGTTTTGAAGTGTAGATACTGGCTTCTAAAGTAAACCATCATTGCTGCTACGTCATGTAGTATAAAGACAGCAGGCACTTCATGAAGGCAATTCCTGTGCTCAGAGTAGCACTGGCCACAAGAGGAAAATGGAGCAGAGCTGAATAAACAAGCACGACGCAGCAACATTGCATGGGGCTAGAGTTTGCCATTCCGCCCCAATAAGTACAGCAGAGGTTTGGCGTTAGACTCAGGTGAAAGGCAGAACTTGGCATCAGTCCTAAGGTGCTACCTGTTTCCAGCATTGGGCATCCTACAGCCACTTACTGCTTCCGAGCCCATTAGCAAAATGAGGATAATAGTCCTACCTCATTGGCATGTTTTAAGAATCAAATCAGACAGTGGTTGCTAAATATTTCCCACAGCCCTTGGCACATTATAGGCATTTAAACAGTGCCTATTTTTATTAATAAGATAATCAGTGATAATTTTGTGACTCTTAATAATGATTATTTTAACAACTAAAACATTGACTCAGACTCAGCATGTTTGAGCTAAAGGGCACCGAGAGGTCATCTTGTCACCCCACATAGTTTTTATTTGTCTGTTTAATTTTATATTTTTATTTATTTATTTTTATAACATTGGTACCCATCACCCCACATGTTTTACAGATGAGAAGACTGAGGTTAAGTAACATTTCTCAGGCCACACAGTGTATAATCACAGGGCCAGGATGAGTCAGTTTTGTGTAGCTCGAGTCGCAGTGTATTGGTTCTTCTCAACAAGCCGTCTGGTTGGCTTTATTCAGTCCAGTGTTGAGAATCCTCTCTCCTTAAAGTGAGGAATCCTATTCTGAGGGCAAAGAATCCAAGTTCAGTGGGTATTTGATCACCGTAGTAATCAGCTTTCCAGAGAAACAGAACCAATGAAAGAGAGAGAGAGAGAGAGAGAGAGAGAGATTTATTATAAGGTATTGGCTCATGTGATTATGGAGGCTGAGAAGTTCCCTGGTCTGCTGTCTTCAAGCTGGAGAACCAGGAAAGCCGATGGTATAGATTCCAGTCTCGGGCTAAAGGCCTAAGAACCAGGAGCAACGAGTCCAGGGGGACTGATGTCCCAGTTCAGGTGTCAGGCAGGGTGAAGTTTTTTCTGTTCGTTCTACTCAGGCTCTCAGTGGATTTGGTGATGGCTGCTCACACTGGGGAGGGCCATCTACCTTACTTAGTCCACCAATTCAAATGTTAGTCTCTTCTAGAAACACCCTCACAGACATATCCAGAAATAATTTTTAACAAGCTACCTGGGCATCCCTTAGCCCAGTCAGGTTGACACACAAAATTAACCATCACAGTTACTTATTGAGCAAACCTGGGAAGCAAACACCTTACAGGTAATCTATTTGTAAACAGCAAAGTCCTCTACAAATGTTCATGTGTTAAGCTCTTAATTGCACAAAGGTTGGTTTTATAATTGTTTAAAGTCATCTTCTGAAAACATAACTACAGGATCTTAACAGCCTGGTTTTCCGACTCATGAACTGTTGATGGAACCCTCAATAGCTGTGGGGAGAGAGGTCAGCCCCTCCCTGGCCCTGGCAGAACTCACTCCCTTCCTCCCACAGCCTGCGGGAGAGTGGCCCAGCTGTCCCTTCCCCACCATGACCTTCCTGGGCCTTTCCAAGCAAGATGTGCATGAACAGAGAGACAAGCGCATTGAAATAAACCCCCCTTGGGTGAAGGCGCGGGGCATCCCACACTGGAAACATGTTGCCGTACACCTGCCGTTCCTGCCCACTGTCACATGCTCTCTCGTGTGCAGGAGCCACAGGGCAGAGCTGAAACGGTTTGTCCTTCAACTTGGTCAGTTTTCAACCTTACTGGTGTATTTGTACTGGGTACTTCATCATACTAAAGGGCCACTCCCCTATCTTTAGATTCTTAGAACTGAAGGGGGATTTAGAGATTTTTTTTAGCCCACATTTACCCTTATGGATGAGACACTTCAGACTTTCAGCTATTTATTTGTAGATAAAAGACTAGAACCCAGCTATGCTGGCTCTCTGGGGAGTGTTCTGGCCACTGTAAACTGCTTCCCCCTCTCCTGGCTTCCTTTTTATTAGACATCTTCAAAGGCTTCGGTCACAGTAAAAGTTAACAGCTGGTGTCCACTGAGCACCTACTGGGCGGTGTGCTCTTTACCGAGTGGTCCCCATTTGCCTCCACGACTTCCCCATGCAGTGGGTGCTGCCATTATACGCGCCCATCCTGCAGAAGAGGAAGCTGAGTCTCCGTGAGATGGAGACTTGGCCCAAAGCCACCCGCCTAGAGTGGCAGGGCCAGGAACTGACTCCATCCAGACCAGTCTACATAAAACCACCCTTAATAAAAGAAAAGATGGAGTCAGGAAGACGATAAAAGACAGCAACCTTCCTAAATAAGTCCTTGGATCTCATCACCATGCCAGGGCGAACTCAAATCTGTCATTGCTATCACTCGTGCCTGCTCTGGCTAAAAGAGTGTAAAGGAAGATTAAAACTTTCCTTCATTGGATACTTCTGACTTGTCAGTGGATTTCAGTTCTATGAAATCTGACTTTGCTGTGACAGGCAAACCAGAAGTAGTGACTCTGTATGGACATGAAGAAGACTCATCATCTTGCACTTTTTGATGCAAACATTGAGAAACTTGATGAAACCCTGGAAGGAAGTGTTTGAGGAGGGGAAGTTCAGGGAATCCTGGGGTTCGGTTCAGTCAGTGCTACACCCCAGTGCAGTCTCCTGTCCCCTACATGGCCCAGTGTGGGTGCTCTGCCTCACTGGACCCCACTCAGGACACCAGTCTCGCCACAGGGAGCCCACCTGGGTGACGTCTGAGGCCCCGTTCGTTGGGAATTCAGGATGGGGAAAGGGTCTTTTTACACGAATCTGAAGGAAAAGAGCTCCAAAGAGGCCTTTCAAATTATCCCAGATGCCCAACTGCTCCTTGTGTCTAATTTCCTATAAATGAATTATAGCTAAAAGAATTAACCTTTCCTTGGGGAGGAAAACAAATTATGGGAGATTTCATGTAAGATTTTTGCTAAGGTGAAAAGAGAAGGCAAGCCAAAGGTAAGAGGGAGGAAAGCAACAATGCTGGTGGGACCAGTGTTAGCTGAGTCAGGGCCTTTGTGTGACGATGTCACTGTCCTCTACCAGGCCGGGCCCACACGTGGGCAAGCGGTCTGCATTTCAGCCGCACGCCCCTCTTTTGCTGCAAGTGTCGTAAAGTACACAGCCTATAGCGTTGTTCATGACAGCCCTGGATGTCGATTTTCCTTTCTTCCTTTCTCATTCTGTGAGCTCAAGCACTGAAAGAAAACTTATCTGAAAACATCAAGACAGCATTTGTCTTGGTCAACTCTTGAGGGGAATAGGGAAAAAAGGAAAGGCACAGCCATTCAAAGGGCATCCTTCCTAGAGCCCGGCCATGAAAGATTAAACATGCTTCTCCAGATAGGGCAGTTGGTTGGTTCTTTACTAATTCATGACTTTGAGTCCATCAGGGGATGTGATTTAGCTAAGGAAATACAGGGCAAAGGGAGGGTCTGGGTCTGGCTGAAGCTAATAGAGAAAACTCCGCTCACCCTGCAAATGTCACGTGCGGTTTGAGTCCTTCCAAGGAAGTGAATGTCAATAAACTTCAGCAGGGCCATGTGGCCGTGTCTCTATTTTTTTTTTTTCTTCAATCAAACACATTCAAATTATGTGATGACACTGCAGTTGTCTTTCAGAAAAACGTTTATGCCATTTGGACATAATCTAGTAATTCCGGGTGGCCTGTACTATAAGTTCACCACTTAGAATTATTGTGAATCCATTTTATATAGATTCCCTATGCCATAAAACTTTATTTATAGGAAAAATGCAAGGAAAAAAATGGGTAGGAGACTCAGACTATTTTTCTGAAAAGTCAGAAGTGTGGCTATGAAGTAATAAGGCAAGCTTTTGCATACAGTGCCTTAAATCATATCGTTTATCACATATTATAATATCACTTCCGTTGAAAAGCTAGTGGACATTTCTTGTGAGAGGGCTCACTCCCACGCTTCTTGGCAGGGGGCCTCAGCTCCTCGCCAGGTGGCCCTCTCCATAGGGCTGCTTGAGTGTCCTCCTGACATGGCTGCCACCTTCCCCAGAGTGAGTGAGCAAAGGGAAAGCACAGTGGAAGCCACAATGTCTCCTCTGACCTAGCTCCAAAAGGCACCCTCTATCATTTCCACGATGTCCTGCTGTTGATGTGACCACACAGGGCACTGGCTGGGTACCAGGAGGCGGGACCAGTGGGAACTGTCTGGGAGACCGACTGCCACACCTTCCATTGCCAGAGCTGGCGAATGTGGGTCCCTCCCCCCCCCCCAGGATGCCATCCTCTCCTAATTCTCTGCCTCCTCCCTCTGGACTCTTCCTTCTCCTGCTTCTCTGGCTCCTCTTCCTCTGCCCATGGCTTCCAATATGGTATTTTCCAAAGTGGGGCTTTCTCCTGAGTGTGTACGTATATAGCATATGCAGAGATGACGCCTAACTTCTGTATTTGTCCTAGATTTCTCTCAGAAGCTCCAGGCCTGTGTTAGCAACTGTTTCTGGACTAGAAGGGCCAGTGGAACGCATTTCACCTGTCCTGGGAGGAGAAGGGTCAAGCCATGACCCTGGCTTAGCGTCCAGCTGACGCTAGCTTTGGCTGCAAGGAAAGGATAGAAAACAAAGATCGTAGCTGTCCCATGTGCCTTGGGTGCCATCCATTCCATTTTGCCAGGAACAATCTGAGTTTATGTCTCTTCTCCCAGTGTAATTATTAGTATTGCTCCCTTTACTCTACAAAGTGTCCTATTTCGGATGATAAATTATGTGCTCATCTCATAACCCTTTTACAACTCTGGCCCATTTATCATTGTTTCATAATGTGCAAATGTTATAAAATATAATGAAAGCTATCTACAGACTGGATCTAGATTGACTCAGGGTGTCAGCTGCACCGGTGAAACTGACCATTAGAAACAATTAGATGATGTGTTATGGAATGTTATTCTCTGAACATTTCCGTGGTATTTAACACGCTTTGGCATTTCAATGACCTTTTATGAGCCATAACACGAGTGGAAGGACTCATTTATTCCACGATCATCATATTGTGTCTAAGAGAAAACGAGAGACCCAAAGCAGGTGTCCGGGGCTGAGTCGCATATTGCGTTTCAGAACCCATTGATTGAATGCTAATTTCTGCCATTTGCATGGGGACCCCGTGCTATCGTCCCTATCGCAGTATCCATGTCAGCTCAATTTTCAGAGCAGCTGTAGCTGAAACATTGACCCGCCACCGATTACGGTGGTGTAATGAAGTGCAATGGGCCGGTAATTATTCTACATTACCCTGATCGAGTAACATACGGCCTGCAGTTATCACAATGAGATCACAGGGCTTGGGCAGGATGGAAAAAAAAAAAAAATGACCATGAATGTCATTTAAAGGGTGTCATCAAAAATGAGTTTGCAAGGCTAGAAATGCAAGAGGTCCTAGTCCCAAGATGTTATCTTGAACTCCTATCTTGTAAATGCCTCACAGTTGGTGTATAGAGGCCTTCTCTTATAAACTTGTGTTGAGTAACTGAATGGAAAGTTATATTCGAAAGCTACCTGTAAACCTAGAATCATCTCTTAGTAGAGAAGAGATCTGGGAGAAGTATAGAAACACCTATTAATGAATTTCCAAGCAACTCAACATTTGAAGCGTTCTGGTTCACTTGCTCCAGGAAACGGCATAATCGCCCTGGTGAGTGCCCCTAAAACTGAAGATGCCGATGGGATGGGCCCTTAAAACCCCCTGACCCTGAATCCCATAAAGAGAACAAGCTAGGTTAAAACTTGCTTTTAAAGGGTGTGAAAATCTGCAAAGAATAAAGCAATTTACTAAGCACTCGCCTTGGCAAGACAACCCTCAGTTTGGTTAGTCTTAAAGCATAGGATTGGATCGGCAGATAGGTGCAGTTTGGGTTTACAACTTGTTGGAAACTGTGGACCCATGAAGTTGTAATGGTAAAGAAAGATAGGGGCACCCTACCTCCCTTGAGTGTGTCTCATAAGCACAGACACTGTGCTTATACACCATACATGCATGTGTGGGTGCACATGTGTGTGCATGCGGACACACACAAAGCTTACACACTCATGGGAGCATAACAGGAACTCAGGTATTAGACCACACAGGGCCAGCTTCATGATCCATGGAGTTCACTGTCCTGTAGCTAAGAAAACAGTGAACCTCCTCCCACCTCTGCTCTCCCCTCTTTCTCACCATTGCCCCAAATAGCAGCGCCCCACTGAGGCACACCACAGCTTCTCTTTGTAGGGAAGAAGTGGAATAGATATCAGCTGAAATGATGAAGTCTGGGCAGGGCTATTTTAAGAATGGTATAGACTTTAGATCTCACAACCATATCAAATATTTTAATCACACCCACTTCATATGCAAACCAAAATTTTTGCCACAAAAATTTTTGGAATGCTTTTGCTAATGTGACTTGTGAAATTATTTGTCTAAAAACAACCCATTTGATATACACTTGGCCATGATTTTGCAGAAATCACCATAGGCAATCAGGAATTCTTGCAAAATGAGAAACTTTAATTGTTGTGAGTCGTACACTTAATGACAGAGTTAATATAATGTCACATTCTATGGGTATTTCACTCTACATTTATCAAGCCTGACTTTGAATTTGGACTGAATGCATTGTGGGGGTTTTTTTGTTTGTAATTTAGGTTTCCAGTTTTACACAAGTCACTGAGGAGCTTGCAGGTCTCATGTTCTTTACCCTCAGTGCCTAAAATTGATGGAAACAGCCCTGAGTGAGAGCCAGACAGCCCGGGTTCAAATCCCTCTATTTGGTTGAGCAGATTATTTCACCTATTGGAGCCTTAGTTTCCTCACCTGCAAATTAAGGATAATAGCCAGGACCACCCAGGTAGAAGCATGGAAAGCATTTAGCACAGGGTCAGCAATGCAGCAAGCGCTCAAATACCATTAGCTATTATTCTTTGTCATCAATTTTTAACTTTTGTGTTTTTTACATAATAAGTTTTATGACAATAAAGGACTTTCAAAGAAAAAAATTACTCATACTCTCATAATCAAACATTTTCCACGTTCTGCTTCCGTGCCTATGTAATTTTATAATGTAATATTATCATATTTGAATGTTTGCATTCTGGGTTTGTTTTTTTTCCTTACAGCTTTGGATCAAAAATACTTTTCCATTGTTTTAGTTTTCATACAATCATTCTTAAAAGCTATATAACACTCGATGATGTTAATTTACCGTAATTTGTTTAACTGTTCCCATATTGCTAATCATTTGGATTATTTTCATAGACATAATTTATGACTATGTCATTTATATTTTTTAGTTCATTTATATTCCTAGCCTTCTTTGCTTTTGGAATGAAGCATTCTGTGAGGTTACTTTCTACTCTGTAAAGTAACATTTCCTCTAATTTGTCTAAAATGTAACTGGATCCAGTTTCAAAGGGCTCCTTCCTCCAGCTCTCCTCTTCTCTGTGGGCCTCAGATAAAGTCTGTGAGCAAAAGCCAGAGAAGAAAGAAAACCTCTTTGCCTCTTCCAGGGTTTGGGAGTAGAATTTCCTATGCCTTATGCACATGCAGGGCAAGACCTGACCGTAGACCAGTGTTGCCTTTGTGTTACAACGAAGCCAGTCATTGCCTGACCCAGCCACTCTGCACCACGTGGCTCCGCCCCTGCTAAGGCCGACCAACCCAGAGAGGTGGCTTCCCTCACCCAAGGCTGGGATGCACGAAGCAGCCAGATCAAAGGAGTAAGATAGGTCAATTACTTCTTTCATTCTGGAATTTGAACACAAAAATACCCAGAAAATGAGTATTTTCAGTGTCAATGGCAGTGGGAAATGTTGGTGTGGAGGACCAACCCCAGGGTGTGCCCATGCCCCCATCCCCTGGTGTTCATGCCTCAGGCTAGTCCCCTCCCCTGGAGCCTGAGCAGGATCTATGACTTGCTTCTGATAAATAGAATACAGCAAAGGGGATGGGACCGTGGGATTATGTGTCTGTGGTTACATGATTATGATTGGTTGCAAAAGATCGCACTGCCCATCTTAAGGAAGAAACTATGTCTCTTCAGACTTGAAAGAAGCAAGGAGCCCTTTTGGGAAGGCCCATGTGGCAAGGAGCTGAGGGTGGCCAACAGCCAGCAAGAGACTGAGGTTCTCAGCCCAGCAGCCTGCAAGGAACTAGATCCTTCCAACAAGTACATGAGATTTGGAAGCAGACCCTTCCCCAGTCAAACCTCAGATGAAACTGCAGTCACAGCTGATACTTTGATTGCAGTTTTGTGAAACCCTAAAGTAAACAACGTAGCTAAGCCTGGCCCACAAACCCCTGACCCATGGAAGTGATAAGGTCATAAATGTGTGCTATTTCTAGCCACTAAGTTGTTGGTGATATTGTTATGCAGCCATAGAAAATTAACACCATTGATATAAAAAGAAGATGGTCCACAAAAGCCACAGTCATGAAGGTGCAGAAAGTAGAGGTAAACAGAAACTTAGGATTAAAAAGAGAATCACAGAGTAGAGGGTGAAGACACCGGTTGGCACAGAGAAAGAAAGAACCTGTGAGAAGCCGAGTTCTATTTCTGGTGGAGCCCTGGAGGCAGCATCCAAGGACTTCTGAGGTTCTCAGGATTCAGAGCTGTGCTGCCCAACACAGTAACACCGGCCACGTGTGGCTGTTACATTCAAAGGCAAGTTGATTAAAAATAAATAAAGTTTAAAAGCTCAGGTCCTCAGACATATTAGCCACATTCCAAGTGCTCAGTAACCAGGTGGCTAGTGGCTACCAAATTGGTGTAAAAGAGAACATTTCCATCATTCTAGAAAGTTCTGTTGGCCAGTGCTGCTTGAGATGCTCCTGGGTGGAGCTGCTTTGGTCAGTTCCGGTTCCTGAGGGGCTCAGCTCCACCACCCTTGCTGCCTCCCGGGCCTGACACTGCTGGTGCGCTGAGCATATGGACTTGGGGTACCATCCATACTTTGATATCTATTCTTCTACTCAGATGACCACCCACGCCCCGCTTCCTCGCCATTGCATCTCGCCCAACGCACCAGAGCTCGGGAGACTTCCTTCCTTGTCCCCCAGGCTACTCTCCCGTCTTCCCACCTGCCCTCCATCCCTTAGGGTAAGTCAGGAGACGCCCTAGATGGCCACTGGTTTTTTGTCCCCTTTCTAGCTTCTTGGAAACGTACTGGAGGTAAAGCTGTTGCAGCGTCTGGCAGGGAGCATTTCTTCCTCCACGTGAGTCGCAGAGCTCTGGCTGAGTTACGGGGTTTGCTTTCCCTGCCGACCTTTGCCCTACCAAGCATGGTTAGCTCATTAACCATTTTGCTATTGCTGTACCTTTAAATCAGTCACCAGAAAACTCATTCCCTTGCCATGGTAGGTGTCTGGCGTAAAACTTTATCTCTCCCTCAGCTCAAGTAACAGGATATTAAAGTATTTGTTTCAAGCATGCTGAAAAGTTCAACTGTCAAAAATAGTAATTTTGCGTCAAGTTCAAAATGAAATAGACAGTCCCAGAAGGATAATTTTGAAGATTCTGCTTTTGTCAAGCCCGGGGGGGAGGGGAGAGGAGAGCCATGAGTAAGAGCGAGGAGCACAGGGGTGAGGGGCAGCCAACAGGGAAAGGTCTGCGTTTGATGGGGCCGGATTTTCACATCCAGCTCACATGTAATTCACACGTAGTAACTCACAGAAAGCAAACTAGCAGGTGACGGGTGGAGTGGCGCATAAGCCGGGGGATTTACCGTCTAATTGTCCACCACTAAAGGTTCCATTTCCAACTTAGCTCCAGTCGGGAAGAGAAATAAGACGTAAGAAATGAGAAATAAGGGGTGATGAAGAGGAGGGAAGAGTGGAGGGAAGACTGAACAAGGAGCAATGGGAAATTAAACTTCTGTTCGGCGCAGGGTTGCACGTGTGTCCAATTGTTTCTGTTATCTCCAGATGGTGAGGGGTGGGGACCTGTGGGCAGGGGCCGAGGCTTGCACATGTCTGTATCCCAGTGCCAGGCATGTGCCAGGAGTCCGTAAATGCTTTGTGTCAACAGATGTGTACTAAGACATTAAAGAACAGCATTGATGTAAGCCCCAGGACACTCCCAGATTTCCCCCTTTTGTTCCTCTTCTGGGAAATTTCTGGATGGTACCTGCCATCTGGAACGTGACTCCCTTCTTTGCTGGCAACACACCCTAGAAATGAAAGAGCATGAGTGTTGGAGCCAGTCTTTGGTCCACGGCTGGCTATGTAATTTACCAGCTATGGCCCTTGGGCAAGTGATTTCGTGGTTCTTGAACTCATCTCCTCATCAGTAAAACACAGATATAATAATTTCTACTTCATAGGTTTTGTGGAAATGAAATGAAAAATGTAAGATAGCACTTAACACACTGAGTCAATAAATACTAGCTGCTGCAGTTGTGGAGGTGGTTGTTGTTGTTGTTATTGTCAAGATCATTATAACTATCACTATTCCCATCCAAAATCCAACATAAATGCCATCTGATCTAATAAATCAGTCCTATCCCTCCTGAACCACACTTAATGTTCCCTCTTCTGACCAGAGCATTTTTGTCTGAATCAAACCTTTTGTCCCTGTGTTTACCTTCATAATACATATCACAGTTTGAAATTTGAGACATATATATTCATTTACTGGTTTATTGTCTGCCTTGTCTCTATTCAATAGAAGAGTCCTATATGTTTTGTTCATGTCTCGAATCACTTGAAATACATTAAATTTTAGAAAAGAGCCTATTTTGCTCAGATGACTGGCAAGTCCAGAGTGGCATTGCTGGATCCAGAGTTCAGATGAAGACATCTGGGCTCTTGCACTCTTTCGCTCTCAGCTCTACTTGCTTTTTCTTTTCTCCATCATCAGATACTTTTTCCCTTCATAGGGACAATGTGGTTGCCTTCATTTCCAGAGAAAGAAATATTGTTTGTTGAAATATCTGGTGAAAAGTCTGAGAGCACACTCTGATTGGACCATTCAAAGTCACATGCTCAGACCTGAACCAATCACAAGTGTCTATGAGTGTGAGGAGTATTCTAATTGGCTAGTGAGGGATAGACTCCACCCTTAGCGTCAACCTTGACCAAATCAAGTACGGGTAACAGGAATATTTTGGAATAAGGAATGGGTGAGGGATAGTTTCCCAAAGAATTATAAGCAGACAAAAAAAAAAAAAAACAATAATAAGCACCATTCCATGTGTACATGATGCCTAGCAGGGAGCATTCATAGCACAGGTACTCAATCAGTATTTTCAAAATGAATAAGTAAAATTTATGTGTCCATTTCTTGCCTCCCTGGTGCCTAAAGAGACAGGGGCATGAAAACTGAGGCACAGTCCATCCCAGCATTCAGGGCTCACTCCAGCACTCAGTAGTGGGATGACTGGGGGCAAGTTATTTTCTCCCCTCTGGACATCTGCTCTCCCCTATAAACCAAGATAGGAAATACTACCTGGGAGTACATCTCCCAGGTTTGTCACGAGGATGATATCAGATGGCATACGTAAAAAACCTCTTAAATTACAATAGTACATAAATAGGTACTACTAATAGTGAGACGGGCAGCCATCTAATGTTTAGAGTCACAATATCCTCTCTATCTAGAAAGTTCCTTCCATACTTGGCACATCACATACAGTGTGTTGGCAATAGGACTCTCCCTGCCTCCTCTTTCTTTTAATGCCTGTGTAGCGCTTCCACAAACACTGTGGCTGAAGAAAGAGAATGATAAGGTGCGAGTTCCTCCATGATGTGTAGGTGTGTGTGTGTGTGTGTGTGCGTGCATGTGTGTGTGTTTTAAACCAGGATTTAACTAAACCTCAGGAGTTTTCAATCTGTTTCCTTAATAAAGTTTACTCAGAAACATTGGACTGGCAGTGACTGCCGAGAGACCCCAGGGCTCTTTGTGTAAATTGAAAGGACTCCTGAGCTAGCTCCTGTTTTTATTATGGGAATCACACTAAATGTGATAATTTTTGTGAAGGGTGTTTGCTGTCAACTTCTAATTGTGCTTGTTCATAATCAGCTGAATGAGAATGAATCGTCTCAATCCATCTGTGACTACAGTCACCAAAGGTAGAAATCTTCCCATCGGACCCGAAATAAAAAAAGCCTGGCCTTTAATAACTGCCTGTCGAGCAAACTCTGGGTTCAGACTCTCAGAGGGAAAGTGGCATCTGAACGTTCTCTCGCCAGTTTCCTTCTCATAATTCAAAGTCGTGTGTGATTTGAGGTTTGCTTTGCAATTGCACTCTCTGTGCAGCCCAAATCTGAAATGCTTTCCTCATGCCAGACACTCGGATGCATTTTGGGACCAGACTTACTGACCTACTCTTAACCGCTATTATTTGGAACTCAGAATTAAGCTGATTGCTAGTACAGCACATATGCTTGGTTATATTTTGTTTATATAATTTTTCTCATGGTGTAAGTGAAATTACCCTCCCAGCAAACGTCTAAGCTCCTTGAGGAGTTCCTCTTAATTTAGAACTAGAAAAAAAAAAAAGCCAAAAAACTGAGAGGTCATTTAGTTCAAGTTTGATTTAACAGATGAGTAAACTGAGGCACGGATAAATTAAGTATATCCATCATAGCCTAAGGCACAGTGCTAAGACACAGTAGATGCTTGACAAATCCTTGCTAGTATTAATTGAGTTGGAGTGTAGCATGCAATTGCTTTTTCACACAATTGGTGATTTGCCATGAGAAGAATACAGTGTCTGTGGCCGTCTCAGTCGTGAGATAAGATGGGTGGCACAGCCCTGCATGAAATGCATAAGGGCCAGCAGGGGCCTCCGCCCATTCTAGACCCGGCTATGTCCACATTACGACTGGGCCTGGATTTAACCAGGCGTTCTGCAGAGACTGGAGAGTACAGGGAGGCTTCTGACCCCAGACCCCTTCTTGAGATCTAGAAAATTCCTTGAAAGGGATCTTCTACAAGGAGTTCTTCCAACCCTTTGTTGGAACACCTCATATTAGTATTTATCCATGCTTTTGCTTTGCTATTCCATCTATCAGAAATGCTCTCTTGCCCTTTTCCTCCCACGCCCACCTGGCTTTCCCACCTCATCTTGTCTGCGTGCCCAGACCTCCGGACGCAGCCCTGCTCTCCCTGGAAGTCTAGACACAGCCACAGCTGCTGAGCCGCTAGTCTCCTGGCTGCCAGACCATGCAAGGCACTTTTCACTCATTACCTCCTATGATTATCCATTAATACATATTATTGTACCCCTTTTACAGATGAGAAAACTGAGGCAGAGACTAGTTAAGTAAATTACCAAAGATCGCACAACTAGTAAGTAGCCAAACAAGTGTCAACCCAGCTTGGCCTGACGCCAGAGCCTGTGATCATCATCTCTCTCAAGACAGAGCTTGGCTTCTGTCAACCACCTTGAAGATTCTCGTACCTGAAGTCTCGGCTTACCCGAGCTTGGGATCTGAGGTGCATGTGCAGCTTTGTAGGGTGTTTGCTCTGCGCGGATGAGCCTGCATTTGGTGCTTCTGGGAATGGCTGTGATGCCGTTACCTTAGAGGAGGAAAACCCAAACCTAAATCCAAAGCCCACGCAAGGTGTCTGTTGGCTGGGAGAATGGGGTGGTGTGCGAAGAGCATGAGCCACTGAGATTTCACCTTTGTGCTCTGGAGATTCCCCTGTTGTGTCAAATTATTATTTTTGGAGTGTTTAGGGCCACCGTGTCGCAGGAGTCCCATTTTGGCAGCCTAGGCTGGGCTCTGTAGGATTCAGGCATGCCCAGGCATGGGGAAGGGCGTGAGGCAGGCCTGCCACGGGTCTGTTTGCACAAGGTACCAGGAGCCTGTTGGGAAAGGGCTCACCCTAAGGCAGAGAGAGTCTGGGCACACGAGCTTGGGTTGCAAGGAAGAGGGAAACCTCAGTGCAGCCCTGTGCGACAAGTGTCCTCCCGCTTTCCTCCCACCCGCAGCTGGGAGAAGGGCCTTCAGTAAAAGTGCAAATGAAAGCAAGAGCGCGTTCACGAAAATGCCTGTGAGTGGTGGAGGGCCCAAGGCAGCACCCTGCTCTTCCACTCACCCCTGCAGGGCGGCATTGCAGCCTCACTGTCACAGAACAGCACGGCCAGCTTGGGGAACAGGTGACCGAGAACCTCTGATCCAGTCACAGGCAGAATGCACCCAGTAGAGTATGTCTGCATCTACGAATGTCTCCCGATTAAAGGGCAAACTACCGCCACCACCCTTTCTCATCTCGGCGTCAAATTCGGTTTTTTTATGTTAAACATGTTATATTTTTCTCAAACCAGACTTTTGCAAAATTCTTGTTGATTTTTGTATATGGAGCTTGCCCACCAGTCTCTTTTAGAGAGTGGCCAGCCCAGAATGATGGGCACTTGTCATTCAACAAGGAACTCAGAGGGCCACCGGGCCAGTGGCTCTTTGAGGCCAATGAGGCCTCTTTGAGGCCTCAAAAAGCCCTGGTCTTCCCGGGGCTGCAACACTTGCCCACTTCCAAGAAGCTTATGCCCTGGTGAAACACTCCAATAACCTCTTTCGGACTAAATACAATTCCTAGTCTTTTTGTTTTCTAAACACATTGCTGGTAAATTGCCTCATCAAATGCAGTTGGCTTTAATGTCATCTGAAGACTTTAAAGATTTTATAATATCATTGACTTTTTCACCTTTTCTGGGGGAATTTCTGATTACATAATTATGAGCAATTGCTAGAGGTCTATGCCCTGGGAAAATACACAAATGCCATGCCATGCTGTTTCATGCTCTGGGACTCTGCCCGCACCCTCCCCTCTGCCTGGCATGCTAATCAGCGCTGGCGTTAGCTGAGCACACACTATGTGCCAGACACTATGCTAAATGTGTCACAATATCCTTATGACATAGATACTGATGTTAGCCTAGTGTTCCAGTTTGGGGAAACTGAGGCATGGGGTAATGAATGACTTTCCCAAGTTCACATAACTAGTGAGTGGTTAGAACTAAAACTTAGGTCCATCTGCCTGGTGCCAAAACTGAACTCTTGACCTTGCTGACAAACAGCTGCCCCCCAGAAGGTTCTTCCAGCCCCGTGCCTCGTATGACCCTTGAACTTCTACTCAGCCTTCAGAACACTCACCCAGAGTCACCTCCTTTATGACTCCCTGCTCGACTCCCACAGGCAAAGGTACCCTCTTCCTCTGGGCCACTCGGGCACTGTGTGCACACTGCCCTGTTCATCTCGTCTTGTCATCAGAACTGTCACCATGTCAGGCCTTCACACCAGACAATGAACTCCCTGACGACAGGGAGTATGTTCCGTGCTTCTCAGTGTCCCTCAGATCCTGGGCACATAACGGAAGTCGGTACATCTTGATCAGCCTCTTATTTGAAGAAAAGGATCACAAATAAACATCGGACTGTCACTTGGGGAAACACAGGGCCCTTACACTTCCTCATCCCTTCGAGACTGTCTGCAACACGCAGCCGCGCATTCGAGCTCGCCGCTGAGAGCAGGCTTTCCCTGGCCTTCCTCTCCTTAGGGCTGCCAGCTGGAGAGACAGAGGCGGGTTCATCAGCTTGGTGGCCGTGCCCACCGTCTCCTTAGTGCCCCTCGTCTCACCATCACTAATCGTTCCCTTTCCTGCTCAGTGCACTCGGCAAGCAGCTCAAATCAAAAAACCTGAGCATGCCACAAAAACAACAGGCTCTAATTGCTGTTTTTCATTCAAGCCCAATGATTCTCTGCTCACAGCTAAGCCATAATTACTGTTCAGAGTTCAGTGCATTCGTTCACATGATAACGAACGATGCATTCTTTCCCTAGCATATCTAATTTAAATGGTCTTTTCTAAATGGTAGCTACGACATGGTGACAGGATAGTACATAAGCTCAGATTTCTGTTGTTGTTAAGTACAAATATTTTGATAAGTGCAGCTAATATGAGATATTGCCTCATAGCTGGATGTGATACACATTGAAATATGACATTGGTACCATCTGTTCTTCATCATAAATATAAATGAAGTGATAATGAGCAAAATGTGTTAAGGACTATCAGGATGATTGCACTCCGATGGTTTAATTTGGATCTTCATTAATCTAAAAATAAAACAATCTATAAATGACAAATGAACACATTTTTGCTGATGCCGTGCAAGGATCTTTTAGGCTATGGACTATTTTCTGGCCTCTTACAATGAGGAGTGAATAACACAAAAGAGACTTGTTTTTTAAGTTTCCATTAAGTTCTCATTCAAATCCTGTACACACCATTCCTGTGGGTCTGTGTCAAATCTCAGTAGGGATCCCTGGCCTGATTTTTGCCACCTACCTGGTTGTAGGTGGTAAAAGAGAAGCAAAAAAGACTCCAGTCTAGGCACTCCTTCGCTGTGTGACCTTGGCCAAGTGACTTCACCTCTCTGAGCCTCCATCTCCTTACCTCTCAAGGTTGCGATGAGAACTTTGAGCCAGCCCACGTCTGGTATTCACACCATGCCTGGCACTGCCCAGCACTCAGTAAACAGACCAAGAGCTCACATTCAGTGGGCACTTACTGAGGGTTTCAATGGATCTCACATAAGCTATCATTTATTCGTTACCATTTCTATTTTACACATGAAGAAACTGAGGCACAGGAAGATTAGCGACTAGCCAGACTTCAAGTGTCCTGAGGTCCTATCTTGTTCCTCAACTTTATAGTTATTACGATTGTGGTTGTTGTTATTTGTTCCCAATTACTAAGAGGACAAAAAGAACATGTAATTTTCTACCCCAAGTCTACGCAGCCAAAACAAAGCAAGAAGTGCTATGGAGCACTGATCATGGTGAGATCATCCCCTTGTGACACAGATTTCGCCAGGCCACAGACGTTGTCAGTAAATGACCTTTTCCTGAGCTTCCTAGCGCACCTCGAGGGGGTCCTTTATTTCTCTCTCACTGAGCTCTGCCTGCCAGTCTCCTCTTCAAAGAAAAGACAGAAACTTCCGGGCGACTGCTGAGGGTTCACTGGGCAATGTGCCTCAAAGTCCAAACAGTCCAAACTTTCCCCAGCGTCTCACTCACCCCCACGCCACAGGCCTCCCTGGCGACATCCAGGTGCCACTCCCCTACCCCCACCATATTTCTGCTACTCCTTTCGGTATCTGAGCCCCGAGAGGGTTACACGGCTGCACGCCTATTCATTTAACACTTCTCTGCCCTGACAATCTGGCCTTCCATTTGTCGAGGTCCTACTGTGTGCCAGATGCCATTTCTGGCAGTTGGCACATATGATGTCATTTGATTCTCACAGTAACCCTAACATCATCCTCTTCACTTTACAAAGAGGAAGCTAAGACAAAAAAGGTTGAAGTAACTTCCTCATGTTGCATCTCACGCCCTTCTCCTCCCTCTGGTCTAACCACTATGTAAGGATGGCCTACTCCGGGAGGTTTTCTATGACGCCCTTTCCTCTCCCCAATGCACAGCCTGTTTGGATGCCTGTTTCTGGGCTCACACAGCACAGGGGCTGGTTGTGGCTCCTACGGCCCTTATCACCCATGTTAGAATCACAGAAACCCTCGCCTGGCTTTCCTGCTGGACTTGAAGCTCCAGTGTGCATGCAGCCCCTCACAGGGCTTCCAGGAATGAATAAACGAGGGAACAAATGCATCCCAAGGTCACATGGAGCTCACACACCATGGTGGTAAAGCATGAACTTGCAAGCAGACTGCCTGGTGCATATGTGACTCCCAGTCTATGCTAGCCGTGTGTTCCTCAGCAAGTAGCTTAACGCCTCCGGGCCCCGTTCTCATCATCGAGAAAATGGAGATGACAGCAACTGCCCCCTTGGGCTGTTATGAGCAGTAAATGAGTTAATATATGTAGACTTTCTAGAGCAGTGCCTGGCGTGCAGCAAGAGCTCAACGAGGAGCCGTGATTATTGCTATCCATTATCATTATCCTCATCATCGGAGCTGTCCCAGGCAAGGCTTCCAAAGCCCAGGGTTCTCCCGCCTTGAAGGCCACACACTTGCCTTGCATGGGGGAAAAAAAATCATCAAAACTGTAGGGGAAAAATTAAATAGCTCAGTTAAAACACTGTGAAAATTCAAATTTACAAAACTGAACTTAAAAGAAGTTTGAACCTGCTCTCGAGGGTACCAGGGAAAGGAAATAAAAGAGTCCATCTCCACCTCTTGGCTGGCCTGTGCAGCAGGGTTTTGGGGTGACCAAGAAATGACAGGCCACAGGGCCACTGGAAGGGCACACACCTGAGTGGGGCGTGCTCCTCTGATCTTGTCCTTTCCCCCGGGGAATCCTTCCTCTCGTCCAAGGCTGGAGAGGCCAGTAGGTGGTGAGGAGCTAGCCTGGGCTGAGCCACTGTAAGCCATTCTGTAAGGCCACCATTAGTCACAGCAGACAGGCCCAGTCCACCACTGCTGCTGGAAACTGACTCCATTAGTCTTCAGCAATATCATTCCAGACCTAAGAAACGACAACCCCTTTCCCCGTCAAGCTGGTGGCCTGCTCCCAGGCATTCACTGTGGACCCTCCTCCAGGCCTTTGCTTGTGCCTAGCCCTGCCCGGGAGGCCCTTCCTGCTTCGTTCCAACTTCATAGGCCTTTTCCATTCTCCACAGCCCGGTTCCAGTCACTGGCGTCTCGCCCCCTCCTCTGGCTGCTCTGAAATTCCCAGCAGGCAGCCGGCCAGCGCGGCTCTGCAACTGCTCCCATCTGTGCCCTGCGTGCCCGCGCGAGCCAGGGCTGCCCCGGCGCTCACGGCGCTATCTGTCACCCTTCCAACGCTGCGCCGCGAGTATGGCAGCCCCGCCATGCATGTGTGTAGACTCAAAGATAAGATTCAGTGGGTGATGAAATAACCCAGCGATGCTCAAAGGAGATTTAGGGCTGAAATCAAGTTCATGTGTTACTGAGTGCTCAGAAAACCATTTTTTGTGTTTCTAGTGGAAATGGCTTATGGCATGCTTTTATCACTTAAACTGCGTTGTGTTTTTTCCCAGAGTGTTTTACCTCTGCTCACCATGTGTGAAGGAATAGCTCCGCGGCCTGCGGGAGAGCCTGCTGCGAGCTGAAGTCCAGAATGATGAAGTCAAGCACGAGAAGATATTCTGAGCTCTAATGAGTAAAACCCACGAGCTGTTGGGGGGCAGGGGGAGCACGCACAGTTCACCAGTGTTCCACATGGCTATTCATTCTACTCAGAGTCCTTCTTACTTGGATGAAAAATACAGATAATACGCCGACACATGCCACAACTGACTAGGTTCAAAGATGTTATCCTGCTCCCTAATGGAAAAAAATATCAAGTAAATACAGAGAGTGTCATAGATTACCACCAAGTTTTAAGCATTGTTTTTTAAAGGTTCTTTTTTTTTTTTTTGCAGAATTCTGCATAAGGCTCTATAGTCATTAAAAATTGATCTGAAAATACTGTGAATAAATTTTAAAAAGGGAATATTGTTTTAACGATCTCTTTAAAGTTTAGTCGTTCAGCCGTACCTTGACTCTCAAGTGTACTTAACTCATTATCACTCTTGTTAGGGTAACACTTCTTTATAAATGCTCAAAACACTTAGATCTTGAAAAGGGCGTCTTAATGAGGGGGGAGTATGGTAATTGTAGTTAAATCTATCTCTTTAGTGTAAGCTATTTACATTTTGGTAATAAACGGAAGCAAGTGATCTTGAAAGAAGGATACCAATTTTGCTTAGTTGTCTCTGTCCTTTCAGACAGGGACTTGATTCTTACCTTGCTGCCTAGAAAGAGTGAGATATTTTGATGTCTAGCTGTTAGATGTTAAAGATAAACAAATAAAACCCTTGTTATTCCAACTTGATGCTGTAATTATTCCTCCTGCCTTATGAATAAATGTAAAGAGAACATCAAAAGTCAGAGGAGACCCTACTGCTCACAAACACCACAGATTTCCTGTTAACACAAGTCAGAAAGTTGGATTAAGAGTGGCTCTTTTGATGCGAAGCTGATTATTTATTTGAGAAAGGTAACATTCCTGTTTTCTGCAATTAACTATTTTCTTGAAGAGCAACAGGCATAGAAGAATCACACATCTATGGTGATTTTTTTTTTCAAAGAAAACAATTAGTACCCATATCAAAAAAGCTAATTCAGATTAATTAAAGAACACCCACATCAGTTAAATATAATACTTCCTCTTTCACTTAACTTGCTGTATACAATGTGTTGCTAAAAAGTGTTGGGCTTCAAGATAATAAAGAATGACAGTTGAAGGGTCTGGAGCTTGGAAAAAAACTTTAGGGTCTATACCATTTTAATTGCACATAATTATGGATAAGGAAGTGGAACAATTTAATTTCTGGGCCTTCATGCTATTAGAAGGCTAATAGAACAGTATCAAAATTGGTTATTTAAGTAAAATTGCAAGAAGTTGTTTTTCATTTCAAAGTATAAATGGAAACTAAATGAAATGTTGAATAACTTCTGTTCCATCTTTTCATTTATATGATATAATGGTGGTTCAAGATCTAGTGGAAATTATTTATGGAGATTTAGAACAAGTACAGTAAAATATTTTTTTTAAATATTTGTTTTATTTTTTTAATTTGGAAAATACAGAAAAGTATGATGAAGAAAATAAAAATTCACCCTAAAATATGCAGAATGTCTCTAGAAGGAAACAGAGGAAACTGTAATGGTTGCATCTGGGGAAGGGAGCTGGTTGTGTGGGGGTTAGGGGTTGGGAGTCTTAGCTTTTACTCAATACATTTTATTATGTTAGTGCTATGCTTATAAATGAAATTAAATTAAGTCTTTAGGAAATTACCCATAATCTCACCAATCAAAAATTAGACTGTTAACTGGGGGAATGGACACCCTTGAAGCTCTGACTCGGGTGGGGCAAAGGCAATATATGTACCCTAAACATTTGTACCCCCGTAATATGAAATAAAAATATTATATTGTAATCAAAAAATAAATAAATAATAATAAATAAAAATAAATAAATAAAACCAATTCAAACAATTAAAAAAAAATTGAGGTATACTTCCAAAATTTTCTATAGACCAACATACTTTTTCTCTTTTACAAAATTAGGATTATTATAGATTTTATAACCTACTAAATTCTGAGTTTTTCCTGTGTTATTAAACATTCTTCTGAAGCTGGACTATTAATAGGCTAATAGTGTTCATTTGTGGATGAATCATTTATTTAACTAAATCCTCTTTTGTTGGGCATATAGATTCCCTTTCATTTCCCATTGATGTAAATAGCTCTGCAGTAAACATCCTTGTATTAATACTTAACTCTTTCTACACTGTCCTGATTACAGTTGATCCTCGTACAATGCAGGCGTTACGGCCACTGTCCCCTCATGCAGTCGAAAATGTGCCTATAACTTTTGACTTCTCAAAAACTTAACTATTAATAGCTTACTGTTTACCAGAAGCCTTACCAATCACATAAACAGTCGATTAACATATATTTTGTATGTTATATCTATTTTGTATGGTCCTGTATTCTTACAATAAAGCATGCTAAACAAAAATGTTATTAAGAAAGTCATAAAAGAAAATATATTTTCTATTCATTAGGTGGAAGTAGAGCATCATAAAAGCCTTCATCCTCATCATCTTCACATTGAATAGGCAGAGGAGGAGGAAGAGAAGTGGTTGGTCTTACTATCTCAGGAGTGGCAGAGACGGAAGAAAATCCAAATATAAATGGACCCACACAGTCTAACTCATGTTGCTCAAGGGTCAACTGTATTTTCATAAGATATATTTTATAGGAGTTGAATTACTGAATCAAACAGAAAAACACTTTAGAGCTTTTGGCACATATTGCCAAAATTTCCTCCAGGAAGGGATTCTTGGTTTACATTCTTATAGCAGTACGTGGGATGCCTTTCACAGGGCACCCTCCCTCCACAGGGGAGGGTCTTTGCAGGAATGTGTGCACGTAGATTGGGTTTACTCAAATGTTCAAATCAAAATAGGAATTTTTGGAAATATGTTATTCCAAAATGTGGGTGTTGTAGAGATGCTGCCATAGTTAATGCTACAAAATACACATTTCTCTTCAGGGCTTCCAGTGAAGTGGGGTGGATTCTAAACTTCCCTCTCAGAAGGACAAGACTTCTCAAATGCCATGAATCGGTTCTCCGCCTGGAAAGCTGAAAGTGCTTTGTGAACCACAAAGCATTCCAAAGCAGGAAGTCTGGTAAATCCATCACCCACGTCGTCTGTCTTTTGCACCAAGAGACAATTTATGATTGAGGGTCATGCACATCCTCTATGGATTCCACTTCCAAAGGGTCATCTTGTTCACTGAGAGACCTTGCTTCCTTTAACTGGTCCGTCACCTCCTCAGATCATCCCATTTGGAAGGTGCAACAGACCAGCAGAGTTCCTTGGATATAATCCCCTTGGGACACTTTTCAGAAATGACTCTAGTCTGCTTTTTAGTTAAAACCAAAATGCATGCCTTTATGATAATACAGAAGTAATACTTATTCAATATATACGAATTTACAGAAAAGAACAAAGAAAATAAATATTGCCTTTAATTCCACCATTCAGAGATAACCTCTGTTAATATTTCATATGTTTTTGGTAATAAACATCCAATTATCTGTGCATAGTCATATTCTTATTTTGTAAACATGGGACACTATCTGTGCTGTAACCTGCTCTTTTACGTAATATGTCATAAACTGTTTTCAAGTCATTAAATAAGTGACAAAAATGTCTTTGATGCCTTCATAGTATTCTATCACATAGGTGTACCTTTTCAAGAAAAATCAAACCCCAATATTTATTTTCGAATATATCTATTAATATTAAAGTAGGAGCTTTCTTACCCATCTGCATAACATACAGCAAATGCCCTAGGCACATGGACTAGCCCATGCACTAACCCTAACATCCTTTGAAATGGTTGGATCCTTGGAAAAGAGTGAGACATTTTAAAATTTTTTCAGTTAGTTGTGGAAGAGAAAATCCTCTGAAATATGAGAAAAAATTAAATCTAGAATAATTTTGCACTTAAATTATCTCACAGATACTTTTAAATTCCTATTCCAGTTTAAAGAACTTGACTTTGGAAATGGTAGACAATGCCTTATGGGTTTGTTGAACATAAGGAAAACAGTATGAAATCTAATTGACAGCCTCAACTCACAGAAAAAGCCTTGGCCTCATATTAAAATACTGGTAAATTAAGCAAATATATGTTATAAGTAAAAATAAAATGCTTTGAGTATAATATGCATATGTCATATTTTATAATTCCCAGCTTTAACTGATTTTTTTCAATGAAAAAATTAATAGTCATTTTTAATTGCATCAGATAAGAGGATCAACAATCAATGGATAACACTCTGGAAAAAAATATTTATGAATAGGATGGATGGTGTTATTAATCTGTTGCTAAAACAATGAAAAACCCATGTTGGCCCAAATGCACCATGAAAAAAAATTGAATGTGAATAGTTAAAATGGTTTATAGGATATGTGGGTATTTTCTACTTACCTTTTATACATGGTATAAATGGCTGTTTTTCTCCTTGTTCAATGTTCCTTTCCTGGGGAAGCCCTATTTTATAAAGCATGTGGATTATCTGTAGTTAGGAAAGCTACTTATTTTTGGAGCTACATCTTAGGTGGTAATGCTCCACGCCATCTTCCCTTTGTGCAGATGACAGCTATACTGAAGGACATTTAATGTAAGCAGAACTGGGGAAATGTCATATGAGGGAGGGTAGTATCCTTTCTGATGTTAGAATCAACCAATCATGAAAATAAAAAAGAAAGAATATTTCTAATCTGCCAGTCTCTCTAAATGGTACGGCAGCCCCAGCTCGTTAAAGATGCCATATTTTGGCAACACGAGTGTATATGGCACTTGCTCCGTATAGACAGAACCAACATTGATTTGGAAAATTACCAAGTGATTCTGTGATATGAGAGACGTTTTCATTGTTGTGGTTTTTTTCATAGCATAACAACAGAGTGTGCTTCTTTGGAAGTTATTTAATAACATTGGTTATTGTTCTATCTTGAGCCTTTAGAAAGAAACCATTGTTACCAACAGTTAATATTATTAGGATAAAAATTTTCCTATTATTATCAAGTTTGATTTTCTCTTTGGATTCTCTTTTTCTTGGTGGGTCATTTAATTATTCTCTATCTCCACAGTTTAACATCTGTTCTGAATCTCGTTCCACCAACATCTCCTTTCGTTCTTCCTCTTTCAGCTTCAATTAGAAGTTTGCTAACGCTAGGATCTCCACTCAGATCTTGGACCTTTGCAATTAATTTTAATCAGGCTTGTTAACACTTTTTTAATATGTAAGAAATAAGCAAATATGTAACTAAAAAGCCATTTATGTCTTTTATGAAGGTAACAAATATGCAATTAAAAACTCCTTCTCTCTGTGACTTTGCAGTAAATTAACTTGTTTTGTCACTATTGTGCCTGTATAATGTCATTTACTCTGGAGTTTTGACAGTCAGATTTTTTTTATCCTTGGCAAAATTAGCAAGTAATATTAAGATCTAAGAAATGACAATTAGTTTGTGAATTAGGTGGGATATACAATGTGTTAATTATTGAGGGACCAGGCTGCATGCAATTAAAATTTAGCATCCAGATAATGATAATGTAGTAGGCTTCTGAGTATCTAATGAAGTTGAAAATGTTCATTACCAATAAATTAATGCTCAGTTGCTTAACCAGTCTATATGGATGTCTACATTTATACAAAGGAATAGATCATAATAATCATTATTGTTCACTAATAGAATAATAACATGAAATCTTGAAAGTCTACAAGGATTCATTTTATTGTTAGATTGTTAGACAAGGAAGTTTCCCAAAGACTCAAAAATATAAAGCCATGCAGATCTTTGCTTTCTTTAAGGCATTCTTTGAAGTCATCTAAAGATCAAAGAATGAGATGAGAAGGAAGGGTATTGAGAGGGAAGATGGGTTGGGATATCCTAAATTTGCTCTAATGGACCCTTAATATCTTAATATTGATTTAGAAAATGTCTTCTTAACTTGACCTAAATATAGTCCCCTTTGTAATTTGGAAACTCAGTTTCACATGAATTTCCTACAATAATAGGTGCCCCTACTGTTATAGGTAGTGAGAGGAGTTGGTGACAAGTCATGTCTCAAGGAAACCCCAGTCTTGTAGGGGGTAAAACAGAAAAATAAGTCATTGTGTCACAGTGTAATAACTGCTATGGTATAGAGAAAAAAAAATTGACTTACAGCCTACAAAGTCCCTCTGGCTGCAGAACAGAGAGTACCTTGTGGGAGACAAGAGTGGGAACAAGGAGACCAGTCCATGCATGGCTGTGGTTTTTGTGAAAGACTAAGACAATGGTCTGCATTGTGGTGGTGACACTGGTGAGAGGAAGAGGGTAGAGGGATTGCAAACTTGTTTTGGGAGATAAAATTGCTTTGGCTTGAGAAACTAGAGAGATGGTGTTATTGTTACCTGATTTGGGGAAGACTAGAGGAAGAAGAAGGTTGGAGGGAAAGCTCGAGAGCTCTGCTTGGGGTTTGATAACATTGCAGTGTCTACAGGAGATGTGAGTGAGGTATCATGAAGGCACTGGAAGTCAGAGGTGAGATTTGGTTTGAGATAGATAGCATTGGGGCAATCGTCAGCATGTAGATGGTTCTGAAGCCCTGGGATGGATGAGCATACCTAGGAAGGAAGCATGGAGAAGAAGAGAAATCCCAGTAACTCCAACATCCCTGGGACAAGGTGGAGGTAGAAGAGTTGGCAAAAGAGACTAAGAAGATGCAGCCAGAGAAATTCACAGGACAATCTGGAAAGCAGAGTATCCTGGAAACCAAGAGAAGAGAGAGTTACAAGGGCAATGGACAGGTAACCCCATACCTGTGCTAAGGTTATTCATTGAGGCATTGTTATAATAGCAACAGATCAGAAACGTCCTAAAGGCCCAAAATGGGAGACTAAAGAAATAACTTAAGGCCCATGCATACACAAAGGAATACTCTGTAGTTGTAGAAAAGAAAAAGATGAAATACTTTCCAAAATGTGTGGTTACAAAATTCACTCTTAGGTGACAAAAACAAAGTTATTTAGGATGTTATTTGTGCAAAAAAGAGGGGGGTATACATAGAATAATATTGAATAAGTTATTCAATATTATTGAATATTTGAATTTGAATATTCAATAATATTGAATATTCAATATTATTGAATATTGAATATTTCTGAAAGATACAAGGTAAAATGGTTGCCTGTAGGAAAGGCAACTGAATGGCTCAGAAACGGGGATAGAAGGGATAGAGTGCTTTTAATCTCAGTGGTACAGTCCTTAAGACTTTAAAATTTACATTTTATGCTATGTAGCTTGACTAATCAACATCAAGAAATAATATTTCTTGATGTTTATTATATTGTTTTTCATTGTCTCTCATTTCTAAGAGTTATAGTATTTACAGTGCTTTAAGATCACATTTACACAGTAATGTGGATAATTCTGTGCTTAATTGGTTTCTATGCTCACTGTTGATGCTTTTTATAATTTTTACCCCTCATTTCATCTTGATGAAGTCTTTGCTTTGTTTACATCTCATTAGGGCTCCAGTATATGTTCAGGTACTTTTATCACAAAGAGTACATGAATGTATATTTTCTGAGTCCCAGAATATGTGAGATTCCTTTCTATTGCTTTCATACAAAAATACAGTCTGGTAGGCATCTTAGTTTAGGCTCTGCTAAAAACAGAGCCTATGGCAAAGTTTGGGTACAAGTAGTTTGTTCTGGAGCTGTTCCTAAAAAGCAGTGGTGAGGGATCAGGGAAAGACAGAGAAGATGACAAAATCAGTAATGGGTGTAGGATTGAGCTGATCACCACTTTGGGCAACTGGTGCTCACTGCCACTGGGGACCTCAGATGAACTCTGTAGAATGTGCCTAAGAATTGTTCTACAAAGACTAGGAGGCCAGGGAATTTATCCACCAACTCCTCTCTCCAATTGGTCAAGAAATGCCTCGGGAATATTAGCTCCCTTTTGCTTCTGGTTTCTACAGCTTTGGAAAACATCCTTAAGCAGAAAAGCCCCCAGAGAGGCTTGAAATGAGAAGCTGACAGCCTCTCTGGGAACTACCACCATAGCTGCCATCACAGGCAGTGAAAATCACAAGCGTTGTCTCAGCTGTGACAGGGAACAAAAAGAAAAGAAAAATCACAAGCAGCCTGGGAGATGTGGAATGGGACACAAAAAGCATCTACTACAGCCGACCACAGAATTCTTGCACCACAGCCCTTTTACTGACAAACCTTTATGAGTGTTGTCCCAAGTGCTATGGAATCTAACATTACAGGAAAGTCTGGAGCCAGCCTTCTGTCTTTTCTATTTTGGGTAACCAAGATGTTTTTAAAATTAAAAATATAGATATGTCTCCAGACCTTGGGCACTTTTTCATTAATTTTACCTATATATGGTATAACTTTCAACCCATGAATTCTGATCTTTCTCCAGTTCAGGAAAGTTTTCTTCTATTATATCTTTGAATATTTTCCTCTTCTTTAGTAACTCTACTCAGATACCTATAGCTCTGTAATCTCACCTGCATGTCAAATATCATCCCTCTAATTGATTTCTTCTCTTTGACCTTTTCCTCTGCATTTTGGGAGGATTTTCTCATGCCTGTTTTCCACATTTTATGCAAATTTTCAACAATGTCAGTTCTGCTCCTAAATGATTATAATATTATCTTAAATTCTATTATGGCATTATCTGTTTCTACAAAATCTTTCTTACTTATGCCAACGTCTCTTTCATTGAGATATAATTATCTAATTAGCATCTCTTATTTCATGTAAATATTTTTTCTTTTTACATTCTTATAAGGATTTGAAATTTACTAATTCTTCAAATATACATTTTTCATTATTTGGCTGCTATATATATCACCATTTATGACATGGAAGCTTTCCGTGACTTCCCTTGTGTTAGTGTCCTATTTTGAGAGCTCTCCCCTGTAGTTCATCTCAAACAAGTGGGGATGAGAGAAATATATTCCTTGGATCTCCTGCCAGTCTCCCTGAGCACTGTTAGAATTGTCTTAGTGTTTAAGGTAGAAAGCTGGATGACATAGATTTCTAGTACCATTTCAGTATTCATCAGTCCCTGGGGGTGTTGAGGGGATAAAGGAGCAGGCAGGGGGCTAAGGGCTGGAGCCACTCAGCAGGGAACTTTGTCTTTGAGCAGCTGTTCTCTTTGTCCCTGAGCAGTCTGCTGCAACTACACACAGGAGCCAGCTTTCTGTATCTGACTCCCTCCAGCAGCCTAATATGAGTGTCTCTGGGGAGATGCACTTCCTGGAACATCTGCCCACTATGTCAGGCCCAGGTCCCTTTCCATTTAAGGAAGGATGATCTCCCTCATCCTAGTTCCATATTTGCTACCCCTAAGGCAAGGCCGGTCTCATGGGTGTGCAACCTGTGTAATAGCACATGCCCCCACTCTCAGAAGGGCCCTGTCCTTGGTCCTGCTCCTGCCATCTTGAAATTCTTAATAATTTTTGAATCAGGATCCTGCATTGTCATTTTTCACTGGACCCTGCAAATTATGCAGTTGGTCCTGGCCAGAAGTTATTCCCTGAGGTTTGTGGCATAACAGTGCCCCTCTGCCAAACCTGGCCACAGGCCTTCCAATCCTGGTCATGCCCTACCAACTCCGTTACATGGACAGCATAGAAGAAAGGGATAAGTAGAACAAATGCTGCCAAGAAGGGTGAGAAGCTGGGTGCTTTTGTTGTGTGGAATTACGAAGACATGGCGCAGCGGAAGCACAGCCACTGAAAGCAGAACCAGAATGCCACTCAGTGTCTGAACACTCCAGACCAAACCCTGGTCTGTCCTTGCGCTCAGCTAATAAAAACGGGCTCCAAAGCTCCACCACTGAACTGGTTAGCAAGCCATCTCGGGGAGGCTCTTACAGCTCGGACCTGGATTTGAGTCCATTACGATGAAGTGCTCTGCTCCATTTTCTCTTGCCTTCTTGGGGTCTCATCCTGCCCCGAGCTTTACAGGCTCAAGCTGCAGGGGAGCTGTGGCAAACTTCAACTCTCAGATCCTGGAGGCGATGGCCTCACTGCATTCGGTAGGCCACCCCTGAGCCAGCTCTCCTCTGCTCTGCAAAATCACAACCTGCCTTCTCCATAAAAGCCTGGCGAACAGAGGTCATGTTAGCCTGCTGGCCTAATAAGCTGATTTATATTTATTTGCTAACATGAATCATTTGGTCTAATAAAAATAACATCTAACAAACCGAGTGCTGTGATGGAAAGATGGCCTCCCTCGTTGAAAGTAAATGTCAAGTCTTTATCTCAACATTTATTTTTGGTAAATGCCGGGTCTCTGCCTTGGCATTTAAATAGCAGCGGGAGACCTTAATCAGACCAGTGGAGTGCTCCAGCACTGGCTGGAGAGAGCAATTGACTTTTCTGTTGACTAAGGAGAAGTTCAAAGTGTAATGCTAACTACTGTATATTCCCCGCAGTGGCGCCTGGGGGAGGAGTGGGGAGAAATGATTATCCAGCCGTTTGGATTTGCTGGTGCATTTGAGCCAAAAGAAATGACCTTCTTGCACACCCCCTTTTGTGGAAGCAGGAGCACCGTGAGGTCATCTAACTTACTCTCTCTGTGTACTCAGAGCCCACATCTCCGAAGGCCACCAGCACCACCAAGGCCAAAGACACCACCAGCTCAGGCTGCAGAGCCAGAAATAGAAATCAGGGACACAGAAGGTATCATCTGCCCATGATCCAGAGGGAATTTTTATTCATTTCCAAGTCTTCTTCACACTGTGCCATTCAAAAACAATAACAACACAACACACTCAGTATCCCCTGATTATTTTTACCATGCTCCTAATCAATCATTTTCTTAGGGTTTTTAATAAACATTCCCTATTCCAATAGGCAGAGGTTGTGGTCATGTTGCCAAGTTCAAAATTCACCGCACGATTAATTGTTTGCATGCCAGTGCCTGGCAGCCAGGACCACCGATTGTGAATTGTGCCGTGTGCTGCTTTTCTACCTGGATGGTGGAAGTCGGGCAGCCTCCCAAAGCCATTTAAAAACAATGGAAAGAGCATGTTCCTTAACTAGGACAGAAAGTGACCATTTTCATTCAAAAGGAGACCAAAGCCAAACCCTCCAAGCACCCCTCCCTTCCTGGCTCCAAGGCAGAGCTCACTGAGGGATGGGTCAAATGCCTCCGTAGCTGCAGCCCTCCTGCTACAGTGGCTCCCCCAGACCAGGACCCACCCTCACGGCTTCTTTCCAGGGAGCAGGTGTGGCTTCCCCAATGAGCAGGTGACCCTTGCTAACATGCAGACTCCCGCATGCATTACCACCTGCCAGGTGCACATTACACAAATTCCATGTGAGGTGCTGGCGGAGCCACCTGCCAGCTTCAGGGGAGCACAGGGCTGTTTTTGACAGGACTGGGGGACCCCACCTGTGACCCAGATCCAATCATGGTTGTTCCATGATGCTAACACCTAAGGGACACTGTTACCCCCCTCAGCCTAAGTGGCAAGAAGTTGTGTTAGTGAAGGCCGGTGCTTGCTGGCTCTGGGAGAAGGGGCTCCCCAGGGAGCTGTAGTCATGTGCAATGCTACCATTTTTAGAAATGTGGCACCCAACCAGAGAGGATGCAGAAATGCCCCAACCTCTCTCTTCCCACCCTCTGATTTCTAGCCAGAACATTCCATTGGCCAAACCCTAAAGGAAGCCAGCCAAGAAGGGTTCCCTGGTGATGCCAGATGGAAAGCTCAGCACCTCCTCCTTCCTCTCTCCTGCTCACTTTTGCCTTCCACCTGCCCTTCTGCCATGTTGTGACCTTTGCCAGATGCTGGTGCCATGCTCTTGGACTTCCCAGCCTCCAGAACTGTGAGCTGAATAAACATCTATTCTTAATAAATTACCCATTCTGTGGCATTGAATGCCAGGGCTTTCTCCAGACTGACTTCTGTGACCATGCAGGACCAAGGCCAGCTTTGGGGTGGAGCTAGTGGTCCCCCTTCCCAGGCCAGTCCTCACAAGATGCTCTGCATACACTCTGTCATTGATTTCTTCACCGAAGGCCCCACTACCAGCTTGAAAGCATTGTCGCATGTGTATTCAGTTCCAGTAAGACACAAATTTGCCTAGCAAAATATTTACTTAGCCTTGACCCTGTGAGTGTAAACTCTGATAATGATAAAGAATTCTAGAACTGAGCATCAGAGCCACAAAAGAAAAGCACGGTGCTTTGAGCAAGCAGCTGCATTAACAGAAGCATCAAGCATCACAGACAACCGGGAATGGGCACGTCTCTGTCCCTGTACCTGGCATGTCCTCTCCCTTCCACCACCACACTCTCTGAGGCACCAACTCTCCAGTGTCCTGTCAGGCGGCAACCGTCCTTCTGAGTGTCCAAGTCTGTCTTTCTTCCCACCTAAAGAACAGCCTGGCCCTCTCTCACTACCACCCACCACAAAATGAATGCAGTGAGCCAAGTGGAAAGAAAGCCAGGGGTTTCTACCCACATGGCTTTCTGGACTGTGGCCCTGACATCCATCTGTGTGGCCCTCGAGGTGATCGACAATGAGATATGACTGACCTTTCGAGAACTCTGACTGCAGAATCTCTGGGAAGTTGAAATTATGTCACTTCCTTGGGTCTTGAATAGCCATTTTCTTCTCTTCCTTATGCCCAATCTTCCTTGCAGTTTACTCCTAAAGAAACATTTTCCTCAAATGTCCATCTTTTATGTCCAGCCACTACCCCCATAAACCCATGGCTCCTATATTCATCCTGGTCTTACCAGATTGCTGCCAGAGAGAGTCACAGTGGCAGAAGGAAGCATGATGGCCCATTGTCACGGAGGTGGACATCTGTCTTCATGGCCTGCCCAATGTCCTTTCTTCTAGTGACAGCTCCCTGGTTAGCCTTGAAGTCCCAATGCTCCCCGTGTCAGTGCACCTGGTCTGCGTGGGGGCTGACCCCTTTCTCAATGCCAGGAACCCAGCTTAAGAGAGGGTCATATCGCCCCGGCTATGGAGCTGGATTTAGGGATGGGCATGTAACCCAAGCCAGGCCAAAAGTATTGACTCAAATTCCAAGATGTCTGCGCCCCTGTAGAAAAGAGGCACATGCACCATGCCCTGTGGATTTCATTCTAAAGGCCCAGGGAAGAGGGAGAATCATCAAATGTTTCAACCAGAAAGTGACATATTTGATTGAGGCTGCCAAGAGAGCTGCTATCCACTGCTGTGTGAAGAAGAAGAAGATGGTGTTTGGACCAGGGGAATGGAGAGAGGTGGACAGTTTTGAGACAGATTTTGTAGTTCAAGCCAGTGGTCTCCTAGACAGATTCACGTGGGGAAGATCACCTTGGCACACGCTTTCCCTGATGAAAATAACTGAAGAGGTTTCCTTGGCCCCATCCAGGAAGTAGCAGCAAGTGCGCTGACTCAAAGAGGACTTTGCAAGAGTGAGCACAGTTTAGGCATCTGCCATCTGCCCCCGTGTGGCGACGAGCACTGTTTGCTGTTCTCATGCCCAAGCTCGCTCTCCTTGGGTTTCATGCAGGGCGTGGGAGGGGCACTGTTTGAGAAAGCAGCTTTAAAGATGCCCCCAAATTGTGTTATTACACATACCTGGACAAGTAAGGAAAAACCCACAGGGAAGCATGTTATGTTGCTGCTCCTCAGCTGGTTTTTCTGAAACAATACAGTGTTAGGTAATTCTAATGAATGCTAGAAGAAAAAGAGTATTCTTAACTAGGTGTTGTGGGTTGAATTGCATCCCAGGAAAAGATATATTGGAGTCAAAGCCCCGGTACTTATGAATGTGACCTTATTTGGAAATAGGGTCCTTGCAGATGTCATTAAGATGCAAGTTGAGATGAGGGACGCTGGAGTAGAGTGGACCTTTATTCCGCTATGACAGATGTAGCGTCCTTGCAAGACGAGAAGACACAGAGAGACACGGGAACGACAACCCCGTGTGACCACGGAGGCAGAGATCGGAGTGACGCCGCCCCAGGGACCGCCAGCAACCCCCAGAAGCCGAGAGAGTGTGGCCTGCCCACACTCCATTTCTGACCTCTGACCTCTGACCTCCAGAACTGCAACAGAGTAAATTTCTGTTGTCCCCAGCCACCGAACTTGTGGCTTTGTTATAGCGGCCCTAGGAAAAAAATCTACACTGCGGTTTTAAAGACTGAAACAAATTTTTTAAGTTTTTGACACAACTCCAAATGTGGATTTAGGGATATATATTTAAGGGGTTTACAAGCGCACCTTTCAGTCCTTTGCAACTGTGTGCATATGAAATTTTTATTTCTTAGAAAAGCCTTCGAGTTTATCCGGGCAGTCATGTTTTGAGCCTTTTGGGGCTTTGCTGCATTTAAAAAAAAAAAAAAAAAAAACTAGTGCATGTTTTTAAAAATTAAAAAGCACATTTATAAATACATATATAAACACACACATACATATACATAAAATCATATATATACTTTCATACTATAGTTTCAAAATAGTGTCATGCATCTATTTATTCAAATACTAGTTATTTGTGAGTGACTCCTTTTTTTGTACCTCTTAGTGTCTCTAAATGAAAGTCAATATTAGTGATATATTAACAAAGGCAAACAATTTTTGTAGGGAAAATGATGTTCATCTAAAGATCCCTTAATTAAAGACCCCAGTCATAAATCAGAGAGCCAGAAGGGGAAATGAGGCCCTATGTCTATTTATTACACCTCCTATTCTCCAAGTCATTTGAAGAGTCTTCCTCATTCTAGTCTAAATGAGTATTGGGGTCTCTCTCTCTCTCCTCCCCCCCCTAAATTTTTACCAAAAATTGAATGAATCTGCAGTTTTGTTTTGAATCTCACTTTATTTTTTTTTTTATTTTAAAATTCTGAATGCCCTTTTTCTATCTCCATTCTGTTCTTCAAACTATCTAGAGAAAGAGAATTCACAGCTGGTCTTACTAAGATCCAGCAGAGAAGCTTGGATGGCAGCAGCTTTAATGCAATAAACTCAGAAGGAGAACCACACGTTGGGCCATAAAATAAGCTCAACCAATCTCATTTCCCACTGTGAGTAGAGATTTGGTTTCAGCGTTCCAGAAGCCCACCTTCCATGTTCCCCTGACTTTCCAAAGTGTTCCCAGCAACTGAAATATTTCCCTCTTGTTTGATGAGAGTTTCTGCCCCCGTCCCAGGCAGCCTCCCGTCCAAAGAGCCCTGCAGAGAAGATGGGGACCAGGCCCAGGTCAATCTCCAGTCTCCTTGCTTCCCGTCTCTGCGAAGGCCTGGCCACAGGGTGTGGACCAAGCAGGACAATAGGAACGGGAAGTGCCACTCCCACCCCACCCCGTGCCAGGGCCCTCTCAGAGACAGGTTCACACGTGCAAGCTTAGCCCTTCATCTTCTGTCTGTTTATTACTTTTAACGGGCACCATATGCAATTCATTGATTTTTGTCGAACATTTTTCTTTTCCTTCCTGGTCCTTTGCAAACTATCCCCACCATGGCAGGCGAGCCAGCACAGCTGGGGAACACACCCTGCTCACCACAAGACTCTGCTTCCTCTGAAGACTTCTCTGTGGATCCACGTTTAGCTGGGGAAAGAGGGGGCGGGGTGGGGGGCAGGGTAGCAGGGAAGTAGATTGTGCACTGGCCTGGGATGGGGGAGTGACGTCATCGCAGCTTATCAAAGGGATCCAGGGTTATGATACATTTATGGGAAACTGCTGTCACTTCCAACAGAGTACATGCTATCTCCTTTAATTTCATGATTAGTGTCATTTCATCGTTGGGAAGACCAAGCCTTTTCCTGTTCGGTGGCATAAAGCTAATATGAAATCAAGCATGTGGTTCCTGGAAATATTCACACAATGTTTTTAAAAAATTGACATAGTTCAGGAGTTGGGCAATAAATTTCCTTCCTAATGAGACACCAAGAAGAAAGTGAACATTTGATGTTATGCCCAAAGAGAGTTAGTTATTGAAGATTTATAGGCAATCTGTGCAAATACTGTCCATTCCTTTCAATGAGTTTTTAATTTTGGTTTGATAGTCTCCAGGTGACTATATTTGCCTGAGATATTAGATGCATAAAACTGTAATAATAGACATATATTTTTCTTTTTTCCTCCTTGAACTGTACCTCTCCCCTGGGCACATTTACAGCAGAGTCTTACACAGACTGATTCATATGGCAGCTGTGCTTACATATATGTACATATATGACATCGAACAAAGACAGTCCTCTAGCCACCCACACCAGCAGATGGTGTGAAAAAAAAAAAAACCTCCTTTCTATAAGTTTTCCCACAGAGAAAGATGGCCTTCCAGCAAGGCACGCAGAGCTTCCTGCAGAGTCTGGGATGTTCCTTACCGTAACGTTCAGAGGCCTGAGGGCAGGGGTGGCCGGTGGTCAGCACGTCTTAGATCTGTCAGCAACAGGGGCCTGGCAATCATTTTCTATGAAGGTTCAGATAAAACCCTCCTTGCATGGGATCCTTCTGGAAGCCTGGCGGCACCAGGCCTTTTACATTGTGCCCCCTCTCGTGTCCTTTGCCATCATGAGCATTTCAGTGGGTTTGTGTGTTGGGGTCCTTGTGGAGCCCATTATAGTATCCTAAATATCCAATGGAATTGATAACAAATACCCATGAGGAAGCGTCCCAGGTCTCGTGATGGTCCGTCCCGCACATACATAGTGCCCGGGAGGAGCAGAGCTGTCCGCCTCCCAGCGCAAGGCCCTTGCTGAGCCCTCCGTGGGTGGGAGGGCAGCTGTGGCCGCTCTGCCAGGCTTAGCCGCTCTTCCCTGTCCTGCCGACGCACAGTGGCCATTTCTTCTCCAGGGAGGGGCACCCCTACAGTCACTCCCCTTCAGATCTGCAGGGCACCTCCCAAAGAAAGCAGAAGACGTGAAGAGGGACACACATGCAGCGCGGACAGAAACCACAGCTCCCAGGCCTCCCACCGAGCTGCCTCTCCAAGCTCCCTGGATGTGGTCACACGCTCCGAAGTGTCTCTGGTGAAGATCAGGTGACAGAAAGTTCATAGCCCCTGTGAGAGAACAAATGCAAGGCAGTCTCCGGTCTGCAAAGCTCTTATCACGTGGTGGTGGGGATTGTGGTGGGGACGGTGCTGAGGCCGGTAGTGGCAGTGGTGGTGGCACAGGGGTAGTATTTCTATATATTATTATTCCCGAACTTCAGTCCCATGTCCCTCCCATAGCGTATCCTATTGCGTAACAGAAATTTTGATTCATCCCTCTCTCACGTACATTCGAATCGAAGCAAGCTGAGCTGCACAGGCCCTTGGCCCAGAAACGGGCGATGCCTTTTCTCGAGAGTGTCAGGCAGCAAGAGGTCTCTAAAAAGAAGCGAATAAGCCTGGCGTTCGGTATCCCGGCCTCTCCCCTGGACTAATTGTTTTTAATTGGCTTGAAACATCAGAAAAATGAGCTGCCTATAGAGGGAATGGTCAAGAAGCTCTTTTGGTTTGCTGTTCCCATTTTTGCTGGAAAAAACCTGGACTTCAGGCCTAACAGTCCAATGCCCATCTCCCCTCCTTAGGGGCTGGGTAACCTTGTTAGCAACCTTTGTTGTCATTTAACATGTCCCTCTGTCCCCTGTATGTTCTGCAAATCAGTAATTAGATCTGGGGGTTTAATCAGATGGAGGTGGTGACGTGTTCTATCTGGAGATATATTAATGTAATGTCTGGATTAATATAACGCCTTTTTATGATGCTAATAGCCCTTGCTGAGCATTGCCTGGATCCATTACATCATTGGAGGTTACAAAATGAGGGTGCTCCAGTTGTATGATTCTTTCCAATTTACTATAAAATAACAAATAAAGAGAAACTATAAAGAAAAAGTTTATTTTGTCAACTATTTTGCTACCCTGAGTATACCCTGAGATACTGTAAGATAAGAAAGACAAGAAAAAATGCTTGCTTTTGTTCTTTTATTTAATGATGAGTTGTTGACTCCAAAGGTGACCAGTGTTGGTTTTTTTAATCATAAGCTACTCATAGATTTAAACATATTTGATATATTTCAAACAAATTCAGATTTTGTTCTTAAATGATTCAAATTGCCTCATCTTTGACCAGACAAAAGGCTCCTGAATCCTTCTGACACACCTTCGGTGAGATCTACGAGTGTCCTTGCTGTCTAGCTTAACAAAAAGTGCCACATTTTTCTCCTCTTTTCCTGCCACAGACTTGGAATCAACCATTTCTCCAAAGAGCCCTGTGTTATTGCTGATTTTTTTTTAAGTTTTTTATTTCCTCTTCCATTGTTTTTTAAATATATGTATAGTGCTTGCATATGTAGAAGCATTTCTATTTCCTTTTTATGAATGCACAGTACTCCATTATTTGAATGTTTCAGGGTTTATGCGACCAGTCCTGTTAAAGGGCAGTCCTGTTAAAACCAGGGATACTTCCTGGTGTTTTGATATTACAAATACAACTGCAATGAATGACTATGTATGCATCTTTCCTATTTTTACCAGCAAATAATGCTACTATAAACATTTAAATCTTTGTTAGAACGTATAAAGTTTTCGTTTCTCTTGGGTAAATACCTAGGAGTGGAATTGCTGGGTCATATGGTAAGTTATTTGGCTGAATATAATGTTCTATAAATATCAATCATGTCAAAAGGTTTGATTAGTGTTTTTCAGATTTTCTTTGCCTTTACTGACTCTTTACTATTGGTCTCTCAATTGCCGTGAACGGGGTGCTGCAATCTTCAGCCATGATTATGCAATTGACTATTTGACCCTCGAATTCTCTCCCTTTCTTTTGCTCCATGTATTTTGAAGGTCTGTTATTAGATGCATACACATTTGCTATTACCACGTCTTCTGATGAATGGACCCTTTCTTGACTATGAAATGTCCTTCTTTATCACTGGTAATTCTCCTTTTGTGTTCATCTATTTCATCTGATCCCAGTCTATCCCCTTCAGCCTGGTATCTGCCGTCCACATGCTCCATCTTTCCCATCCACTTACTCTCAAACTACCTGTCCTTATACTTAAAGTGCATCTTTTGTAGACAGTATGTAGTTGAATCTTGCTTTTTTATTCATTCTGACAAACTTTGCCTTTTAATTGGAGTGTTTATTTCATTAATATTTAATGTGATTATTAATATGATTGGGTTTGTGCTATCATTTTTTTATTTGTTTTCTAAATGTTCACTTTTTTTTTTAGCTCCTCTGTTTCTCCTATCCTGTTTTTTTTTTTTTTTTTAAGGAAGGTTATTTGACTATTTCATAGGATTCCATTCACATTCTCAATTGGCTTTTTAGGCCTATTATTTTGTGTTATTATATTGGTGACTGCTCTGGAGATTATAATATAAATCCTTAGCTTTTTTAGTCTACTTACAGTTAGTGCTATTCCATTGCACTTTAAATTGTAGAAAACTTGCAATCATAGAGGTTCGGTTAACTTCCCTGTCTTTTATGCCATAGCTGTTTTATACATATTACATTTACATATGTTATAGTGTTACAGTTTTTGCTTTCAACAATCATATGTATTATTTAAAAATTAATGCCTCAGAAAAGAAGAATAGTAATTATTAACATTTACTGAGATATTTATTATTTCCAATGCTTTTTACTCCTTTCTGAAGATCTAATGTAGCATTTATTGTGGTTGAGATTTGCTGGTGATGAACTTAGTTTTCTTATAAATAAAAATGGCTTTATTTCACCTCTGCTCCAGAAATATACTTTGGTTGGATATAGAATTCCAGACTTTTTTTTTTAATGCAGCCTTTTAAAGATATTCCATTATATTCTTGCCTCCACAGTTTATGATGGGAAGTTTACCATTAACCAAATCACTTTTATTCTATATATAGTGTGTCATTTTCTTCTTTCCTGTTTTCAAGATTAGTTCTTCGGCTGTCACCAGTTTGACTATGATGTGTCCAGGCATGCCTTTATTTGCATTTACCCAACTTGGGGTTCATTGAACAAGTTGAATCTGTAATTCTATGTCTTTCATTAATTTGGGGACATATGGGATCGTTATTTTTCAAATAAATATTTTACCCCATTCTCTTTTCTCTCATTCTTGAACTCCAAATACACATGTCATTCTGAACTTGTGAATCTCAAACTCCATTCTTCAGAACACTACAGTTTTCTTGGGGTGCCTGGAAACTGCCAAGGGCACCCCACCTTCCACTATCCAGAGAATATCCGTTTTAGGAAATGGAGTTCCAAGTAAGATTTTATTTGAAAAATGGTTTCACTACTGTAATAGATTCCAAAATGGCCACAAATTTTTTCCTTTCATACTGACTCTGAATTGATCATGGGTCTATGTCCACACCACCCTGAACGTACCCAATCTTGTCTGAATTTGCCATGTGACTTGTTTTGGATAACAGGACATTAGAAAGCATGACCTAGAGACTTTAAAGGTGCTTGCACACTGGGGTTTGTTCTCTGGCTGCTCATGAAAGCCAACTACAACATGAGGAAGCCCAGGCTAACCTGTTGGAAGAAGATGAAAGACCACAGCAGTGCTGATCCACTCCAGCACCCCAGCTGAGGCCCTTGCATGTGAATGGCCCAGCTGATCACCAGCCAACCCCCTACGGAAGCAGATGGGCAGCTGACCTCACCTAAGTAAACCCAGCCCAGTTGACAACAGCTCGACCAGCATGCGCATGCATGAACTAAGTCAATGCTTTTTGTTTAAGCCACCAAGCTTTGAAGTTTTGTTTTGGTTTTGGTTTCGGTGTTACAGCAATGGCTAACTAATACAGCTGCTAACAACAACAACAACAAAAATCACACTGTTAGCTTAAACAGTCTCTAATAGCCTTATCAGGTGATATTCCAAAAATTCTGATGTCCATGTTTCCAAGGCAATTACAGATGCAGATTCGAGCAGGTGTGGTCAGACCAAAGCAAGGGATGTCTTTCCCACCCCCTCTGTGCTTCCTTGGGGCATCCCTCCCTGGGTCAGAGGCCCCCTAATGCTGCCCACAGTGTCCCCTTGGGATTTCCCCACACAGGCATGGGGCCAGTACTCACCACCCCAAGGGAAATATGTCCATGTCTGGCCATTCACTGCCCTTCTTACCAGCTGGGACCATATTTGCCCCTAAAGAGCCACCGGCCAATGCAGGAGTTGCGTTTAGCCACCCAGCTAAAGGGAACGGGATGCTATGTGTGGCCCGCAGTTATTGGCTGTCTCCCCACTGTCCCCTCCTGTAGGCAACCTCCCTTCCCACTCCATGTGGTCCCAATCACCCATGCTGCTCTCTGCACCCCCGCCACAGAGGCTGGCACGGGTCCCAGCCTGGCTCATCAGAGTGCCCACTCCCCTGGCCGTAGACTTCAGTCCAGGAATGAGCACATGGCCCAAGCATAATCACAAAACAGTCTTTCCCTAGTGGAGACGGCTGTCTATTGCTTTCAAGGTCAAGTACTGCTGTGTGTGTGTGTGTCAGGCTTGCTGATGGCCATCTTCTCTGGTCCCCCTGGAGGAAGCCTACTGCTGTCAGAGAAAAGAAAAAAAAAAAAACATACAGACAAAAATAGTCAAGAGATAGAAATGAGAAAAAAGCATCCTGCTGAGCTTCTAGATCCAGCTATGCCTGAAGCCAACTCCATTTCTCAATTTCAAAGGACTTAAAATCTAATGAAGTTCCTATTATGTTTAAGCTCATCTGAGCTGGCCTTCTACCATGTGGAAGTGAAAGCTTCCTGGCCAGTCACTGTGATCGGGAGCCCGATGGGGTTGATAGAAGGAGCCTGGACTCTTGTGCCAGCTCTGCTGCCGGTGCGTCTCCCAAAGTCCGGCCACATCTACTTTCTCCAAGCCCCTCCCCCACCTCCATACGTGCCCTGTGCAGAAGAGGAGACCAGCAAGTGGCTGTTGAACTCGATGACCGTACAGTGGCAGGGGTCTGACCAGCGTGCTCTGGGCCTCCGTTCCCTCATCTTTAAGGTGAGGAGAATAGCACAGGCCTTGCTCAGTTCACAGGACCAGCGTGAAGGCCCGTATGGGTGCAGGGAAATAAAAGCACTTTATAGTACGTAAAGTGCTGGACAAATGCGAAGTATTAGTTAAGAGGAAATATTTGTTTTGTGCTTTATAACACATAATCTCTATGATCTCTTCCAGGTCTAACATTAAAAATATTTTCTAAATTTAAGTATGTAATTAAATCATGAATTTTTCATAGCTCTGTATGTAATTTATTCATTTATTCCATGGTATTTGTTAACCACAGATGCCATAGTTGTTCCATTATCTATACCGGAAACGTAGGGCTGCATGTAGATGTCCCTTATCTGCACCAACAGCACGACTCTGTCCCCAGTAGCAGCCGCTCCGCTCTGTGTGCGGGCGGGAATGGGACCGGCTGGCACTGCGCAGCGTGCAAGGCACGAGCCGGGCGTGTTTCCCGGTCTCTCGTTCCCTGTCCTCAGCCCCGTTTACAGACAGGGGCACTGAGATTGCCCAGAGCTCAGCACCGGAAGGAGGCTGAGCCCTCAGGAGGCCACTTGCCTTCCGAGTTAGGGCTCAGTCTCAGGCCTGACCCTGGGGCTCTCTCTCCCAGCCTCACTTGGGGAAACAGTGCCCGTCAGGCATTGTCCTGCCCAGACCCGGCCGGGCCTGGACTGAGGTGGGGAGGTGGGGCGAGGACAGGGGTCTCCTCAGTTTCTAAAGTGTAATTTAGGAAGCGCCTCCTCAGGAGGCCGACAGGGACGGGGCTCGCCCAGGCCAGAGGTCCGCTTTATGAGGACAGGATTTCTCCCGTTGCCTGTCCCCTTCTCTACCCAACCCCTTCTCTTCTTTCCCTGGAGCCTCTCTGAGACTCTTCTGGAAATTTGAATCAGCCAGCACCCACCTCCTCCCCAAACAGGCAGGAATCACAGAGGGATATATCCCTGCCTGGCTTGAGGAGAGAGCTGTCACCGCTGGCCAGGAAACCCTGTCTGAGGTTTCTGTCCCTCCTCAACCCCGCACCACAAGCACACCTGCCAGGCAGGGCCGCGGGCGCCATCTGCTGGCCATACAGAGTATGGCGTCCTGGGAGGCCAAGCCGCCTGTGACAGGAGGTGGCTGGATGCACGCGCACCTCAGGGTCACCTGCTCTGGAAAAGGTGATGTGTGGGTTCTGGGGATGGACTACACGAGGTCCCCACCTCACAGGCCATCTGGAAAATCAGGGCATGTACCAAAAGGAGACAGGGAAAGTATGTGTTTTCTGGTTCATGAGCATGCAAGCCGGTAAGGCATCCCAAACCAGCCGGGAGAGCTGGTCCTGGGAGACATGCACAGAGGGGTATGGCATCCAAGGGCCAGGAAACAGCAAGAGCCAAGGCAGGAAGGCTGGACTGTGCCCACCTTGGTCCTAGAGCAAGGAAGAGCCCTACCCACAGCATCGCAGGGCGTGGTGGCGGAGTAGCGGGGAAAGTAGTGGAAATGTGGATCAAAACAACTTGAGAAGGGCTTTGAATGACAGGCCAACAATTTGGGGCATCAGCCTGCTGGTGTGCCCCAGAGTGTGCCCAGCAGTGGGCCAGGGGTATGCAAAACCAAAGGAGAAACATGGAGCATTTACTCGAAGATTTGGGAGGAAAATGTTAGGAATTTTAAAGATAGTTTAAATGAAAACAAATACATATGTATTAGCCAATAGAATGCAAAATTCTTACAATTTTTAAAGACATTTTGCACTTGCAGCGGCCCTTTTTGGGGCACTCACTACCCCCTGGAACCATGGTTTCTAATTGGATGTTGTCACTGCACAAAAAAACCTTGGAAGGGACATTATGTGGCTGATTTCAAATTGGAAAGGACTGGGAAGGGTAAGGGAAGAAGAGGAAGCAATCTTCAGCCCTATCAGTTGCAGCATGATGTCACTGACACCGAGCGTTCCTGCCCCCTTGCGCTGCTGTCAGAGGCTGGAAGCCACCTGTGACGAAAGCTCAAGGTGAAACCACCTGCCAGCCAGAGAGAAGGCAACCCCATGTCACCACTTCCTGGCACCAGGACACAAGGGCATTGACAGAAACAGCTGGCTTTGCTGCATTAGGGTTATTGCAAACAGATGCCACCTCCAGAAAATAGAGGCAAACGCCCTGTGCTTTCATCCAGCCCCTGCCAGTCCTTCCTTGTCCTCTCTTGGTGTAACATGGCCAGAGAAAGTCTCCCCTGCCCCGTCTCTGTACAGAGGAAGAAAGGGAGCATTTTTCTATGCTTCGTGTGATGGTGAGCCCCATCTCTCATAAGTAGACAGAGCTTGGGTCAGTAGGGGGACAATTGGTTGAATTTGACCTCTTTTATCCCCAAACATTCATGATTTTAAGGAATGTTTTCACTGAGAATACACACCTTGGAATGCGTTGACCTTGGTCACCAGTTTCTGTGACCTGGCTCGTCTCAATCATTCTCTTTTGGAAATACACACGCACATATTTTCCTCCAAAGAAATTGCTTCCCTAGTACCTATCCCCACTCATCAGCTAAGGATGGGGCTCGCATTGTGAAATATTGTTTTCTCGGCATGACCAGGCAGGTAGCTATTTGCAAGGCTGTGTTAAGCATGCCCACGGCTTTGACGGGATGAGAAGTGCGGTGGGTATTTATGACATGCAGTAGGAGGAGATACCAACAGACCAGCCACCCGAGGGGCACTGGCTTTGCTGACGGAATTATATGAACCAGAAGATATGGAGAGAGTATGGCGGGGCAGGGGCTACTCTCCTGGTACCAGTAGCTAGAGAAGCTGAAAAGAGTTTTGTGGAGGCAAAAGAGAAGGGGTGAGGCAGCTGCCCTAAAGAGAGGAAGCTGGGGAAGAACTGAAACTTTACAGCGATTTGAAAGAAGGTTGCTTGGACGGTAGGTGATATCCCCTGCCTTCCCCTCCAAGCCTTGGGTAAAATTCACACTCTTGGTGGAGTTTGGCAGCTGTGTCTGTGTCGTGTTGGGGCTGGGATGATGTGCAGAGGCTGCAAGAGGGCTGAGGGAGGGCAGAGTGAGGGCGGGAGCTGCAAGGAGGTCCACAGAGACACACGTATGGGCAACTCGCCTGATATATAGAGAGAGACAGTTACATATGTGTGTTTATACACATAAATGCTCAGGTAACATTTTTTCTATTTGCTATTTAAGATACCTAAGCAGATATGAAAGCACTGAAGAAATGGTGGCAGGGCATCATCAAGAAGGAAAGGGAGGGCTTTCATGTTAGAAAATCGTGGGTTCAATTCTCAGCGCTTCCCTTACTCCCTGTGAGACATTGGACAAGTCATGAACCTCTTTAACACGCATTTTTGTAAAATGGAGCTAGTAGTAGCACCCACCTAAGAGGACCGTTGGGAGGTGGAAAGCAGGAGAATCCAAGATCATTGTCATTTTCTGGCTCTGAGACACACCTTCCCCCTCACCCACGCAATTCCACCACCACCAGCCCCATGTGCACACATACCACAGGCAGCCTCTAGTTTTTTGTCAACCTTGGTTTTTTTTTAAGTCACAAAGGTAATACATTAATATGTGCTTTTTGTAAAATAAGTAAATAAATACATAAATTTAAATTAAAACTCGACAAATCAGATTACCTCCTTGGACCACCACCCTGTGGTGGGGTGCCCACTAAATGTCCATGGAGCCCCCATTTCCCAGCATCCCTTGCAGTTAGGTTGGGTCATGTGACTAGTTCTGGCCAATGGGCTGTAAGCATTAGTAGGCCACACTCACTTCCTCTGTCTCAGTGGAGACCACGTTCTGAACAGCGCAGCTTGAACACGCAGGAGGGGTGCCCTGCGCATCCTTTTTGTTACACGAAGGCACTAGATAGTCTAGCCCAGTGATTCTCAAACTTGAGCATGTACCAGAATCACCTGGAGGGCTCATTAAAAGGTAGATTGCTAGATCCCACCCCCAGAGTTTCTGATCCCAGATCTGGGCAGCCCCCCAAACTTCCATTTCTAGTAAGTTCTCAGGTGATGCTAAGGCTGGTGGTCTGGGATCACACTTGGAAAGCCACTGGTTCAACCTATCCCATTCTAACTAATGCATGCCCTTGATTCCAACAGACTTCCCACAAATACCAGAGATGGAACCTATTAGGAATTGTGTCTCCTCCCAGTCTCTCTCCTATGCCATAACACACACACAGGTCTACATAGGAAATACAGAGTGGAGTTTCTCTTTATTTCACATACATGATGTCATGTAAAACATGTTGTTCTCCATCTAATCTCTTTTATGCAACAATGTGTGTTGCAGACTTACACCATTAGCCAATACTGAGCTGGCTCATTCTCTCTACCTGCTATATGGTACTAAATGGTACAGCTATACTGTGATTTTTTCATCCAGCCCCTGCAGGTGAATTTTTTAGGTTGTTTCCAATTTCTTCTGATTGAAACAACTCTGAATTAACTTCTTCATATTACTTCCTTGTGCATTTACTAGCATTTTTATCAAGGGCATATACAATGAACTGAATGTTTGTGGCCCACCAAAATTCCTATGTCAAAATCCTCACCCCCAATTTGATGATATTAGGAGATGGGGCCTTAGGGTGTGATTAGGTCATGAGGGTGGAGCCCTCACGAGTGGAATTAGTGCCCTTATAAAAGGAACCCCAGAGAGCTTTCCCACCTTTTTTCCCACATGTGAGAGTACATTGAGAAGTTGGCAGCTCTCATCTTTGAAGACAGCCTTCACCAGAACTTGACCATACTGGTGCCATGCTGTCAAACTTCCAGCCTCCAGAACTGTGAGAAATCAATTTCTGTTGTCTATCTATCTGTCTGTCCATCCCTCCATCCACCCTACTGGTTCTGTCTCTCTGGAGAACCCTGACTAATACATTGGGGTTAGAAGGAGGTACTTTTGGTAGGAGGAGAGGACCGTGGGATAAACAGGGGAGGAAGAAGGGTCAATAAGATTTGCTACTCAGCCAGTCCCTCGGGCTGGGTGGGAGCTATTGTGGTTGGAGGAATGAGAGTCGAAATGGACAGAACTGTTTCCACTAGGGAATTTGTTAGAGTCTGGGCAAAGTCATAGCTGATTTGGGGCTTAGGTGACAAAAGAAGGAGATAATAAGGGCTCTGCCACCTTTTGACCAGAAGACCTGGAGCACACTGAGGTCATGCCGATGCCCCTGGGGTTCTGATGTGGGAGTGGCCACGAGAGGCTTCTTGAGGGGTGGTAGGGACCAGATGGGAGCAAGTGGAGCTGTGGCCGGAGGGGAAGGGGGACAGTAGTAAGTTGTTACAGCAGATCCCCCATTCCCTTTTCTTATCCCAGTCCCCAGGGGCAGGAGCAGGGCCCATCCTGGAGCACTCACAGGCCAGCTTTGTCCCAGAGGTTCCAGAGAAAAACCAAGGACAACTGGTAGCCACAGCAAACAGAACGCCAGCCAGGCCCTCTTGTGAAAGAATGAGTTAGGCACGTGCCATCCTATTGAATTAGGAAGAACTTACAGACAAAGAACATAAAAGAATCTGGAGGAAAAATAAAAAAAGAAACCTGGTGTCTGGTCCTTGAATCAATTTTTGATAATGAGTGTCATATATTTAAATGTTCACACATAATCATCACATTAGCATTAACTATACCATCAAAGACAGTCTGATTACATAATATGCTGCTTCACGTATCAGCACCATGAACTTGTTAATACATGTAATTATAAATGGAGAAGTAGATTGGGGGTGTAGCCAGTAGAAGCCTCTGGAAGGCTGAGCGTGTTTTTCTGCTGTTTTCCATCAACCTGAGTGAGACAAAGCTAGAGAATCATCCTGGCACTGTGATGGCCAGGACGCACTGCGTGGTCACTGCCCCAGCCCCGTCGTGGCTGCTTTTCAGGGTGCTGGTGGTTCCTCACACCTTCCAGGACTGCTTTGGTGGTGGGAGGCTGAAGCCCCACACCAGCTGGCTTCAGGATGAGGGGAGGGAGTCAGAAAGTCGCTGGGCAGCGCCCAGAGTCACAGGGGTCCAGGCAAGAGGCGGGAACCAGTGTTGGGGCTATGTTAATAGTCTTGAGGATGACAATGGGTGGAGAGGAAAAAGATGGATCATTTTGCCTGAGTTTTGATTCTCATCTGAAAAGGGGGAATATCATGTTAAAATGAGCTCCATTAACTCTAAAATTCTGTGTATGACTCATTTCATTAATCCTCTTTATACAAAAATGACAGTGGCACAACCCCAGGAGTCCCTAAGGAGAGCTCACTGTCACCCGGGGGCAGTCACCTTGTGGCATTTGTCCCCCTTTCCCCTCCGGCCACAGCTCCACTTGCTCCCATCTGGTCCCTACCGCCCCTCAAGAAGTCTCTCGTGGCCACTCCCACATCAGAACCCCAGGGGCATCGGCATGACCTCAGTGTGCTCCAGGTCTTCTGGTCAAAAGGGGGCAGAGCCCTTATTGTCTCCTTCTTTTGTCACCTAAGCCTCAAATCAGCTATGGCTTTGCCCAGACTCTAACAAATTCCCTAGTGGAAACAATTCTGTCCATTTCGACTCTCATTCCTCCAAACACAATAGCTCCCACCCAGCCCAAGGGACTGGCTGAGTAGCAAATCTTATTGACCCTTCTTCCACCCCTGTTTATACCATGGTCCTCTCCTCCTACCAAAAGTACCTCCTTCTAACCCCAATGTGTTAGTCAGGGTTCTACAGAGAGACCGAACCAGTAGGGTGGATGGATGGATGGATGGACAGACAGACAGATGAGAGGGGGTTTACTAGGGGAATTGGCTCATGCAATATGGAGGCTGAGAAGCCCCATGACAGGCCGTCTGCAGGCTGGTGACCGTGGGCTGCTGGGAGTGTGGCTCAGTCCAAAGCCTCAGAACCAGAGAAGATGATGGTGCAATTCTGAGTGTGAGGCCAAAGACCCGAGAGCCCTGAAGGATGCTAGTGTCAACCGGGGAGCCTGGAGCTTCCCAAGGACAGGAGGAGGACAGTGTACTAGAGCTCCGGCAGACAGGTTGCCATGTTCCAGGACCCCCTAACCCCCCGCAGGCTGGATGGTGCCTGCCCACTCTGAAGGCAGATCTTCCCTGCATAGTCCACTCAGACCCACGTGCTAATCTCCTCTGGAAACATCTCACAGACACACCCAAACATAATGTTTTGCCAGGTTTCTAAGTACTCTTTAATCTGGGCAAGTTGACACTTAAAATTAACTATCACACCCAGTAAGTAACAAAGCAAACACTCCCGGACATGTCAATGGGTGCCAGCAGATCCCAAGGAGGGGGGAAGGACGTGACCCTTGTTAGCTGCACTTGAACTCCCGCCAAAATGCCCACAACGTGCAGTTCTTTTGCTGGAACAGACACTAAGAGCAATAAAAATATAAAGAAAAGTAGACAGAGTCTCCAAATTTCAAAAGGAATCATTTGTATAAGGTTGGATACTGAAAGTGTTTATCTTCATATTCAATAGATACCAGCTGCTGTAGATTAAATGTATCTTCCCAAAAGTCATATATTAAAATCTAATCCACAGTGCGATGGCCTTTGGAGATGTAGCCTTTGGAGATGGGAGGTGTTTAGGTCATGGGGGTAGAGCCCTCATGAATGAGATTAGGGCCCTTGTGAAAGAGACCAGAGAGAGCGCACCTGCTCCTTCCACCATGTGAGGACTCAACGAGAACACAGCTGTCTATGAACCAGGAAGAGGGCCCTCACCAGACACTAAATCTGCCAGCACCTTGATCTTGAACTTCCTAGCCTCCAGAACTGTGAGAACTAGATTTCTGTTGTTTATAAGCCACCTAGTCTATGTATTTTGTCTTGGCAGCCCAAATGAACCAAGATGCTAATGATCAGAGCCAGCAGATATCTTCAAAGGAAACCCAATAGATAAAAATCACGAGATCTCTGACATTGAGCCTTGAAGATAACCACTTGCCTATGGTGAGAGCACTGTGGCATGATGGGAAGTGCTTGGATTTCGGGTTCAAAGCTGAGTTCAAACCCCCTCCTACTATTTCCAACCTGAGAGACCTTGAGTGAGCCCCTTGACATCTTAGTTTCTTTATCAGGTCTGTCTGACAATGTGTGTGTGTCAAGTGCCTGGTACGTGAGAGACATTAAGAAATGGTAGCAATTACTATTATTATTATTATTATTGTCTAATAGTGGGGTGCACAAGCTATTCCATTTTATTTCTTTTTCTATCCACATCTCTTCTATTTAAAAAAAAATGTAAATGAAATTGGAACATTTTCTGTATTTATTGTCAAATTGCCCTTTAAAGTTCCATATAAAATGTTATATTATTTAAGCTAAACTTCAAATGATAAAAATTCCAATTATCAGTTTTTAAGACTGTTTCCTGTCTGAATTTTCCACTGAGCCCATGCATCAAAAGCTCTCCCCCCACCCCCGACTGGGCCCAACTAGGCAGCCACGGCCCCCAGACTGCCCACAGCCTCCTGCAGCCCTGCGGGGAGCTGTCCCCCACCCCCACCCCTGCAGATCCAGCCGCTTGCTGGCTAGGAGTCCTTTGGTAGCGGTGCAGCACTCCACTTCGTTCTTTCAGACGGGAAACTGAACTCCAGTCACGCCAGCTTTTGGATTCTTTCAGACCACGAAGAAGAGCAGGGAAACTCCTCAAGGAGGTGTTGCCAACCGATCCATCACCGGATGTGGAATGTCTACCGTGAGATGGCTTTCAAGGTCACTGCTTGATCTTTGACCTCAGTGGGACTCTCACCCCACAACTGGGAAGGTGGCCAGTTTGGTTTCCACGTGGTGGCCACGCATGGGAGCTGGGCTTGGGGTGCTACTCCTAGGATACTCCCGGGTGCATGCTCCCGGGTAAGCCCGCTGTCTGCGTCTCCCTGCTGGGCTTCCCTTTTGGAGCTTCCATCCAGACTGGTGGGAGGCAGCGCCCCCGCCCGCGCTGTGCTCCAGTTCTGCTGAGCAGACTGGAAGATGGACTCGAACTCGTGTGGAATCACCGCTGGACGTCAGGGAGGCGACTGGGCAGGGGCAGCAGGAACTGTGACTCTGTCCTTGCACCTCTCAGAAACTCACGCCGTGACAGTAACATGAGGGTAAAATCAACCCACATCCTCACTAAACTGGATTCTTAGTAAAAATTTAGATGAAAGGGGAAAATCTGGGGTGGAATGGAGACGGGGGTAGATATTCCCATAAAGGATACATTCCAAGAACTACACTCTAAATTAGGGGCTGGGAGCAGTAACCACTCCCCCACGCTCTTCCCTCTGGCGTCCGGGGCAATGACAAGTCCTCACTGTGGAGTGATCAGGATGATGACTGGGGACTCCAACAATATTCTAGGTCTTAAAAAAGACATTTAATTATGATGGGACTATTTTACCATCACTGGTCCACAGCCAGGGGGTTGTGGACCACAGCTCTAAGGTGATCATGTGGCCACGGGCTTCAGGGTTGGCTCTGGTCCTTCTCTTGGCAGCTCTAATTTTGCTCCCCAATTTACAAACAAGTGTAATCTACTCTGTCATGCCCTGCCCACTATTTCCTCCTTGTGTTTCTTCCTCTTCTTCCTCCCTCTCCTTCCTTTCTCTGCATTGTGGTTTAAATTGAGAAGGAGGAGGGAGAGTGCCATGGTCAGGATTCGGGTCACTGGCCAGATCTGTGATGGCAATAAATCCAAATGTCCACATGTTTGTTTATTTGCTGGTTCCGGTCCACGTAGTATTCATCCAGGAGGATCTGCCTCGCATGAACTGCTGTGACAGATTTCTAGTTGGCGTAATTTTATAAGATACAAAATGCATAGACAAATGTTCAAATCTTAAATGTATCCCAAAAGAGTAGCTTGATTGATTTTTACATTTTTATATACACGCGTGACCACCGCCCAGAACAAGCTTTAGAACGTTTTCAGCCCCAGGAGGCCCCTCCTGCCCCCTTCCCAGTCAATACCCCTGTTGACTAGGTAACCACTATTCTAACTTCTAGCACTATAATAAATTTTACCAGTTCTTGAACTTTATGTAAATGGAATCAACCAGTATGTATACTTGTATGTCAGCTTCTTTCACTCAACATTATGTCTATAAGATTTAGCCATGCTATTGTGTGTAACAGTTACTCATTTTTATGGCTATATGATGTTGCATTGTATAAATATGCCAAAATTTATCCATTCTACTATTGATAATATTTGGGCTATTTTCAGTTTTTTACTATTATGAAGAAGGAATATATGAATGTTCTTTTATGAACACTCTTGGGTATGTCTTTTGGTGGACATATAAAATCATTTCTCTTGAGTATATATCTAGGTGTAGAATTACTGGGTCACCAGATAGGCATATGTTGAGCTTTAGTAGATAGATACTGCCAAATAGTAATTTTCCAAAGCAGTCATACCAATTTACACTCTCACCAGCATCGTATAAAAATTCTAGTTGTTCCATGTCCTTGACAATACTTGGTATTGCCAGACTTTTTAATTTTAATCATTCCAGCAGGTGTGTTTTGGCATCCCATTGTAATTTCCATTGCATTTCTTTGGTAACTAACGATGTTAAGCATCTTTTTATATGCTTATTGGCCATTTTTCTCTTTTGTCATTTTCTCTTTTATTTCTCTTTTATTAGCCTAAATAACTCTAAAAACATTTAATGTAACCATTCAGTAGCCTATGCTTTTTAAAAAATAAATTTGCTTTACTGAATGCATCAATGGATTAATTGATAGAGGATCATGGAAGCCTTTGCCACTGTGTGATGATAATCTTGTTACTAAAACTGTTGGAGACTAAGACCCTTCACATTCCTACGACTTGCCCTACGCAAGGGCCTCCTCGTCCTGGAAAATAGCACCCAGCCCCCCAGCTATAGTTCCAAGAAGAATGCATTCCATGCCATGCTTGCTCCAGGGCATGCCACCTGCAATTGTTCCCAACCCCCTGCCAGGTTGGGGTTGAGTGATCCATCACAAAGAGCTTCCGGTGCCATTGGGATGCTGATTGGGGCTGATTAGCCCACAGAAAAGCCTCATTATTCCCCCATTCTATTTTTCTGTTTCTACTTCCTTGTTTTCTGTATATAAAACCTACTAAAAATCCAAGTAAAGTAGACCTTGACAATCATTCGCTTGGTCTCGTTTCTTTCTCTCGCTCATCTCTTTCAGGCACGGTCCCCCTCGCCCCCGCGAGTAACAGAAGGTCCCGCGGGCCGGGACATAAAACATCATAAAATTTTTTCAGGGGAACAAAAGATAGGTTTTCTGATTTCAGCCTCAACAGAAGGGGACAATGTTCCTTAGAAAACAGCAAACCTAAGAACAGCATGAAAATTGCATTAATAAATATTAAAAAGAGACATTACTCAGAAAAAACAACAGCTAAATAAGCAAATCTCCAGATAGTGTAATTAAGAAAAAAAGAGAAAACAGATACTGAGAATTAGAAATAAATAAAGAGACATAAACAAAGATATGAAAGACATTTTAAGTCATAGGAGAATAACAAGTATAATTCTGTGATAATAAATTTGAAACACTTGATAAAATGGATGGTTTTCTAAGAAAACATAAATTAATTTGTCAAAATTATCGAGCAATAAATGGGAAATCTGAGCAGAATAGTAACCTTGCAAGAAATTCAAAGAGTGGGCTAAGAATTGAAAAAATGGTTTAAATGCCCCAGGGCCCACACGGTTTTACAGGCTATTTCTTTTCTTTAAACTTTCAGCAAACTATTATTTCTATTTTTTACAAATAATTCCATAAGTCTGTAAAAAATGTTAGTTCCCCAATTCAATTCATTAAGCTTAGCATAACCTTGATGGGGTACCATGAAAAGAAAACAATTTGCATGAATACAGATACAAACTGAAACTGCAAATCAAATCAAGCAATATTTTCAAACAACCAAAACGCCATAAGCAACTATGATTTAGAGTACAAGCACGGCTCAACACCAGGAAAGCTATTAGTGTAATTTATCCCATCAGTAGGTAAAAGAAGGTATAACACAGTAGCAAGGGAGCACTCAGGGGCCAAGTCAAATTTTGAAGCTGGAACACCTGGATTAGAAAACTGGCTTTTCCACTCCCTCTGTGACTTCTCTCAAGCAATCTAACCTCCCTGTGCCTCAGTTCTCTTGCTGTAAAATAAGGTGCATTGTAAACATATTTTTTTAATTTTCTGTATATTATGATGTTTTGACATCTTTAAAGAAAAAAACCTTTCTGTCTGGGGAGAGTCAATTCTGTCTGGGGCCAGTCAATTCTTAGAGATTACAGAGAGCCCAGCCTAGAGCACACCTTTGACATACAAACTGACCGATGCAGAGCCCCACTCCCACTGTCTGGCCCCTGTGTTCCAAGAGACAGTGTTCCTTTGCCCTAATCATCCCACAGCCAAGTATCAGGCAACTGGGGGCCGCTCCTGTAGCCCGAAGAAATTGTCCAAAGTAGCCAATCCCAAACTGTTCACCTGCCCTGCCTGGCCTTTCCCCAGAAACTCCAATAAAGGCATGGCCTAAATGTTCCCCTCGCTCCTGTCTTCTGCCACCCGGCCGCCATGGCGTCTTCCCCACGTGGCTCTGCGTGGAGCTCCCACGCCTCCTGTTCCTAGGCCCTGTGAGTATGACACGCTGATTTTTCCTGAGCCTTTCTCTGTCTCCTGCTGTGATCAGTCCGACTGACCATCTCATAAAAGAATACCACAAAACGTGGGGATGCTAACGTTATCTGCTTTATGGGGGTATTGTGAGAACTAAATAAACTAACACTTGTAACGATGTTTATACCAATCCTTGGTGTATAGTAAGCCCATAAGAAAGTACTTGCTAGATTAAAAAAAAAAAAAAAAAAAAACCCTAAATCACCTCTATAAAGGCCAGTAATAAAGTTCTTCATCATTCCCTGTTAGAAATTCTTGGTAAACTAGGAATGGAAGGAAGTTTCCTCAGCACCATAGAGAATGTCTGCCCCAGAGGAACAATGAACAATGAACATCACTGCTCTGAAATAACAAAGGGACAGTTATTAAAGTCACGAGCAAGATCCTGATGGCCACTGTCACCTCTTTGGCTTCTGCCTGACAAGTAAGTCCCCAAGGCAAGCTGACCACAGGGAGAAATAAATGGCTCTAGCGGTGTAACCTTATTTTATTTGCAACCAAATTTGCCCTCTTCATTTTCTTGATCCTAGGCTACTAGTAAAATACTCCAAGTTATTAAATTATTTCCTCTCACAAGAAGCCCTGACACAGAACGCTCTGAAGTCCCTGCACAAAGCATTCAGTGAGGAGCAAAGTGACAAACTATCGCAGGGACAAACTGACAGGGACTGGCAGCTAGACCATGAGAGCTTCGTTGGAGAGGCAAACTGCAGTTGGAGAATTTGACACTGGCAGGGAATTTCTTGACTTGGCACAAGTCACTCTTCCTCTCTGACCTGGATTCCCTTTCATATAATAAGAATAGTGTGGTCCAAGTAACTTTTGATAATATATTTAGACCTTATGTCCTTACACTAAAGTTTAAAAAAAAAAAAATCCAAATGAATACCAAGCGTTAGTTAGTAAGCTTCCCCACACACAAACACAGAGCCATGAGCAAGCAATGAAACCACTTTCTGTATATTCTGAGCAAATAAATAATATACTGAGCATGGCTGAGGCTAGGCTTCCCACTGGCAGAGAGAGGAGTCACAAATATAGAAGGAGGAAAGTCCCAGCTGAGCCCGGCGTCCCCCCGTAGCCCCAGCCCTGGACGGTTGAGTGAAGAAGCCATCTAGGAAGGGGCCCCTCAGTCCCTGCTGTTCCTGCCTCTAGCTATTCACATCACCACCCCCAGCCACTGGAATCATCCCCACTGAGGTCCCTCTGACATCACGGAATAGAAAAGAGATCTCCCTCTGTTCCCTTCCAAATTCCTGGTCCACAAAATCTGTGCACATAACAAAATTCTTGTTGCCGTATACCGTTGCTTTGGGGCTGGTTAGTTGTTACATGGCAATACGTAACCAGGACAAACAGCTAACGCTGAGACAGCATCGACCAGATCGATGCCAGGCAATGTGCATTGTGTCCGGCACTCCTTTCCACAACCCTACATAATAGACACCATGATTCTTCCCATCTTACAGATGAAGAAACTGAGACCCTAAGTGTTTGAATAATTTGCCCAGGGCCACAGAGCTAGGTAGATTTTGAAACTAAGATTTTTGTCATGGAAGCAAACACTGACACCAGAACATCCTGCTATGTTCCATCTCCCCGGATGCATTCATTCCTCCGTCATTCCATTATGCAACAGATAACCTGTTAGGTCTAGAGACACCGTGGGCTGTGAGGCAGCTATGGTTCCTGCCTTCATGGTGCTTACAGTCTGGCGGGACAGACAGAACTCAAACAAACAGCATCCCAGGCAGGACCGAGGGCCCCTGCAGCCCTTTCTAGAGCAGAATTCCAGGATTTGGGCAGGTTCTCATCCTATTCTCACACTCAAGAAAGAGTCCAGACGAGCCTGGGGCAGATGAACTCACTGGCTGTTTCCCCAAGAGTCCCCCCAACAGGGAAAGGGAGTGTATGAAACATGGCCGTTGTCGCCTATAATTCAACCGACAGAAAAAGACGGGTTCCAGATATATCCCACTGTGCCCTTCACCAAAAAAGGAGAGCTGATAGGGCCTGGGAATCTGCGTTCGGCCCTGCTGGGCATGTGCTCTGAGTCTCCCGGCCAGGAGAGGGGCCCCGGCATCCCTCAGGAACCCTTCTCTCTGGGTCCGGAAGATGGCCTCAGCCCAGGTCTGCAGGAATCCAGCCCCACTGTGGGTGCCAGGACCCCCTCAGGTCCCCTCCCTCCCCTGCAAACGGGGACCATGGGAGGCTGGCTTTCCAGGCTGGGGTGCTGCCCGGCCCAGGAGTTGCCTCCATTCCACAGCGTTGGCCTGCCCCCTGGTGGAGAGACGGGAGGTGGCACATTACTCAAATGACTAAGGATGGTGGCTGGAGCCCTGGGCAGGCAGGGTCTTCCGTGGACTGAAACGAAGGTGTCCAAGGAGTCGGTCTGGAAGCTTCCACGACTCGGGGACTGTCCCTTGGATGGTGGAGGGCCACCGTGTCCTGTGCCAGGCGCCTCACCTACATTCGCCCACAGAAGCCTCAGCATGTGGCCGAGAGGTACCTGGCTCTCCTCAGGTGAGGAAAGGGACCCGGAAGGAAGGTCCCATAACTCCGCCCGGGTAGGCGGCTGGAGGCTGAGGGGACCCAGGTTACCCGACCTCACAGCCATGATCTTCTTCATGGCTGTGCCCTCTTGTCTCCCAGTGAGGTGACCGAGGTGTGCAGGGACAGGGGTCTCGGGGACACTCCAGGGCCCTGGCGGTTCAGTCCACCGGGCTGACAGACACTCACTGAGCAGGGGACCTGCGTCCTGAACAGAAGCTGGGACAGCCGATTCTAGCAGGTTCCCCAGACCCGCCTGACCACAGACACGGGGCTGCTGTGAAGCACGCACCTTCTGGGCCCCTCCTTGCGCCTCCCAGGACATCGCTGCCTTTGGGTTAATTTGGGAAACTGCAGCTCTGCTGTTTCCTGCCCAGGTGTGGCGGGTCTGGCCTCCTTAACAGCGGCTTCACTGAGCCCTGCTCACCAGGGGCTGCTCTCCGACACCAGAGAGCCGAGCCCCAGAAGTGGGCCCAGGGTGCTCCCGCAGGGTGTCAGGTGCCTCCCGGTGCCCTGGAACCCTCCTCTGGGAGGTTTCTCTGACCCAACATGGCCAGACCGGAACTCCTGACTTTCACGCTGGACCTGCTGCCCCTTCGGCTATCCCATCCGAGTCACTGGCACCAGCGTCCACCAGCCGCCCAGGCCAAAGACATGGGGTCGTCCTACATCCTCTCTCTCCCTCCCACACCCACAGCCCATCCTCGGCAAGTCCTGGCAAGTGTGCCTCATCCGTCCCCTGTGCTGTGCCCAGCCCAGCCCCAGCCTTCGTCCTTGGGGGGGGGGGGACAGCAGGAGCCTCCAAACCTCCCCCCACCACCTTCTCTCTCAGCCCCCATGTCAGTTGCCCAAGTGAGACTTGTTAAAAGTAAACCAAATCAGTCCCTGCTTAAAACTCTTCATGAAGACCCATTGCAACGAAAATAAAATCCTGATTCCTTTCTAGAATATTCTCTCCGTGAAGGGAAGGAACACTTTCAGCCACTTCACTGCTCTACCCTGAGGACCTGGAACAGAGTCTGGTGCTGGCTCATAAACTCGTAGCTCTTTGTGTAATTAATCATTCCCTTACGATGGCCCAGGCTGTTCCCTGTTGTATCTTATACAATTGAAAACAGCTGGCAAAGTGCAACCCTGAGAGACTCCAATGCCCCAAAGTGGGGGTCGCACGAGGCAAATAGGGTGGGAACAGGTGTGTCTCCACGCAGGGGAGAAGCCTGAAGCCCAGGGCCCTTACTTTGGTCAGGGCTCTCCCAGGTGAGGGAGAATGAGGGCCTGGCAGAGCTTGTGAGACCACCGACAAGCTTGGGCCCTCAGGGTGCCAGAGTCCTGCCCCTTTGGTGGAACAGGGCAAAGACGACGTGAAGTCACCCCTGCAGCTCTGGGTGTCCAGGGCTCCACAGCACCTGCTCTGCCTGGCCAATTCTCCCTCCCAGCTCACGTGTGTAAGATGACACCAGGAATGACTTCCAAGGACACAGATTCAGGATGAAGGAGCCTACTTTAAGCTACCCGTTCTCAGAGTTTCTGCTGCGCGGCCACGCGCTGTATGTGCAATGAACTCTTGATGGGTGCAGGAGTGGTCAGTGTCCAAGAAAAACCCAAATTGGACAGCAGTTAAAATCATAAAAATAGATTTTATTCAGAACTATTGCAATAGGGAGAAAGAGGTCTGTCTTAGTATAGAGCTGGGCTCAACTCCAAATGCAGAGTTGGAAAAGAATACAGAGCTAGGATATTACTAAGAGGAAACATCAGGAGTCAGGAGGATTCTTGCTGAAGACAGGCCAGGGTGACCAGACATCACGGGGGGCTGGTGGGGGTGAGGAACCTGATCGGAGAGGGTGATCAGATATGGAGGATGGGGGCTTCTGGCTAGACAGCTGTAGCTGGGTTCTTGCTCAAACTGGATTTTATAAGGACGTGCACAGCTGGGCCTAGGGGAAGGTTCCGGAGCCTCACTAAAGTTTGGCCACGCAAAGAATCTTTGTCATTGGCGAGGGGAAGTATTGATCCTAAAATCCTGGATCAGAAGATGGATTGCAGGTGAGCAGTGGGAGAAGAGATGTCGACAAAGCTGAGACTGTGCCAGAGACTGGTTTTAGCCCTGGGGATATGTCCGCAGGGAAAACAGAGCAGAGAATGGGGCGTTGGGAAGGAGCCACTCCTGTCCGCGTGTCTGGGTAGCCACAGTGCCTCCCTCCCCAGGGCCCCCACAGATAGCTCCCACATCCTGAAACAGTGCTACTGCGTTGTCGTATCCTGCTTTCTGGGTGGGGGCTCCCCGTGGTGGCCACTGTGATTTCTGTGTCCCTCGCATTGATCCCTGCACTGCTCAGTGGTGCTATCTACTAACTCATGAGTCATTCTTGCTATGTTCCTGCCAAGGTCAAGGACACTGAGCCGTAGTCCTTAGGACAGGCAGGGAGGTGACATCTGAGGCCTTCCCCCTTTCTTCCTGCCTTCCTCCCTCCCTTCCCTCCTTCCTTTCCTCCCTCCCTGCCCTCCTTCCTTTCCTCCCTCCCTGCCCTCCTACCTTCCCCCCTCCCTCCTTCCCTCCCTGCCCCCCACCTTCCCTCCCTGCCCCCTCCCTTCCCTCCTTCCTTCCCTCCTTCCCTGCCCCCTCCCTCCCTCCCTCCCTCCTACCTTCCCCCCTCCCTCCTACCTTCCCCCCTCCCTCCTTCCCTCCCTGCCCCCTTTCCCAGGCTGAAGCCTTTCCCAGGAAAAAGTTCATCCTAGGAAAATCCCACTCCTTGCCACGAGGTGGCGACCAAGGCTCACACAGTTTCCGACTAGCCCCTGCGCGCTTGAAGTGCTCTCGATACGTCTAAAGCCCCTGAGGGTTTGGGGTTTGGTTTTCTTTTTGTTTTTTAACATCTGGAAGAGAAGCGAAGCGTTCCTAAGCAGCTCCCCGCATCACAATCTAATTTTCCTTCCAACCGGACCCTTGGCCGTGCCACAGGCCGCGAGCCTGTTCGGAGCGCCGTGCAGCCGCGCGGCCGCTCGCCGGGGGAGGCAGCTCCGGGTCCGAGCGCCGGCCGATGTGCGCCTCGCCGGCCGGACGAGCGGGTCTGCCCCGAGCGCACCCCGCGATTTCTGTTGGGATTGCTGGGGTCAAGAAACTCCGGTACCCTGGGGTTGCTGATCACGGAGCTGCGAGCCTGCGCGGCTGGGAGCTGAGGAGAGCGCAGCGAGCGCAGGGGACAGGACAGCCGAGGACTGGAGAGACAGAGCCTGGGGCCTCCCGTGAGCCCCAGCCGGGATGCCTGCAGCCGGGGCGGGGTGTGCAGCAGCCCACACGTTTCCTGTCATCCCACAGCCAGTTCAAGCTGGGTTTCTGTCTTGGCACTAAAAGAGCTTCTACTTAACACATTTGGGGAAGGGTCCTTGTTCACCTGATGTGGTTTTATGCATCAAGGGCAGAGGCAAAGCTTCGGCCTCTGGGGTCAGCTGCTTGTGTGTGAACCGGGGAACCCAGGGAGCAGCCCCGGGAAGCCCGGGGACGGCTGGGAGCTGTCCAGCGTCTGGAACCGGACACCGTGCCGGGCGCTGGCGTCGCTGGGCCTCAGGAGACCGAGGAGAAACGCAGCCTCCAAGTTCTCGCGCTCGGGTCATAACGATGACGGGAATAGCTAACCTTCCGTGAGAGACCAGTGCCCGACCCCATGCCAAGTGCTTTTGTGTGTGATTCCATTTAATCCTCCTCACGACAGTCCCCGGCAGCAGGTGCATTTGTCACCCCAACAACAGGTGGGGAAACTGGCTCTGAAAGAAGCTAAGACACTTGGCCGAGGTCACTCGCTGGTGAGAAGGCTGGGATGGAACCCAGGAGGTGGAGGTGAGGCGCCAACGCGAACGTCCAGAGCAGGACCCGGGGTCCAAGCTGCTGTCGTCGGAACCACGTGGAAGGCTGTCCACGTCCTGCAGGACCAGAGCTGGGCCCGCGCAGGGGCGGAGGCTGAGCTCCCGGCCATGGGCCGGCGGGTTCTCGGTGGGGGCAGAAGTCACTGGCACAAGTAGACAAACGTTGGAGTTGGAGCTACGTCCGAATCCTGGATCTATGGCTTGCCAGGTGGGCACCCCCGAGCATTAGTCTCCCTGCCTGTAAAACTGAAATAACAACACTGCCCACTTTACAAGATCATGGTAAGGATTCCAAGAGATCCTACACTGCGGCTGGTGCCAGTGAGTTCTCATTAAAAGCACATTGCCATATGTAGCATTTTCTGAGATCGGGAGAAAGCAACAAGAAAACTACCAAAAAAAAAAAACTTCTGAGAGGCTCTGGGACTTTGAAAATGAGATAGAGCAGTGGGAGGGTAGCAATTCCATACATCGGTGGTTCTCAGCCTGCACAGCCCTTTAGAATCACTGGGGGAGCAGCTACTTTTATAACAAATCCCCAAGCCTAGACCTCATCTCAAGAACAATCAAATCAGAACCCTTGGGGGTGGGGTTCAGACATTGGTCTTTTTTCAAAGCGCCCGGGTGACTAGTGCTTATCCGGGATGCAGAGCCACTCCTGGGGCGCAGGAGAGTTGTGTCTGGCAGAACTGAGTGGCGGCCCCTTGCCAGCTTTCTTCCTGAAATAGAAGGGGATGGTCTCTCTAGCAGTAAAGTCAAAGCTCGGGGCCTCGCTTGACAGTTGAAATTTACACAAGGTTTGGACAGGTCTGTCTTCAACCTCGGTGCTGCAATTAGCAGCTCCTCCTGGCTTCGGTGGCATGGTGACAGACGGATGAAATGAGTACACGCTGCAGGATTAAATAACGAGGAGATGTTATGCCAACAAAATTAACTTGTCCAGCCTCGTTCCTTAGCAACTGCACTATTATTTCAGACATAATAATATTCCTTCCGAAGCCACTGGTTTTTCACACCACTCCCTTCCATTAATTCGAGGCACCATCATTTATTAGTTTAATGAAAAGGATAGAACAGCAAGGAATGAGGCAATAGAGATTTCTAACTGCCCTTCAAATCGCATCAGGCCTGCCCCAGACCAATAGGACTGAATTGGCGACTTGTAAATTGGGGAGCTTATTTAATTTCCCTGCAGATGTAGCTCCTGGGGCGCTGCAAGGGCTTTCCAATGCAGTCCTGCCTTTTATGAAAATGCCATGCATTTGCCAAACCCATCGGGGGCTGCCTGGATAGTCATTGTTCGGGAGCCCGGCCCTGAACGCTGGAATGCAGAACACAATGTCCTTGGAGGAAAATTGCTTGTGTGCAGCAGGAACAAGAGCGGAGCACGTCATTGGCCGGCTGCTGGGAGGGGTGGGAAAGCCCGTAAACTGTGCCCCGTCTAATTGCCAAAGACCCATCCCCTTCTCTCCTGCAGTCTCTCGGGGTGACCAGCAAAGGCCAAGGCTGCGCAGAGCTTGCCCATGGATCGACTCAGTTTCCACGGCCCTGGGTAGCAGGAGTCCCTGAGATCCCATGTCTGGCCCAGAAACTTGGCTTCCTGTCATCCCCTAATCAGATCCAGCCGTGCTCTTGGCTGCCCTTGCCTCTCGTCTTATTTATTGATCACTGTGGGCTCTTGGTCTCAAATGACTTTTTTTTTTTTGTCTCTGCCAGAAATCTCTGCCTGTGAGGTTAACTGTTATTGCTCTGGGCTCGAGGTTAAGAATATATTCAATTTTATCCTTAACAGCAGGGGTTGTTAATCAGGGTTAAGAATTCGGTGGGTCTGAGAACTGGGATCAGAAAATAATTAACCTCTATTTTTGACTCATCTATAGCTAAAATTTGTCGATTCCTTCAATTATGAGAGAAGGTAAGAAAATAAATCCCCGCTTTGCTTGTTCCTTTCATGTACAGTGAAGTGAAGAGGGTGAGAAGGAGAGAAACCCTGGAATTTCCCTGCCTCTCCTGACTCTCGAGTGCTGCTGGCAGAGGGACTTGACGGTGGGCAGAGTCCCTTCATTCAGGAGCAGACACGGAGACGCTGAGCGCGGTGGCACGTCACCAGATCTGCCTTTAGGGGAAGAGGAGGTTTCCCCAGCTGTCAGCAGACAGGCTCAGCTGTCGGCCTCCTTCCAAGACTGCTTCAGCTGGAAAGAAGACCGCCTCCCCATCCCTGCTAGGCACAGCCTGTGTCCAACAACTGATTGGTGCTGGGGTATAAAAGCCCAGCCGCTTGCCCCAACTTGGGACGACTGAAGAGCCACCAGCTTCAGAGCAACCCACAGGACCAGCTGGGGCCTCTATTGCCCTGATTGAAAATCAACACCTCCCTCTACCCTCTCCTGCTCCTTCCCTTCCCCTCCATAGATACTGATCCCAAGAGCACTTCCTAATAAACACTTCATATGCTAATCTCCAATCTGCTTCCTGGGTAACCTAACTTGAAACCGTTGGTGCCAAGAATGGTCCGAGAAAGTAGACATTGGCATGGAACCATGCAACTGGCATTCGGACCCCATCACTAGTGGCAGGGGAAGCCCGGACAGCTCCCGGTGTGGGTAGCAGTGCACCTGTTCACACTGCAGTGGCAAACCGATGGCAGGGAGGCGCCAGCTGGGGCAGTGTATAAGGTATTCGAGAAACATGGGAGAGAGAGCCACTGTGAAGATACTGGAAGACTGTTGGCCATTGCTAAGCTTGATTGGCACTTGAAAAAATAACAAAAAGCTGAGAGTGATTGTCAATTTAAAGCTGTATGTAAAAGCCAGAGGGTCTTCCTGGGAAAATATAAGAAGGCTCCCATCTGCTGCCAAAGAGCGGTGAAAGCTGTATTTCAAACCCAGATTTAACTGCAAAAGTAACCAAGCTCTTAACCTAAGCGTGCCAAGGTCAAGGCCCTTGGGAAAGAATGGGACAGGGACATCTGCGCTAATGTACCCAAAATTTTGATCCAGAAGTGAAGCATAGTCATCCCAACAAAAGTCACGATCTGGTGTCCAGTTTTTGGACCCAAGTCAGTTTTTAGACCCAGAATCCACGGATTAAAGCCGAGCGTAGGTCTCAGGAGGAAGGTCTCGCAAGAGCAGCGCGAGTGTACGTGGCTGCGATTCTCCCGGCCTCCCCCTCAGGGCTCCCACCGCCATTCACTCACCCAACTGTCCACTGAGGGGCGGGACAGCCAGACAGTTCAGACTGTCAGACGCAGGATCAAAGTTGGCACGAGACCTTTTAGAGACCCCAAACTTCATCATGCCCCCCAATTATAGCTGGAGGCATGTGGGAACCAGGTAAGAAATGAACCTCCGGCCAGCTCTGGCTCCCAGTCTGCCCACGGGGCCCCTGGATTCACCTGGCGTTCATTTCTGTGATCCCCAAATAACTAGAGTAAACTCACTTGACAGTATAACCTCCACACCGGGTTCATGGCCTGTGGGGAGAGAGCTATCAGAACAGGGAAGGCCATGGGGAAAACTCCAACACAGCCTCTCCCAGCCAAAGGGGCAAAGCAAAAACAATACTGTATCCCAGAGGGAACAGCACAAATTAACGCCACCTGTATAGACCTACAGGACGCAGAACTGTGATTATTCATAGTCTCCATTTTATTCACAAGTCTGGACCCTGCAAAAACCAGATAGATGCTAGGAGACAGCGAGGTACTGCTCCATACCCTACCGAGTGGCGGCTTCACTTGCAGGTGCTGTGCTGGGTGTGGTGTCTTTGCTATGGAATATTAATGTGGCCTCTGGTGTGTGACATATAGCCTTGGATCAAGCAAATGCATTCCTTTCCATCCCTATTAGAATAAAGGAATCCATTTGCATTCAAGATACATTTACAGCCTTGTTCCAGATCTGTGTTAACCCTCCCAGCTCTCCAGCGTAAAACAGTCCGGAGAGCTTGGCCTGACTTTGTTCCCTTGGCCACAGAGGGCAGGGAGCTGATTGCAGCCCCGTCAGTCTGGAACCACGGGAAAGAGCTAATTCCTCCAAAGAAAATGGGAGTGCCACCAGAGAGGAGGAGCGGGGGCTGAGCAGCCCCCAACACAAACGTCCCCAGAATGATCTCACTACAGGGAAAAGAGCGTCTTCATTCCCTTATTCACTCGCTCTCATGCTCACCTACCCATTTATGCTTTTCGACACTGGCTAGATTCTCTGGGTGGTATGAGGAATGAAGCGTGGTCTCCGTCTCTGGGAACTTACAATTGTCCTAGGGCCAGAAGACAGGCGTGAAAACCATGATAAAACCAGACAGGACGTGGTACGGCCCAAAGACTGGAGCAGCTGTCATCAGTGCCAACAGAAGTCAGCATCCTTTGAGATGTCAACAAAAATTGGCCAAGGGAACAAACTCAGGTCCATCAGATGTCCCTTCCCTGTAATTGTAAGCTGGGTCCCAAGGGCACAAAGAGGTGGCATTCACTCACCCCCACAGTGCTCCCCACTGGACCAACCCTGCTTCAAGGTTATTGCTGTAAGTCTTGGGCAAGATAAGCTCACCTCTCAGCAGCTAAGTTTCTCCATCCTAAACACACACACTAATACTCATCTCTTACAGGGGGGTGTTGATAAAAAGAAATAATGGTGAAGCCCTACCAGGGGCTCAGACACAGTGGGAACTGGACGTCCGTGAGTCCCACGGTCCCTGGCAGTCCAGTGTGGTGCTCCAGGTGGAGCCATGAAATACAAATATAAGTCAGCATCTTTGCCCTGCCTAAGCCTTGGCCAGAACTGAATCTACTGACTGTCTGGCATTGTAAAATCAGGGGGTACGGGGTTGTTTTCAATAAATTGTTTTGCAGGAAAACCTATCAATCAGTGCATATTTGCTATTCTCGTTGGCTGCTTTATTCTTAATGGTGCCTGAAGTAAGCCTGACCCTACATGCACTCACAATGGCATGCCTGGAGAGCTTAAGAAATCACTTACATTTTTCCATGTATAGGACTTCCTTATGCTTTGTATTTCCTTATACTTTTATATATTGTTTTTTAACAATAAGATTAATGATTTATAAATCAGAAAAACAATCAAACTAAGAATTGAAACAAAATCACTGCTGCATGTTCCCACTGTGCCACTAACACAGGCTGTGTGCCCTGGGATAAGATTCACACCCTCTCTGGGCCTCAGTCACTTAATCTATTAAATGAGGGGATTGGACCAGATGCTCCCTGGGGCTCCTTCTGAAGGTCTTGAACCCTACGCGTATTTCAGAGTCTCTACCCCACAGGAACAGGGTGTTTTATTTTGCAGCACGACCAGCCAGGGGGAAACCCTCAATCTTCTCCAAGTCCCTGCAGGCACAGCTGCAGCCAGAATTCTGTAATAGGGGCAGTGACTGTCCTGTCCTAAAGTGACAGGCTACAATCAAATACAGAAATCAACCTTACTGCTGTGACACGGTGACAGGTTTTTGGTTGGTTGGTTGGTTGGTTGGTTTTTTATTATTATTTTTTTTTTTTTTTTGAGACAGAGTCTCACTTTGTTGCCCAGGCTAGAGTGAGTGCCGTGGCGTCAGCCTGGCTCACAGCAACCTCAATCTCCGGGGCTCAGCGATCCTACTGCCTCAGCCTCCCGAGTAGCTGGGACTACAGGCATGCGCCACCATGCCCGGCTAATTTTTTGTATATGTATTTTTAGTTGGTCAATTAATTTATTTCTATTTTTGGTAGAGACGGGGTCTCGCTCAAGCTGGTTTCGAACTCCTGACCTTGAGCAATCCGCCCGCCTCGGCCTCCCAAAGTGCTAGGATTACAGGCGTGAGCCACCGCGCCCGGCCTGGTTTGTTTGTTTTTAAAGACAGTGTCTCACTCTGTTGCCTGGGCAAGTGCCAAGTGCCGTGGCGTCAGCCTAGCTCACAACCTCAAAACTCCTGGGCTCAAGTGATCCTCCTGCTTCAGCCTCTCGAGTAGCTGGGACTACAGGCACTTGCCACCCACCACACCTGGCTAAGTTTTTCTACTTTTACTAGAGACGGGGTCTCGCTCTTGCTCAGGCTGGTCTGGAACTCCTGACCTCAAGCAATCCTCCCTCTTCGGCCTCCCAGTGCTAGGGTTACAAGCGTGAGCCATCACGCCCAGCCAACGTGTGAGGCTTGTGTGCCCCTTTTAGGATCGGTTCCATCAGCCGCAAGTGTCAGGGAGGTGGCCTGTTCACTGTGAGTCTGGTTTGCAGGTGAACTGTTGGTCTACGAGCAGGTGTGCTGACCACAGGGTAAGGATGATGAGTGTCCTTTGAGTGTTAAATAACTCAAAACCAAATCACCCGTAATGAATGGATTCATTAAGACAAACATCCTAAATGCCTTGAGGATGAGCATGAGAAATTGGCACATAAACACATTCTTATCGTGATCTTTCTTTTCTTGGTCCAGGCAGGCTGATTTCTACTCAGGCTTCAGCTGCGGCCCCAGAGGATCATTACCTGCTGATTAGCATAATGAGCACCTGAGCAGTAATGGCCTGATAAATTGCTCATGCACTGGTGTAAGTAGGGCATTCATTCAAACAGCCAAAGCACTCCCGATCCTTCCACTCAAGAGGGAAATAATCAGTAGCAAAGGCGGAAAGATATGAGTCATAAATATTTGAAGGAAGAAAGGAAAGAAGAAGGGAAGGAAGGGGGGAGAGGAAAGAAGGAAAGGGGCGGGGGAAGGAAGGGGGGAGGGGGAAGGGGGAGGGGGAAGGAAGGGGGGAGGGGAAGGAGGGGGGAGGGGAAGGAAGGGGGAGGGGAGAGGAAGGGGGAGGGGGAAGGGGGAGGGGGAAGGAAGGGGGAGGGGAGAGGAAGGGGAAGGGGGAGAGGGAGGGGGAAGGAAGGGGGAGGGGGAAGGAAAGGAAACAAGGAGAGAAGGAAGGAGGGAGAGGTGGAGGGAAGGAAGGAGGGAAGTCCATCTAATGATAGAGTGTCAGACCTCCCTTGAGCAGCATGATCAGAGGGTGTGGGTGTGCTTGGGAGACCCACCTGTGGGTTTAGCTTTGCCTGAGAGCCAGTCTTTGTACAACATGTGCCAGGAGACCAGCTGTCTGGGCATCTAAGGATAGTGGCAGACACAGAGTTAACAGGGACAAAGAGAGAGAGTGATTCAGGACCCCTCCCCCCGTGTTAGGAAACAGCGTGCTTCTTGAGAGGTAGCAGGTGTGATCGGGAAAGAACCTGGGCTTTAGGGCAGCCTGAGTTTGATTCCCAACTTCGCCACTGACTCACAAGCTGTGTGGTCTCGGGCAAGCTACCTAATCTCTCTGCGACTTAACTTCCTGACCCCAAAGTGCAGGATATGTAGATTGCAAATGGCCACAAATATCTTGTGTTAATAGCTCCTGTCATTAGGAGGCTGGCCTATTTCCCCGCCCCTTGAATCTGGGCTGCCATATGGCTCATTGTGACCAATAGAACACGGTAGAGGGGACACCGTGTGAGTCCCCAGCCTAGGCCATGAGAGATTGAGTAGCTTCTGCTCCCTGTCTTGGCATGTTGCCACCCGGTAGCCTGCGGGAGGAGGAGAGGCCACGTGGAGAGGTGAGCGGTTCTAGCCCAGGGTCCCTAAAGCAGCAGCGCTAGACTTGCAAAGCGAGGTCACCCTAGGCGACCAGCCCCAGCCACCCGCCAGCAGATGGAAACCAGCTGAGCCAGCCAGGACCCAGCTGACCTACCCAACCGTAAGAAATCATATTTTTGTTGTTTTAAGCCACTGTGTTGTGGGGTGGTTTGTTATGCAGCAAAAGCTAGCAGATACATGGGCAATCACAGTTCCCCCTCATGGGGCTTCCACCTACCGACCCATCTCCCTGGCGAGCTGTAAGACACCTGGCATGTAGCCAAGTTTCGATAAAATGTAGCTATAACTATTATTGCTATTAAATATTATTATTGTTAGTCATCATTATTATCATGTCCACTATGTGGTGCGGGACACTGTGCCTTGAAGGGGCTTTGGGACCGCCTAGGTCTGGATTCAAATCCCAGCACCACTCATGGACTTTTAGCAAATCGCTTCTCTGAGCTTCAGTTTCTGCGTCTGTAGCACCCGGTGCCGGTGTTGGCCCCGCGCTGCCGTGGGCGCTGAAGATGCACGGGGTGGGAAGGGACACTGCTGCCACCCCCGTGCTGCCTTCACAGACCAAGGGCAGCAGGACCCCGAGCACCTGCTGTGTGCGCCCACCAAGCCCTCCAAGCCGCTCCCCAGGACCTGGAGAGCCTGGGGCACCGGGGAGGCCCCCGTGGGGCTTGCATCTCCCCTCAGGGGACCTCAGCTCTCCACAGAAGCGGGACTGGGGAATGCCGGGAAGGAGACTCTATCTTACGAATTTGAGGCACCTGAGAAGCATCTCCTCCTCCCCCCCCTTTCCCCCCCATTCCCCCCCACCTGGACCGATTCAGGGCTGGAATTCCGGTTCAACAACTCAGGCAAGTGTCTCCTAGCAAGACTGTTAGTTTAACATGTCCACTGGGTCAACTCTGTTTTTGAAATGGCTCCCAAACACCATTGTGAAAATGTACAATTGCACACCGAGAATTTCTCATCTGGCAGGTCTCGGTAGGGACTGGGTAGAAACCCAGATTCCTAAAAGGCCGTGTACATAGTTCTAACGCACGGTCAGGCTCAGGACCCCTCAATCGATTCTAACTGGACAACGGCATCTGCATTTTGAAGCGAGTCGCTTAACTCATTTGCTTTGGCTATTTGAAAAGTGATATAATCCATAACTTCACAAATGGGTACAAAGGGAAGTTCTGTCTGAAAAGCTAGACAGGAAACCCAGACAGCACCATGAGGACTTTCAGAGGCAACGCTGGGGGCTCAGTAGGAACCCCCCAGGCAAAAGCGCGGGCGGTGTCAGGAGGCACTGTCCTTGCTGTCACAGCGCCCTTGGCCCAGCCCGGCTCATGGCAGGGAAGAGCTCATGGCTGGCCCAGGGCAGAGGCAGAGAAAAAGGAGAGTCCTCCCTGGGCCCCTAACCCTAAAGCACAGCCTGGGGTGGTGGGCCCCAACCTGGAGCCAGAGGACCCAGGTGGGAATCCCAGGCCCCCCGGCCAGTAGCAGTGCCACCTGAGTAAGTCACTCCCCTCGCCCCACCCACGCCCCACACGGGGAGAACACCTGCCCTGCTACCCCAGCACTGTGTGGGCATCGGATACATTTGTTTATTCAACAAAAATGTCTGGGAGGTGCCAGAAAGCAGGTGTGGCTGCCACCCCATGCAGCTCCCGTCTCAGGGAGAAGATGAACAAACAAAGGTGTCGTGAGGAACCGTGAGGAGTGCCCTGAGGAGAGCAGGGAGGGCAAAGCTGAAGGACAGAGGCCGGGCCACTGTAAATGAGGTGGGCAGAGGGGGCTCCTCCGGGGAGGTGACATTGTAGCTGAGACCGGAAGGAAGAGCTCTCTCCCTCCAGGAGAAGAGCCAGGGAGGAGGGGCCCAGCCAGAGGCCCCGAGTACGCAGCGGGCGTGACCATAGACAGGATTCTGGAAGCACCAGGCCAAACTTAGGACTAAGCTTCCAGGGCTCCTAAGAAGAGGAGAGCCAGGGGTCACCTGAGGGTTATCCCTTAGGGAACCACCACAGTCATTCTTAGCCACAGTCCCGGGCCTGGTGAGACTCCAACGTGACAATCCCTCGAAAGGAAGGAGGTTGACTTTGGTGGCTTCTCCTCAGAAAACTTCAGGTCCAGACGCCCTAAGCGAGGAAGAGTACCCGGCAGGCGCACGCTCACCCCTGGCCTTCAGGGAACGCTGACCAAACGTGCAGTAGCAAATGCCCAAGCCACGGCCAGTGGTCTGCACTGGGGAGTTTGGGGACAGCTCAGGTAACTTCGACTCCCCCTCTTATCATCTGAAAGAATTAATGTGATAAAAAAGAGAAAACTTAGAGCAGTTAGGCCCGTCGTGCATCAACATGCGGTATCTTCACGTTATTTCGCATCTGTATTCATGGCCTGTGAGCCTCTGCACGTTATGACTGCCTATGACATTTGTAAAAAAATGAACTAACTGCAACTCTGTGGCAGTATCTGCTGCGACGCAGCCGGTGACTCATCAAACGTGACTCACGCCAGCTGGCAAGGGTGGGCGCCGCCGGCGAGCCGCGCTCACTCAGGCCCGGCTCCCTTTCATTTCTCCCTCGAATATGAAAGGAGACCTGAAGATAGACCTGAAGACGACGCTGCCCGTGGGCTTGTGGCAGTCACTGCAGGCTGGGTGACCCGTGCCCATTATAGACCTCCCATTTCAGAGATGTCAAAGGGTTTCTTCGCCAGTATTCCCTGCAGGTGGGGGGATGTCGCCCAGTTCTGGCCAATGAGGCATGAAAGGGGTCTCTGAGAAGCCTCTGCCTTCCTGCATGGAGGGAGGGCCACCCTGCTTCCCCTTCCCCCTCCTTCTTGCCTTGGATGTGGGTGAGTCTGGGGTTTCGGCAGCCATTTTGAAGACATGAGGTAACAGGATGGGGATAAAGGTGAACCAGCAAAGGATGGATGGAGGCAAAAGATAGAAAAGTCCTAAGTCCTCAGTGACGTCATTGAGCTCTGGACCAACCTGAAAACCACCCGCCTGCACACTTCTTTTTAAGTCAGATAATAAAGGTCCTTAGGATTTGTGCCTCATGGTTAGTTGGGTATTCGGTTACTTCCTCGGAAAGCGCTCCTGATTGCTGTAGGTATTTAGCACCTATGCATAGATCCCGCGTGCTACCTTCCCTCCCCAATGCGAATAGGAAAACGTTAACCAGATAAGACATTCAGATATCTGATGCTAATTTTTCTGTAGGGCCCTTTCCTACCTGTCTCCTCTCCACTCTCACTGTAACCGTCCCAGTTCTGGTCCTTATTCTCTCTCTTCTGGACCATGGCGATGATTCTCTCACTCATCCATCCCTCTGTTTCCTGTCACCCCATTCCACACTGTCCCTGTTGTCAGAGTTAGGTCCTAGAAATTCTTGAACAAGTCCTTTATCTCCCACTCATTATAAACCTTCAATGGCTCCCTATTGCCTCCCAGAAAGGGCCAGACTCAAGTTAGATCGAATCAGGGTAGGATAGTGCAGTAGTTAGGGACACAGGCTTTGGGGTCCAAGTCCCAGCTCCACCGCCTACCATTTGTCACACTTTTACTTGATTTCCCTAAATGTCTGCTTTCCTATCTGTAAAATGAGGATAATACTGGGAATGCCTACTTCCTAATGTGTTGATGTAAGGTACTTAGAACCGTACTTAACATACAGTAGGAATTCAATAAATTTAACTGATGTTATTATTCTTATTATTATTTTAGAGCCAGGGTCTCATTCTGTGGCCCAGGCTAGAGTACATGGTCACAGCTCACTGCAGCTTCAAACTCCCGGGCTCAAGGGATCCTCCTGCCTCAGCCTCCCAAGTAGCTGGATTATAGATGTGTGTCACCATACCCGGCTATTTTTTTTTATTTTTTGTAGCAACAGGGTCTCACTTTGTTGCATAGGCGGGTCTTGAACTCCTGGCCTCAATCAATCCTCTTGCCTTAGCCTCCCAAAGTGCTGGGATTACAGGCGTGAGCCACTGTGCCCAGCCTTAACTGGTAGTGTTAGTCTTCCCGAACCTAGCTTCAGCCAGCCTTTCACTACTGTCTCTCGCAAGCACAGCCTGCACTCCCTCCAGTGGGCAGCACCCTTTTCTGCCTTTGTTCCAGCCTTCCTTGCCCAGAGCACCCTTTCCTGCCACTACCGCTTCATCATTTAAAATCCCAGACATCCTTCAAAGCCTGGCCCAAATGTCATCCAGAAGGCTGCCTCCGTGAAGCCTTCTCCAAGGTCGTGCGTGAATAGGCCTTAGCATGGCACTTCTTACTGACACTCAGGTGTGTCTGGGAGTGCTCTAGTTTCTTGTGGACTGACTTTTCCCACAGGCTCCCTCTCTCTGGGGACACGTGGGGCTATCCCAGAGTGACAGACTACATACAGCCCAGTGCAGAATCAGCTGGCTCTGTCCCTCCACCTGAGGCTGCTGCTCATCTGGAAGTGGTCTTCTCTAAGTGACTCTGTGGTTGGAGTTTCAGCAGCTCCTCCCCCCACTCCTGTCTCCAGATTGATCCAGATGGAGGGATGGTAACAGCTAACAGCTCCTCTGCTTCTAGTAGCTACTGGTTACTGTGCCATCCCTCGTATTTCTCTGCACCACACCCCCACCTTTGTGAGCATCCCTTTGTTAGTAAACCCTCCTCAGTGGTGTTAGGCTCCTGGCTGAAACCCTCACCTGTGGTCATGTAAGGTGATGTATTAAGATATTAAGTATGAAATGTCTGATTTCCTTAAGTACTAAGTTTGACAGTTGATCTCTCTGATGTTTCACTTTGACACTTCTTGTTTTATTTTTTTGGTGAAAGTACATCCTCTGTCTTTCAAATGCATGTTTTGACTTGTGAATATCTTTCATATTTCTTAGAGCAATTTTGTGAAACCATGAATAAGTTGAAAATTCATGTTATTTTTGAATATGAGTTCTGTCGTGGAACCGGTGCAGCTCAGACAGCTTGAAACATCAGCAAAGTGTCTGGGAAGGATGTGGCTAATGAACACATAGCATGTTGATGGTTTGAGAAGTTCCATTCTAGTGATTTTAATCTTGAAAATGAGCCATGTAGGCAACCTGAGACCAAGGTGGATGTTGATGAGCTGAAAGCTGGGAGTGGAAGCAAATCCATCTCAACCTACATGTGCATTAGCAGCAAGGTTTGAAGTCACTATTCCACCAATATTAGACCATTTGAAACAAATCGGCAAGGTAAAGAAGCTGGATAGATGGGGTCCGCATGAATTAAACGAGCATCAGAAGAGAAGTTGTCTCGAAGCTTGCCTATCTTTGCTGTTAAAACATAAAGGCGAACCATTTCCATACCAAACTGTGACATGTGATGAAAAATGGATTCGTTTTGACAATTGCAAGCATTTGACACAATGGTTGGATAAAGATGGAGTGCTGAAACGCAGTGCAAAACTGAATATTCATCCAAAAAATCAAATGGCGTCTGCTTGGTGGTCCAGGGCTGGAATTATCCACTATAGCTTCAGGAAACCTGGTCAATCAATTGCAGCGGATGTCTACTGCAACCAATTGGACAAAATGATGAGGATGTTTGTGATTAAGCAGCCAAGATTGATCAATAGAGACAGGCCAATCCTCTTGCAAGACAAAGCTCAACTGAATGTCACACAGACAATGCTGCTCAAACTACAGAAGCTGGACTTGGAAACTCCCTGTCATGCACTGTATTCGCCAGACCTTGCACCAACTATCACTTCTTCCAGGCTTTGGACCACTTCTTGCAAAGAAAAATATTCAGTTCTCAACAAGCTGTGGAAAATGCCTTCAGCAATTTCATTGCACTCACTCTTCAGGCTTCTTGGCTGCTGGCATACACTAGCTACTGTTAAGATGGCAAAACTAAGTGCTCTGGTTTTCCAGCTGTGACTGCTCTTGAGTCCTCTTTCTAATAATGAAGAGGTCGGTGTGCCCCAGCATTTGCCCTGCAAAGGGCAGTGACCGCAGAAGGACGGTCTCCTTGCAGGAACCTGTTTGTGGCCGGGCCACATTACCTGTCTGCCCTAGAGCATATTATGCTGCAGCATTGGGCCTCCTGCCCAGGGGACCAGGCTGACCTTCTAGGGTGAAGACCCAGAGGTCATTGTGGTGTTCTGGGCTAGGGAGAAAAGCCCAGTGCCTGACTTCTAACTAGAGCTCAAACCTGGAGTTGTTATTTAATTTTTCCAGCTCAAAAGGATTTTTTCATTGCAATAACAAGGGTGGGTGGGGGATGTAGGAATGGCTTTCCATTCCTCATTGGATGTCTTTCCAGGGTGAGGAGATGAGTTCTGGGACTAGGGGACTTAGTCGTCAGCAAGTCAGGAAGAGGATTTTGTGAGAGCTGAGGGAGGGGGAAAGGAGGCAGGGCATGCTTAAAGGCAGAGACTGTTTGTCCTTTGCTTTTTCAGGCTCAGGTTTCTTTACTCCAGTACCAAACATCAAAATGAAACACATTTGACCTTTCGTTGTGAGGTCCCTCTTGAGAGCTCTCTGTGAGATTTATCAGCTTAAGGGCCCTATGGAGATTCTATCCAAACTTCTATATCCACCTAGGCCTGGAGATTGTGTTAAACACTCATCGTGTGAGCTCTGAGACCCCCCCTGGGCAGGAAATACAGTGAGCTGCAGCCCTCCCTAAGCTGGTGCAGCCTGCCCCCGAGATTCAACTAGCCAGGTTTCTCTTCACCGTTCTCCACTTTATAAAGACCGACCAGAAGACTGATGCTTGGATCCCACCACCTCCCCTCACTGGTGCAGAAGGGGCTTCAGAGAGAAGATATTTTGTAGATATGGAAAAGTAGCAGAAAAAGGTGTAGCAGAGAAATAGAGAGGGAAATGAGAATTGAATTGAATAGCAGAGAAAAACAAACCAAAACCCATTATAAGTGTGCACACTTAGTTTTCACAAATAAGGCTTTCTTCTTCCAAGACTGATTGGGAATGCACAGTCTTTCAACAAATCAAGATTGCAACCCTCATCCAATCCAAATAAATATTTTACATTTCTAACATCTGTATATTAGTGTGTCTCACTTTGCAGGATAAATGGGTCCCTGAAAAGTTGTACAATAAATCTGTTTTTAAATGGTATTTTAGATGTATCAGAAAATCATGTTGATGACTGTCATGAATATTTTAGAATCCTCTTTATTTTATTTATAGACCCACGTGTTGAATGCTTTCAGGGCTTCCCAAGGTATATGTGAGAAATGGGTGATAAAATGCTAACATTTAAATAATTATGCAGATTCACGATTGTACAGGAATTAAGCATAACGTTCTCTGCTCTCACTTTGATGGACCTGTGGACTTAGGCACATGCAGTCTCGGCAGCACAGAGCTTGGTGCCATATATTGAAGTGCTGACATTAGTGAGGTTGGGGCAGGGGGTCACAGAAGACCCCAAATAAATAGTTCATCTTTGGAATTAGTTGGAATTGGCAAATCTAGGTTGAGTAGCATGTTGTCCTTGATAGGATTTATCTTGCTTTGACCCTGGCCATCCTGAGATTGTATAGTTACCCCACATGTGTAACTGGCTTGGTTTATTAATCCCAGGGTTGAAGACTGCAACTGATTTAATATTTATTGAACACGCGCAACGTGTCAGACACAGTACGAGCCCCAGCCTGAGGGGCTTTGCATGGAGACGCAGCAACTCATGCATCTTACACACATAGCAAAGACATCAGTGCAGGGAGGTAACTCATTCAAGGACCTGCCTTGAGAAACAAAGATGCTGCTGACCTCTCATCTCTGAGGGATGGGTCCTGTGTTCACTGCCAGATCTATCCACACTCTTGCCCGGGTCCCCTTGAGGTCAATCTTGTGCCTCGCATTTGAAACATTACTAGACATACAAGGATGCAAACCACAGGACAGAGGTGGTTGATGAGCCTACCTGGGAAAATAAACCTGGAACTTGGCTATCCTGGCCAAAGAGCAGACTGAAAATTCCCAAGAATGACAGATCAAAAAGGTTACATCAATTGGAACATGGTTACCTTAGCGGCTCTCACAGTTGCTATTTCCAGGTAGGTAACTGTTGCTAACACACATTGAAAACACTCCTCTGCCGATTTAGTGAGATAAATGTATTGATCAGCTGCCAAAAGTGAGACCTGGTGCCAATGCTTGCAAAGAGGATGACAGAGCTCCGTTAGCCTTGGGAAGGGCTGCTGCCAAGTACCAAGTTGGCTCAGTTCCCAGCTCTACTGCCTGTGTGGCTCCTTGCAGCAAGAGGCCTGGGAACACATCTTAGCTGCTTGATATTAACCAAAATGAATTATTAAATAAATTTTCTACCTACAATCCAATGCATATTTCTCTGGGACTCACCTCTGAATTTTGTAGAAATTGGTTTGATTTATAAACTAGCCCCAAATAGATTTCAGATGTCATAAGAATTAATTGCTGTTTAATTGCCACTCTTCATAATTTGTACAGATGTTTATAAGCACAACCTAATTCTACAACCTCTTTGTGCTCTTTATAAAGTACAAATAAATGTTTAAAACTTTAATTTTAAAGGTAGGCATGACAGAAACTAGTGACAGCTTTTCTAGTAATTAATGGGGATACTTTTTTCTCACAATCGCTACAGTCTTAAATCAAGATAATCAGGGAGCACTTTAGTTTTTCAAACACCTTGACAACTAAGATTTAAAATAATTGATGGTATATAACTTTATAATGCAATTGACCTAAAGTTGGACGATGTTTCTTCTAACCTGATTGAACTACTCACACAGACATAGGAAATGTGTAAGGAAACTGGAGTGAATCTCTGTAAATTCTGATTACAATGATTTGTCTTTATGTGATTGATCAAGTATTGTCTGAAGACTAGAGTATAACATGTAACTCACTGTCAAATTCAACTCCAGATTCTTAACATCTTCAACAGGTGCAATTGAAGCTTCACTTCTCAGATTCATTAGAAAGAGGATAATTCTTGAGGTGCTTAATCCTGGATGCACATTAAAGTCACCTTAAGCACTTTGAAAAATACTGATACCCAGGCCATCTTGACTCAATTAGACTCTCCTGGTGGAGGGCCTGGACATCTTTTTTTTTTTAAGTTCTCCAGATGATTCTAAGAGCAGCCAGGGCTGATAAGCAGTGATTTAAACCTTCCAAAAAAGAGACCACAATGAATCAGATTCCTCCCCAACTAAGCCATCTCCTTCCCCTACCCTCTATGTCCTCCACACATACCCATCAAAAAATGCTCTAAGGAAATGTGGACTGTCTGGCCTTGAGCCTCCTAAGTAATAAAGCTGCTGGGAGCACAAGCGCCTGTCCCTGGGGTCCCTGGAAGATGAACTCATTTGGGGCAGCGGCAATAATGCCCTAACACAATGCTGCTGGGTTGGCTGCGTTATAAGTGCACAGGCTCTTTGTTCTCCAATCCATGCATGAGTCCATTTAGCGCCATTGCCAGGGGTAATTTGCATCTCCCATCTTCACCTGCTTTTTCCTTTTTCCCAAGCCAGGCTTTTCTAGCCCTTCTTCACATGCTAAAAGTCTAGGCCTGCACCTACTAAAGAACCCTACTGCTAACTAGCCCAACCAAGTGGTTGTTGACATGAGTGTAATAGGATTTAACCCTTGTCTTCCCCATATAGTCTCTCTTTCCTTTCCTTTTAGGGCACACTTTAGTGAGTGAATGAGCTCACGTCTGAGACTAAGAGAAGCAGGAGGAGGGAAACAGTGATTCTTGTGTTTAGGGAGCTGGGGAAGAAGAACCAGCACAGTACAGATGGTGATTGAGTCGCCAGACACAGGGGCTGATCTGACAGCTGCACGTTCTGTGTCATTTCCCACGGCTCCTGACCTCACTGCCCCACTGGCTGCTCCAACACTCAGTGTGGAGACCCTTGTCCCAGCGCACTTGTCCTCAATTACAGAACTCTCAGGAGGTTACCGTGATGATTATCAGCCTGGTGTCATGCTCAACAGCCTTCACCTGTTCCCTTGACCCTAGAAGTAATTAGTGTTCCATCTACACATCTTGTGGGTGGCAGTTTCTGTTCTGTCCTTAAGTAAACTTCTCCCAGTCCTTGTACTCTGGGTTGATCATATTCCAAGTATCACTACAGAGCAGGTGCTGAGCAGTCAGATGACAGCTGTTGATCTGTTGCAATGAGCAATTAGGGGATGCAAGAGAATGGCACACGGTTTACATAGAGTATTCAGAAAATCAAATATTTGAGTGCCTGCCTTGTGGCAAACACTGGGTGTGTACACACACACACACACACACACACACACACAGAGGATGTCTGTCCTTATGTACAGTTACTTGTCATCTTAAGTGCATTGGGCCTTTTCATCTTTATCTATTTCTACTTATCTGTCTCTTCATTGGCCAATTATTCTCACCATTTTAAAATATTAATAGTAGTTGGGGAGTAAGGTGGAGGGAAAACAAAAGCAAGACCTTTTGAAAGGTGGCTTGTAGGTGGTTTCGTACTATAAATTCAAGTGGTTTTAAAACTAAAACTCTTTGGTATATAAAGGTCTCGTTCGGGAAATGCTGGAATCCTAGATGTAGATTTGTAATACACGTTTACCTGAAATCCTAGAAATTCAGGGGTTCAAATTGACTATGCAATATCAGGTATTATATCTCACCTGGATCTTTGTAAAAAGGCAAACGGAAAAGCCATACCAAGCCCAACGGGGTCACTGGAAATCCCACTCACACCGTTCTTTCATCTTACTGCTGAGCAAGAGGAAAGGGAAGCAAAGAGACAAGCACGGCTCTCGGAGACTTTCCTGAACCAAGAGGAAGAGGTTTGTTTGGCCTTCAAGGGCATAAGGAAGAAACAATAAATCCTCCTCCCTCTCCCTGGCCTCCTCCAAGAAAAGAACAAGACGCTCAGCAAAGCCCACTTAACATTACACAAACACACAAGACAAGGTAGAGAGCTGGACGAGAGGGCCGGGCTGGGAATGCTGCCCCGTGTTGGCTTAGCTCTGGTGCTGGGCACCTGCTCTCCAGTCCGACCGCGGGTGGCACCCACGGAGGCCAGTGGACATGCAGCTGCTCCACCAGGGCCTGGCTCAGGGGCATCAGATGACCACGCTGACAGTCACGCTCTGGCCATGCGGCACGATCTTGCGGGGCCAAGCGAGCAGGAGCTTGCGTAGCTCCTCGCGGAAGCTGTCGTGCAGCCAGGCGTAGATGAAGGGGTTGTAGCAGGCCGAGCTCATGGCGAGCCAGTGGCAGAGCAGCTGCACCAGCCCAAAGGCGTACGGGTCGATGGCGCGCGGGTCGAGGTCCCGCAGCAGGTTGAAGACGTGCAGCGGCAGCCAGCAGACGGCGAACACCACCACGACCACCACCAGCAAGCAGAAGGTGCGGCGGCGCCGCGCGCGGTCCCAGTCGGCCTGGCTCTGGGTCACGCAGCCGGGCACCACGCGGTTCCGGAGCTTCACCGACACGCGGACGTAGGACAGGAGGATGACCAGCAGAGGGAGCAGGTAGGTGAAGAGCAGCAGCCCCCCGGCGTAGAGCTGGCGCTGGCGCTCCTGCGAGCCCCAGAACTCCTCGCAGAGGCGCACGTCGTGCGGCTTGAGCTCGACGTGGTAGGTGTGCACGGCGGCGGGCAGCGCCAGCACCGCGGACAGCGCCCAGATGGCCAGCACTGCGTAGGCGCTGAGGCGCAGCGAGATGCGCCGGCGCAGCGGGTGCACCAGCACGACGTAGCGGTCCACGGCGATGGTGGTGAGCGTGAACACCGACACGTACACGGTGACCGGCTGCAGGAAGAAGACCAGGTGGCACAGGCCGCCGCCGAACACCCAGCCGCGCGGCTCGAAGGCGTAGGCCAGCGTGAGCGGCACGCAGGCGGCGCACATGAGCACGTCGGACAAGGCCAGGTTGCCGATGAGGAAGTTGGTCACGTTGTGCAGCCGGCGCACCCGCGCGATCACCAGCACCAGCAGGCAGTTGCCCACCAGCCCCACGACCACCACGACGCTGTAGAGCAGCACGATCAGCCCCTTCAGCTGGTGCACCAGCTGCAGGCTCTGGAAGGGCGTGAGGGCCTGAGCCTCGGGGCCAGCCACCGACCCGTTGCCCGCCGACGCCTCTGCGCTCTGGTTGGCCGCAGTTGTGACCGCAGGCGGCAGCCCGGAAAGCAATTCCGGGCCCCCGGGGCCCCGAGTGGGCCGTGAGGCCATGGCCACCTGTCCAAAGATAACCAAAGTTCATCACTTCCCATTCTCTGTCCGCCCTCCACCAACCGCGTCCCTCCCCCGTCACCCAAGTCCTCGCTTTGGAATAACTGGCCCCAGAACGACAGCAAAAGCAATAAAAAGTGCTGACCTCCCACCTCTGTACGAGAAACATACGCAAGGTTAGACATGCACGGGTTATTTAAACACCTCCTACTGAATTTACAGCCCTCGCAGTCCACAGGGGCCAGCCCCAGGAGCGCGGTCCTACCTGCGAGCCGGCTTTGGCCGGCGGGAAAGCGCCGGGGAGGAAAGGGCAGAATTCTTTCTGTCCACAGCTGTCCTCCGCCCGCGACGGCGGCCCAGGCTTCTCGCTTGTCCGCGGGAGCTGAACGGATGCAAGGGTTCCCAGCGGGCCAGCAGCCTTTGAGGAAGACGGGGAGCGCCTCCCCTCCGCCCCGCCCCCCACTCCAGCGCTCCCATGTATGGAAAGTGGGGGCGGAGCGCGGCCGGCTCGGTGCTTAGAGCACTAGTGAGGAGGACAATGTGGGGAGGATGGAACCCAAACAGGGAGGAGGGGCTGGCAAACCTGGGCCAGAGCAGCGAGGGGAGCGTCTCACTGCGGGAGCTTGCAGCGCCCCAGAGAGTCGCGCTCTGAGGAGCGCAGTGGAGGAGGGCGGAGGACAGGCGTGAAGCGCCAGGCTGTCGCGACAACCCGGTGCAGTCTCAAGAGGGCAGGTGCAGGGGAGAAAGTAGGAGTGGGGGGTTGAGATGCATCAAGAGGTGTAGGGGAGACGGCGGGACCCGTGTTTAAGCGCTGGATCTCTACCGGCTACCGCAGACAGAGTCACTAGAGGGTTTGGGCAGGGATTTAAAATATAAAATATACAGCCTGGAGGTCGTCGCGGGCCTTCGTGCCCTCACCCTCCCGCGGAAGCACCAAGACCTTTGCGGAGGCTGCGGTGCCTTCGCGGCCGACGGGGCCGGCCTGGCCTAGGAAGGGTTCAGCACCACGGACAGCTCCCGCCGGTCCTGCCACGTGGCGCGGGGCTGCCGTGGGGAGGGGCAGAGGACAACGGTTAAGGAATTCCTGCCACTCTCTGGGTCTGAGGCATTCGGGGAAGGGACGTGGCCCGGTTCAAAGGGCTGCCTCTCCGCCTGCTTTCTAGGCTGAGGCTTCTGACTCCTAGAGGAGTAGGGTGGAGTGGAGGCAGATCAGCCGGAGTCTCTGGGGATCACAGAGTCGTGACTTTTGCTTCTCTTGCGGGTCACCGTAGTGCCAAGGACTTTACCTCCCTGAGTCAGAAAATGCAGCCCTCCTGCCGGTCACCCTACACAGATGCACTTCACTATCCGCCCCTGCTACTCGCCTGCTCACCTGTCTCCCTGGCACTTTCTTTCTAAGCTACCACCCGCCAGGCGGGACCTGCCTGACTCTCCCAGCACAGGATCTAAGTTCTCCGACTGGGACTCTATCCTCTCCCTCCTTTAATAAACACTCAGAGGCCTCCTCACCTCATTTTAGGATTGAAATATTTGTACTAATAATTGCAGGAATGCAGCTAGGATGACAAAGAGGACAAACATTTGAGCTTGGAAATTTCATAAAATCTTTAGAAGTATTAAGTCTGCATTGAAATGTAAATTAACCTGGGCAGGGAAGGCAGAAGCCAGAGGGGAAAGGCGGTTTGTAACCTCCCTCCTTAGATGCTATCTCCTCCCTCAGCCTCTTCTTTCCTTTTTCTAGAGGATGGAGCTTCATTGTCCCCTCTCGGGTAGTAATCCCTTGTACTTTGTCCTCTGTGGCTACAGAAATCCTGTTAGACTGTAAAGAAGCAACATATTATTCCACCCTCCAAATTCAAATGAATCACTCATACAAGACGAAAAGTCAACATTGGAACAAAAGCAATCAATTTTATGCACCCATATCTATCCTAAACTTACACTCCCTGAGTTACAATCAATTTCGCTAAAAGCAGTATGATATTTTTTCAAAACTACACAGCTCCAAATAGGATACAATCTGTGGCTGTCTAATCCCTTACCCAGTAATTTTTCTCATCACATTCACCAGCAGGGTTGTATATACCCAAGAGCAGAGGTACTCTTTTGTTTCTAAATATCTCAAGCAGAAGAAAACTGTGGTAAAGTAGATTTAAAAAGGATTTGGGATGTACTTAGACCTCACAGCTAGAGCCATTATTCTGGTCAATATCATTATATTGATCAATTATCACATACAGTAGTAAAAGTAATAATAAAACAGCATTGTCAATAACTAAAGGCCATGCAAATATCAGTATTTGATGGTTCAATATTGGGTTTGATATTCCAGAGAAGAGAGTTGATCATTTGCCAAGTTCCAAAGAAAGTCTGGCAAGGGTTTTAGTGTTATCAATATTTGCAAGGTGGAAAGAAAATGAACATCTTAGAATAGAACAGTCCACATTAGATCTTCATTCCCTCTTGTCCTCACTGGAGATAAGGCTAGTCCCTCTCCCAGCCAGCACATCATGATTAAATCACAGTAATGTTCACCCTTTCCTGTCCTAACAGGGCTCCAGAAACCTGAAAGGGCATAAATAAACAAAAAGGATTTGGGACAAATGAAGAAAAGATACCATTTCATACAGTAGACAGTAAACCAAGGGATTTTATTACCTCCCATTCCCCAAAAGCTTTCAACGGCCCATCAACCCAAGGCCACACCCTTCAGCATGGCATTTCCAATCAGCCTGCACTCCCATTCTGACCCTCCCTCATTTTTGTGGTCTGACTTCCCCCCTCTGTCCATTTTATTCCTTATCTCAAGCCAGCCTTTGCTGCATGCTGACATACCCCCACCATTCCTGTCCAATTCCAATCTTAGGGTTTGCTTTCTTCCTCCAGAAAGTCAGTTGCTTCATCCACACTCATCTCTTCATGTCTGCATTCTTCATATCCTACAAGACCCAGTTCAAATATTACTCTTTTCTCAAAGAATTCTCCATTTTATAATCTTTCTGTTCTTTATTACTTTCTACCTTTCAAATTGCATAAGTGTTTAACTTCCCTGCCTTCATCAACCCTGACTTTAAACTCTTTATGGACAGGAGCCAATGTCTTGAAGCATTTTTATACCTATGATATGCCATGAACCAAGCAGATACCCAATGCTTGTCTGTTTCATTGAATGAATAAAAATAGCCTCCATCTATTAAGACTTTATGCATGCCAGGCATTGTGCTAAGTATTTCACAGGAATTGTCTCATTCGATGCCTTCAAAACTATTATACCCATTTTACAGATCAGGAAACTGGCTCATCAAGGTTAAGTAACTAAGCACAATGGCACAGCTAATAAGCAGGGGGGCTAGGAATGAATGACAGATGCACCTGCACAGACTGAAAATGCAAGCAGGTTCAAATGGGACTGAATAAATATAGGGACCCTCCCAATGGTTTATTGAAAAAAGCTCTAAAAATTTTGGCTATAACTCTAACCTTCTCATGTTTAAATTAAATAGATCTTTGTGCCTCACTCAAAATGTTCCTTGCTTCTATCCCATGTTGAAGACAAAACCTTGGACTGTATGAACTTGAGAGGATGGTCTTTGCTAACGATGGCAACAGGCAACATGGTGTGGAAAACAGGTTAGGGTCCAGGAAGCTTGGTTAAAGGGATTTGAAGATTTGATGCCAACAAAGTTCATGCTGATATGTGGTAGTCAGCCCAAACATAGAGGAAACCACTAGAGATGGTTTTTAATTCCTGGTAGAAAGGGAGCAATTGTCTGAAACTTGTTTATGTCCAGCCAGTCACAGGGCAGAAGCTTCCCCAGAAGTGAGTTTTGTCTTCTAAGCCTGCCCTGTATGTTCCAAGAGCCAGACACCCCCTTGGCATCTCAGGCTGAGCAATGCTCCAGCCCGAGAAGCCTCTCCAACTCCCCGCCTGGCCATGGCACAGGTGGCCACCTGGGGCAGAGCAGCCTGTGACAGGCAGCGTAAGAACGGACATGACACCTCATACAAAAGTGATGAAAACCCCATGTGTTTCTGTTAGATGACTGTGAGCAAGCACTTCTCATCACAGACTCCAGACATACTAATTATCACCTCCAGCCCGGTTATGCCCACACTGGTCATGTCTCAACGGCCCCGCCTAGCTTTTCCCAAACACGCAGTGAAGGCTTAAAATCTACTATTCTGACCAGAAATGGTCTTTCTTTGGCTGGGCTTTTCTTTCTATCCTGTATAAATAAAAAGTGAGTCCCCCATGGCCTGTGTGCGCTAACCCAGAGGCGTCCTCTATGTGGGGTGTCCGTCTTTGCTTCTGCCCCATTTCAATTGGGGTCCACATGGGGTCCCGACCTTTGGGGCTGGAAACCTAAGCAAACGCTGGGCTTTCTCTAGCCAAGCCAGTGTGAAAGCTCTTGACTATTCCCTTAATGCTGGAAGGCAGGAGGCACAGGACTTTTCTAGAAAGAAAATTTAGTCCCAAATGATCTTGCCCACAGGAAGTTAAGAGGATGGAATAAAACAGCCCTTTATTTTTCACACGTGTCGCCTGTCAAACTATGCTTGTTTCAGGCAGACTTTGCATGGATTCCAGAGAATCTCTAGGGGACAGAGGTGACTATTCCTGACATGGCCTCAGAGTAGAAAATCTACAAGACAAAAGTATCTTTATTTTATAATATGGACTCCCTGCAATAGCATAATTTTGTGACTAGACCAGCAAAGTCTTGACTCTTCTCTCCCTTCAGTTGTCCTGAGTGTGGGCTAGCTCCCCAGAAGGGGGTGGGTAAGCCCTCCCATGGGAACAGAGGAGTTGTGGTGGGCTAGAAAATTCTTCCCTGCCACAGGATAAAAGGGAATGATGAAGCCTGCTACTTCAACATAGGTATATATAACATATGTATTTGAAATGAATCTAGTATTTGACAAGCTCTGGACAAAGTATCCTAAGAGAAATATGAGCAAGTGAGACACACTCCCTGCCCTCAAAGAGCTCACTGTCCGGTGCAGAATTTTCCAGAGATGGAGTCAACTAGCTGGAGGGACTGTGGAAACAATCTCCTGGAAACCCAATCTTAAAACTGAAAAGCTCTGGCCAGGCGTGGTGGCTCACGCCTGTAATCCTAGCACTCTGGGAGGCCGAGGCGGGCAGATTGCTCGAGGTCAGGAGTTCAAAACCAGCCTGAGCAAGAGCGAGACCCCGTCTCTACTATAAATAGAAAGAAATTAATTGGCCAACTGATATATATAGAAAAAAAAATTAGCTGGGCATGGTGGCGCATGCCTCTAGTCCCAGCTACTCGGGAGGCTGAGGCAGTAGGATCGCTTAAGCCCAGGAGATTGAGGTTGCTGTGAGCTAGGCTGACACCATGGCACTCACTCTAGCCTGGGCATCAAAACAAGACTCTGTCTCAAAAAAAAAAACAAACAACAAAAAAAAAAAACTGAAAAGCCCTGTGGCTTTAGTAAATTAACAATCTCTGAGACTCTTGATTTCCAATTCTTCTCAGACTTACATATCTCATTATAGCTGTTGTTTTCAATCACTTCTTATTTCTTTAGCTTAATGGTTGTACTTGAATTACCCACCTCAAGTTGGCAGTCAGGGTATTGAGGACATAGGGATGCACCCATTCATGCTGATTGGCACACTCGCATGACCCCTGGGTGACTGTCCCTACACCCACCTCTGGACACGTTTCTTTATTATACAAATACTCAAAGAAATAAACACAAAAGATTTTTTCACACAAAGTTTTTTCCCCAGCATACATTGAAAAGGGGATCAATATGTCAAATAAAAATAAAATATAAAAAGCTTCTCTAAGCAAAGGTTGTGTCATAGCAGACAAAGGGTTAATCTCCTTGCTATTGGCTGGGGGTGGGGAGAGTGCCCACATCATTGCTGGGAAGCCCGGGGGACCAGCAGGAAGGCCAGGCCTCCCAAACCACCCTGATGAAGAGCCCACACACCCCCACTGCCACTGCTGCCCACAGCAAGGCCATTTCTGACCTGGGAGCTTCCCAAAAGCCAGACTTCCTATCCCGGGTTCTGGCTTCCACTTTGGGCAGATAACTAAGAATTTTCCCCAAAATATAAGCAGATGATAGGTAGCTATGAGTCATGACAAATGTCCACTATCCTCTGTCATCAGTCTTTAATAGCAGTGACACCAATTTTAAAGAGCAAACACTATTGACAGACCCACGTGCTCTCTGAACTTGCTACTTGCTTCTGCCTGATTTTGAATGAAACTGGCAGAGAAAAACACGGGAGAATCATGAATGCAAAAGTATTACAGGCCAGGCACAGTGGCTCACGTCTGTAATCCTAGCACTCTGGGAGACTGAGGCGGGCAAATGGCTCAAGGTCAGGAGTTCAAAACCAGCCTGAGCAAGAGTGAGACCCTGTCTCTACTAAAAATAGAAAGAAATTAATTGGCCAACTAAACATATATATAGAAAAAAAAATTAGCTGGGCATGGTGGCACATGCATGTAGTCCCAGCTACTCGGGACACTGAGGTAGAAGGATTGCTTGAGCCCAGGAGTTTGAGGTTGCTGTGAGCTAGGCTGACGCCACGGCACTCTAGCCCAGGAAACAGAGTGAGACTCTATCTCAAAAAAAAAAAAGTATTATGGACCTTTTTTATTGTATAAATTTAGCTTTCCTTAATATATGTAATTACATGTGCTCCCCTTTATGAGAAATAAAACTCAAAAATAAAATGAGCTTCCAAAGATACAAAAATATAGATACCATATAACAGGGTTTCTTATGCTGGGCACTTGACATTTTGGGCCATAGAATTCTGTGTCCTGTGGGTTGTGGATTGTAGGATGTTTAGCAGCAGCCCTGGCCTCTGCCCTCTGGGTGCCAGTAGCATGCACACCAGTTGTGACACTGTCTCACGGCTGGCCCGAAGGTAGTGAGAGTTATCTCACTTGATTGTTCACAGTTACAGATAGAATTCCTTGTTCTACTCCTCCCCCCTTCTCAACGACTGCACTTGACTAGTCTTAAAAAAAATAAAATGTCTCCAGACATTGTCAAGTATCCCCGCAAGGGTGAGGGGCAACATCGGCCCTGGTTGAGAACTACTGCCTGACACTAATACGGCACTTCTGAATCTCACCCAGTATCCTCCTTGAACATGAGAGAGCTACCAGCCTTCACGGCCAGCTCTCTTCAAACACCTCGAGCTCAGAGTGCATTTTGAAAACATTTCATTTCCTGATCCGTCCTACCTACCACTTTCTCTAAAATAGCAACAGGGAAAATGGAGAAGAATGATGTTTTAAAAAAGAAGAAAACCCCCAAATAGCCAAAGTCAATTACCAAAGGGAAAAGAGAACTCATCACCAATACCTAAACCAACATAAGGGCAAGCACACAGCTCCCGGGCTTGGGTAACAGCTCTGCCACTATTGGGAGGCCCTGGGCAAGTTCTTTATACTGGGAAAACCTCAGCCTGGGAAAATATTAACACAAAATGCCCACCTCTGGGGGTGTTGAGAAGACCCAGCGATATAACACGTAGGAAAGAACACAGCTTAGAGGTGTGTAGGGGTGGCCAGGCTTGGATAACTGTTTTCTGTCCTGCCTGTGCCACTGCCTCTTGGTTTTGGGGTGCAATTCCCAGTTCTTCCACTTGAACGTCACTCCACAAGACAAACTTTGCAGTCAGAAGAATTTACTGTGTTTCAGTCTACTTCACTCAATCATTGTTTGCCAGGCATGCAAAGCCCAGGGCCAGATATTGTAGGAAAAATCAGAGACCAAAGGAGAAAAAAAAGACATTATTATCTAAAAATTTGCAGTCTAGTGATCGAGAAAGAAGCTTACAAAAATCACTGTGTTGTACAAACCATGAGAAATGCTACTACCACATGCTGTGAAAGAGAGATAGTAATGGTCACCGGGGAATTTACTAATTGCTTTATCAGATTAGAATTGTGTTCCCTCTTATAGGGAATTGTTGCTTATTTATTTAGATGCACTTTAAAGTGTTCATAACATTTTTTTCTTTTGCTCAACCATATCAACATTGCACCTGTTGCTCAACTGCGTCTCTTTCTATGTTTGCATATAACATACACAACAATCTGGGTCCATTATGAATCTCCATGAGTTTAGGTGCTTAGATGGCATAAAATGAATGAGAAGGGAGTGTTTGTTCCTCCTGTGTTTGGAATCATTGGAATGTTCTGTGGCTGTCGCTGTGTGTCAGGAAACTGTTCCCTCTGCTCCCCCAGCCACTTGCTCAGCGTCATTTCTCCCTCGGGGAGGGGCTCCCAGCCATCCCCTACATCCCTGCCAGGCCCTGGGGTAGAGCAACAGGGCAAAATCGCTGCAGATCACTGCCCCTTTCTCCTCTCTTCTAATCATTTCATTTAATTTTGAAATGTATGACTTTACCAGTATCCCAAGTGGCCACGAATGATGCCGACAATGAAGCCGACTTGGGATGTGATTATCCAGGGCTGGGGGAGGCTGAAGCAGGCTGAGTTGCTGGGGCCCCTAACAGATCTTACAGCAGCGCCAGCCTCTGCCCTCGGCTTATCCGGGTTCTCTGGTCGCAGAAAACCCTCTGCGACCATCCCGGGACCTCATCGTGTTCCTGAAGGTCCAGGCCCCAGGCAGGGCTCCTTCTCTGGTGACATGCAGTGCAAAGATCACCACACACACACACACACAAGACTCAACCCTTGAGCAGACTGCTCAATCCAGGATCTCAGCAGGTCTTCATTTTTTAACTTTTGATAGGTCTTTTTGTCAATACTCAGATGTCAGCAGCATGAACAGTGTGTCTCAGCTTAGTCTATTAGGAGTAGACAATACACACAAATACATAATTAAATAAATAAACACGGGGACCAAAACAGAACACTTGAAAGCCATTTCTGTTACGCTCTTTTTCAGAGGCAGGGACGAGGCAATTTGCCTTCCCATTTCGATTCCAACCCTCCTTCATTATCAACCGGAAATAGCTTTTATGGATGGTGGAAATCATCTGGCATCTGCATCGTGGTACGTAGCAGTGAAGGGCTCTCTGTAGTCACATTTAGATGAGGACCTTGACCTTGCAGAAGCCCCTTACTCGGGTTTCCATTAATATACGTCTCCCAACAAAACTCGGTGATGAATGCAAACCGCACCTCATTATGCCTGCCTCCGAGTTATTATCTAGACACATCCAAGTTCACGCTGGTGTCATTATGTAGCATGAGGGGACATTTTCCTGTTTCTTGTTTGTTTGTTTAGACAAAATGCAGAAGTAGAATGGTCCTCGTGATGTTTTCCAATTGAATCACAGGCATGTGTGCGTGCACGCACTTGTGACATTCGGGGCTGGCAGTTTGGCAGTCTAAACGTATAGGAGAGTGGAGCCTTCTGTGTTCTGTCTCAGCAAGAGGGCCTTTGTCGCCAAGGAAACAGCCCTGCCTTTCACCCTTAAAGAGATCAAGAGGCACTATCTCAGTAAAGGGTAAATAACAGGAAAGTATTATTTTCCTCTCAGTGCGGCCCAAGGACCACCTTCATCACAACCAACTCTAGAGCTTATTAAAAATGCAGATGGCTGGACCATGAGACAGACTCATTAAATCAGAGCCACTGAAGGTGAGGCCTGGGAAAATGAATTTCTAGCAAGCACTGCAGGATACTCTGACGCACATCTGGGAGTGAGAACCACTATCCACAGGCTGCCATTGGCGGTGCATCCATGAGCCTGCCTCCCTTCTTCCCAAATCATCCACATGCCAGCCTGCCCTCCTGCCTGGACAGCCCGACAGCCGGTTCCGGCCGTACCCGCTCCTTGCATGGTAGATGCCGGAAGACAGCTGCATGGTACCAGCTCAGCGCTGTCTCTGTGTGCCATCCTGTTCTTCTTAAATGATTGCTAGTGACGTAAGTAACACCTGAACACATTCTCCTATTTTGTAAAAGGCAGATAAGCCTAAAGTCCCCTTTGACCTCCACCCTCAGTCCCCATCCGTCCTGTAGAGGGTGCACTTGTCCTTCTAGACCTTTCCCTGTGTCTTTACATACATCTATCTGAACCTATGGAAAAGGAGTAGTGTTGATGGACATTGAGGGTGTTTGCAACACTCCGCTGTGACAACTCTCACTACCCCAGACACGTTCCCACATGCCTCCTTGGGCAGGGCTTCTCCAGGGGACACTCAGCAAAGGGAGACCGTGAGCCACAAGATACGACCCCATTCACCCTCACTAGCACTGCAGGGGACTCTTTTGCTTGATGAGTTCTTTATATATGGCATGAGGGTTTATGAGGGCCCGGTGAGTATGGAAAGGAAGGAATGCTGCTGTTGAACCAAACAGTGCTCTTCATGGATGCTGGAAAAGACCCCCATGTCTCCCCAGAAGTGGTCTTCCCTGCATGTTCCCCTTTCTCCTGGTGAGCCCTCCCTCTTGTCCAGAGCTCCCATGGGCACAGCCAGCTGCTGTTGTCCTTACAAAATCCATGGCCAACCGGGGCCTCATGCGACCTGCTGGGCAGGGGAAATTATCAGGGAGGGGCGCTGGCCAGCCCAGCAGAGCCGGTGTAAAGTGTGCGCTTCGACCTAAGCACTGCTACCCTCCTGGCTCCGGGCTCAGCAGAGGGACCTCTGTTTAATCTGCTTGTAAATGTAAATGCCCACGGGAGACTTCACTTAAGCTCGAAATTCCAAAATTGCTCGCTAACAAAATGCGAGGCCACAATCGAAGTCACTGGACGCCAGGATCAGCTGGGCTCAGTCCGACAGGGGCCCCCAGCCAGGGCCCTGCAGGAGTGAGCTGGGGGCTGGGCGGGGGTGGGGGAGGGGAATACAGCCTGATGAGACCTAAGGGTGGACAGTAATGTTCCCAGGGCTGCAAACCGGGACACTTGGGCACAAATCCCCACATGGACAAAAACTGTCTGAGTCACCCAGAGCAAGCCCCGCCCAGGTCGGCCTCTCCTGTCCTGTCTGCGGAGCAGGCTGGAAACGAGAGCTGGACTATCCCTCAGGCCTCTATGAACTCGAGAGTCTGGGCGTCAGACAGTGAGGTCCTGAGACGTTCCTGTCAACCATCCACACCGCTGGGTGGCACCGCCTCTCTGCACACACCTGGCCACAGGCCCACCTCTCAGAAAGGTGCTCTGCTTTCTACCTGATGTACCTGGACACCCTTTTAAGACTCATTTTAGCTTTTCTCTCCACAGGTCTGGCCTTCCTGCATGTCCAGGAAATCACCTTAGGCCCTCGGATTCACGATGCGCTGAGGGAAGGACCCAGAGGGACGCGGTCTCCTCCCCGTGAGCCCTGGCCATGTGTGTGCGCTCCGGCTTCCAGACCTGCGGGGCCAGGCAGCCTGAGCAGTTGCCGGCCGTCGTCAGGGTTTGGGAAGTGGTGTTTTGTTCGATCCTGTGATTCACCAGATCCGATCAAAATAATGACTAATTCACGCTCTTTGGGCGTTTTCCAGCCACGGGAAGGCTCTGCTGGTTATGATGAGGCTTTTACAATTAAGATTTAACAAAAAAAATGTGTAACAGTCTTTCTGTGGTTTCCCCAGCTATTTTCCTGTGGTATCACAAATTTCATGAACACAATTAATGGATTTTGGTGGGTTTTTTTCTTACATCAAATTCACAAAATTAAGTATAGCAGCATAGCTAGAGAGTTCCCTGAGATGTTTCTTTTTTTCTTTTTGATTTTGAGACAGGGTCTTACTATGTCACCCAGCTGGGATGCAATGGTGCAATTATAGCTCACAGCAACCTCAAACTCCTGGGCTCAAGCAATCCTCCTGCCTCAGCCTCCCAAGTAGCTAGGACTACAGGTGCACACTGCCATGCTCGGCTAATTTTTGTATTTTTTGTAGAGGTGGGATCTCAGTATGTTGCCCAGGCTGGGCTCAAACTCCTGGTCTCAAGCAATCCTCCTGCCTTGGCCTCTCAAAGTGCTGAGATTATAGGCATGAGCCACTGTGCCCAGCCCCTGAGATGTTTCTTATGCAAATATCTTCATTGCCAAGAAAGAAAACACACAGGACACAAGGTAGTAGAGGGCTGGCCAGTCATATATCAGCTGACAGTCCGGGGAAAATGCTACGGCTCAAGACCTTGTTGCTTCCGTTACTTCCTTGCACTTTTTAAATCTTATTTCCTGGACTACCAAAAATGGGTTCAACTACGTCAGGGGCTCGCTGCTTGCGGTATGACGCGTGGATCAGCAGCAGCATCGTCGGCATCTGTGCCTCGGTTAGAAACGAGACCCTCATGCCCCAGACAGACCTCCCGAGTCAGGACCCGCACTCTAGCACGGTCCCAGGTGGCTGGTGCCACGTTCCAGTTCAGTAAGTGCTGTGCTAGAAGCTTCGCCCTCTGGCCTTCAGCTGGGTCAGAATTGCATCCTTCATTCCGCATCTGAGCAGGCTCCCCAGTGTCATCTGAGAAGACCACTCTATGCAGCTCGGGCCAAAACACAGGCCCTGAAAAGACCTGTTTAGGGTCTGCCCCGCCCCCCACCTCCTCTGGTTTGTGCAGTGGAAATGTCTCACCCACGCCACAGATCACAGGTAGGATTTCGCTCACCTAAACCTGCCCTTATCTCTGTTCTCCACAGCAGGGCTGTGCGTGTGGAGGCACGTGTGTATGCCTGTGTGTGTGTGTGTGTGTGTGTGTGTGTGTGTGTGTGTGCGTGTGCGTAACGCCAGGTGGGGAGTTAGCCGCCTCCGCAGTTCACGTCCATTATCGGCATCTGTCCAAACAAGGCCCCTCTCCTGGAAACACCTATTATTTTTCCTCCTTTATTCCCCTCCCTGGACATTGACTTGATTTCATATACAGCCTTGAATATCCGTGTATATCCTTGAAATGAAATAGTGCGGGCTTGGAAAGAAGCTTAACTTACATAAGTGTCATTGTGCCATAAATCTTGTTCTGGGTAATCATGCTTTTATTCGATACTATGCTTTTAAGGTCTCTCCATTTTGCAATATATATTTCTAGTTCATTGCTTCCAACTGATGCTTTGCATTTCGGAGAAAAGAGCACAGCCTAGAATAAAGGTGGCACTTTCAATCAGTGTGGAGAGGATGAATTGAGTAGATAGCATCTCCTTGTCTCAGTGCAAGAGTAGTCGTTGCATTTGAATCCAGGCTAAGCTGCTTTTCAATGAGGCCCTAAATACACAGTGGCTTCAATTAGAGAAAAATTTATTTTCTTCTTGAAACAGCTGAGAGGTAGATGTCCAGGGGTGGCAGAGGCTAGGCCATCCTCAACACGTGGTTTCCATCTCTGGGTCTAGGTCTCATCACTCCTTTGCCAGAAGGAAGGAATTAGAAGACCAGGGAACACGTGCCTAGTCCTTACCATGGAAAGACCCAGAAGTTAGATACCCCTCTTCCTACAACCCCTACAGCCATCCCTTGCTGCAAGGGAAGCTTGGGAATGCAGCCAGATACCCACCTCCAATTCTGTTGCTTACAGAAGAAGGTGACAGTGGCCACTGGGGACAGCTATCAGTCTACCGCATTGCACCTACCCTAAGCTAATGCACAGGCTGGGACTCATGTGACAGACTGTACGTCCTGCTTAGTGCTGAGGCCCCCAGAGCCCCATCTGTGGCCCTTCCCTGTGCATGCACAGGCCTTCAAGGCACATATTTGTGCACAAAATGCCCTCGCCCCTTCATGTTGTTTCTCTAGTCTCGCTTCACTGCCACCTGCTTTTCCCACCTAATGTTTGTGTCATGGGGGAAATGACTTATATATTATAATCTGTCTGCAGTTTAAGGAGAGAGTCTCCCCCAAACAAGTCTTTGTCTACTCAGTGGGGAGAGAAAAAGAGAGAGAGAGGGAAGGAGGGAGGCACAGGGAATAGGATGAGGACACGGGAGCAGACAGACAAATGGACGAAGCCCTGCAGGGGAAGAACGGAGATGTCACGAGGGAAGTTTGTAAGAAGCAAACCCTTCCTCCATCTCCCACCAAGCCTTGGTGAAGCCTGTACCTCTTACCAGTGCCTCTGCCATTTGCTATGGGAGAGCAACAAGTGCCGAGCCTGGAATCTGGGTGGGGCCGGGTGACAGCAGATGCTGGGGACCTGGTGATTTCGGGGTTGAAACTCCACATGTCATAAATGGTCCACATCCTTCTGGATGGAGGAAGTCGCGAAGGGGTAACTGTTAAAAACACGATAGCCTTGGGTCCCTGGTTCCATTTAACCACACGTGGATGCCTTGGTGTGATGGCTGCTGCAGAATTCACCCCTGGCCCCCAGGTGCTTCCAAGGAGCCCCTGGAGGAAAACAGCCACAGAACTGGAAGGCAAAGGAAGTTTCACAGAGGAGGAGGCTGAGGCTCGGCTGAAGGACAAGCCAAGGTCGCCCAGCTATTCAGGAGCCAAGCAAGGCCATGGCCCCAATCCCCTGGAACTCGCATTCCAGGGTCCTTTCATCTGTGTTGAGGGTGTCTCTTTGACACTAATGGCCACCTGCAGGAGGAACAGAATCCACTTGGGATCCCTGCCCCTCATGGCACATCTCATTCTATGCACCCTGGCTGTGAACACACAGGAACCAAAAGAGAGAAAGGGGCTCCCCGCCAGCGTCAGCTTGTTCATGCCCAACGCGTGCCTCTGTCTAGGCTCTGCTTGCCCCTGTAACAAGAGCATCCTCCATCATGTCTATCTTTTAAAATCCCGGTTTTCTTAATAAAATCAAGAAAACAATGAACCATTTCAAGCTCACATTGGCTTCCCCTTCCTCCCAACTCCCCCAAGCCTGTGGCTGTCCTCTCCTTGGTCCAGCTCTCACTTGTGCTTGGTGTCTCTCCTTCTCTGGGGTTTTATTTGTTTGGCTTAATTGCCCCCGTGAGACCAGCCAGGGAGGCAATTTATGTCTCTCCTGCTCCCCACAGCATTTGCAGGTTCTGCTTAAATTCAATTTAGATGAAGGAGACTTGACAACTTCCAGAAATGGCTGAAGCCTGCTGTGAGCAAGAGTGCGCCCCTAAGACATGGTGTTTATTCCAGCCAGTTGGGATGAGAAGAGAAAGTTTTCCTCGGAGCTAGCATGAGACAGTATCCTGTCTGCTTCATAAATTCAAACCTTTGATTTCTCCTTTGATTCCTTGAAGGCAGAGCACTGATTTTATAGGAGAAAGAATTGATTTGTACAATGTTGTTCTCCTTCCACTTTTTCACTCAGATTGGCCTTTGGGCTGAAATAGACAGGGCTGCAGAGGAGCTGGGCTTAGAGCAGAGATGGTGGGTTTTGGTTTCCCTGAGACATTAAGACTGAGATGGGGCCTAAGAGCAGTGAACGAGCTCACGGCCAGCAGGTGACCTCCCCGCATTTGGCCCCACCCCTCCTTGCCATCCAAGGAGTCACAGTCCAGCAGCATTAATGTATCCACATCCTCTGAATTAATCCCATGAGTGTAACCCGCAGAATCCTGTGGCCTGCCAGTGAGTTATTCTTTGTGCCAACAGAGCTCTGGTCTCCTAAGCTGCTCTCCTTAAGCTCAGTCACTCAGACCAGAGGCCCCAAACACCCAACCCCATGCAGAGTTCCAGGAGCAAACCCAGAGGCAGGACTAGGGCACGTGGAAAGGGCAGGAAAAAAGACTCACTGCCACTCACTCAAAAGCAGTCACTCTGAAAGGCTGATGGGAGACCCGGGTCAAGCCAGGAAGGAGGACACCTAAGGAGACGCGGTGCACACGGGAACAAGCTCATAGTGCAACATACAAAAGCAAGGACGCATTGGGGGGGACTGGGTGGGCACCAAAAGGTAGCCACTGAGAAGGCTTCATGGACAGGGGAGTAGAGATCCCCTTCGTGCAGGGTCTGCAGTGGGAGCAGCACGCCAGGGGGCTAGAACATAGGCTCAAACATTCTAACCCTTCCTGGCTATGCAATGGTGGGTGAATCACTTACCTCTCTTGGCCTGTTTCCTCATCTGTAAAATCGGGTAACAGACAGTACTGCTGTCGAGCGCTCCCATGAGCCTCAGCGAGACACCCTGTATAAAGCGCTCTGAGCAGGTGCCTGCACATAGTTTGTGCTCAGTGCATGGTAGCAACCATTATCGACCCCTTACAGTTGTTCTTGGTGCTCCCAACATTTGTTGTCTTGTATCTACCTCACAGCTGCCCTGAGAAGTAGATGAGATGGTTATGCCCATTTTACAGACTTAGTTGCTGAGGCTCAGAGAGTTGAAATGACATCCCAGAGATCCTATGGCTGGAGGGGTGGAACCTGGCTGCACACTGGGATCCGTCAGCCTCCTCACCCAACCCTTCACGTGAGGGCGTTGGGTGGTTCTAAGAACACCAAGGAGCTTCCGAGCTTGGAAAGCAGTTTGCCCAGCGTGGATAGAGTCACACATTGGATTCCTCCCTAAGATGGAGGGGGCAGCAACTGCTCCCATGCCATATAGCACGGGGTCAAGAGTGTGGATTATGGAGCCAGAAGGCTAGGTTCAAATCCAGGCTGGGCCACTTCCCAGAGGTGTGACCTTGAGCTGCTACTTAACCTCCTGGTGGCCTTAGTTGCCCCATCTCTAAAATGGACATACTAATCTTTACACCTACCTCAAAGATCAAATGACTAAAGTGCTTAGAATAACAAGCGACACAGAGTGAGCTCTCTGCAAATATTAGCTGTTATTACCACATTAACAGATGGAGAACCTGTGTGTTGGTTTCTAGTGTTCTTCCCATCCACCCTTAAGAGTGTGGCCCATCTGCGAGGGACCAGATCTGCAGAGCTGGGGACACTGGAGGCTCTTCGATTGCTAAGTCATGTGTCAGCCACCTGCCTAAATGATGAGCCACCTCCGTGTAACTTAATTCATGCATAATTCCTCCTACGATCAGCCGGCTTCCTTTAAAATATTAAATAGATATATATTTTTTTTATTTCCGGAAGATTTGTCACTTTCTAGCACATGATCAAGAATTAAAATCCTCAGAGGTAAAGAGCAATGTAATTATGCCAGAGATTAAATCGGTATTTGAAGGCTAATTTTGACATGTGCCTCAAGCAACATAAGTCAGAAAGAATTAAGCAGGTGGAAAGCGTCAGTGAAGGCACCCTCCAATCCTAGACGCTGATGGGAAGCGCTTTCAAGTCAGTGAAAACACTGTCTGGAAATATAATATGCTTTCTTTTTGTATGCTTAAAGAAAAATCTAATTAAGTCACAGAATTTGCCAGAGAGGACTCTGCTGAAGCCATGGTATGATTTAATAAACAGGGGAATTGCACAAGTGTAGCAAGTGATCACATATAAATAGATTCAGGCTATCAAGACTCCATGTTTCTGGGGTTTACAGAAAATTGATATCAAGCATATGCTACAAATATTGGAACTAGTGCCAAACCAATGCTGCTGAAACAATTTTACAACGTCAGGAGTGCAAATTCTCAGTTTTAAATAATGGCAGGTCCCAGGTCCTTGTTTCCCACTCAAAGATAAGGGCTTAGACAACAAAGACGTAGTCTCATTTTTATTGTTCAAGAATCTTTCCCCCAGCCTAGGAGCAAGTTATGTGGGTGAGGTGTGAGGAGTTTTATCTGGCTGCAAGCTCAGCATGAACTCATTGTGAGAGGTTATTATTAAGAAAACTAGCACATGGTTAGGCAGCATTAATAATAATGAGGAGGAGAAGGAAGAAGAAGAGGAGGAGGAGGATGAATAGAAGTGTAGGCTATGAGTTTAAGGAGATGACTGTTCCATTATCTCACACATTCACATAGGGCTCAGTCTGACCTGGAGCCAGTTCGGAAGAAAGGCGTGGGCAAATATTATATATATGCCAAGAAGACACATCTAGGGGTAAAAGTTGAAGGCACTGAAGCTGTTTAGGTTAAAGAAACAAAAGAATAGCCATTAATAACACTTAGGTGCAGAGAAGGAAAGACCCAGAGAGCCAAGAAAATATGCATAAATTAAGAGTATCTTGAATATGAAGATTCCTAGAAACACATTCTTCTTAATATATTATTTATTCATAAGAAGAATACAGCCAAAAGAATTCTTTATACATTCAGAAATGTTCTTTATGAATATATTTTTCTTGACTGTATTTTTGAATGGATTAATTATATTCAGTGTGCACATCATCTCAAGGCGGTAGTCTTATTTACACGTCCCTGTGAATATATCCGTGTCCCCCAGTCTTCCCTGCTCTTCCTCTGCGAGTCCCCGTTCTCTGCACTCGGGCCGTTCTCTGTTGTTCGCCTCTGGGAGTTAAGGGCAGAGACCAATCGAACAGTCCTTAAAACACTTCTATGAAGACAAAGGGAAAACCAGTAAATTAAAACTATCCAGTAGTGTTTTATTTTATTATTTTATCAGTGAATGTGGTGACTTGGCAATGGAGCGCTCAGCAAACTTGATTTTGTATGAACTGACCCAGTGGCAAGCTATGTGGAAAAGGTACATAGCCCTGCCCAGAGGAGGCGATGGAGACGGCCATTTCCAGCCTGAGGGGACGGGGCACGTTACACTTGGAACGAGTCTGACAGAGAAATAATACACAAAGACCCGGAAGCTGGAGCCGCCCAGGCCGGAAGTGCCGGAGGCGCAGGCTGCCCAGGCCGGAAGTGCCGGAGGCGCAGGCTGCAGAGCGCAGCAGCCGAGAGTCAGGCGCCGGGAGAAGGCAGGTGAGGAAGGATGCGCCAGGTCTGGAAGGATCCTGTAACCGGGCTAAGCAGTTCGAGCTTTATTCTCTAAGAACTGGGGCCCAGTGGCAGGTCTAAATAGGCGAGGGAAGCTCCTTCACGTGGGAGCACGCAGGGTGAACTGAAGTGGGAAAAGGCAGAAACCCGGGCGCCCGCTGGGGCCGCTGGAGAGGCCCAGGTGAGAGGGGAGAGGCCGAACAGGGCAGGGAGAAGTGACCGTGATGGGACGGAGAGGACCATGGCTAACTCCCTGTACCACCTCTGGGTGGGCCGAACTTGGGGGTGGCGCAGGGAGGGGAGCAGGGTCAAAGGGAAAGGAAAAGTATCAGCCTTCTGGATTGTTCCACATACTACCCAGAGCACCTGGAGAGCACACACCCCCTTTACCCAGCCTGGATTCCTAGAGTGCCAGGTTTCCTTCCAGGCACGCACGGTAGCAGGCATGGCAAAAGCACCTGGATATTTATCCTGAGACCTCTCGGAGCCAACAGCAGAACCCTGGGACAGCAGCTCCCAGGAGGGGGCTCCCTCTCTTCTGGACATATGGGCTTATCACCTGTTCATCCCCTTCACAAAACCGTCTTTGTCTACAGCACAAACCATCCCAAATTCCTGCACCAGGCAGTCCCAGAGTGCCATCAAACCACACAGGCCTCTGCCCCTGGTCATAATTCACCTCCTTGGCCTTTGTTCATCCTCGTTTAATGCCAGAGTGGTAAAATGGGGACCTGGTGCCAGGACAACGGAAAGGGCATGTGCCCAGGGCAGCCTTGCCGGGATTTCCACCATGTCCTCAGCCACCAGCAGGGTGTAAACCACTGCCACGGGCACGCATGGGCCACCTCCTCTCATTCCCCCCATGTGTCCTTCAAGGCCCCCCTTCTCCTCCTCAAGTCCTGCTGGACCAGCACATCTTTGCTTGTTCAGCTCCTACATCTCCTGGCGAAACAATGCATTTCTCCTCCTGAACCCAAGATTTATGTCGCCTCTGACATAAATCACTCCACCCAACCCTCCCTCACTTTGACAAGTGGATTCTAAACTGTGTGTCTGTCTGTCTCAAAAGGATGTCAGGTGTGATTATTTCTCCTAGCCATCCTTTTTGTTGCATTTCCCCCTCATATTGCTCTGCACTAAAATATAATGCCAATAAAATAATAATGATAGCTGCTAATGTAGTTTTCCCCATATTCTGCTGTATAATCAACTCTCAAACCTCTTCCAGCCTATCTGCTGCATTCAGAAGCTTTATTCCACCGCTGCAGATATGGGGACTTGGCTGGCTTCTCAGTCCCTTTGTCTGATATAGTTGACAGCCCCTGCCATTTTTCACAGTAGTTAAGTGCTGTGTTGCCCATTTTGTATATAGGCTGCTTTCCAAATGAAAAAGCAAGGTCCCCTTTTTTCCCACTGCATTTCAGGGCTTTCTTGGATGTCAAAAGTGATGTCTTTAAAAATACCCGTTCCTTGGGCAAGAACAGATACAACCTGCTTTGGGAAAACTCTGTGACTAACTGGCTCCTCTAGATAGAATCCTCCCCCATCCTTCAATCGGCTGCAGGACACAGAGAAGCTTCTCACACACCCTGTCTCTAATGTCCTTCCAGTGGGACGACCCCAGGATCCCCCAGGTGGGAGTGCAGGTAGCGGACATGCATTCAACAGAGCTAGTTGTAAACAGGCATCTAGACCAAGGGGCTGCTGCAGCACCTTGTGGACATGCCTGCCATGTTTTCCTGAAGGGGTCTGAGATCTGTCTCCAGGGGCGTCGACTCCCAATTGAGAAGCAAGATGGGCTTCCATGTCCTGGCAGGAATTTGAGACACAACCTTCCTCCCCTTACAGCCATGTTCAGAACTGAATGGGATCCAACCCACACCCCCTTCTGGCCCAGCTCCCCTGTAACTGTCCCAGAGGACCCCACATGGGTGGGGGCCCATGTGACCGGAGGCCATCCTTGTACTGTCAGCCACCAATCACCAGCACTGTCCACTGACAAGTTCACAGTGCTCCTCCTTGTATGTGTGTCTTTCTACATTTTACCATCAGTTAAAAATAATCTACATTCCCCATAAGAACTGTCCATGGAGCTCCTGGCAAAATGCACAGAACTTGTGTTTAAATAACTATTTCCCTCAAGGTTTGCAAGTTCCCATGTCCTTGTCTGCTTTTGACTTTTGGCTGAGCTTCCCGGAACTGACTTCGAATTGTGCAGATGTAGCCGTCACCTGCCCCAGAGCAGCACTGAATATTAACTGTCTGAAAAGAGAAACCCACATCTCTCCCCAGGGAATCACCAAATAGCCCTAAAGTACAGAGTACCCAGTGTCACTAAAAGAAAAATATCTCATTCACTTGACAAAAGATAAAATCCAAAGGGACAGAGCCACAGAAAATATTCGCTCTTGAAGTTTTGCTTAAAATCCACTAATTTTCTCCCCTTGAGCTTCATATATGAATTTGTTTTCTATTCTCCTTTAAATTTCTTCTTCACTGTTGTCAATATTTATTTCCCTGCACCTGGCAGCTTCAGTGCTGAGCTCTAGTTTCCCAGAGAAACATGGACACATACGTATTACCTTAGTGGTGGTGTCCCATAAATTCCTAATATTCATCAAGAAAACAGGGAATCAAATTAACACCCCAAATCATCTAAGAAATGTGCTGTGGCAGAAACAGTTTTGTGTTCACCAAACTCCATTTCCTTTTCCTCCTGGACACCAGCCGGGCTGTGTTTCTCAGCCTTCTGTGCTTTTAGGTGGAACCTGTGACGAAGTATTGGCCATGGCAATGTGGACAGGGTTGCAGGACACCACGTCAGGGTCTGGCTCCTAGAAAACGTCCTTCATGGTATGTCTTTCCTGCTGGCTGAACACAAAGAGGACAAGATCTAGAAAATCAAAGACACACACACATCCTAGAAGACACCTGGGTCCCTGAATGACAGCATGGAGCAGACAAAACCCTGCCCACACTGCCCTGTGACCACTACTAAAGCACATTGAACTGTGACATGAGCAAGACATGCAATTTTACTGTATTAAGCCACTGAGATTTGGGAAGCTTTGTGGAATCCATTAGTCTACCTCAAACTCTACACAGGTAAAATAATTTTAAAATTTCCACCACAAAGTTCACACGCAACAACCTGCCTCACTAACCTGTCTTCTGCCATGCCAACTGTACCATGTTCCTGGAGCATCTGTCCACAAGGGCAAAGGTACCATCCAGTTGTGACATTTCAGTTTCCATTCCATGGCCATCTTACATTTTTCAATTTCCCAGTATCAAATAATTACCATATTTTTTATCTCATCTCCAGGTATTTTGGTAGCCACACTAATATATATATATATATGAAAATTCACTATCACAAGCACAGGACTTTTTGGTGCAAAATCTTGATTTTTGCATGGATGGGCACATGCCATGCGTACACCCCCGATGCACCTCACTTCCAAGGGTTCCTTGTGGGGGGGGGCGCTTTGCTGGGACATTTTCTCCACTCTGACTCGATACTCTTTCTCTCCAAGCCCTGCAGGTGCATAAAGGCAGCAGCCTTTTGTTACGAGCTCCTCGGCAATGGGACAATTCCCCTGTCTGCCCTGCAGGCCATCCAATCCTCACCCAGGACCCGGCTGCTGGGAAAATGGAACCCTGAGGAGCAGCCCCCCCCCTTGGCTTCTCCTTGCTTTGCCACAGTGAGTGAAGAAAGGCTGGACCACTGCTTTCCCTGTTGCTCTGTGTCCCAGCTGACCACCGCGACAGCTGGCAGCTCGGCAGTTCTTCACTGCGGAGTTTATCCCAACAGCTCCTACTTTAAGCAAGCCCAGAAACTCAAACTCAGTGCCCAGCTCTGCCTTTTTCGTGTGTGTGTGTGTGTGTGTTCCTTTCCCCTCCAATTCCCTCTCTCCTTGGTGGCCTGGCTGGACCACCAAGTTCCTCCTGAATTTATCAACTGAGCTCCTAGGAGTTTCTGTTCCCAAATGTGGATGCCCTTCCAATCACCTGATATCGCGGACATCCGCCTGATCAACAGCCACCTCCAGCATGTCTAGAAAATAGGTTATGGACAGAAAGGAAGGGAGAGGTTGAAAGGCAGATTCCAGGGCTCTGGCTTGTGTACGGAAAGAGAACTCGATGAGGGTTCCGTTTGGGACCAGCTGTGTTTGGGGTGTTGTCATCCAGGTGGAGATGCCATTATGGACTTAGGACTCGGGTCGCTGGGCACTTTCCTGTGCAGGTGGAGGCTGAAGCCTTGGGTGTGGGCCCTCCACCGAGCACGCCGTCTCAGGGACTTCTGCACCCGGGAGCACTTTGAGCAAATGAGCCTCAGGGATCACATAATTCCAAAAATTCATAATGAGAGTTGCTAACAAAGCGTTTTGCCACCCAGAAAAGTGTGTGCCCTCTCAGTGGGGAAATAAAGCAGGAAATTAGAGCCCTGCATCCAGGGCGCCACCACCTCTGCCAGGTCAGAGTGGCCTCACACCGGCATTTTTCCCCACCACAGTGATGTACTCTGGACATCCCTTGTCACAGTCAGCACTGAGCCTTGACCAAGTCAGCTGAATGGAGCCCCCACACAAAGTGCAATATGGGAGGAAGCAAGGAGGTCACAAGAGACGCCGCTGGAGGTCCACGGGGCCCTGTGCCCTCCCCTCGCTGTGCTGTGGTAAGAAGGAAGCCCTGAGCCATAGTGCCACAGCTCAGAGAGGAGCAGGGCTCAGAGCTGGCTCACAGACGGACTGTGCTGAATCGGGAAGAGAGTCTCCTGCTGGTGACAGCAGCCTGGGACCAATGCAGCCCCCTCCCACCCCTGGGCCTCCCCAGGCTTTGGCAGGGCCTGTGGCAGTGGCTGCCCAGGCCAGCCTAGTCCTGTGGTCACTCCTGAACATTCAGCAGGGAAGGCTGGGGCCCCATGCCAGGTCCCTGAGACCTGCCCGACCCCCTCAGCCCTCTGCTTTCTGATGCCCCTCAAAACTGGGAGACCCCTGCAAGATATTATGGAAAGATCCCTGAGTTAAAGAGACCTGGAAGCTGATGCCACATCCACTTCTGTCTTGCTGTGTGACTGCAGGGAAATCACTGCCCTTCTCTGGGACTTAGATGCCTTGTAAGGTGCAGTTAGAACAGTAAGAGGCTCATGGCAAATGCTCCATGAATATTACCCATTATTGTAATGTTAAATGGGACATTTGGACTAACTCATGTCCAAGCCTTTTCCTGTCTTACAGCTGAACAAGCAAAACTTCTGTTTTAACAAAGCTGATATAATAACCATCGTGGACATTGTTTATTAAGCATGTTTGGGCCAGGCGCTACGGTCACATCATTTCATTTACTTCTCATAAAAAGCCTTGCGAGGTAGATCATATTAGCTCCTACATGGAAGACAACACAGTTGGGGCCCAGAGAGGTGAAGTAACTTGCCCAAGGTCACACAGTTAATAAACAACAGGACTTTACTTGAAGCCCAAAGCTTTTCAGTGGTACCACTGACGCTACCTCCGTGAAAAGATAGAAGCCCTGTACGTAAGGTGACCACACAACTTATAGTCCACACCAAAACACTTCATAGGGCGACCAACTGTCCTGGTTTGCCCAGAACTGAGGGATTTCTCAGGACAAGGGACTTTCAGTGACAAAACCGGCACAGCCCTGGGCAGACAGGGACGGCTGGTCACTGTACTTCTGAGGGAAATAGAACACTGTCATTATTCAGTTTGAGACACCTTCTGATTCCCCTGGTGGTTTCTCCTTTGACCAATAGATTATTTAAAATTGTGTTGTTTAATTTCCAAAGATTTGGGGATTTTCTAGATACCTTGTTTTTGTTTCCAGTGTAATTTCATTTTGGTTGGGGAACATACTTTATGCGATTTTAACCTTTTGAAATTTGCTGAGATCTGTTTTGTGCTCCAGAACATGGTCTATCTTGGTGAACGTTCCGTTTGCATGAGGGAAGAATGTGTTCTGCTGTTGCTGGGAGCAGAGGTCTATAAATGTCAGCCAGGCTGAGCGAATTGACAGTGTCGTTCAGACCTCCCATATCCTTTGTCTACCAAAGATCCTTCGCCCTGCCAATTACTGAGCGCAAAGTAGTAAGGTTTCCTACTGTGAGAGTAGATTTTTCTGCTTCTCCCTTTAGTGCTGTTAATTTTTGCTTCTTATATTTTGAAGCTCTGCTGCTAGGTGCATGCACATTTAGGAATGTTATGTCCTCTGATGAATTGGCCTTTTTGTCATTATGAAAGGTCCCTCTTTATCTCTGGCAATAGTCTTTATCTTGAAGTCTGGATTAAATAATTCATAAGCTTCTTTCCAACTCTAAAAGAGGAAAGGAAAAGAAAGTATGTATGTCCCTGCAACTGCCCTGACTCATTTAAAGTAAAAAATATTCATGGGTTTGTTTTTTTTTTTCTCCCACTCCCTCTCTCGGAGCATGACAGATCTCAATGTTAAGAGCATCCTTTTATACAAAAACAAATGGTCTGTTTGGTTAAAACCTCCCCAGATGTGATTCCAACTCAGCTGCAGGAGAAGCAGCTGTTTCTGTCAGCTGAGTTAACGAGGCACTTTGTCTTGGGAAGAAGCAGCAATTTATCAGCTCTCTCAGCCCCAAGTCGCCAGGCTCCCGGATTGACTGCACTGGCCAGGCAGATGCTAATGCTGCCCTTTGGAGACCTCCAGAACACAGGTGACCTTCTCGGGTAACAGCTTCCTCCTCTGTGGCTTGTCTGTCATTGTGTCCACACAGGATATGCTTGGAGAAGGTGGGGCCTTGGGATTCTTGAGCCTGTGGAATCAAGTCATTGATTTATTGAGGTGGACTAGGATGCCAGAACTTACCGAGGGGTCATGCGGGTGTGAGGAGCCAAAGGCATGTGTGTGGGTTACATTATTAACACATGGTTTAGAAGACAGGGAGCACGTGCTCCCCAAGGCCACAGTAGGAGTGCTGGTTGCTTCCACCTCCTTTCATCATTGAACCCCCACGTTCAGTGTGGTGAGAAGCATCTAGTAGATGTTTAATATGTATTTTGGATGATTCAATGAATAGGCGAATGAAATTGAAGTCAGATGTACTCTCAGAGGAAGGAAGGGGTTAAATTGGGAGCCAAGCACCCCGCTCCCTCAGGGCCTCTGCTAGTCGGGAGACAACAGTAACCACTCTAGCTAGTGTAAGTACAAGTGAACTCAAGTCAGGGGATGGCGCACTTACAGAAGCTTTGGAAGGGATGGAGGAGCAAATCATCTCTAGGCTGAGAAGAGATTTCCCCCAAGTCACAGAACGTGAGGGCCCCTGAGGGCCGGGACTTGCCACTTCCGCTGTAATCAGGAAGCCGAGGGTGTGTGGGGGCGCAGCCACTGGCTGGAGGGCTGCTCCTGGTGGCCAGGGTCAGGGTGCCGAGCCGGAGCTGTTGGCTCCAGGCCACACCATGCCTGCTGGATTCCACCACTGAAATAGATGCTGCGACTGTCCCCACTGACATCGGGTCTGAATTCGAGTTCTGAGGAAGTGACTCTGATGGTAAATTAGAGCCACACCGGCAGGCGGCTAGGGCCGTGCAGAGCTCAGCCTTTCCACCTCCACAGAGAGGAAGCCATCCTGGAAGGAGGAGGGAACAGAGGCTGAGCGAGCCACCCTACTGTCTGCACTGCAGGCACCAAGCCAGTAACATCAGTGAGGTTGGTGTTAGATAACGGAGGTAGTACCCGGGGAGGGAGGTTTGGGATCAAAATGCTTCCAGAACATTCTGCTGGCCAGATGAGACGCATCTCAGCCACATCTGCCTCGCTATTGGGAGTGTGAGGCTCTGGAATAAACAAAGACTAGAGGGGCCTGAGCAGAGCCTTGCGTGGGTGCCCAAGTGGGGAGGAGAGAAAAAGACAGGCCAGTAAAGGACACAGGAGAGGCAAGAATGAGGGCGGAGGGAGAGAAAGCGGGAAGGTGGAAGAAGCCACCAGTCATCAGAGAGGAGGACGCCCCTGTAAGACAGAGGGCAGCAGGGAGAACCAGGCAGTAAACAGTGGCAGCCACTGGCAGGACCGCATAAAGCTGAAAATGCACACTGAGTCCCCTTCTGAGAGAGACTTGCACCCGTGCTCAGAGAGGCGGGTGCAGGCACAGCCTTGCGGGGGTGGGGGGAATTACCACCTGAGTGCCCAGGGCTCAACACAAAGTGGATGTCCACAGCACGGAATGCTTCACAGAAGCTTAAAGGAAGTCTGTGTATGACTCTACATTATGTATATCAACATTGATTTCAAAAGCACAATGTTGGGTGGGAAAAGTGAGATGTGTGTGCTCATGGCAGCCTGGAAGCACCCGTGGCTCGTGGTTAACTCAGGAGCGTGGGGCAGTGAAATGGGACTGGCCAGCACAGTCCAACAGGACTCTACCCCCATTGCTAATGTTTTTTGTTGTTGTTCAAGTGTGGAAGAAAATAGGATAAGATGTTACCTGTTGTTAATTTAAGTGGTGAAAATACAAGTGTTGGTGATATCCTTTTTGTACTTGCTATGGTTTGGATGTTTGTCCCCCAAAGTCATGTTGAAATTTGGTCCCTAGTGTTGGAGGTGGGGTCTGGTGGGAGGTGTTTGGGTCATGGGGGGTGGATCACTTATGAATCGGTTAATGTCCTCCCTCAGGGGGAGGGAATTCTCACCGTTAGTTTCCGTGAGAGCCGGCTGTTACAAAGAGCCTGGCCCCTCCCTCTTCTCTCTTCTGCTTCCTGCCTGGCCATGTGATCTCTGCACACGCCGGCTCCCCTTCCTCTTGCCCCTCGAGAGTGGGCACAGCCTGAGGCCCGCACCAGAAGCAGATCCAGGACCGTGCGTCTGGTACAGCCTGCAGTACCGTACATTTCCCAGCCTCGGGGATTCTGTTATAGCAACAGTACATGGACTAAGACAGTACTTTTCTGTGCAATTTAATTTCTCACAAGATAGATTTTTGTTTTTTAATGAAAAAAATGGTGAGCGATTCTGAAGTGGTTTTGCACATTTAATGCAACTCGGTGAACGTTTGTTTCTTGCTGACACATGTGGATGTTATGACTGCTGTCAGGCAGGCCCCGGCAAATCTGCCTCTCTGAGTTTTAGGCAAGTAGATGAGGCTCCAGGCAGCTGACCTGGGCACACAGGCAACGCCAAGCCACCCCGGCGCTGCGGCTGCGCTGGAGGAGGGCAGGCGGGCAGGCTTGGCAAACTGGTGGGCAGGTGGCCAGGCACCCCTCTGGGGCCCCGCTGCCCCCACTTTCAGGGCCCCTTCTAGCCCCTCCCCTGAGCATCCCCCCACCACCACCCTAAGGAGTCAGAAGGGAGTGAGAAAAGGATCCCAGAGGGAAAGGCAGTTGTCGTCTCCCAGAACAGGTGAACCAAAGCAAGGAAGCAGAGAGTCCTCACCCAGACAAGCCTCGGCTCTCTGGAGTGTGCCTCGCCTTGCCAGTGGTGGCTTGTCTCAGGCGATCTTCTCCACCTTAATCAACTCTGCTCTCCTGGGCGGAGATTGGGAGAGAACCCTGTTGGCTGAGTGCCATGTATGCCGGGCTCTGAGGCAGGCACTTATACAACAGACTCACTCTCTCCCATCTCCCAGCGAGCCTGTGGATGACTTAGGATTCTTTGGTTGCAAGCAAGAGAAACTAACCGCAGAGAATGTAAGCAAAGAAGCTTACATTACAAACTCTTAGAAGGGTTCTGGTTAGCTCATGGACGTGATGAGAAGGCTGGAGACATGGGATTAGATGAGGACTTGGAAGCTGGCAGACCCCTAGGTCTAGGCACCAGCACCACCCAGGAGTCCAGTCAGGCCTGCCTGTCAGGACAAGGAGCACTGGCCTGTCTGAGGATATCTCTAGAATCACTCTTATATGACCACCCTGGCCAGGAGCAGGCAGGACACTATGGTTTATATCCCTCTGGGGTTGGACACAGTGGAGAGGTAATTCCCCAAAAGGAAGTCAAGAAACTGTCACTTAAAGAGGGAGAAGAGGCATTGAGCAGCCAATAAACAGCAGATGTCCACCAAACTTTTAGAGCGGTTCTAATCACACCCATTTTACAGATAAGGAGACTGAGTCCAGAGAGGTGAAATCATTTTCTCAGGGCTACACACTTTTGTGCAGAACTGGGATTCCAGCTCCATCCCCTGCTCATTCCCATTCACCATTCCCAAATCTCCAAAGACCATGAGAGGGGGAACAGAACAAACAGCACCCCGGAGTCATGGCCCTGCCTGGATTTTCTCTCTGTGCACGGGTCATGTGAAAGCTGCAGCTTCTCAAAATGTCCGTGTTTTCTCACCCCAGATGGAAATTAAGGCCGTGACCACGCTCAGGACTTGTTGCTGTGCTGCTGGAATAATTGCCTTATTAGAGCAGGCCCAGAGATGTAATTTCTCAAACCATCTGGCTGGAGTACGTGCCTGGAAAGGAGAAATTAAGATACCCTTGGAGGGACTAATCAAATAATATACGGCAGATGCACTCCTGCGAGTGCCGGTTCATGGAGAAGTAGCCCTGGAAACTGTTAAGCACCCTGAGCCCAGGAGAGCCAGGCCGTGTGTCCTCCCTTCTCAGAGAGAGCCGGCTCCCCCTCCGCCCTGCTGCCCTGGTGGCGAGGGGGGAGGAGATGGGGACAGGAACCTGGGTTCCGAATGGGAAGTGTTTGCGTAAAGGGCGTGAGCCTGCTTGCTTCTCCCCTGAAGAACCCAGGTGATCGTACTTGGGATGAAACAGTTCAGATACAGTCCCCTGGGAATCTTGTCACCATGATAATAACCCATATTTAGGTTGCTCTTTTCTCCAGGAGAGGCAGGGAACAGGCAGGAAGTGAGGGAAGGCGACACTTGTAGAAATATCTTTGATCCAAAAATTGTTTTCTGAGCACCTGACTCAGTCCCCTTCCAGCTCCTTTCTCCTCCCCAAGCCCATGCCCCGCCCGCCCTGCCCACAACGCTGGGGCAGCCGAGACTAGATCCTGCTGGGCTGTGGGCCACACTGGGCCTGTTTTGTTTGGTTTGCTAGTGTTTTAAATTCTTTAATCGGCTGCTAGAAGAATAAAGTCATCTATCTGGTTCATCTCTGTGTCTACAACACAGCACAGAGTGGGCGCTCAATAGCTGTCTTAGTCTGCTCAGCCTGCTATTGCTAAACACCGTCAACTGGGCCCGTTATAGACGGCAGAAGCTCATTTCGCACAGCTCTGGGGACCAGCAAGTCCAAGATCAAGTTGCCAGCAGGTGCAGCGTCTGGTGAGGGCTGCTCTCTGGGTTATAGATGGCGCTTCTCTCTGCGTCCCCACATGGTGGAAGGACGGCTGGGGGGGGCTCTCTCACTGGGGTACTGATCCCGTTCATGAGGGGCAATATACTTTGGATGTTTGACCCCTTCAAATCTCATGATGAAATTTGACCCCCGTGTTGGAGGTGGGGCCTGGTGGGAGGTGTTTGGGTCACGGGGCTGGATCCCTCCTGAATGGCTTGGCGCCCTCCCCTGGGTAATGGGCGCGTTCTCGCTTTATTAGTTCACGTGAGAGCTGGTTGTTTAAAGGAGCGAGGGCACCCCCCACCCCGCCTCGCTCTGGGTCTCCATGTGACACTGCCGCTCCCCCTTCACCTTCAGCCTTCATTAGAAGGTCCCTGAGGTCCTCACCAGAAGCAGATGCAGAGCCGTGAGCTAAATAAATCTCTTTTCTTTATAAATTACCCAACCTCAGGCATTTCTTTACAGCAGCGCAAAACAGGCTAACACACTCGGCCCACGCTTAGGACCTACTCACTGCCCAGGGCCCTACCCCCCAACACCGTCACCTCGGGAGTCTTTCAACATATGAATATGGGGGGATGCAAACATTTATACCATAGCAATAGGTAGTTGTTGAATTCACTCCTCAGCTTATGTACTTATTAAAGGAAACTTACACTATTGTTTTAAGTTTACATAAGCAATTCATGCTCATAAAAAATCAGACAACATATCAACTTATAAAGAAGGAAATAATTCTTACTCCTCTCTCTCCCACCCTCATTGTCACCCCACATACATCAAAGCACATGCTAAAATATTTACATGCTTCCTTCTCTTAGATCTTTTTCTAATATCAAAATATTTAATATGCACTGGGGCCCCTTGCCCCTTAGAGACGCCGGTGAGGTCGCTAAGCCCATGCCAACTCATAGTCCCTCACAGCCACAGCCCTGCCCCTGCTTGTTCCCAGGCTTCCTCTGCTCCTGGCCCCCTCGACTGTGGTCCCCATGCCCCGTGTGCTGTCTCTGCTTCTACCCCCACTAACCCAGGCCCAGAACCCGGCTGATTTGCCCGCTTCCGTGGAAAATCCTCCCAGGCATTTCCGAGAACAGGCAGGAGTCCCCTGCCCGTGCGTGGCCTCCCTCAGTCCTGACTCCCAGAACTGCCCCAGGAGCCCCAAGCCGACCACCTCCCACCAGATGGAGAGAGTTGGCGCTTCTCAGCTCCACTCCACACCTGGAGCCCCCTCCAATGATCCACAGACCAAAGTGGGTCCATCTGACCAGACCCACCCTTTTGAGAACACAGTTGTTGCAAAAAGCAATGACAACCACAAATCTGTTGCACATACATGTGCTTGTTGACCCAAACAAGATCATACTCTGTTATGAACTAAATTATGTACCCCTCCCCCAAGTCATATGTTGAAGGTCTAACTCTATTTGGAGATAGGGCCTTTAGGGACATAATTAAGGTTAAATTAGGCCATAAACAGTGGGTTGGGGCCGGCGCGGTGGCTCACGCCTGTAATCCTAGCACTCTGGGAGGCCGAGGAGGGCGGATCGCTCAAGGTCAGGAGTTCAAAACCAGCCTGAGCAAGAGCGAGACCCCGTCTCTACTATAAATAGAAAGAAATTAATTGGCCAACTAATATATATAGAAAAAATTAGCCGGGCATGGTGGCTCATGCCTGTAGTCCCAGCTACTCAGGAGGCTGAGGCAGGAGGATTGCTTGAGCCCAGGAGTTTGAGGTTTTCTGTGAGCTAGGCTGACACCACAACACTTACTCTAGCCTGGGCAACAAAGCGAGACTCTGTCTCAAAACAAAACAAAACAGTGGTTGGGCCCTAATCCACTGGGACTGGTGTCTTTATAAGAAGAAGAAGAGACACCAGAGGTCTCTCTGCACACAGGCACAGAGAGAAAAGGCCGTCTGAGGATACTGCAAGAAGGCGGCTGTCTGCAAGCTAGAAAGAGAGCCCTCCCTCCCCAGAAACAACCCTGCTGGCACCTTGATCTTGGCCTCCAGAATTGTGAGAAATAAGCTTCTGTTGTTTAAGCCCCAGTCTGTGATGCTCTTTTAGAGCATCCTGAGCAGACTGAGACATACTCAACACATTGTTTTATAAACTGCTTTTTTCACTTTATCGGGTACGGGAGATATGCTTTTGGATTCTTTCCTATAAGAGCTACCTTGTCATTTTTCATGCCTGCATTCAGTTTATACTGAATGGTTCTGAAATGGAGAGTTTTCGTGTGCACGCAAATCGATGTGTTCTGCCTCAGAACAGAAACTCCCCGGGGGCAGCAACCTGAGACCCGCTGAGACGAGAACCAGAAACGGGGGGACCAGCCTGCAAAGGTGGCACGGAGCAGAGCCCACATCCCCCAGGTTCCTTGGGGCTGAAGTGAAGGCCCCGTCCTGCACCCCCCTCCCCGCCCTGGGACAAAGGCCGTCTCACAGCGCCTCCTTCCAGGGGCTTCCCTCCCCAGCCTGTGCTCCCTGCTAGAACTCTGTAGGTGCTGGGAGCAGGCAGGCCTGCCAGGAGACCGCTTCTCCCCCCGTCGCCGTGCACATCACGCTCCAGTCGCTGCCATAGGAACTTCGCAAGGCAGAGGTTGGTGCATCATGAATGTAATTAGGGATAATGGCGCTGAGTCAGGCGGGAGGTCTGTTTTTCAGCTCAGTTTTCAAATGAGGGCTGGGAAAACATTCCACCCAGGCTGGCCACTTGCAGCCCACGCCGCCTACCTTCCTCCCTGGCACAGGCCTCTCTCGGAAATAGAAAAATCCCACCTCCAATTAGGGGACCAGAGAGGCTCCGCTCCGCTCACTGGAGCTGTTGACAAAAGTCAGCCACATGCTGAGACCGGTCTGCTCAGCTCTCCAGGCTTCGAAGTCCAGGCGCCTGTGCCTGGCCCTGGCTGGGGACAGGGACCCTAGAACAGTCCATATGGGATGGGGGGTGTTCAGAGATGGGTGGGCAGAGCTGCCCAGAAAACCATGAGGCAAACCACCTGCCCCCTCCCCAGCAGAGCCCTTCTGTCCCTTCAGTCCCTGCAGGGTCCCCTCTTCAGGAGCCGCCCGCCCCGTGGGTCTGGGCTCGGCCAGGGGGTGCAGGCTCAGCCCTGTCCCCAGCAGCTGCTCCAGCCCCCAACCCCCCCACAGAAGTTTCCCCATCATTTCCACTCCAATGTCCCCAGCTTTCTGTAGCCCTTGAGGCCTGCCCTGTCGCCCCTGTTCCCACTGGGTGACTAGGAAAGGGAGGTAAGATGCGAATGACACCTGGAGACACTATCCAGCCCTGAGTCAGAAGCGGGGGCCGGTTCAGGGCTGTCATTCCTCCCATGGAATTACTGACCCGCCCGAAGGCAGAGCCTGGGCCAGAATAACTTCCGAAGGTGTGTCGTGCCCCCACGCTCTCTAATGGGTTGATCTCTGGTCACAAGTGGCCTTGGGGACTGCAGGTGCCTATTCAGCAAAGGCTGCAGAACAAATCCTTCTCCTTCTCCTGGTTTCTGGGGCAGGGCTCAAGTCTTGCCAGTCAGTTCCTGCAAGTGGCTCTGGGACCCGAGTTTCACCCCTGTCGGCTCCCCTTCCTGCGACCAGCTGGGGGCAGCCCAGCCCCACCGGAGCCTGCGCTCGTCCTCCAGGTAAGGGCGAGGTGCCAGCACCTGGCCTCCTCAGCTGCTGCCTCTACTGTAGCTTTGACGTTGTTGCTCCTCCCTTGGGTCCACAATATCATTCATAATGGGAGGATCGTCCCCTTTGGGAACAGGGTGGCAGGCACAAGCACCTGTTCTCTGGCTTCCAAAACCCTCAGTGGGACCAAGTTTAAGAGGTGGACTTTTCTTGCCACTGTCAAGACGAGGGAGATGGGGCCAGGAAACCCCGAGAGAGAGAGACTGTCAATGCCACCAGGGTGGTGGGGGAAGGGAGGATGCAGAATCCAAACTCCCCAGGACCCTGCCCTTGGCCTCTTGGGCTGTGTGTCAGCTGAGGGACCCACACACACACCAGGAAGGCGATCCTGGGCACCAGGGGCTGCTGAGCCCTGGGCCTGGCTTTGCCTGTGAGTTGGCACTGCAGGGCCTCCAGCATCCATCTGGGCTGATGGCCTAGGCTGTGCAACTTCGGGCAAGTTGCTTGACTTCTCTGAGCCTCATGTTTCTCTAATGTCAAATGCAGCCTTTGGATAAAAAGATCTAGTTCCCAAATACTTTAGCAGCAGATTCCCCCCAATATAAAAGAGGCAAAGACAGAGTCTGGTGAATTTTCGGGTCTCTGGGGCAGTAAGAGTCTCGCCCAAAGACCTGCCTATATGGACATGCTCCCCACAGGGCTGGCTGAGAGGACACCTCCAGGGACACTAAAAGCAGCCCGTTCACCAAGAATCATTTTGCCAGTTATAAAATTATCCAAATGAATTGAAATATCTTACATGAAAAATTATCATAAAGTAAAATTCTCAAAGGAATTGCCAACAATGGGCTTTCTGCTGATAAAATTTATTGAGCAAGAGTGAAATTTAACAAGATATTAAATATCATACTCACCAAATCAAATAGGAAACCTGGTTACACAAATCGGTCATTTGGCAAAGCGATTGATGAGTTTTTTGTTAGAATGCAGAAACTCGGGCTACACCCCAGACCCACTGGATCAGAACCTGCATTTTAGAGATCTCCAGGGGATGCTGCCTGATCTTTAAAATGATCTTAATAAATGATCGGCACCCGGGGCCCTCTCCAGAGGGTCTCGGTTCATTGCCCCGGGGCAGGTCCAGGTGCCGGGTGTTGTGGCGCTGCCCAGGTGATGCGAACTACAGTGTAGGAGGCCCGAGTGCTCGCAGGGGCGCATGCCACCGCCAACGCTCACATTTCCCCATCTCCTCCCTCCCCTTTCCTTCCCTTGGGGACCTTGACGCTCCAAGCTCTGGCAGATGCTCCCACTGGGGCCCGATTCCTGTCATCTGATGCTGACAGTCATTCGCAGCAAGCTGTCAGCCACGGAGGTGCCTCTCTTTAAACACGGCGTGGCGTCCCCGTCCACACCGCTTTGCACGGGGCTGGTTACTGGGAGGAAAACAGTAGCAGGAGCAACCCGGGGGGCCGGGGGCCAGGTCAGCCCTCACTGACCACACCCTTCTTGGACAATCTCAGATCACAGGCGGGTCTGGAGAGCCCCGTCCAGGCACAGACCACAGGGCCCCCCAAATTGCATCTCTGCCACGTTCTGAGATGCCGCCGTTGGTGGTCCAAGGAACATACTTTGAGAACCACTGCCTTCGAGAATCCAGCCCCCCAGTCAGAGAATGTCTAGTAGGACGGTCAGTGGAGCAGACTCAGCAATCAGCCAAAGGTGTGTCTGAAGCCCAGCACTTCTGCTTCCTCACTGTGTGACCTGGGGCAAGTCACTCAACCTCTCTGTGCGTAATTCCCTCCCCTGCCAAGTGGTGCTGAGGACAGTGGCTATGCCAAAGCTACTTGGGGTTGCAGTGTGGAGGGAGGGTACCTACGCGGTTCCTGGAGCATCGGGAAAACCCTAAGTGCTCATGACCTAGCTCAGCACTAACCTGGAGGAGTGTGTCTGCGGGCCGGCCGCTCCCAGGGTTCCAGTGCACTCTACCAGTTCATCCCTCCAATCCTCAAAGCAACACTTTGGAGCAGAAGCCAATGATATCCTCATTTTACATAAGAGAAAACCCACTCAGAGTGGCCGAGTAACCTGCCCAAGGTCACACAGCTAGGAAGTGAAGGGGTGGGATTCGAACCCTGGCTGCTGACTCGGTTGCCGTCCTGCCACCCTGCTCATAGCCACTGAGCTGCTGTGGCCTGAGCTTTACTGGGCACAAACAGGTTGTGTCCAGCAGAGTCCTGTACTGAGAATGCGGGAAAGTTGGCAGAATCAGGATGGAGTTGCTTCTGTTAAAAAAACAAACAAAAAAAAAAACCCTGACAAATAGAGCCAGGAGAAGTCATGAAGAGAAGGGTGCTTGTGCATAAATTCCTATCACACAAGACCTTACACAGAAAATGCCTCTGCAAGGACGCCTGTCCAGCAACGGCCTGTCCACCCTTGGGCTGGCATCACCCTTGTTCCTGATCCTCGTAGCCAAGGATAATTATCTCAAACAGCCATGTGTCCTCCCCATTTTTCTTTTCAAAACCTTTGTCTTCCTTTACCTCTCTGACTACACATAGTTTACTATGGCACACCTATTCCTATTGCAATGTCCCGTTCACTAATAAACATCATTTTCATTTAGAGAGCCTCGCTCTGTTATTTACTGAACAAATGGTTCAGTCTCCTAGAATGTGGGACCCTCCAGCTATTGGTTTTATTGCCTCTCAAGCTGTGCTATGTGATACAGTAGCCACACCAGCCACATGTGGCTATTGATAATTAAAATTAAATAGAATTCAAAATTCAGTTCCTCAGTTGCACTAACCACATTTCAAGAGCTCAATAGCACGTGTGGCCAATGACTACCATATTGGAAAGTACGGAACAAGAACATTCCCATATTCACATGAAGTTCAAGAGCCTTGATCCAATTGTTCTCTGTTCTTTTTTGTATTTTAAATTTTTTACAGATTAGAAGGGAAAAGAGAGCCTTGGTCCATTATCAAAAAGAACGCAGGGCTGATTAAAGGCAGCAAACGTAATGTCCCCTAAACATAGGAAAAAGGGCTTAGCCTTAATCAATATTAGAGAAACGCAAGCAAGGTGCAGTGGCTCACCCCCGTAATTCCAGCATTTTGGGAGGCCAAAGTGAGAGAATTGCTTAAGACTAGGAGTTTGAGACCAGCCTGGGCAACATAGTGAGACCCGTGTCTACAAAGAAAACAACACAAATAGTTGTGCATGGTGGTACACACCTGTAGACCCAGCTACTTGGGAGGCTGAGATGGGAGGATTGCTTGAGCCGAAGCAAGGCTGCAGGGAACTGTGATCATGCCATTGCACTCCAGCCCAGGTGACAGAATGAGACCCTGTCTCTTAAAAAAAATTAGAGAAATGCAAATTGAACTGTACTGAGATACTGTAGTTTGCCTATATGATTTGGAGTAATCCAAAAGTTTAATATCACGCTCTGTTGGTGGGGCTGTGGCTAGACAGGCCTTCTCATACATGGTAGTGGGAGTCTAAATTGATTGGTATCACCTCTAAGGAGATTAATTTGGCAATAGCAAGCCGGATTTTAGATGCATATGTTATTTTACCAGTGATTTCACTCCTGGGGATTAATCCCAGAGTGGATGAACGTGCTCATGTTCCACAAGGATTCTCCTTCCAGAATACCTACATTAGCCAAAGATCTGAAACAGCCTAAACAGTTACCCATATGGGACTAGCTAGATACGTCAGGGTAATAGAATGTCATGCAGCTGGGACAAAAGCATGGGGACAGGCTCTCTGCACTGCAGGGAGGAGCTGTCAAAGCGAAAGTGAAGGACAGTGGATAGAGAGGGAGGACTTACAATATACACTTGTAGGCCGGGCGCGGTGGCTCACGCCTGTAATCCTAGCTCTTGGGAGGCCGAGGCGGGCGGATTGCTCAAGGTCAGGAGTTCAAAACCAGCCTGAGCAAGAGCAAGACCCCGTCTCTACTATAAATAGAAAGAAATTAATTGGCCAGCTGATATATATATAAAAAATTAGCCGGGCATGGTGGCGCATGCCTGTAGTCCCAGCTACTCGGGAGGCTGAGGCAGAAGGATCGCTCGAGCCCAGGAGTTTGAGGTTGCTGTGAGCTAGGCTGACGCCACGGCACTCACTCTAGCCTGGGCAACAAAGCAAGACTCTGTCTCAAAAAAAAAAAAAAAAAAAAAAAAAAAAAGAATATACACTTGTATTTGCACATTGCATCTACACAAAGATAATCTGGAAGGATGCGAGAAGCTATTGAACACGGTTGCTTACCTGTGGACAAAAGAGATTCTGGGCAGATGAGAGATGCAAGATAAAATTTTTCACTATATGCTTTTTTATATTTTAAAATTTTGGAACCATGTGAGTGATTTCTACACACGAGATTAAATCAAGAATAATAAATGTAGCAAACCGCGCTGGAGATGTGGGGTTCGGCTGCCCGCAGATTAGCAGGCAGGGGCCTCCTCCCTCTGACAGTTGCCCCTTGACTGCTGAGCCTTAGAAATTGATTGCTATTGATCAACTTCCTCCACTTTCTCCAATGTCAAGGTTCTGCAGACTTGTCAACAACCCTCTAACTCTCCCCGGAGCAGACCATAACTCAAACCTCAGATCATCACTACCTTGAGTTCCAGAGAATCATTCTAGACAAGGAATCAGGAAGCCTGATCCTGATGCTAGGCTGCTGTGTGACCCTGGGCTAGTCACTTTCCCCCTCTGGGCTTCAGTTTCCCCAACTGTGTGTGAAAGGATCTCACTCTGAGATTCTTTTCTCTGAACTACAGGCCTAGTAAACTAACGGAAGGATCCATCTGCATGGGGCAACCTTCCTAAAAAGTTAAAAATACGTGTGTGCGCACACACACGTGCCAATTTTCATGAGAGGAAGATCATGAGCCCTAGACCTCCTGGAAAAGAGACGGGGAAGTGGAAATGACCAGATGCCGTCCGGAGCACTCGGCGGGAGTTCCATGGAGTCGAAATTTAAATGTAATTAGAGAGCCCCTTGTGCCTAGTGGCTACTGATTTGGACCTCGCGGCTCTCGTCGCGGCTCCACAGCAATCCCCGCTCCGAGTGGAAGCTCAGGCTCGGTGCGCAGAGGGCGGGGGCGGAGGCGAGTTAACTGGAAAAGTCTGGGCTGGGGAGCGAGTTTCCCCGCACGCCAGGTGTGCCTTTTGAGCTTGGCGAGAGGGAGGGATTCTGGGGTTCTGGGGGAGACGGAAGCAAGTGTCAGATGAAGCCAGTGAGAGTCCTGGGTGGCCCCACTAGCAAGAGCCGGGACACTGTCCAGGGAGACTTAGAATCCTCGCCAGGAGAGGCTGAGACCTGCGTCCCCCCACCCCATGCGCCAGCCCTGCCCTGCGGGTTTCCTGACGCCCGTGGCCCCGCTCAGAGGGCAGCTGCGGGCAGGGATCAGCTCTCCCCGGCCAAGGTACCTGCCTGAGCCTGACGGGAGGTTCTGGAAGACCGTTCCCCTGCAGCGTTCCACTGGCTGAAGTGGGGGCATTTGCCTCTCCGGCAACAAACAGACCCCATCGGCCTCCCCAGGGACTAGGGCCAGAAGGGTGACATGGGATGTGTGCTGGAGCCCTAGACCTGTGCTTGGGAGTTTTAGGGCCCCCACTGGTTGCAAGGACAGTACCCAGCACAAATAGACATTCAATAAATAATTGCTGCATGAACAACTAACTTGATGAATGTCGGTGCCAGAGCCGGAGCACATGGTTTGCATCCATGCTTGCTGGCTGTGTGACCCTAGACTAGTGCCTAACCTCTCTGAGCCTCTCAGAGCTACTGGGGAAATGAGATCAGGTGTGCAAAGAGAGCTGGAGGGGGAAATGAGATCAGGTGTGCAAAGAGAGAGCTTAACGCAGCACTCAATAAAGAGGGGCTGCTCGCACGAGGGTGAGGACTCTGGAAGACTGGTGTTCCTCGGCCCGCCTTTGGCGCCCATCTGCTGTCATTGTCCATGCCAGGTCAGTCGTGGGGCTGCGGAGAGAATTCCGAGCAGCTGGTGGTGTGGCTTGGCGCCCACCTGGGCTCCGCTTGCCAGGCGGCCCCTTCCTGGTGCTCCTGGGGCTGGTCTAGCCTGTCCCCAGAGTGTTGTCCACTCTTCCTAGCTCCTGTTCTGCTCCCTCCCGAGAGCCTCACAGTAGGGAGCCCCAGGGAGGCCAGGTAGAGGGTGGCACACGGGAGACTCCACTCAGCAAGGCCCAAGCCCTGCCCAACGTCCGCAGAGGGCTCCTGGGGGGCTCCGTGCCAAGGCCCCCACCCCATCGTCAGCTAGCTGGGTAATCCCGCACCCTGACTGCACCAGCAGACAGCACGCTCCCTGGGACTGATCGGCCTCCAAGATGTGGCGTCCCTGCCCGAGCTGTGGCGAGGGGACGGGGGGCCTGGACGGATCTCTGTCCCGGAGGCCTGGAGCACTGGGGGGCATGGAGGGGGGAGGCAGCGTGAATTCCAGTTGAAAAGTACAAACTTGACTTAAGAATTAGTCTTCTGTTAGACAACTGTCAACCTAAATAACAAACATCCCTAAGGATGTTATGTGGGGATAGAGCATTGCAATGGGAATGTGTGCATATTCAGGGAGGGTTTTAAAGGGAAGAAATGAGGATCACATGATTGTTTTGAAATGTTATAATTATCCTTAGCTATAAAGATCAATAACAAGGGTGATACCAGTCCAAGGTTGGACAGGCAGTGGCTGGGCAGATGTCTTTGCAGAAGTATTCTTTTTGTGTAAGGTTGCGATGGCCATTGTCCAAGGTTGTGGTTTTTGCAGATCTTTTGTGCTAGTTTTTGTTATGAGGCATGCATGTGTGAGAGCATCTCTCACTTCCTAGCCTGCCTGGGCCCTGTTTGTCAGCGTTTTGTTTGACATTGGTGACTCCATTCTGACTCTGACAACTTGCACACAATATAGAAGTTAGAACTCGAGAATCTAGCCTACTTGTCCGTCATATGGTGGACCCGCCATGCACGTCCGGGTCACCTGGAGCATGAGGCTGAAACGCGGGTTTCCGGGCCCGGCTCCAGACCTACAGAGTCAGAGTCTCGGGGCGGTGGGAGGGCCGGGTAGGGAAAAAGCTGCATTACTTATGCGCTCCCTTAGCGACAGTTCTGCAGACAAGTTTAGGAGCCCCCTTTCTTGCCAGTGAGGAAACAGAAGGGCAGCCGGCTGGCCAGGGGAAGTCAGGACCTCGGCACAGCTCTGGGAAATGGCCTGGCTGCGAGTGGGTGAGGGGCAGTCGGCTCTGCCACCTACTGGCCGTGTGACACCAGGTATTTTTCTGAGCCTCAGCCGTCATCTGAAAACCGGGAATAATGAGGGCACCTACTTCCCGGGCTAGCTGTGGGGGGCACAGGGTGGTGCAGGCTGCTCTGTGTGTGTCTCTCTCGGGTCCTTCCTGACTCCTTGGGGCTGAATTTATGTTCCCCACCCCTCACTCCATTTCTGAGCAGACGAGGGAGACACTTGAGCCCCACCCTGCACCCAGACCTAAGCCCCCCTGCCTTGCCATCGGGGACAGAGCCGTCCATCACAGAGCTCCCAAGCTCCCAGTCCCAGGACTCCTTGCTCGGGAAGAGGCTGCCAGCCCACTTAGCAGTCAGGTGCTAACTCCTTCGCTGCTTTGTTAATCGCATCTCTGCCCATCAGGGCCAATTAGACCAGAATTAGGCGCCCAGGGCTGCCTCGCTGAGTTAACAGCACTTTGCCTCCAGTCCGAGGAAGCTGCCAAATGAGCCAGTCTGAGCAGCGTTTGGGGGTGAGGTTTGGCTGCTGTTAGTGTGCTGACGCGCAGAGGTGGCTCAGGGCCTCATTCCCGCCATGCCGCTGCCCAGCTCAGACCCAGTTGAAACCAGCTGTTTCCTGTATCTGAGGGGCTTCGGATGAGTCACTGAATTCATCTGAACCCCACTTACGCCGTCTACAAAATGGGGTTGAAGTGTTAGTAGCTGTCCCGTGGGGCTGTCTCGGCCATCAGTGCCTGCTCGTGCACGAAGTGCTCAGCGCCTCGTAGCCCGACCACAGAAGCCCGCGGCAATTGAAAGCCTCCGTGACTTCGCGCAGGGACTGCAGCCTCGGACGGAGGCCGGGCACAGATTTAATCAGAGGTGGCCGCTCCAGATTACCATGGAGATCGTCTGATCTAATACGTGGAGGCCGCGCAGCGACTGTTTATCGAGTTAAAAAGAAAACGAGCATCTAATTTTAGCCCAAAGAAGAGAAAGTTAAAAGGCAACTTGAATAACGGGCTTTGGCTAGACAGTATGATAGTAATTGCTGCTGGTTTTTAAACACTAAGTGATAACTGCTTTTCTTTAAAGAAAAAAGTCATCTAAACTCACTGTAATTGAGCTGCTGTCATTTTCCCCAGTGCTAGCACTAGCCTCGTTGTCTAGTAGCAGGCATCCCCCAGTGTATTGGGGGGGGACAGAGACCAGAGTCACACGGCTGCCGTGGCGGAGCGTGGAGGCCTGTGCTCCTAATTGGCACACGGACTGCACACCGGAAGGTGATCCGGCAGCCTCCAGTTCTCCTCTCCTCTCGCTGGGTAGGAGCCAGGGACGGGCGAGGAGGCCCTGAGCAGCCCTCCAAGTAGGTGGAACCTACGGTGCCACTATGACCAGTGTGGCTGGGCCCAGGGTGCGACAGCAGTGTCCGAGGGCAGGGCCCTGAGGACAACAGGCAGGCCGGCCTCACAGCGCCACCAGTGCACCAGAAGTGCCCCTGGAGCCAGACAGCCCTGCTCAGGACCCAGCAATGAAGCTCACGCGGAAAACGGAGGGAAGTGACAGCGCCCACCCCATGGGCGAAAGGAAGTGTGAGATGTGCATACAGCCAGGGCTCACTCAGCGGGCACCTCGTTTAGAGAAGAGAAACTGAGCCTTCCCTTACCCCTGACTGCCCCCTCCCCCCAGCCCCTGGGAGCCTGCTATGTGTGGGAAGGGCCATCACCTGCCCACTCCCTCCCGGGGCACACGGGTCCCCTGGCAGCCCGGGAGACGCAGCCTGGAGCTCCCGCTGCAGAGGCAGAAATGCACTCACTGCAGCCTGGAGATGGAACCGCGTTCTCCACCCTGTTGGGCACCGGGGTGAAGGCAATTCGCAGATGGTCAGCTGGAGGAGACGCGGCTGGACTGTTTTGCAGTTCATTAAACGGTGTGGACCAGGGCTTCGAGAGACGTGCCATACCCTTGCGCAGGCATTGGCTCCCTGGAGCACGCTCCTCCGGCTCGCTTGGAGCTGGGCAGGCGCCCCTGCAACGCCAGGGTGAGGGGACACCTGGGTTTCTCTGCCAGGTGGTGACCAGGATCGGGGGCTCTTCGGGACTGTGTCCCTGGGCACTCCACCCCAGGATCCCTGGTTCAGGGATCAACCCCGTCTCCCCCTTCTGCACAGAGGGAAAATGCAGAGGAGGGAAGAAACTGGCAAGCCACCACCTTTAAAATGCATTCATTTATTTGTTCGCAAATAAATGCTCCAAAGTGGGTAACAAAGACCCTACTTATAGGAAGAGGGTTACATGGAAAGCAAGAGCACCCAGGGGATCCTGTATATGGCCTGCAAGCAGCACACCGACCCTCACCCTTTAAGGTGAAGAAGAAAAGGCCACTGTGGCGCTGAAGCCGTGGGAGGGCAAGCACCAGACAGCTGCCCCTGGAGCTTCCCCAGCACGTCTCTGGGTGTCTCTGTTCCCGGGAAGAGCTGGCTCTTCCCCTTTGCAGACTTCAAATTGCCCCAAACACAGTCCCAACTCCAGGAGAAAGGAATTGATTGGCTTGGGTTACACGCCCATCTGCTGGCTGAGGGAAGAAGAACCCCTTCATCAGCAGCCCCCCAAAACTATGTTGACTGGGGAGAAGTAGTTCCCCCAAGAAAATTACAAGAACGGCAAGTGGAAGCTTAGCAGACCCAAACAGTGTCCACAACCATGGGCCAATTTCTTTGTTTTGTAGATGAAGAGACTGGAGGTCAGAGTGGCTCAGTGCCCACTTCCTCCCTGTGGCTGCAGATCAGGCCATGCTCCACCATGGCTCAGCTGCCTGGATGGCAGAGGAGCCCAAGTGCCATGAACTCAGCTTCCCTGTGACCTGCAGAACCTGCTCTGCCAGGCCGTGTGTTATGGTCACATCTTGAAGCCCTTAATCAACCCCCGACAGTGTGTGATCGTTAAGAACCAGCTGCTATGCCACAGCTGGTGACACTGGGCAGGTCGCTTCGTGGCTGTGAGCTCCAGCGGCTGTTGAATGAGTTGAGACAATAGACCCAGAGCGCTGCAAAGTGTCCGGGACACGGTAAGCACTCAGTAAATAGTAAGTGGACGCAGTAACAGGAGGGGCAGTTGTTATTCTGAGACCTGAAGGTGAGAAAGATGCAGCCAGGGCAGAAGTGAAGGCAGGAGGACTTTGGTCTCTCAGCAGAGGAAGCTGAAGCCCAGGAGCTGACGTGACCTGCACAGGAACACACAACTCACACGGCCTGGAGCCAGCTGACCCCACAGGGACGCCTGAGTCTGAAGCTTCTATTTCAATTGCACCATGCTGCTTCTCAGAAGTCCTGGCCGATGTCCCAGCTCCGCCACTTGCTCACTCCCTTCGCCTTCGGGTCTCCAGGTCCTTCATGTCTCCTGCCCATGAGGGCTCTCCTGGGCCCTGGCTCTAGCCCGAGGTGGCCTGCCCGTGTGGACACGGCCAGGGCCTGATGTGACCAACAGTCTTCTCTCAAAAGTGCTTTTGCATCTAATCTTCCCCATAGCACCTGCCTCTCACTTGGATGCTCCTTCCCATATTTCTTCCAAGGCGCCCTTGCCCATAAGCCAGCACCCCCAAGAGAAAGCCCTTCCGTGCCCGCTTTCTTGCCTTTGATGTCCTTCCTGTATTGGCAGATGGGCCCGGTGCCTTAATCTCCTCCTCGCTGTGTGTGTAGCTCTGAAGCGTTCCACACTTCACATCGCCACCTGGGATCATCCGCTGGATCTAGCAGGGTTTTCTGTAGACTCAGAAACTCCAGGTCTGTGGAGACTTGGGCGAGTCTGACCACAACCAGGTCGTCCTTGGAAAGCCCGAGGGAAGAGTGCAAGCCGCTTCCTTGCCCAGGGAAGATCTCAAGCTACAAAAGACCAGCTCCCAGGGACTTCAAATGCCCTGCTTCCAAAGCTTCCCCCGACCCGCTGCAATGACATTTTGGCCAAAGCTATATAAATGTCAATTCGATTCTCCAGTCCTTGATGGGAAGCCAAAACTGCACGGTCAAAGCCAGCAAGATAACACTGCCAGCAAAACACAGATGAATTCGCATGCCGGCTTAAGTGCTAACCCTTTGGTTTAAAGAAAAACATTTAAATTATCTCGAAACAATTTTTTTTTATGAACTTGGAACTTGGCCATCAGGCCCATCACATTGGAGTTTAGTGCTGCTCCCTGGTGGCTTTCGAAAGAGGGATTTGAGGCTCAGATTCCTGTGAGAACTGGTACTTCATGTCCCTTTATAAGCCTCTGAGAAACCCATGGGACTAAAAATAATATTTTTAATAATTTTAGATTTATAGAAGGGTGGCAACAATAGCACAGGGTTTCTGTAAATCCCTCACCCAGCTTCCCCTGGTGTTAAAACCTTACATAACTGTGGTCCATTCATCAAAACCAAGAAACTCACACACACATGTTTAGGACCGCCCGGGCCATGCAGTATTTCACCACAGGATATGCAACTGTTCTCTTTCTCCTTAAACTTTCACCCACTAATCCAGGATTCACCAGTTGATCTTGTCTGTAGCCAGTATTAGCCATGTAATTAATGGCTTCCCCCCCCCCCCATTCTTTCTACATTGATTATTTGGAATTCTTCTGAAAGGAAGATTTACTCCTCCTTCCCAGAGCCCATGGGGTTTGGAAGCAAATAGACTTCGGCTTTCTTTCCAGGTGGATCCAAGAATTCTATCAATTGCACCTAAAACCAAAAGGCACCCAGGACAAGGCCTGTCCCCTCCCTCTCGGCTTCTGCCCTGGGGAGTGGGCCCCAAACTCCGTCAAGCTTCTCTCTCAACACCACGGGTTTGAGAAGTCTGCCTCGTAACAAACACAAACAAAAAACACCCCACTTGAGATAAAACATTTCTTTGGTCTGCTCCACATGTCTTCAAATCTCCACTCCATTTCTTTCTCCAAATATTGCAGGTCTGAACCCCCCCGCTGTCACCTTGGATGAAGGGTGAGCAATGTTTAGGCCCACCTGTTGCTGCTTGCTGCAATGCATCTCATCTCATGGAGAAGGCGGTTGGATATATCTAAGATTTGCCCAACAGCTATTCGCCAAGCCGTCCCTTCCCTGGGCAGTGATGCTTCTCAAAGCCTGCGTGAGGTCCAAATTGGAGGGGCTGCAACAGGCTTTGCTAAAATAAAAAATCAGACTCAAATGATGTTGAGTAAAACTCAGTCCCAGCCTTGGCTTCTGTTAAACCTCTTGTGGAATAGCTGTTGGGCAAATCTTAGACATATCCAACAGTCACTGCACACAGGAAGCCGAGCACCTTCCCTTAGGACGTGACTTTATCTTCACAAAAGAGCAGTCCCAAAACTTGATTGGTCATGGTGACAGGTCACAGGCAGAGAGAACTGGGGATCAACCTCCTTAAAAGGAGTCATTTTATCTGGCAGATGGTCTTGAGGATTAGAGAAAGGATCCTACTAAGTCGCCCAGGCCTCCCCTTTTGTACAGTGGAGACCCCACTTGGGCTTGCCTGGACTAGTAACAGGTGAGTGGCCTGGGGCTTGGTAAGAGAGCTGGGTTCCTGGGTGCCTGCTCAGCACCCAGCTCTGTGTTGGGCAACTTCCATGCAGTCTCTCCTTTCATCATCACAGCACTCCATACCTGGGTGGAATTATCCCTGCTTTACATAGGGTAAACTGAGGCCCAGACAAGTAACCTGCCCAAAGCACATCACTAGGAGAGAACAGAGCTGGGGCTGAACTATGCTCATCTAAAATCCAAAGCCCAAGTTTTGCCACTACACCAGAGATCATGACTTCTGCCTTCCTGACTTCAAGGGCCATCTCATACTATCTCATGGTAGCATTTAAAAATACTGTCAACCTTAAAGATGTTATATATTGTTTATTGATAAAAAGAAATGTTTGAATCTGCCAACCTTTTCTATGGTGACAACTGTCTGTAAGTAATATGTACTCTAGAAGGTAATTTGTAAAAGAATGAACAGGCTTTATCCAACCCCTCAAGGCAAAGATGACCTACTAACCATGAGCAAGAAAGTAGTTATTTTTCCAAAAGAGATTCATGTTAAGAGCATTTTGGAGTGGTTAGAAACATTTCCAGCTTGATGAAAACATGTTGCCCAAAACTGTCACCTATAAAAACTCTTAAAAGTCCACAGTTAAACTTGGGAAACGAGATTCAAAAATAAGTTTCAGTAGAGTTTGAACGCATTTGTTAGCAATAATAAAAAAGCAACACTTCTAATTATTCAGCAAGAACAACATTTGGAAATGTGGTTTCTGACATCGAGGAAGATGGAAATTTATTATAAAAACCTCACAAATACCTTTGCAAAATTGGTGGATGGAATTGGAAAATTTTTTTAGTAAGAACAGCCATATTCAGAGCCACAGATCTTAATGAAGTGGCTTTTCCTGCTATAGTAGCCATTAAAACCATGCATTAAAATAAACTTACCTTAAGACCAAAACATTGTTTTTATGAAGTGTTAAAACTAGGAGTTTCAAAAACAAAGCAATTTTTAATCATATGGTTCTCACTAAAAGAACACAAAATTTTATAAAGAGCCATTTTTTAACCACAAATACCACAAACAATATTTTAAAACATTTTTACCTCATCTTTTTATTTTCTATTTCTTCTTATGTGTATTAGTATAATAACATATGTTCAAATTTAAACATTTAAATATATATATGTGTACACACACACACATGTGCTGGGGGTGAGCACTCCATGGAGTTCAAAGGCAGGTGAGAGGCTTTCCTGTTTCATGCCATTGCCTGTATCCTTAGACTAAACTTCTCCAACCGCCCCCCCCCCAACATTATCTTCTAGTTTTTACAATTCTTCTTTAATTTTTAGTCCACCTGGAATTTCTTTTGGTGAATGGTATGAAAGGAATCATACCTGCCAGGTATGTAATAGTTATCCATCACTGTGTAACAAATCACTTCAAACTTCTTAGCTTAAAACCACACACATTCTTTCAGGGTTTCCCTGGCTCAGCAATCTGGGCACAGCTTAGATAAATTCTGTTTCAGGGTGTCTCTGCATTTATACCAGAACCTTTCATTAAATAATCCATCATAGCCAGAATTTCAAAAGGCCACCTTTAATAGACTCTAAATTCTTAAAAGTATTTGAGTTTGTTTTTAAACCACTTTCCAGTAATTTGTCCATGTGCACACCAGTGTAACTATTTTAACTATTTTTTTTAAAGTGATGTGTTTTTTGGTACAGCAAGTTCCTTCTATTTTTCCTCTTTTAATAAAGATTTTCCTATTATTATCTGTTTGTACTTGCATGTAAGTTTTTAAATATAAATACTATTTGGTATTTAGATTGGCTTTGCATTGAATTTTTGTATTAATTCAGAGACCTGACATGTCTCCCATGGTCTGAATGTTCCTGTTACCAATTGCTTAGGAGACCCTGTGCCCCTCCCTGTTCCATTCCCCTCCATCCCCTGCCACCCAAGGAGACCGGGACCCTAAATGCTAGATTAATAATTATTTTCTTTATGTTTTACTACTTGTGGGTGAATCTCTAAACAGTATGCTTTGTTTTTCCTGTTTGTGAACTTTATATAAAGAACTGGCTCTATTCTTCTGACTTGCTTCTTTTGTTCAATGTGATTTCTGAGACGTATCAATGTTGACTCTTGTGGCGATATGACCTTACCTCTCTACAGAATTCTGCACAAATACACCTTGTTGCACAATGGTAGATGGACATTTGGCTCCCTCTTTCTCTTCCTTCCTTGTGGTTATTACAGATAATGCTGTCACGAACATTCCTGTACGTTTCCTGGTACACATGTATGAGTTTCAAATATAAATACTGGGCTATAAGAGATGCTTATGTTCAACTTCACTAGATAATAGTTTTCCAAAGCCATGGTACCAATGTATAAGATGAAGTTTCCTGTCATCACAGGACTTTTTTATAATTTTTGCAAATTCAGGAGCTAGGAAATATTATTTATGGTTTTAATGTGCATTTCCTGATTACTAATAAGGCTGAATGTCTTTTCATGTTTATAGGCGGTTTGTTTCTTCTATGAAATGCCTGTGTTCAATTCTCCTGAGTTGTTTGTATTACTAATTTGTATTCAGGTGATCTTTAATAGTAATATAGTTATGTATATATTGTGAATATCTGTGTATTATTCCAGATTGGCCTCATTTTTTCACTCTATGCCATATTTGGTAAGCAAAGGTACTTACTATCAATGTAGCCAAATTATTTTTTCATCGATAGCTTGCATTTTTTTAAGATATGGGGGGTCTTGTTTTGTCACCTACTAGAATGCAGTGGCACAATCATAGCCCACTACAGCCTCAAACTCCTGGACTCAAGTGATCCTCCCACCTCAGCCTTCCAAGTAGTTGGGACTACAGGTATGCTACCTCACCCAACTAATTTTTTGTTTTTTTTAAGAGATAGGGTTTTGCTATGTTGCCCTGGCTAGTCTTGAACTCCTGGCCTCAAGCAATCCTATAGCCTCAGCCTCCCAAGCAGCTGAGATTACAGGACACCACACTCAGCTCATGGTTTGAATTTTCTATCTTGTTTGTAAAATCCTTCCATACAGCACAGCCACCGTTTTAATCACTACATTTGATAGTAAGTTTTATAATCCTGTAGTGCTAGTTCTTTTCACATTCTATTTATGAATGTCTTGTATATCCTTGGCCCTTTGCTCTTCCACTTATATTGTGGTATCAGTTTGTCAACTTCCATAATGAAAACCGTTGGCATTTTTATTGGAATTATATCAAATCTATTAACCAATATGGAGAAAGAGTGAAATCTAGATAATACTGGGTGTCTTCTTACCCATCACATCCCTCCATTTATTACGGTCCATTAAGTTTTGATATTTTTTTGTTCTCATTAAGGGCTACATACTTTTCTATTAAGATTTATTCTTAGGTGTTTTATATTTCTTATTCCAAATATAAATTGTATTTCTTAATTTACTTAACAAATTAAAACACATTACTGCTTGTAGTTGTTACATAAAAAGATGAAATTGACATGTACGTGCAAATTGATTTTGTCCCAGAAACCTTGATAAACTTTGACATTTTTTTTAATTTCAGCATATTATAGGGGTACAAATGTTTAGGTTATGTGTGTTGCCTCCCCGCCCCCAGTCAGAGCTTCAAGCATGTCCATCACCTAGACGGTGTGCATCGCACTCATTATGTATGTATATGCCCATCCCCTCCTCTCCCCTCTTCCACCTGCCCAACACCTGATAAATGTTATTCCTATATGTCCACTTAGGTGATGATCAGTTAGTACTAATTTGCTGGTGAGTACATGTGGTGCTTATTTTTCCATTCTTGGGATACTTCACTTAGTAGAATGGGTCCAGTTCTATCCAGGAAAATACAAGAGGTGCTATATCACTGTTGTTTCTTATAGCTGAATAGTACTCCATATACCACATTTTATTAATCCACTCATGTATTGATGGGCACTTGGGTTGTTTCCACAACTTTGCAATTGTGAATTGTGCTGCTATAACCATTTGAGTGCAGGTGTCTTTTTTGTAGAGTGTTATCTGTTCTTTTGGGTAAATGCCCAGTAATGGGATTTCTGGATCAAAAGATAGATCTACTTGTATCACTTTAAGGTATCTCCATATTGCTTTCCACAAAGGTTGAACTAGTTTGCAGTCGCCCCGCAATGTAGGAGTCTTCCTATCTCTCTGCATCCATGCCAACATTTGTTTTGGGACTTTTTAATAAAGGCCATTCTCACTGGAGATAAGTGATATTTCATTGTGGATTTGATTTGCATTTCCCTGATGACTAGAGATGTTGAACATTTTTTCATATATTTGTTGGCCATTATTCTGTTTTCTTTTGGAAACTTTCTGTTCATGTCCTTTGCCCACTTTTTGATAGGGTTGTTTGATTTTTCCTTGCTGATTTTCTTGAGTTCTAAATAGATTCTAGTTATCAGCCCTTTATCAGATGCATAGCTTGCGAAAATTTTCTCCCATTCTATAGGTTGTCTGTTCTTGAGACAGTTACAAAGTAGTTAAAAGCAGATGCTTTTTAATTTGATCAGGTCCCATTTATTTATTTTTGTTGCTGCTGTGATTGCCTTTGGGGTCGTCTTCATAAATTCGTTGCCTAGGCCAATGTCTAGAAGAGTATTTCCAACGTTTCCCTCTAGAATTCTAATAGTTTCACACCTTAGGTTTAAGTCAGTTACCCAGCATGAGTTGATTTTTGTGAGAGGTGAAAGGTATGGATCCTGTCTTCACATGTGGCTATCCAGTTTTCCCAGCACCATTTATTGAATAAAGATTCTTTTCCCCAGTGTATGTTTTTGTCTGCTTTGTCAAAGATTAGATGGCTTTAAGAGGATAGTTTTATATCTGGGTTCTCTGCAATGTTCCACTGGTCAATGTCCCTGTTCTTGTGCCAGTCCCAAGCTATTTTAATTACTATAGCCTTGTAGTATAGTTTGAAGTCTGGTAAATTGATACCTCCCATTTTGTTTTTATTGCCTAGGATTGCTTTTGCTATACGAGGTCTTCTCTGGTTCCATACGAAGTGTAAAATTATTTTTTCTGTATCTGTGAAAACTGATGATGGTATTTAAATAGGGATTGCATTGACTCTGTAGATCACTTTGGGTAGTATAGACATTGTAAAAATGTTGATTCTGCTGACCCACAAGCATGGTATATGGTCTTGACCTGTTTACGTTCTCCACTATTTCCTTCTTCAGTGTTTCATAGTTCTCCCTGTAGAGCCTTTTACCTCCTTAAATACATTCGTAGGTACTTTATTTTCTTTGTTGCTATTTTGAAGGGAATTGAGTCATTGATTCAGTTATCACTTTGACTATTAGTGGCATATATGAATGCCTCTGATTTCTGTGTATTGATTTTGTATCCTGAGACTACACTGAATTCATTTATTAATTCAAGGAGTCTCTTGGTTGAAGAGACTTGGTGTTTTCTAGATATATCATCAGCAAAGAGTGAGAGTTTGATCTCTTCTGCCCCCATTTGGACGCCCTTAATTTTGCTCTCTTATCTGATTGCTATAGCAAGGACTTCCAGCACTATGTTGAATAATAGTGCAGATAGTGGGCAACCTTGCCTTGTTCCAGTTCTAAGTGGGAATGCGTTCAATTTTTCCCCATTCAGTATGATGCTGGCTGTGGGTTTGTCATATATGGCTTGTATCATTTTTAGGTTAAGTCCTGTCTCTGCCTATTTTATTAAGTGTTCTTATAATAAAAGTGTGTTGAATTTTGTCAGATGCTTTTTCTGCGTCTATTGAGAGGATCATATATATGGTCTTTGTTTGGGCTTCTGTTTATGTGGTGAATTACATTTATAGATTTCTGTATGTTGAACCATCCTTGCATCTATGGGATGAAGCCCACTTGGTCATGATGGATTATTTTCTTGATAAGCAGCTGGATTTAGTTACCTAGGATTTTGTTGAGATTTTTTGTGTCTATATTCATAAGAGATATTGGTCTGTAGTTTTTTTTTTGTTGCATCCTTTCCTGGTTTTGGTATCAGGGTTATGTTTGTTTCATAAAATGTGTTGGGGAGTATTTCATCCTTCTCGATGTTGTGGAATAATTTCTGCAGGATTGGCACCAGTTCTTCTTTGTAGGTATTGTAAAATTTGGGTGCGAAACCATCTGGTCCAGAACTTTTCTTTTTAGGAAGGTTTTTTTTGTTTTGTTTTTTTGCTGTTTCAATTTCAGTACTTTATATTGTTCTGTTCAGGAATTCCATTTCTTTCTGGTTGAGCCTAGGGAGACTGTGTGTTTCTAAGAATTTGTCCATTCCTCCACATTTTCCCATTTCTGTGCATAAAGGTTTTTGTAGTATTCATAAATTGTATCTTGTATCTCCATGTCATCAATTTCTCCTTTTCTTTTCCTGATAGAGCTTAATAAAGATTTCTCTTTTCTGTTTTTCATTAGTCTAGCCAATGGTGTCAATTTTGTTTTTTCTTCAAAGAAGCAACTTTTTCTTTTATTAATCTTCTGTATAGTTTCCTTGTTGTCAATTTCATTTAGTTCTGATTTGATCTTAATGATCTCACTTCTTCTGCTGGGTTTAGGATCAGTCTGTTCTGCTTTTTCTAGCTCTTTGATTCATTAGGCTGTCTATTTGTGACCTTTTCAGCTTTTGGATATAGGCATTTATGGAAATAAACTTTCCTCTAAGGACTGCTTTAGCTGTGTCCCACAGGTTTTGGTAACTTGTGTCTCCTTTGTCATTTAGTTCAAAGAATCTTTTGATTTCCATCTTGATTTCCTCATTTATGAAGTGATCACTTAGCAGAAGGTTGTTTAGTTTCCATGACTTTGTATAGAAATGAGAACTCCTGTTAGGATTGATTTCTCCATTTATTCCATTGTGGTCTGAAAAGATACATGGTATAATTTCTATTTTTTAAAATTGTTTGAGACATGCTTTGTGTCCTAGGATATGGTCAAGCTTAGAGAATGACTCATGAGCTGATGAGAAGAATGTATATTCAGTGGTTTGGGGGTAGAATGGTCCTCTACATGTCAGTCAGGCCCATTTGTTCTAGAGTTCTGTTTAAGTCCATTATTTCTTTGTTGATTTTCTGTTTGGAGGATCTGTCCTGTGCTGTCAGTGGAGTGTTAAAGTCTTCGACTATTATGGTATTGTTGTTTATCTATTTGTTTAGATCAAGTAGTTTGCTTTATGAATCTGGGTGCACCAAGGTTGGGTGCATATATATTTAGAATTATTTCTTCTTGTTGAACTGTACCCTTCACCATTATATAGTGACTTTGTCTTTTATTAGTTTTCTTGGTTTAAAAACTAAGTTATCTGCAATCAAAGCCACCACATCAGCCTTCTTTTGGCTTCTGTTTGCTTGCAATATTGTTCTCTACCCCTTTACCTTTAGTCTAAATGCATCCTTGCAGGTTAGACATGTTTTCTAAAGACAGCAGATACTTGGCTTATATTTTTTTATTCATTCAGCCAGCCTGTATCTCTTGAGTGGGGAGTTCAAGCCATTCACATTTATTGAGAGAACTGATAGGTGGGACAGATTTCTGTTCATTATGTTGGGTTGAACTTTGTTGCTTTTTCTCTTGAGCCATTGTGGTATCTGGCCTTTGATCTTTAGCTTTTGAGTGATTTTACATTCATGAGTGTTTATTTGTGCTGATCTGTGGATAACACTCTTTGAGTACTTCTTGGAGGGCTGGTCTTATCTTGGTGAATTCCCTCAGTCTTTGCTTATCTGAGAATGTCTCGATTTCTCCTTTATATACAAAATTTAGTTTTGCAGGTACAAGACTCTAGGCCAGGCATTTCAGAAGAGTGAGAATGGGGCTCCAGTCTCTCCTTGCCTGTAAGGTTTTAGTAGGGAACTCTGGTGTTACTTGGATTGGCTTTCCTTTGTATGTTACTTGCTTCTTTCTTCTTACAGCTGGTAGAAGGGCCTCTTTAGTTGATTTTTTTTTTTTTTTTGGTCTGATGACTGCATGTCTTGGTGTCTTCCTGTTTGCATTGAATCTCCCAGGGTTCCTTTGAGTTTCTTGTACTTGGATATCTATATTTTTAGCAAGGCTGGGGAAATTTTCCTCTATTATATCTTCAAATAGCTTATCCAACCCTTGTGTGTTTCCTTCTTCCCCTTCCAGAATCCCCATAACCCTCACGTTAGGTTTCTTCACATAATCCCACATCTCTTGTAGGCTTTCCTCTTTTCTCTTATTCCTCTGCTCTATCTCTGTGAATGACTTATTTAATTGGAAGGTGATATCTTCAATCTCTGAGATTCTTTCTTCTGTTTGATCTACCATGTTTCTGAGGCTTTCCACTATGTCTTGTAGTTCCCTGAATAGATTTTCATTTCCAAGAGTTCGGTTTGATTTTTCTTAATATTTCAATTTCTTTAGTGACTTTTTCTTCCAGGTCCTGGATGTGTGTGTCTGTGGTTTGTGTTGGTTATCCATTTTTCTTGCATGTCACTTGAGTTTTTTCACAATCCATGTTTGAAATTCTTCTTCTGTCATTTTAGTGTTCTGACTTTGTTTGATGTCCATTTCTAGAGAACTGGTGTTCCTCTTTGGTGGTGTGCTTTTTGAGTCTTCATACTTCCAGAGTTCTTTTGCTGATTTCTTCCCATCTGGATCAGTTGTTGCTTTTTACCTTGAGATTTTCATTTGGATGACCCACCCTGTTGAGTCTCTGAGCCAGTGGGTGGTGGCTGTGGGAGAGATTCGACCACACCCTGTATGATGAGTCAGCAGATGCAGTAAAAGGGTGTGCAGAATGACCTCCCTGTCAGTAGGTGACGCTTGCTAGGAGAAACAGTCTACAGTGTTGTTTTCAGGTCCTGTAATCAGCTCTTGTTCCTCTGGAGAGGCACTCTTGTGCCTCACGTGGTGGGTGATGTCCTGGGACTTCCAGGTGTGTCCTTATTATCCACCTCAGTGAGGGCTCGTCCAGGAGTGAGTCTGGGTGGAGCTAGGTTGGGTAAGCTTGCCCTCAAGCACCACAAATGCTGTTAGCAGGGGTCAAAGCCCTGTTCTCTGCTTCTAGGAACAGCTCTCAGGGAGGGGATGGAATGGCCCCACTGAGCCTGAAAGTCTGCGTGTGGAGTGGCACTGCCTGAGACCTGCAGTCTGGAGCAGGCCTTTCCTCCTTTCCACCCTCCCCCACTCTGTGGCTTTTCCTGGGCCTCTGCCAGTAGGCAGTAATTCACGCCAGTGGGCCTCCTCTGGCTGTGATGCAGGCCAGGAGGTTCCCTGCCCAGGTTAGCAGCCTGGGCTGGGCACACAGCCCTCCTGTGGAAGGAGAGTTGCCCTTCAAGCACACTGATCCACCCCTGAAGGCACACACAGCTTAGTAGGCTCATACACAAATATCCCTTCTGTGCCCCAGGGCAATGCTTAACCTGGGTGCACGGGATCTGGTCTGACCCCTGGGCCCCCAAATTCAATCCCTGACCCTGCCAGGGAAAAGAGTGTTAGTCCTAAGTCACCCACAGAGTGCCCAAGCTGGGTCGATGTCTCTCAGCCTCAGGATCTGTGCCGTTCTCCAGGAGTCACCAGGCCAGCAGTACCTGGGAGGGCTGGTGGGTAGGGAGCTCACAGTCTGAGTACCCCTCAGTCTGCTGTAGAGCCCCAAAAGGAAAGGTCCCATTTCCTGGAGATGCCTCCAGGTGGTGGCTAAATTGTCTCCCTCAGCAGCCAGGGATAGGGAAGGGGGAGGGGAGAATGAAGCAATATGGTGCCTGCCAACTGGCTTGGGTCTGTGCACAGGGAGGTGCCCTGAGGTAGTTGGGAGACTGGTGCCGCATCTGCAAGAGGCTCACTGGTGGCGGCATCTCTGGGCTGGTGTTCACAGGTCTCTCCAACCACTGAGGAGCCCACTAGCAGTCCGAGATGCCAGGGAGAGGAAAGTTAACTGCTTTACCTACCCATGCCGCTGGCTTCCAAGCTTCTCGGGGGCTCTTTTCTTCCAGTTCTCCTCCACAACCTCTTCCAGTGGAGCCTCCTGTAGTCTCAGGTACCCCTCCTTCTGACCCACATCCAATGTATGCTTGTGTGCTTGCTTATTTCTTCCACTTTCTTCTAAAATCTGTCTTTTGCAGAGACACTCTAGCAGGCGGTTTTTCTTGTCCACCATCTTGCTCCACCCTTGTACTATTTCCTTGATAAACTCTTAAATCTTCTAATTTGCCTTATAGATTCTTTGAATTTTCATAGACAATTTGATCACAAAACTGTAATCCATTAATATGAGTCACATCAATTGATTTTCTAATATTAAACCAATCTTGCATTCCTAAGATAAATTAAACTTGGCCATGATTTATTATACTTTAAATACACTGTTAGTTTTGGTTTGCAAAAAATGCTTATTTTCCTAGTGAAAGGTGTAATTTTTTAAATATATATGTGTGTGTGTGTGTGTGTGTATATATATATACACACACATACATACAGTTGACCCTTGAACAACATGGTTTACACTTTGTGGGGCCACTTATACACAGACTTTTTTCAATAAATGCAGTCAGCCCTCCACATCTTTGGGTTCTGCATCCACAACCAAAGGTGGATCAAAAATGCAGTATTCACAGGATACGAAAACCACATATACAGAAGGCTGACTATGAGACTTGAATATAGGTATTCTTGGTATCTGTGGTTCTGGAACTAATCCCCCAAGGATATGGAAGGACTGTATATCCATCAGATCAAATTTACTAGCTATGCTATTTAAATCTATATTCTTAATAATCTTAATAATTTGGTCTTCTGTGCCCATTATATTGGTAGATTGATCTATTTCTCCTTGTAGTTGTGTCCATTTGTTCTTTATATATTTTGAGGCATATTATTAGACACTTAAGAGCATTATTAGAAAGTTTAGAATCGTTCATTATACCTTACTTGCTCTCTACCACTAATAATTTAAGCAGGGAGGAGGGCTTAATATTAATATAGGGAGGCAGTTTAAAAAAAAATAACCCAAGAACACAACTAATTAAGATGAGACAAACCTTTGCTCTCAGATTCTCTAGGTTATATTCTTTCTGCTATCATGTTTTTGAAATTCCAGATGCTTTAGAGTTTTGGATTACTGAGAAACAGGCCAATAGAGGAAATAAACACATAAAAACACAGACACATAACTGGTTCTAATAAAAAAGTTTTTGTTTTTTTTGTTTCAGTTAAAAAAATCTGTTAAAAGAAGGGAGAGAGTTTAAATAGCACCTTATTTGGCTGAGGAGTTGGAGAGTGAAAAGGGTAACTGTCAGATGATTTAAATACAAAGAAAAAGAAAAGATAAAGTCACTGAATTCTATATGTGGTAAGCAAAAAGTAGATAACATTACAATAGAGTTAAGGTTAAAAAAAGAGGGGGATGAGAATTGGAATTCTGAGAACACTGTAAGAAAGGATACTTCTGCCCGGGCGCGGTGGCTCACGCCTGTAATCCTAGCTCTCTGGGAGGCCGAGGCGGGCAGATTGCTCGAGGTCAAGAATCCAAAACCAGCCTGAGCAAGAGTGAGACCTCGTCTCTCCTATAAATAGAAAGAAATGAATTGGCCAACTAATATATATAGAAAAAATTAGCTGGGCATGGTGGCGCATGCCTGTAGTCCCAGCTTCTTGGGAGGCTGAGGCAGTAGGATTGCTTGAGCCAGGAGTTTGAGGTTGCTGTGAGCTAGGCTGACGCCACGGCACTCACTCTAGCCTAGGCAACAAAGCAAGACTCTGTCTCAAAAAAAAAAAAAAAAAAAAAAAAAAGATGCTTCTAAAGAGACAGCAAGAAAAACTAAAATCATAAAGTAAGGTTACAAAAAAACCTAGGGGTATTATTAACTTCATAGCAAGAAAACACAAAGGATTATAGAAAAAGCATGGTACAACATATGCAAAAAAACCCCAAAGCCCACAAAGAAAGAAAGTGTACCAGTGTTAGGGGAAAAAACCCATATATGCACCGATATATGTATACATACTATATATATAGAGGGAATATATATGTGTGTGGTTTACACACACCACACACTTTTTTTGTCACTGGTACAGAGGTCAAGATCAACACTCATCCTGCAGGCTAATTAACTATGGCAACAGATGTGCTGAATGTGGTTATTATTTTGGAGGCATTATGAATATACTGTAAGCAAAATCTAATGTTCTCTATTAATAACAAAGTTCCAGTGAACCACATATCAAGGCCAAGAACATCTGTACAAGGCTTATAATATAACATAACAAGGCCAAGGACATCTGTACAAGATTTATTTCATTAACCACGTTTTAGAGTGATAGCACACACCCTAATACAGAAGGAGTGATTCAAAATCCACCAAGAGTTAAAGGTCAAGAGCCAAAGTCAGTGGCTTTGTATCCCAGGTCAATAAGAGTGCCATCCACCATTTTGTTTTTCTTGGATTAATAAAAGAATTGATGTACAGAACACCCTGTTCTGAGCTCACCACGACTTCTGACATGCACCACCAGGGACTAGACTTCATTGCTTCATCCTTGCTCTGGCTATGCTGGTGGGTGGCAAAAGCCTCTTGTCTGTACTTGACCTCCAAATTATTCATATAGATTCCTGTTTCTAGCCATAGCTCCCCACAACTTCACATCTGAATAATTTCTCCTGAAGTGCATGGCTGTAACATTGACAAATAGGACTAATGAGAGCAAGTAAATTGCCATCTGTTTAACAAAACACACCCTTCTAAGAGATTATTCACAGTCTTATTGCATTTGGTACACAGTCACAACATTAAAATGACATGTGAGAATCAATACAAAATATTTATTTTTTTCCAAACCATAGAATTCTTAACCCCAGAGTCACACTATAAATTTCCCAGAATTGTAAGCCATTAACATTTTTCTAAACAATGCAGTCCAACCAGAAATGAAGATAATTTTCAACCAGCAGGGGTGCAATATATACTAGGTTCCTGTAAGAATAGGTCTCCAATTAGCATTTTCTTTAATTCTCCCACAGCCACTCCAACAACATAAGCAGAAACAGTGTATGTAACTCATTCCACTCAGCTCTGAAGAGAGGTTCAAAATAGGATCTTGGCCAGTGGAGGAGGGAAGGTGTCAGTGATGACTTCAGTTAATCAACCATAGAGACAGAAGAGTAATCATTTCACTTGGAAAAGAACAGGGCTCCTTTCATATATTCTGATAGCCAGAAACTAGGGTGAATTTCAACAAGGTAATGAAAATAACGACAGCAATTTCTCCATGAACTCGTAAGACCTCCATTTTAACTTCTGATAAAAGTGAACTTCATCTTATACAGTCTTATTGAAAACAGTAATCACAACCAAAAAGGTCCTATAAACCTCATAGGTGTCAGTCAAGGGACTGACATTCTGACCTTTAATTTTTAGGTCCTCTTAAGAGGCCTAGACTTGGATTAAAGTAAACATAATATTCCAAGCTAAAAAGGCCAATGAGACACTGTAAAAAGTCAACTCAAAACATCCAAACAATGGCTGGATAGCTAGTGTAGGTTTTTTTGTTTTGCTTTTTAGTTATAAAGCTTTTTAGTATCTCAGATTAGTGTATATTCATTAAACAGTGCTCAGTTATCTCAATAATAGCTGCTTATTAAACAAATTTTAGCTCAAGGGCAATGTCTTTTGCATAATAATCATGGAAATATTTGACTGCTATAAATCAGAAAAAAATAGAAGAAAAGACAGCCACCCTCAATAATAAGATAAAATCTGGAAGGGTTATTCTGTTTAAAGAGAGATTAAGCAGGATTATTTAAATACTACGATACAAGTGCACCTGCTCACTTTATAACTGCAGAAACCAATTTTGTTAGACCATTACCTTTGCTAGTACATGTCCGATCACCATTTAGAAGTTATACTTTTGTTTTGAAAAACGTTCAAATCCCTTGTTCGGTCAGTACAGAATATTGCGAGGTGATGCATGTGCAAACTCTTCCTGAGGAATTATTTATGTGTGCAAATTTGCAACCCAACAGAAAGCATGGCATCAGCAAGGGAGTGACAGCTATACAGGTCTGAGCATCCATTCTTCTGCAGTCTCATCTACCCACAAATTAGCTTTTATCCTAGACTTCAAAGAAAGTAAACGTAACTGCTACAAACTTATAAAAGGGGCAGAAAAAAAGGTAACATTTCTACAAAAATTAACAATGCACAACTCAGGTTTGTGTTTCTTCTTATAAGAACTATATTAAGGCTAATAGTCACAATACCAGGTTTTGCTTTCTGCCCCACAGAAAAAGGTAGTAATTCCTGCCAGGTTAGGGTACAGCTGTGATAACAAATGTCATGGAATTGATACTGTTACTAAAGCTTAAGGCCTACCTTTAAAATATGTACCATCTCTCCAAACAATTACGATCTATTTACTTTCACATTATTATTTCAAGATGATTGACCTGGCTTTCTTTTAGTTTCAGGCTGCACAGACATACTTGTCAGTTCAGCCAAATCAACTGCATGTGTTGACTAATCTGACAATGAATCTATGTGTATAATTTTCTGTCTTTAATGATTTGGGCCTTCAATAATTTGGTACAAAAGCTAGGATTTCACTGGGGCAGAAAAACTGTATACTGTACTGGCAAGAACACAAGAACACACAAGAAAATACTTTCTGGCAAATAGTGTTTGGTCAATACAAGACGGTGGGGGAAGGGGCAAAAAATTTTATTTCCTCCTATGCTGCAAACTAAGAATTCTGTCAAGAATCCCAATAAATAAGCAAAGTCAGTTTCAAAGAAATTGGTTCTTTATACTGCAATGTACCTCAGGGGTCAAGATGAGTAACAAGCAGGACACACACACTGGGACAATGTATACACCTTTCTAGAGTACCTTCCAACCATGGCTCTGTGGTACCCAGTCCTGACCCATAGCTGGCTGCAGTCACTGTGTAAAAATTTATAGAAATTAAATTTTGCAAACTTTACTTCACCTTTTGTTAATACATACACAATAATTAAAAGAATATAAAATTTCTCCATTAACTTAATAATGCAAAAGCATCCAAAGATTTTAATACTAATTCACATCAAAATGCAATGCTTTTTTTGTAGGGAAAGTTCTTCTGGTTTTGGCCAAAAAAGAATGCTCTCTCCCACAAAAAGCACTTGGGTATATTATTAGGATCCTGAAGAAATCGTCCATATTTAAAGAAATGTTCCAATTTTACTCCTTGCAGAATTATTATTAAAACCACTCAAGAGAGACTTCCATTCCAGGTGTTATTTATAATAAACCTGCAGCAAGCATTCCATTGAGAAAAGTAAAATTTGATCATCATGATAAAATGGAGTTCTTCTGTGATACTAGAATGTTACTGGTGTAGCTAATCAAATCATACAATCAAACTGTACAGGTCATAGTGAGAGCCTGCATAAAGTCTTACAATAATTCAGTGTTCATCAATGCAATCCAAGATGTTTATAGAGTTAAATGAGCCCAGTTAAAGTCCTCCACAAAATCCACCAACTCTGGTAGATAAGTACTTAAAAAAATAAATCTGACAACCTTTAGTTTTACTTCCCTGCATAATAATTTTACAAATCAAGGACTTCTGTCAGATGACTGACTTGCTCCCAATATCCCACTTCTAACTCTCCTACCTGTCCCACACCCCCAAAATGACAAACTGGACTCATACAGAAGCAGCTTTATGAAAGACCTGCAAATCAGAAGTGTGACAGTGTCCCTGGCATGTCTTTTTTCTTCTCAAGTTCTCTGAAGAGGTAAATACTATTAGTCTGACATAGCCCAATAGAGGTCTATACTCAATTTAGATCCAAGCAAAATGAGAAGAAAAAGTATTTTTCCCTGGCCACACCTTTCTATTTTTGTCTTTCGAAAACAGCTAGAATAAGCTTCAGAGACCTTTATGAAGAACTAAGTAGCAGTGTGGGTGGGGAGAAACAAAATATAGCTTTGCCACAGCTGGAAGGGAATCATAAAACAGCAGTTGCCACTTCTCTATTACACTCAAATATAATGTTTAAAAGATGCAGACTGCAGACTTTTTAAAAGTAATTATCTCACTCATTTAAAATGAAATGGATCAGAAACCCCATACCACTGATTATATTTGGATTTAATAACTGTATCTGCTTCCTAGAGCATCACAGGAAGCAGCCTCTCAACAACGTTCAAAGGGGAGCTTTAGTGCTGAAGTACTGCACGCCCCTAAACTAGAGTACGGCCAATGCTACAGCAGCTGGTGAAATCATGTTAAGTGACAGAGAATGGACATGCTCTACAAGAGTTGGTCCCCAACATTAATATGAACACACTCCGCGAAGCAGGGGCAAATCTGACCAATGTGCAACAGGTTTCTATTTTCTCACTTAATCAGCATCCTGCTACAAAGTCACACCTGCCGTCTTTGTGGGTTAGTCTGGGATACCATAAACTTCTCCAGGAGGCATTTGTGAGTTTGACAACATGGTTACACAGTTGCAAAGTGCACAAAGCTCAAGGCACAGAGTAGAAAACAGTTGTGAACTGACAGGGGATATAACATTCTAGCAAAAGCAGAGTTAGCATTTTCCTTTAACAAGACTTTCTAATGCTAAACAAAGACCAACTCTTTTAAAGGGGGTTGTTTTGATTATGGGTGAAAAATACTGTATTGTAATGATCTGCTTGGTTTTAAAGCAAAAGATATCTTGACATGTGAAACCAATACGCCGAAGTGCCAAGTCCACAAATGAACAAAACAAGTGCTTCCAAAACAAAAAATTCTTCTGCTTTTATATTTTTGGAGGAAGCTGCTGATTTTGGCTGTTGAATTTCACTTAGCAATGGTCACTTTCCAAGATGCTTGTTCCTCACAGAATCTATCCATAAACTCATTAAAAGATTGTCCCATTTCAAAATCACCCCCAAGTCTAGCAGCAACTGTTTTTATGTTTTTTTTGTTAGTTTTTTGTTTTTTAAAATTACAAACCAAAGTTAAAAGTCCAACATCCTCTTCCAAGAACAGCTTGTGACAGAGCTCCTGAGTGTCTGCAGGCCCCCGCTGTGCTCTGAATACAGTCTCTGCAGCTCCAGTGTGTCCTCTTTTCAGGAAGGAAAGTACTTTCACTACATTCACTATCTGTACCCTCTGGAACTTGCACATGCTGATGAGCTGTCTGAAAACACATCAGAAGAGGAAATAGTATGAACTGCAGATAGCATTTGATAATGGCAGAAATCTGTTTATTCAACACACTTTTCTCACCCCTTCCCCAATTCCTTTAAACCATGTGGCTTGGAAGGCAGTGCAAGGGGCCGAGATCATCATTATCTTACCGTAACAGAGACTAAAGAATCTGGTGGCCTCTTGACAACTGCCTGAGAACCCCACCACCAACTGGCATTCAGAGCTGCCACCTTGAACAGCCTGACCTTGATCACACATCATGCCTTATGAGAACACCATGGATACGTTCACATTCACTGTACAGTTATCACCACTGGCTGCCTTACATCACAAAACTATCAAAACGGAAGGAACATCATTACTTACTATAAGCCAACTCATCCCCAGCTCTCTTCCGGGACTGGTCACCTCTAAGGATAAGAAAAGAAGACACAGTCAACAACTGACTTTACACACCAAAACAGGAGAAACAAATTGATATATTTGATAATGGAAATTTAGTAGATATTTCAGTTCTAACCCAACAACATATTTTGTAATAGACATTAAACTTAAACATAAACTGATCCATTTATAACATCAATATTCTTAGCTAAAGAGAGCTGTCTTTTTAATATAGGAAGCTATTAAATGAAGGAAGGATCATCTAATAAGACAGTTTACACCGAGTTCTAGAAATGGGTTCAGACTAAAATCCATCTTTGAAGACAAACCTGGGTTCTGTTCTCAACATCCTCACCTGCACACATCAAGGCAAATTTCAAATACAAAACAGAGTAACTAAAAATCTTCCCCTAAAATTCCTATTTTGAAACCAAAAACTATGTTAAGGCTTTGGAAAAAAATCTCACAATCTTAATGTATCTTCAAACCCTTTTTGCAGGTGGAAGAACAAGAACCTTTATGTTTATTAACCAGTTCATACTCAAATACACAGAGGAAATTCCAGTTCCACTTTAGAGTTAAGACAACAGAAGTTCTGAGTAGGTCCTGTGCTACCATCAATCCTATTTTTGTCTCTCCAGCTTCTCAGACAATAATCCAGATAAATGACTAAAATACTTAAGTAGTGAGTAATAATGACCAACTCACTAGCTTTTTCCTCAGTCTCTTAGCAGAATTTTTACAGTTGATCTCTTTCTTCCTGAAACATTTTTTCCTTTAGGCTTAAACACACCCCCGACTTTCCTTCCACCCTCCCTTTCTAGTCTCCTCTGTTGGATCTGCCCCACAGTCTCTCCTTGGCCATCTTTTCTTCTCCATGGATATTCTTCTTAGTCTAGGATGGTGATCATACCAGCCCCATGGTTTAAATTCTACCCACATGCCGGAGTCACCCAGATTTCTATACCCAGCTCTGATTTCCTCCCTACACTCGGGATTTGTAGGTCCCACTGCCTCATCACCATGTCCCTGGATGACTAGATATACTGCCAGTTTACCACAGCCAGAATATGATGCTGGCTCCACCCCATCCCCACTGCTGCCTCAGTCTTTCATTTTGATGAACAGCACCCCCATTCATCCAACCACTTGGGCCAAAGTCCCCTGTCATCCTTGATCCCCCTTCCCCTCACTCCGGAGCATTCTGACCTAAAACATTATCCCAAAATCAACCACTCTTCACGAACTCCACTGCTATAATCCCAATCCAAGCCACTATCATTGTTTGTCTACACAACTGCATGAGCCTTATTGTTACTCCAGACAAGAGCCAGAGTGATCTTACATAAAGGCATAAATAAGATTAGTTCACACCTCTGATTAAAGCCCTTCAGTGGCTTCCCATTACAGTTAAAAATCAATTCCAATTCATTTTCCCAGCTCTGTGACATGGCTCCTGCCTACCTCTCCAACCTCATCTTCTACCTCTATTCATTTCGCTTCAGCTAGCCTGGCTCCCCGTCCCTAGGACATGTCAACACCTTTGTACTTACTATCATCTCTGCCTGCAACACTCTCCCCACCCCAGGCAGCTGCACACTAGTCTCCCCACGGTCTATGCGCTGGCTGGACTGTCGCCGCCTCAGAAGGCATTACCTTACACACTGGCTGGAACAGCCCCCACACATGCCCGTCACTCACTCTCTATCCCATTCTGTTTCATTTTCTTCAAAGTACTTTGAAGTATTACTTCAAATTATTTTTTACATGTAATTATTTGTCTCCCAACATTAGAGCGTAAGTTCCATGAAAACAGGAACTTTTCCTGTCTTGTTCAACCCAGTACACCTAGATCACTGTCTAGCACATAGAAGATACAATAAATATTTGTTGAATTAACAAATCAGTGAATAATTCATAAACAGTCTCACAGATAGATTAAAATCCAGATCACTATTTCCTGCTTTTGAATAATCTGCCAGATAACCAAAGTTCCTCACTTTCTTTCTCTGGTTATGTTTAGGACCAGGGCAGAAACCTCTTGTAGGCTGAGTGAAGAGCCTTATTTATGACTGGCATAAAGAAGACAGATTACGGGACCTCTGAAAGGTTTTTCTCCAGGTACAACATTTAGCACGAACTAGCCTTTGGCAGACTAAAGCACTCTAAACTGACTGAACCTCACACCACTTTTTAAATACCTCTATTGTTAACACTACACCTAGCCAAAGCCAACTGAGTGTTGTACATTGTTATAATATTTATGCTAGTATCATCACAGTAGCAGTCACCAAATATTTTGAAACCAGTTAATGATCAAAAAAGAAGAGAATTTTATATCTGCAACCTCAACTTTTAGACACAACCTTCATTACCACCCTTCTAAGGTTAAATACAAAGTGATCATGCAAACATAACAGGAGAAAAATGCAGACGTGAAAACAACAGGAGGCAGGAAAAAAGAATATAAATGTGATGTACAAAATGCTGCCAAAGATGTTACCTAATTCCAGAAGTCTGGAAGGCTATTTGAAAATTAGACCCATTACTAAATGAAAAAGCCCAAATTTTGGGGTGACTCTCTCAGCTAAAAGACATAGCTTTCTTCTTACCTAGGTCATTTAGATCTAGTGATCATCTTCCACAGTGATTTTTGACAACAGACACCAGCCCTCCCCAATCAATTCAATTATATCTTGAGAAATAAAAAGAAAATATTGCGTTTATATATTTTAGCTTTGAAATAACTCTACCCTATATTTCCATGCACCTAAACATTATGTTTCACAAAAATTCCAGCTCAAATGAGAATCTGTCCATTAACTGCAAAAGAGGATAAATTTGACAACATTTACATATTATTTCAAAGATTTACTGTGCACCCTCCACATTAAAGCTGTGTGCTACCTATTTAGGACCCATACATCATAAGTAGAACATCATCTTACATGAAAAAGCAGTTTACAACACCAGACAGGAATCATGGGCTAGTTAGGTATAAACCATAAAATGACTGCTCATATCAGAATAGCCAGTAACAGAATTCTTATTAGATAGCCTATACTATATTCTCAAAATTTTTTGCATCACTGGAAACCACTTCTTCCAAAATAATCCTAGCCAAACAGTGATCAAAGAAGACATTAATGTGGAATATCCACGCAAAAGAGCAGAGACAGCCTTTCCATCAGCTTCTAAGTATGGCATGTGCAAGTCCTTTCTGGCCAGTCCCAGTAAGCTCAGAAGCAGGTATGAGAAGGTCAGCTTTGGCAGGCCTACTTTGTGCAAAGAACCTATCAGAACAATTTATGAGGCAGAGTTTAATCCTTATAGTAAACATATAATAAAGTTTTAATTTAATTATAAAATGGCCTGATTAAGTTTGTAAAATAAAACATTTTAATTTCATCACCTCTTCAAATACTGCCTAACATTTAAATCTAAGCCAGAAGCTATATATAAGAATTCCATCTTATACCAAAAATCCAAGGTATTTCCCTGAATGGAACCCACTGGGCCTTAGGTGAACAATGCCATGTGAGTCCTTCATGTACAAAGGTGATGTTACCTGAGGCTATTCAAGGACTCAGTTACTGATCTCATCCCAAGCAAATGTGACACAAGACCCACTATACGCCAAGCAGTCCTACACCTTGTTCTCTTATTCCAGTTCCAAAATTAAAATCAGGGAAGTGTCTCTGAACATGTTTACACAGTACACACATTATTCCGGAAGGCAAACTCAAGATGCTCAGAGAAGGCCACGAGAGCTATATTCCTACACTGCTTCACACAAATAAAAGTTTTCAGAATACTGTTTCTTTGTTTTAAGATAGTAATAAGCTCATCTCAAATTAAAAGCAAACATTCAAATACAACATGAATGAAAGTCAAAAGTGAAAGGCAACTATAATAAAAAATAAAACCATAAATAAAAGCATAAAAGACTTCAAAATTATGGTGAGCTTAGGGATAAAAACAAGATTATGCTCAAATTTTGCATTTATTTAAAAATATTTAAGAAAAAAATTTTAACTATAATTCAAAATACATAAGCCACAAAAAACCCTGAAAATCTGATATAGTAGACAAAAATTAAAAATACTTCTGTATGACAAAACAAAAACCACCTATAGGCAAAGACAAATTAAGAAAAATATTTGTCTTGCACAAACAATTTCTTCACTATAGAAAGAGTCGTTTGAAATCAAGAAAAAAAGACTAACAAATAGAAAAATGAGCAAAGGACTTTAACAGGTAGTCTGCAGAAAAAGAAATGCAAACATGAAAGTATGTTCTGCTTTACTTATAGTAAGAAAAATGCAAATTAAAATAATTCTGAGTAAGTAATTTTTACCTGCTGCATTGGTGAAAATCCAAAAGTATAATAACATACTGTACAAACAAGGCCACAAAGAACAGGTACTTTCAAACTTTGCTAGTTAATATGCAAAATGGCAGAATCCACTATGAAGGGCAATTTGGTAATATTAATCAAAATTACAACCACATGTACTATTGACCCAGCTTTCCCACTTCTGGGAATTTACTCTCCAGATATACCTGCAACATGCCCCAAATTATCCACATACAAGGTTATTCACTGCGGCACTGCCTGTAATAGCAAAAGACTAGAAGTATTTCAACTAGTCAGTTACCAGGGACGGGTTAAATAAGTTATACTACATCTGCACAATGGAACTACTGTAAGAAATAAAAATAAGGTCAGATATTGTGCTTGCTTGTATCTGTATGTAAAATAAAGAAAAAAAAATACCACAAGGAATCATCAACATGGTAATTTGATGGGATGGGAGTAGACAGATAGGTGGGTACAAAACTTCTCAATGTATACTTCTTATATCATTTTGACATCTGAACCATGTAAATATACTAATTAGTCTTCAAAACTGAATAAGTAAAATTAATATGGCATTAAATGGCCTCATTCTGTGTATGGAAATAATACCACTCAATTAATAGTTAAGAAATTCTGCCATTAATGTCAGAAATATTGCAATTATTATACTCAACACCTCCACATGCAGGAGAAACTAGCTATGGACATTCCAGCATTTCCTATTGGCACTTCCCTCCCCTAGCCACAGTAAGGCGGGTGTTCCAGGCCCATCTATACAGCTTCATTGAGCCTTTCCTGTGTTAGCTGCCAGTAAGGGTATAAATGATCAGTGATGACTCAATGCTCCCACTCCCACACAAATACAGGACACATAAAGGTAATAAATGCCAATCCATGGACCAACAAACAAACTATCTGCTTTCTTTCCTAATCTGTGCTGAAACTGGAGACTTAGTAACAATGATCCTAGTCAAGGCTAGTTTTTCTGAAATTCAGTTTGGCTTCAGAACCTTGGAAAGATAAATATCCATCCCCTGCCCTAGCCAGATGAGTGAGTCAATACTCAACCTTCTATGTGTAGACACAACTATGCATAAGAAATGCCAGGCATATTTCTTTTCACAACTTTCTTCCTGAATGTCAGGGATCCAAATATAACAGAAGACATGCAAAAGTGCTAAAGTATAGATTATGAAAAAGGTATTACTTAAATGATCTGGTAATGTAACAGGGTGTTTTCCCATAGGGAATCACAAAATATATTAATGTATTTTAGTTGAAAAATATACTTTGTAAGATTTCCTGGGATATTGCCATGATAAGATGCAAAAAAAAATAGAAAAATGAGCAAACTGTATATATCAAAACCAAGGGAGGCAAATTTTCTAGACATGTATAAAGAAATACCCCAATTTTAAAGAAACAACTAGAATTTAAAGCGTAAGTGATAATATGAAATATAGAATTTAAAGCCTCTTTGCCAGTGTAGTCGTAAAAATACATTGGAACTGATCATAGAAACTCTATGTTTTCCCATATGCTCAGGACTAACAGGAAACAATCAAAGTTGGAATAGCTCTTGGAGGTTGCCCAACTAACTGCCCACGCAAGGAGAAATCCCTTTTTCAAAAGGCATGTAATGAAGAGCAACTTCCACAACATCAAAACCCAGCTTCAAATTTCTGCAGACAAGGAGCTAACTATCTCTTACAGTGGCATCAGTACCTCTCTGACTCTTGGACAGTTAGTTCCCATTCTAAGAACCTTGACATCTCTCCCTGCCAAGCCAATCTGCCCTAGGGAAATGGATAGACTTTGTCGCTAAAGGAAAAAAAGCAACTTGCCTTGTAAAACCATTCTGTATAAGTTCTCTTTGAAGTTTCTGATCTTGAGCAGCATATTCAGAAAGTTCAGATTCCACAGCCGGAGGGAGAATGTTTGGAATAAATTTAGAAAATAAAGTTGGAGCCATCTGAACCCACTCTGTGAGGGAACGAAAAGATTCATTAAGAAAATCATACAGAAAAATTAAATGAAATGCAAAAGGTAAAGTTTTCTTTTGTTCAAAGAGTAAAAGCATATTAAACTAGAAATTTAAAATGGGAAAAAATTAATGCAATCTCATTCTGCTAAAGAACATAACAAAGAAGTTAAATTTCCTTTCTAAAAATAATTTATAGTATGAAGAAAGCAGATACTTTTATATTTTACTGATTTAACAGAATTTAATAAAAATCCCCAGGAAATTTCTTAATTAATCTTATAGAAAATTCTAAATATGGAGGAAAACATGTATGAGATTACTAAACAATTCTGGATGGAAGGGGACTTGGAGGGAAGGGACTCATTAGAAATACCAGCCCTATTAGCCATTAATTATTAGGTTATTAGGTATAGAGTGTCCGATTTCCTTAAATACTAACTTTGACACAGTTGATTTCTCTGACATTTCACTTTCACACTTCTTGGTTTGTTTGTTTTTCTTTTTATTGTGAAGGTACATCCTCATTCTTTCAAATGCATGTTTTGGCTTATGATTATCTTTCAAAAATATTTTTTACAGCAATTTTTGTGAAACCATGGGTAAGTCAAAAGGTGAATATGAACTACATCGTGGAACCGATGCAGCACAGACAGCTTGAAGTATCAATGAGATGTTTGGGAAGGATGTGGCTAATGAATGCACAGTACATCAATGGTTTGAGAAGTTCCATTCTGGTGATTTTAATCTTGAAAATGAGCCATGCAGGTGACCTGAGACCAAGGTGGATAAATGATGAGCTGAAAGCTGTAGTAGAAGTGAAACCATCTCAACCTACACATGAATTAGCAGCAAGGTTTGACATTACTATTCCAACAATATTAGACCATTTGAAACAAATCAGCAAGGTAAAGAAACTGAAGAAATGGGTTCTGCACGAATTAAACAAGTGTCAGAAGAGCAATCATCCATAAGCTTGCCTTTCTTTACTGTCACAACATAAAGGCAAACCATTTCTATGCCACACTGTGACATGTAGTGAAAAATGGATTCTTTTTGACCGCTGCAAGCGTTCAACACAATGGTTGGATATAGATGAAGTGCCGAAACACAGTCCAAAACGAAATATTCATCAGCAAAAGTTACCAGTGTCTGTTTGGTGGTCCAGAGCTCGTATCATCTACTACAGCTTCATGAAACCTGGTCAATCAACTACAGCGTATGTCTACTGCAACCAATTGTATGAAATGATGAGGATGCTTGTGATTAAGCAGCTGAGACTGGTCAATAGAGACAGGCCAATCCTCTTGCAATACCACATGTCCCAAAAAACAATGTTGTTCAAACCACAGAAACTGGACTTGGAAACGGTCATCCACCATATTCACCAGACCTTGCACCAACTGACTACCACTTCCTTCCAGGCTTTGGACCATTTCTTACAAGGAAAAATATTCATTTCTCAACAAGCTGTGGAAAATGCCTTTCACAATTTCATCACCACTTTCTCTCCAGGGCTTCTTTGATGCTGGCATAAGCAAGCAACCATTAAGATGGCAAAACTGTGTTGATAGTTTAGGTACATACTTTGATTAATTGTACTACTTCTTGTTTGAGATATAATAAACTAACTTATGATTAGAAATCAGACATTTCATATTTAATGACCTAATAAAACAATATAATGGCCCCAGAATAGAATAGTACAGGTTAATAGTAAGTAAACATACTGGGGGAAAAAAGAGGCAACACAAAAAAAGGGTGGGGGTAGGGATTGAACATTTAATAAGTGAGCTGGAGGTAACTGATAACTTTGAAAATAAATATTTTTTTTGACCCATGCTAAATTAGAACAAATTAAATATATATAAATAGAATTAAGTGGTTATCAAATTATTAAGAAAAAGATCAAGAGACTAATCTATAGAAAATAAAAAGGCAAAAAGAAGTCACAGGGAAATATCTGCACCAGACATGACAAAGATGAATTAGTATATTATAAATAATTTGCACATATCAGTAAGACCAAATAAATGAGTAAAGACAGGACCAGATTATTCACAAGAAAAAATAAAGAGAATATTCAAAAATTGTTAATATTCAAAAAATTAAAGTTAAAATAAATATACTCTCTTCCCTTGACTCAATGAACATTAAATATAAATAATACCCACCTGCATCAAGGGCATGATAAAACCAGTATTCTCCTTCCTTGGTGGTCCTCAATTAACAGTTATCCCTTTTGAATTGTTTTGATCTAGCAATCTAGCCCTTTCAAATGTTCCTTTTAGGAAAACATTTTGGAGATACACACATACACACACACACACACACACACACACACACACACACACACGCATGTATATACATATATATACACACCATAAAAGTGTCAATGCTCTTTAATCCAGTAAGCCTACTTTTAAAACTATAAACTGAGTAAATAATTCTAAACCAGAAAAAGCCTTGTTTGATGCTGTGGCATGCTGTGTCAATGGTCAAGTAAAAAAAGTGCAGGTAAAATATGTGAAATAGGAGAATAGGTTAAGTTAAAGATAGCAAATAAGTACTGCAAATAATACAAGGGCCAAACCATTCACCTTGCACAAACTCATGGCAAAACATTTTCAGTAGTGTCTATCCTTCTAGCTCAGCTCAAATATGGCTTTAGAAAGGTCTGAATAACATGCTCCCAGGAATTACTAACCAGTCAGAGTTGGCAGAAGGCAAACCAGTCTGATATTTTATGGAACTCCAGGTGATTATTAAAATAAAGATGAAGAAACAAAGAAAGTGTGTGAGTATTAAATGAAAAAAGGTAGAATAGGATTGCTGAAACTATTTCTAAACTGAGCTTCTAAAGACCAGACAGAAACACAACAAAAATGATAAGCCATCAGAATCTCTAAGAATTAGAGCTCAGGAATCTACAGCTTGAAGAACTCTTAGGTGATTCAGATGCAGTCATATAAAGATCAGCACTTGAGAACCACTGCAATGGAAGAAACTTTTACATTCAAAATTCAACTTTTAAAATATTCTAACCTTAATCTACCAGGTGAATAAAATTGCTTTAATAAACCAGGAACATAACAGGCACTGGCAAGACATGTAAATGTCAAAATTTGTTTAAAAGTATCTCAGAAAATGCCCAGGGCAGCAAAAGGTTAGTCAGTGATAAAATTCACCTTTTCAAAAGGACAATTCTCAAACACAGAATTTTCCTCACAAGTAGTATAAATCCTATTACAAGAGCTTAAACCTGGATAAAATAGCTTTAGATAAACATGTATCTACAATTTCTGCTACCTTTAGTGATTAGCTTTATTCTGCAATTTTGTTACTTATGATAAAAGCCAGAGCTGATAAAGCTGCCTCCTTGGGAGGTAGAATTTGTCATACTACACTTGGATGCCTTCTAACATAAATGAAAAAAAAAATCATTCATAACCTAGCACATACAGAAAAATCATGAGCCATTTTATCACACTGTAGTAAAATAAATTTCAAAATTCTGAGAAACTAGAAAAAGAAACATATCAGCTTATTGGACACTGCGATAAAATATTTTTGTTATGTTATACAAGTAATTACTTTATACAAGTAATTTCTGTTAAAAATTATAAAGAATAGAGCTCAAGACCTACATATAAAGTTAGGTAACAGTAAATCTGAATACTCCAGAAGTCACTAATCGTTTAAAGTAGCCTAAGAAGGTGTTTCTAAAATCACAGTCCATACTGCTGGTACCAGTTTTTACCTGGTTTCCATTTTAGCTAAATTCTGACATGTCTTTTAAATTAATTAGGCAAACAAGCATCAATAAATTAAAATATTATAAAATAACCATTAAACTCAAATTGATAGTAGTAACAGCAGTTAATGTTTGCATGCTTATTATGTTATTAGGTACTGTGTTAAGCTCTTCACATCATGTTTTATTTCATTTAAGCCTCACACAACAAAAGAATTTCATGAAAAGGTAATTAGTGTCTAAAAAGCATCCTTTGTGTTTATGGGTTGTAGAATAATATTCTACTCTGACAATTTATATAATCTCTCTCCCATAGACATTTTATAATTGGCTAGTTTGAGATTCTGGCTTACAAACAGGAAGACATATATAAAAGCACCTTGGGATTACTTTAAATCCACAGTGTTGTTATTCTAAAATACATACACTAAAATAATTTATAAACCATGCCTTTGAGTATAGTGATCTTTGGCTTCTGACTCTGTTCTTCTGATTATATCTCTCCCCAAAACATCCTTATGAAATGACTATAACTTTACCAACACTTCTAGCTTCCATGCAAGAAACATAATAGGCCCAAGAAGATGAAGTTGTGAATGTGAATGTCTGTGCATATTTGCAGCATGGGGTAGAAAGTGAAGGAGAAACCCTCTAAATAATAAAGACTGAGATTCAGACCAAACATGAGATTCAATTTTATCCAATGTTTATCCTACAAATTATTTCTTGTATTTCCCTCACAGGTCCTACAAAAACCAAACTGATTGGTTTTCACAAGTAGAGAAAGAGTTCCAAGTGAGTTCTGAGTTTACATTTCACAATGATGAATATCTACTCAATTTGTTCTAGCAAATCCAAATACCATTAGGCCTCACAAAACACACATAGAACCACTTCCCTCTTGGGAAAGGCTACAACATAAACAAACAGGTCCAATTCCAACAGAAGTAACGAACATTTACCTGGTCTGAGAGTATATAGGCCTTTCACAATATTTGCCATAGTTGAAGGTGTGACCTGAAATGGTGTTGACTGGGCTTCTAGAAGTAAAGCTGAAATAAAAAGAGAAAGTGGGTTTAAAAGAATGTAAACTTAATCTGATTGTCAAGGTTTCTCTATTACTATTTCACCCAGAGACTGAAGGGTAAACAAGTGTAAGAAAGAACAGCCCAAGAGGACAAATCAAGAGTTTATATACTAAGGAAATTAAAAAAAAAAAAAATCCAGTATAGCAGAGCTCAATCTAACAGGTAAATACATAAAGGTCCGCTAGAACACTAAGTGAAATGAATCAGTTCATGGAGGTTCTGAGAAGTAGTTAAGTAAAGCTATCTAAAAGCAATAGTATTCATGGTACTTAGTAAGTGAACTGAAAGTGCTTCCATAACATTTGGGGAATAAAATATCATAAAATAACCACCCCCCAATCATTTCTCCTTCCCTAAGTCATCATATTTGAGGCTCTTCGCATTTTTCTGAAAGACACATACTAGTAGTTTTAGTAACTGTGATCAGAGATGGAAATTCACTTTTCCAAATGCTACAGCTGCATCTACTTTTTTCTTATGAAAGCTAAGGGCTAGAGATAATGATGGCCCATCTTTCTCATTTTCCTGACTTAGGTAACCACATGATCCTGACTCTAAACATGACAACAGAGTCAGTTTTCTTTTGAATTGTCATACTGCCACATAAACACTTTATTTAAAAAATGTTTAAGAGATTAGGAGTAATTGCTCTGGATAACATTACTAAGAGATACAATCAAATTCCATTATTTAGTGGATACAACAGATACTACTAACTAACCTAAAATAGCTCATTTTTATCTCTCAAAGACCTGCAGTTTACTAACAACAAAAAACCCGGCATGATTTTACACTAAGCCAGGCTTGCAAAATCATATAAACTTATTTTCCTTTGTCCCTGCCTTCCTAAAAGTGGAAATGTCATTTTACTAGGCCAAGGAGAATTTTATAGTTTCAAACATACAATGTTTCATTTGAATTTATATGATGAAGGTCATCAAAGGTGTACTGTTCAAGTTTGTCCTTCCAATTTTATCATCTGTTGATAGTTACAATCTTGAATGGCATGGATAAATTTTAAAGAAGAAAAATGTTAAGTATTTCAGAAAATCTTTTGCTTTAAAATGCAATGTTTAATTACTGAAATTCTAAATGTTCGTTTCTGAGAGTCTCTTCTACTAAAAGTTCTAATTTCAATCTGTACCCAAAATCCAAGTGCTCTCTATATATCCATCTTCCTACTTTTTTACCATTTGGGGGACTTTAATTAGCCTTTTTCCCACTAACTCTTCATATTCAACCACATACTACTTATGTGGTCAAGTATATACATTTACAAACCACCCCTATCATAACTATAATCACCTATGTCAAATTAGATAGCTATGAAGAAATGATAAATTAAATATGCTACAAAGATAGATATAAAAATGTATATAATTTGAAATGAATTGAAAATAAATTACATTCAATAACAAAAGATTATTGGAGTTGAGAAAGTGTTATAACATTTCGCTAAAATCCTCTCCACCTAAACTCCTTTCAGGAATTTAAAAGATTTTCTAGTTAATCTCCCCTTTTAAGGAAAAAGAAATAGGAATTTGAAGGAGAGGTAACTTGACAGAGGAAAGAGTATTTAGCAGGTGCCAGGTACTTTACATACGTTTAATTCTTACGTGATTTAATTTAGAATTGAATTTCTCACAAACTTTATCATCATCTACCTTATTTTTATAAAACAGATAAAGAAACTGAGGCTAAAAACAAAACAAAACAAAAACCACTGAGTAAGTCATCCAAAGTCACAGAGCTTTCCTATGATGAGGGTTTGAGAAGTAATAAAAATAGAAGAAAAATACAAAGTCACAGAGCTAGCTAGTGGCAGAAGAGGTTCCAGAACTTGTGTTTTACTCTAAATTCTGTACTCTTTCTACTTTACCATACCACCACTGAAATGCTGTTTTTATATGCAACTAGAATATAATGTTACCCTTATAACAATTTTCTTCTAAAAATCATATATTAAAGAAACAAGCATCCTCTAACAACCCCACTGATTATAAATGTCAAACCATACAGTTTAAAAACTATTCTAGCTTTTCAGATAACCTAGATAACTTCTAATCTTAATCACTTTCTTCACAGATGATAACATTCAAGTCTAGACAGGTTAAGGAAGTGCCTTGCTAAAAGTCACATACTTTTTATACCTGAATTGACACCAGAACCAAGTTTCTCTGTTCATTCAAGTATTCTTCTGTGCTACAGGCTTGCTCAGGGGCTTCTCTCCTTTACTAGTGTGGGAAGCAATTCTCAAAATCATAACTAAAACTAACTCTTGACTTCAAAAAATTTTAAACTACAAGGCGGAATTTCCTAAGGAAATTTATTAAAATGTAATCATTGAAAACTCTCTATGCAAACTGAACTATAAATCTTCTACTACAAAATCCAACATATTACATTTTTTTAGGAAATTGCTACCATTAGCTGACCCCATTGCTACATATTTATTCTGTCACATTGGTTCAGAATCACCAACACAAATACTACGTAGATACCTTGATCCACGTAGATCCTAGTAGTTCTGCTGTTTTCAGAGTTAAATTCAAATAAAAATTAATTTCAAAGGAAAACAATTTTACTACTGGCCAAAAACAGAAGCTACTTTATTTTATAAGCAAATATATATAAAAATGATTATACCATGGAGGTGCCAGAAAACAAGCTTTACCTCCAGTAAGAAGTCACTGTCTTCATTCATGAAACATACTATTAATGAATAATATGGGGCATTTAAGTATCAATTCTTTATTAGCAGAGAGGGTGTTCACTTGGCCTTGTTATTTGGTTTTAAGACATGGCCCCCCAATTTTTTTTGAATCCCCCACTGAGAAAAGGGATCCACATCTTCTCTCTTAGAATCTGGGCTCTGTGACCACTTCCCCAGTAAAATATAGTAAAAGTGACACTGACAGTTTTTGAGCCCAGGACTTAGGAAGCTGGCAGTTTCCATTTCCTATATCCTTTGATAATCATTCTTGGAGCAAACAGGAGAGAAATCAAAGCTAGCACCACTTAGCAGCCATGTGAATGAGCCACAAGGAAAGCCAGCCTCCCGGTGAGCCACGTCAGCCAGTGCTGAGCAGAGCAGAGCAGAGCCAAGCTGCCCCACCAAACCCTCCCTAAATTGCAAAGCAAAATAAAAGACTATTGTTTTAAGCACTATGTTTTTGGATGATTTTGTTATCCAGCAATAATAAATGGAACATTAGCATTTCCAAGTGTATCTGAAGCCACAAGAAGGAATTACTGATCAGATTTTATAAAGTCGCAGGAATTGAGTGCAGTTATTTGTTTTGTTGGATAGGAAAATGTATAACCAGAGACAAGACATCAATCCTTAACAGCTGTGTTATTATTCATTTTAATCTCTCTCTATTTCAGTTTCTCCATCTATAAAATGGAGGTGGTGACTGTATCTATCCTCTAGGGTAGTGAGAATTAAGTTAATATTTGTAAAGTGTACGGAACAGATCCTACCACATATAAACTGTGTGTGTGTTTAAAAACCTTTTGATGATCATCCACACAGCATAGTTCAATGTCTATAGAGCCCCTTGTTCTGAAGCCCAACCCAACAAGACAAGCAGTCACTTTTTGTATCCCGTACTCTTAAGTATAATGCCTGGTAATTGCTCAGTAAGTATGTGATAAACTCAGTTTTATCCAATTTACAAAATAAGTTTACTTGAAAAAGAAAAGGTATATTCACCTTTAAGTGTAATTTTTATTGAAAGCCAGACTATATAATAAACAAAGGGAAGAAATAATCTGTTTATATTTTCTCTCACCAGATCTGGGCTACTACATTCTTTTGAATATTCTTTTTGCATATGCCCAATAAATTGATTTCCAAATTACTGGTAAATATAAAAACATATTTACAAAATAAATGGGCTTTTCAACCACATGGTAACATTTCCAGATAGAATTTTAACAAGGAAGACTTCAAAATGTTCTTCTCTATTTTGCAACAAAAGCAAAAAGAAAACATCACCATTAGAGGAAATACTTAAGTGGTTACAATTAATAGCTGAAATATCTCATGAGATAATGTTTAAAGATGTTTTAAACATCTCTCCAGCCTTAAAAAAAAAAAATTTCATGTCATACTCCTAAGATCCTAGGCCTCTATTCTGATTCTAGAATCTCTTGGAAACGTAATAATGAAAACACATATTATCTTCAACTACACTAGTATCTGAAAACCCTGCCTTTCTAAAATAAACTGGGCCAATGTTTAACAATTCCTTCTCTTAATTTAAAATGAAAAATGAAAAAATAGTTTGTGGTCAAGCTTAAAACAATTCTTTTGTAAATTCTGGTAAAACTTCATTATGATAGAAACTATGATTAACAGGAGAGCAAAAATGCATACTGCATATCTGAATATGTGCCAAATTCTAAAAAATGATTTGATATATATTGCACAAAATGAGCTTTTAAAGGACACTGAGACATTAGGTTGTAGAGACTTCTTAAACCCTATCTGGAAAAGTATATTCTTTTAGGAAAGGTAGGAAGAAATGCCACCTACTGTGAAGGGGCAGAGGACCTGAGAATGGGGAGGAGAAACTGAGCTTGGTACTTTGATCTGCTTATTAATAAGCTATGTAACCATGTTAAATATTGTACAAATCCTAACTCACAGAAGAGGAAATGCAGGGCCACAAGAGGCAAAAAAAGCTTGCCTAAAATACGTAGTTAGTAAATGACAGAGTCAGAACAGAGAAGGATTTCTGCACTAGAGAGTAAAAATTAGAGAGGATTTTGTACTACCATTTCAAAGACACAACACTGCATTCCTTCTAGAGTTATTGGTAATAAAGTTAGGAGTGAATTTCCTAATAACATATCCCCCATTGTCAGGGAGGAAAAAAAAAGACAACTAGCATCAGGCCAGACAAAAAAGCATGTCCCATGACCTGGCTAAGCTGCTCCTAGCTCATTGGGTGACCTTCAAGTCACATTTTCAATTCCTCAGTGTCTCTCCCTACAGAATAGGGTGGCATTCAACACCTTCTGCTATCTGGTTCAGAAGATGCCAACATTGGGGTTTATATGACAGCGTTCACAGACTTTAAAAAAAAAAGAACAACGAAAAATAACTGATAGTATTATCTCAACCCTCTAAGTTGAATCATTACTTACGCATTAGGCTGTAAATGTGCTTTTCTGCAACATGTTCCGTAAACAGCTTTATAAGGTCATCTTTTAAGTCTCTGTTAAGCTTGGTTTCGATGTAAAACTTATTCTGAAAAAGAAAATAAATTCTTTTTCATGTATCAATTGGGGAAAGTCTAATGAACTGAAGCACTAAATATTATTAAATATTATTTTAGGAAACTATAAATAAAAGCATCAATTAAAACAAAAAAAACCCAACATCGAACAACAAAAACCCTGCTACTATTAGTTACATGTCTTTCTGGCATGGGGTTGAAAGCATAAAAAGATAAAATGCTAGGAACCATACATCTCCAAAAGAACAATGGAGATACCCAACATTAACTAGACGAATGTACATACATTACGGAAGCATACTGTATGGCATGCCCTTTAAAAATACATCATCATCTAATGAAAGGTACACCACTTATCAATGGTCTGGCTGAAAGCAGGCAGTGAGCACGTACTGGCTTGACTCCCCAATGAACATTCAACTTCAATGATTAGTCTAATGCTTATGGCATTCCCTAGGGACCACCTTTGTTTGGTTCAGAGGTAGACACTCAAGGTAGCCCACTCACAGACTTAGAGAAACGTTGGATTGAGGGAAAAGTTTCTTACAGTCATAACCATGAAGAGAACAAGATAAAACAGATGTGTGGACAGCAAAGAGACATAAAGAACCTGAATTCTTGCTAACACTGTTGAACCATGAATTCAAACAACATTGCAGATAGCCTTATTTCTGGGGTTCTACAGAAGATACTTTTCCTTACTTACTTAAACCACTTTGAATCATGTTTTCTGTTTCTTGCAGCTGAAAGTACCGACTAGAATGAGTGTCAAGTCAAAAAGATCGAATTTGTTCATATAAAGTGTAAATTTGATGTATAAGAGCGGAAAACACAAAAAGGAATATATTAACAAGTTGCTCACTGATTGTCTCTTAATTCCTAAGTTTTTTTCTCTGTTTAAAAAATTATAAAAATAAGATATAGAAGGTTATAAAATAAAAAGCATGCAGCAAAAGGATATGCAATAAAAAGAAGTCTCCCAACACAGACCCTCTGTCCCATTCCCAAAGGTCCATTCTACATTGGGAAAACTTTCATATATTCTTTCTACATTGTTCCTTGCATATATGTGAATGTGCTTTTTTATTCCCTTAAAAAAAAAAACTCATTCACTAATTAGGAAATATTACACACTGCTTTGTACCTCGTTTTTTCACCTACTGTGAAGTCTTGGAAGATTTTTCTCTAAAAGAACAAACGTTATTATTTTTAATTGCATATTTTTCTACTGTCTTCCATGAATTATTTAAATAATAGTCCCCTACTGATGATAATACAGATTTCCCCAATGTTTTGCCATTAAAAATAATACTGCATAATTCTTCCATATATATTTGCATATATTTATAAGTTTATTTGTATGATAAATTCCTAGAGGTACAACTCCTGAGGTAAAGTTGGCGCATTTTTAACTCTGAACAATATTGCCAGATAGCCTTCCAAAGGGGACTTATATTTCTACCAAAAGTGTGAAGAGCTTGTTTACCCATAGATTCACCAGAACTGAATATTATCAAACCTTTTCAATTTTACTAATCGAAAGAGGTTTTAAAAAAAGTTAATTTGCATTTCTTTAACTATGATGTTGGGTATATTTTCATGTTTATATGCCACTCATTTCTTTTTCTGTGATCTATTCATATCCTTTGTCTATTTTTCACAGAAAAATAGGATTGTTGGTCTTTTTGTTAATTCACGAAAACTTATCAAGGAAAGCAAACCTGTGTCTTATGTTTTTCAAATTTATTGCAGTTTTTTCCCACCTACTTCTACATTATAGTATTTTGCTACACAAAGGCTTTTAAATTTTATATTGTCATAGTCATTCTTTCACGACTTCTAAGTTTGGGTCTCATTTAGAAAGGTGTTTTTTCACTCTAACACTATGTATGATTTCTTCTAGTCTTCTTCACATGTCATTTTTCAAAACTTACACCATTTCGAATTTGTTATAAAGAATAAGGTTTGATCAGACTCCCTCATCCTCAACTGTAAAATGACTACCAGTTGTCCTAACACAAGGTATGGAATAATCTATTCCTTCCTTACTGATTTGAAATATCACCTTTTTTATTAAACTCCCTACATTAACTTCAGTCTACTTCCAGGCTCTGTTTCTTGATCTCTGCACCAATGACAAATACTTTTAATTACAGTAGCCTTCTTCATTTTAGTATCAGGTATGGCCTATCACCTCTCCTTTTCCAACTTTTATAGCACTTTTCTTAACTATTTGGGGTTTATTTCCCCCACATTATTTTCCTCTTTGGAAATATCTAGTGAAAATTTATTTTTTAATTAAATTAATAAAAATTTCAACTACAAAGCTACTTTTACAATTGAGATTTTTGATTCAAAATTTAAAGCAAAAGTTGATTCGGCAGTATACTTTAAAGTCTTTGAAGTAAATTAGTCATCTCTTTGAAACTTTGTAGTTTACACACAAAAATAAAAGGTAATATAATTGTTTAACTCCCAAAGGAAATTTTTCTGCATTTATAGTGGGTTTCTCTCCTGGTATATTGTCCTAGTAATGTTTAAGATTCTCATGCATAGCATTTTAATGTGTCCTTCCTACTCTTTACTAAATAACCAGAATTCATTAAATAGAAATAGTGTGAAAACTTCAAAAGTACTTAGAAACTCTCACTTTACCTCTTTAAATAACAGAGGACATTCAACTTTTTCTCAGGTACAATAATGTTAAGTTTCAAAATTCTGAACAAAAATATATGTCTTTATTTGACCTCTGTGTCTTTTAATAAGAACCTTTTCTGGTAACTTATGGTATCAGACACAATTTATTTTCTAGTTTAATGACTGATTTCTTAAAATATTCATATAGACAGACTTATAATAAAGACACTAATTTTAACTAATAAGTAATATTTAAAAAAATTTGTTTCTATGCTTTGTTGGAAAGGACATTTTGCCAATTATAGCTAATAGGTTTACATTTCAAAATATTTTCTTTAAGTAATATACTTTTCCAACAAAGCAGTACCAAAGTTTGAAGAATTTCTATCTTCTGGACAATAAAAACAATTTACTAACAAAATTTCACAAATAACTAGAAAGCAAATTCAAGCTCTTAATCTATAAGAAAAGTATCTCTGCCCTCACAAGTGTTAGAAAAGAAAAACAAGCTTTACTTTACAACCTTAACATCCCTTACTTGAATTTTGCTAGCTAGAAGGATAAATTTGAAGTTCATTTATTCTTAAATGATACAGACTTCTTAAAAAACTCCAAGATCCTACTAAAAAGTTTAAGAAAGTAACAATGGCACTACAGAAAAGTGTAAATCACTTTCTTGACTTGTTTAACCTAATTTTTTATAAATTAGTTATTCATGTTTTGACTCAAAATCCAAGTCATGATAAGTTAGGCCTTTTTTTTATTATTAATGCATCTAGCCAACATGCTTATTGGTAAATGCCACTAAAATGGTAGACATGGAAATTTGAAGCCTATTTACCCTCCCTTAATGCCCTTATCCACAAAAAGGCCCTGTCTTTCAGCTCTACTTCCATTCACAGTCTTCACTGAAAACTCTTAAAAAGCAAGAATAAGGAGTTTGCTAGAAAGGAAATAAAATATTTCCTCTATAAGTACAAGATACTTAGACCTAACATACATTCCTGGTGAATAAACCATGAAAGGATTTTCACCAAAATGATATAATGGTGGCTACCTCCCAGGCTTCCTGACCCTTTCCAAGAAGTTAATTCTGCTGACTCAGATGAAATTATTTCTAATCATCAATAATATTTTTCACTAGTTTCATGATTCATAAAGGAGTTCTGGCATTTAAACCAAAAGCAAAGCCTTATTATCAATTTCTTCTAAGAAAGTCTTGGTAAAAGGCAAAAACCAGTTTCTTCTACTTTTTTTTGAGACAGTCTTGTTTTGTTGCCCTCGGTAGAGTGCAGTAGGTAGAGTGCCCTGGCATCATCATAGCCCACTGCAACCTCTAACTCCTAGGCTCAAGTGATCCTCCTGCCTCAGCCTCCCAAGTAGCCAGAACTACAGGTGCCCACTACCACGCCTGGCTAATTTCTTTCTATCTTTGGTAGAGATGGGGTCTTACTCTTGCTCAGGCTGGTCTCCAACTCCTGACCCTCGAGTGATCCTCCCACCTAGGCCCCCCAGAGTGCTAGGATTACAGGCGTGAGCCACTCTGCCTGGCCTTTCCTATATTATTTTAACCAGAAAACTCTTAAAATTGTCAGTATCCAAGGAATAAATAAGTGTAAATGAAAATCATGAAGTACTACATGATCTTTTGGAAAGTGCCTTCTAAATTAAAGGTGGAGGTAAATTTTTTTGTAAGTAAAGTCCATTTTATGGTGATTAAGTCATTTGTAAGATAGGTATCCACATATAGCAATCTACATGCTATAGAATGTAGGATCCACCTCAAAATCCTATTCCCTAATCTAATAAACAAAGAATTGGGGTAATGGTTTCTAATGGCCCCTCTGTTCAACAGGAGCTAGTAACATTAAGATTCTACGACTTTGTATATTTAAAATGGGGAGGAAGCAAATCAACAAAATCACAGTTTATAAATTATACTCATAGCATAACTCTCCAAACATAAGAGATCATCAGGATAGAATAAATACTTTATTGTTCTATTTATTATGGAATGACTTACCTGGCATTTATCATACATTGTATTTTAGATACATGTTTGTTAACTCTCTACTTTCTGAGGACAGAAAGTCTTATAAATCTTCATTTTCCCAGGACCAAGCACAGTGCTCTCACATGGCACAAATAAAATAAATGCTTACTGGGTAACTGCTTATCATTAATTCTTACTTCTCTATTCAGCAATTGTTACTTAAATAATATTAAAATAGAAAAAGGAAAAATAACTAAATAATTCTTCTATGTCAATAACTATCAAACATCACCAACATAACTTAATTTCCATTTCAAACACAAAATGTAGTAAAAGAAAAATAGAACATGCTTAATTCTCTGCATCTATACATGCTTAGACCAGTACACCTACGTATTTGGAAAGGAGGCAACATCTCTAACTTACCATATATATGAAAAGAGGCACAATGCTCTGCAATGCTCCCATATATTGTCCAAGAGCTAAATTAAATCTTTCAATATAGAGATCTGGAGGGCTGGCCTGTGAGAAAGAACATAAATGTGATCATTCTGGGAAACCAGGTAAAAGACCTTCCAACACAATCTGAAATGAAAATAGACTTACAAGGAATTCAAAATTCATACCAAGATTCACAATAAAGAAAAGGAAGGTACATATACCCCCAAGTTTAGTTAAGACTTCTTTGTTCCAAAATCTGCGGTTTTACTTAGCCATCCTTAAAAACTGTGTAACCTTAACACATCAATTAAAAGGCTTACTCTCTTAATGAGTAAAAAGGTATATTCAAAATTAAGATGAACAGTATGACCTTTTAAATTATCACTGAAATATGTAGACCTTTTCTATGGAAAACAAACTATATTTCTGCCTGGAATGGGTGGGGGGCAGAAATTCAAAGAAGTGGAATTAGCTTAATATACTATTAAGCATATTAATAGTATACTTAATAGGCTAATGAATTTTTATAATTACACCTTAGGCACACTAATATTCTGAGTTCTATGCTAACTTGGTTATAAACAGCTTCTGTACCTAATCAATTATAAATATTATTAGCTAGAAAATATGGACTCAAATGATCCATATACATCTGCAACTCTGGAGAGTAGTAAAAATATAAGACATGCTTTGTATTAACTCATTGTTACAAAATATGAAATAAAGTCATCAAAAGAGAGCACTTCCAAATTTATTTTGTGTTATGGACTGAATTTATATGTCCCTCCAAAATTCATATGTTGAAGCCCTAAACTCCAGTGCTGCTCTATTTGGAGTAAGGAAGGAATTAAGGCCACATGAAGTCACAAAGGTGGGGCTCTGATCCTCTATGATTAGTGTCCATACAAGAAGAGACACCAGAGTGCACCAGCTCTCTCTCCATTGCCCCACGTGGCTCAAAGAAAAGGACATGTGAGTATTGCAGTGAGAAGGCAGCCATCTACAAGCTAGAAAGAGAACCCTCGCCAGGAACTGGATCAGCTAGCAACTTGATCTTGGACTTCTCAGCATCCAGAACTGTGAGAAAGAAATTTCTTTGTGTAAGTTACCCAGTCAGTGGTACAGATGACCCTTAAACACAAGGGTTAGGGGAACCGACCCCATCCCCCACAGTTGAAAATTCATGTATAACTTTTCATTTCCCAGAACTTAACTACTAATAGCCTACGGTTGACAGGAAGCCTTATCAATAACATAAACAGTCAATTAACATATTTTGTATACATATTATGTACTATATTCTTACAATAAAGTAAGCTAGAGAAAAGAAAATGTTATTAAGAAAAATCATAAAGAAGAGAAAATATATTTACTATTCATTAAGTGGAGTGTATCATCATAAAGGTTTTTATCCTCATCTTCACATTGAGTAGGCTGAGGAAGAGGAAGAAGAGGAAGGCGAGAGTTGGTCTTGCTGTGTCAGGAGCAGCAGAGGTAGAAGAAAATCCACGTATAAGTGGATCCATGCAGTTCAAACCCGTGTTGTTCAAGGGTCAACTGCATTTTCTTATGGCAGCCCAAGCTAAGACACTGTATTTTACAAAAGGGCATCCATGTACTATTTCATTTTATTCTCTAAAGCTAAATTAATTTAGGTATACCATTTTAATACTAAAGAACCACTTAAATGGGTCAGTGATTTGCCTAAGATTAGAGTGTTAGCAAATGATAGATCCAGGTCTTCCACCTGAGAATTCATTTTTAGGCCAGGGTGTTGGGGGATGGGCAAGGTACAAAACAATGCAAACAAAATTGATTCTAAACAAGGTCTAATTTGTGGCAGTCTCTATAATCTGACAACCATATATTATATATAATGTCTTGCTTTCAAACAAAGATATTAAGAAATGCTACACCAAAAGATTCCCAAATATTAAATTTAAACATGTGAAATTATAAAACCACTTCAGCTATTTCAGAAATGTCTAAATGTTCCAATACTATTTTAAAATAAGAGTGAACTCAGTTTTTCAGTTCTACTTAGAATATGTGTGGAGAACTATTTATATTTCTCCTAACTCATGTTCCATTACTGAGTACTCAAAGGTTATGGTACACACTGGGTACTTTATTTACAATTCTTTTTCTTAGTCATCCTAACTACCTGCAAATTGAACATTATTTCCATTTTACATATAAGGCAACTGGGGCTCAGAAAAAGCCACTTGACAATGATTCCACAGATAATAAGCCCAAGAACTAAGACTCAAACTTTGGTCCATTTGAGTCCTTCTACATCTATTTAAATTCTCTTTTTGGCACCCTGAAACCTCTTTTTTTTTAAGCTCAAACTTCTCAATTTCAAGTACACTGTCTACCTTTCTTGGTTTCATGCTCCTGGTTTCCTGCTCCTTCTCACATGCAGCCCAGCACAGTACTAACAAAACTACTAGTACCTCTCAAACGACACTAGCGTGTTAAGGCCTCCTTTGCTGCCCTTTCTACCTGAACATCTCTCTCTATATCCCCTAATCAGACTCACCCTGGTTAACTTTTAGTCATTCCTCAAGATTTGTGTCACTTCTTCAAAAATGTCTGAGCTACCTAGCCCTTCAGTGGGGCACCAACCGCACTTACGCGCTTCTCCCACTAACTTCTCTGCCACTAACTTCAAGTCCCTGGAGAGCAAGATGTGTCCTGTCTATCTCCACTGCTAACCACATTTCTTAGAACATAGTAGATATAGATAAATGCATTTTTTTTCAAGGACAGAATTTTGTTTAAATCTAAAATCCTCTTTTATTATTTAATATAACAAGGCTGTATGACATTAGGCAATTCATTTAGCCCTTTAAATTTCAATTTCCATATATCTAAAATAATACTGTGCTACCTCCAAGATGTGCTGAGAAGCAAAGAAAATAATGTGTAAGTGCTTTCAAAAATGTCAGATATATGCTACTAAGTAACAGTAAGTAAAACTACTTTCTAACTACCTATTTGTCTAGTACTTTAAAAAAATCCATTAACATTTTTAAAAGTATTCTTTGTTACTAAAGAACTAGGGGGAAATGGTTCAACATTACTGGCAAACTTTTAACTATAACTAATGAACAGAACCACATGTAATATCTTCCTCTAAACTGCTTCAAAAGAACTCTGGAAGTGATATTTCAGCATTCAAAGAAATAAAATTTAGAAGAATTATATGAAAAAAGAAAATCTTAAAAGCTATTGCATTAAATCATTTTCCCCTTTCGTAAAAAGACATTTTATCTACCCAAAAGTTAAAAGTATGAACATTGATCAAAAGGCACGTTTAATAGTAGACAGAATAAATAAAATTGAATTCCTTATTCTTTTCAAGAATTCTCAAAACCTCAAAGGTTAAGAGTATTAAAAAGTACTTTTTGTACTGAATCAAATGTCAGAACACTTACTTAGCCTTTTTACTTCTACATTTCATGCAGCACTTATTCAAAACCTTTTATATGACAGGACTAAAAATTATAACAGTCTTCTAAAATAAACTCAATCTCTTTAGTAGAAACCTAAAAATAAAAGCCACTTTAAAAAATCTAGTAAAACTGTTCCTCCTTAAAAGTTAATTTCAGTATACTTTGGGCCCCACTAGGGAAAATACTACCTATTTGATTTACATTATTTCAACATGATGGTTTTTGGCTTGGATATTATATGAAATTTTTTGCACTTAAAATAAGCAAGCTTCACTTTTTCTCAAATGAAACAAGTAAGTTGCCAGAAAAGTAATATTCATTACTCCAAACTTGCTCCAACTTTTCATAACAAACCTCGATTCTTTTAATTTTGTAATATAGGTGGGTGGAAATGTTTTCTTTTCTTTTTTCTGAGTAATACATTCATCTGATTTAAAATTCAAATAAGTTCAAATGGGTTTAGATTAAAAAGATTACCTTTCATTCCTTCCTCTCTGAACCAATACTTAATTCTTTTATATCCTTCCATGAGGATTTTATGCCTATAACTAGAAAATAAATATCCTATTACCAGTTCTTTTTATACAAATGAGAAGGTATAATCACACAAATCTGAACTTTCCCTAACAATGTACCTTGGAGTTGGTTTTATTCCACGATTCTTAAACAATTTGGTCTCTGGAACCCCTTACATTCTTTTTTTTTTGAGACAGAGTCTCGCTTTGTTGTCTAGGCTAGAGTGAGTGCCGTGGCGTCAGCCTAGCTCACAGCAACCTCAAACTCCTGGACTCAAGCAATCCTACTGCCTCAGCCTCCCAAGTAGCTGGGACTACAGGCATGTGCCACAATGCCCAGCTAATTTTTTCTATATATTAGGTTGGCCAATTAATTTCTTTCTATTTATAGGAGAGACGGGGTCTCGCTCTTGCTCAGGCTGGTTTTGAACTCCTGACCTTGAGCAATCCACCCGCCTCAGCCTCCCAGAGTACTAGGATTACAGGAGTCAGCCACGGCACCCCGCCGCCCTTACATTCTTAAAAATAACTGAAGATTCCAAAAAGCTTTTGTTTATATGTGGGTTATATCTATGACTATTTAGAATAATAGAAATTAAAACTGGATTTTAAAGATATGTATTCATTCTAAAATGACAATAATAAACTCATTGCATCTTAATATAGTTTTATGAAAAATAACTATTTTCCAAAACAAAAAAAATTTGTAGAAAAGCATGATTGTTTTTACATTTTTGCAAGTCTCTTTACAGCCTGGCTTAATAGAACAGCTGGATTCTCCTATCTGTTTCTGTATTGAATTGTGATAAGTTGTTTTGGTTGAAGTATTAATATATGAAGAAAAATTAGCCTCACACAGATATGTAGATGGAAAATGAAGGCATATTTTAATAGTCTTTTCAGATAATTGTAGATATTCCTCTCTGAAAATTGGGAAGTGGTAGTTTCTTAAAAGGTTAGTTGCAATATGAAATCTGAAACTATTAATGGATTTTTTGCACTCAATTACATTAAAACACATTGGTCTATCTTGTACTTTGAATGGATCCTTTACACACATTTTTAACATTACAAATTGGTCATTTGGGAAATACTGATTCACCGAGTTATGTTAATCTTCCCAATGTTGACACATTCCATTACCCAATATCAAAAAAAAAAATTTGTTAGTATCACCACCTATCTCATCATTAGTCTTTTTTATGTACTGGGAAACTATCAAGGTCACAGTTATAGGTACAAATTTTCCAAAATTTTAGTTTTCACTTAAAAGTTCAAATTTCTTACTGGTACCAGATACTGTTAGTCATTTTCCTTGAAGTGAGACTTATTTCACTCATTGTTGAGAAAATGTCTGTCAAACACCAAAGGCTAAATAACCACAGTTTGTCAGTTATTCTTTCAACTAAAAATAGTGTTCTGTTGGGGTGAGGCTAGTTTAGCTCAAAACTCAAACAACCACACGTGCTTTTTCTCAAAACAATCACTATACTTTGTTTATAGCTTCCCATTCCTTCACACAAAATATTTTTAAAAGTATACTCAAAATCGCAATTTAATACAATTAAAAATAATTTTCACTGCTTCATCTAGGACAGTCTTAAGTAAAACTGGCTTGTAAAAAAAAAAAATTTACTGCAAGCATGTGGAAGTGAAGATTCATGCCAAGGCACCAACAGTTTTACCCACCATAGCTTTTGCATTACCAGAGCAAATGTTACCATAGTGAAAAGAGCAAGTAATATCTTAATAATATTTTTGGAAAGTTTTGGTTTTACAGATCCCTGAAAGAGTTTCTGGGACCCTCAGACGTCCTAAAAACACACAATTTAAGATCTATTCTTATAAATACAATGCTTGAGTGTATTTAATCAGATTCCATGTTGATAGCTTGTTGCTAATCTTTTGTTATCACAGACCGTGTTGCAACGAATAACATCATACAGATAATATTTTGTAGGCTGTAATTTCAAAGGAAAATAAAATTTAAAAAGCATAGAACTAAATAATAATCTTATGTATCATATAAAAAGAAAATAATTTTAATGTCTAGTTTTAAACAGTCAATCTGCTAAATATTAATACCACTGAAAATACAGACACATAGGCCAGAAGCAGCAGCACACACCTGTAACCCCAGCACTTAGGAGGCCCAGGCAGGAGGATCACTTGAGGCCACGAGTTCAAGACCAGCCTGGGCAATATAATAAGACCCCATCTCTACAAAAAATTTAAAAATTAGCCAGGCATGGTGGAGCACGCCTGTAGTCCCAGCTACTCATGAAGCTGAGGCAGGATGATCGCTTGAGCTCCAGAGTACAAGGCTGCAGTGAGCTAAGATCGCAACACTGCACTCCAGCCTGGGTGACAGAGTGAGACACTATCTCTTAAAAAGAAAAATAAAATACACACACACACATACATATATATATGGTCCTAGTAAGTAAAGTGTGAAAAATGTCTCAGAACAGGAAAAGGAAGGAGAGATGTGATATACTTACTATACCATTACAGAAGGGAAGGGGAAGGCAAACTTGTCATCTTTAATTTTCAAAGCTAAACAAGGAAGTTTGGTTGGTCAGTCACCCTAATTAGACATATATTAATTTTAGAAAAAGATGATTTTTTAAATAATTTTACTAGGCAATAGATTTAAATATACTCTAATCTAGGTCAACACTGCCCAATGAAACTTTCTGTGATGATGGAAATGTTCTATATCTGCACTAATATGATAGCCACTAGCCATGTGTGGCCACTGAGGACTTAAAATGTGCTTAAGGAAACTAAGAAACTGAATTTTTTGTTTCATTTTAATTCATTTTAATTGTAATAGTTACACGTGCAGATGTAAAAGACAAGACACATATTTATATCCTACATTCTATATTTATGTTCCTCCTCTTCTACTTCCCCATCCTACCTCACCAAGATGAAACATGAAAATAATTAAAAATGTGTGCTTTTTCTTCACAAAAGCATTCTGATAGTCTTCAAATAAATTAATGACTTTTGCATGTTAAAATGAAATAGGGAGGAAGAAGGGATGGGAGAGAACTATCTAAAAAACATAACAAAGCCACTAACATTTTTAGCATAATACATGTTCACTGAAATTTTTTAGAAATTTAAAATGCAACTATAGAAAAATAACCACTACCAACAGGTAAATAACTACTATTAACATTTTTGTACCTTTTCTTCCGTGTGTGCATCTGTTCTCAAACAAATATAGATTATTTTGGAAACTGTTTCTATCACTTAGCTATACATCAACATCTCTCTCAGGTCAAATTTCTTTCTACAACTTAATTTTAACTACTGTCTGGACGTGTCATTGTCCATGTCCATCATCACTAGATACTCAGGCTGTGCTTTGCTGTTTATATTATCCAGGTTTGTGTGGATGTTTGTAATCCAGATGAGCACTCTAGTGGTACAGATGCATTGAGTGGCTTGAGCAACAACACAATCTAAAACATAAGATACACTGCACTCCCCTGCTTAAGAAGAGAGAGACCAGGTTCAGGAACAATTGTGCATTTCCATAAGCTAGCGGACCCCAAAGAAAGCTACTCTCCAAATCGTCTGAAGAGACTGGTAATGATGCAAATTTCTTTGCCACACTCCAAAGTCCTGAATGAGAACCTATCCAGAGATGTGTATTTTTAATGAGAACTTAGAGGGATTCTGTAAACAGCTGACCCAGCAGCTGTTAAACATTTAGAAGTCTCTACATTAGGCCTCATCAAAGGACTGAGAGAAGCCCTACAGGAAGGAAGTCTAGAGGATTCAAGAGAAAGCTGAGCAGCAATCACACATGCATCACTTGGCATTTACTGCCTGACAAGAGACAATTTAGCTGCAAACACCACTGAAATTAACAAAAGTATGACACACTAACATTTTAACATTAGTAGCAGACTATAGGTGAATCTTTCTTTCAAAATGTAACAGCTTCTTGACTGCTATCAAATTCAGTGATTACAAAGTTATTAAAATGTAACTGAAATTCCACTCAGCCGAGAATGCAGAAAGCTATGAGAGAACATCGCTCCCACCCTTATGATAAGAAAAAGCTGGTTAACCAAAATAATCCTGATTTTTGGGGGGCTCATCAGACACCTAAGGTTTCTTTATCTTCCACTTGCAATGTCCAACCAGGTGAAATGAATTCCAAAGAGTAACAAGCTCCTCTAAGGAAAAAAAGGATAAGTGAAACCTTTCTCCATTGGTGACTATAGCCATAAAAGCAGGAAGAAAAACAAGAGAAGTTGTAATGAATAATTAAAGGCCAAGTGTGAATTAGCAGAATAGAATTCCTGGGAGCTTCAACACAAAGACATTCCACACCTATTATGAAACTTTTTCAATGAGTTTCCACTGTGTCATTAAAAGAAGGACTGAAGGCAGTGAAAGAGAACTGAGAGGCCACCCTCCATGGCACAGATGTGCCTGGCTTGGCCAGGTTTGAGGATGGGGCAAGGAATGCTTTAAAAAGCCCACAAACACTTCATACAGGTCCTATACAAGCAAAAAACTGTGCTTTGGAACTGTAAAACCCATTTGCTGAAAGGAAGGGTTAAGAAACCCACCAGCACCTTGGTGACCCTTCTTTAACCCGAGGCAAAAACTGTCTACCACTGGAAGATGGGCAGGTAATCATCCAGCTCTCCTGTGACAGGTACAGGTCAGCTACCATTTTCATCATGGTATAAAATCCACTCATGCCCAGGTTTCTGAACTATTACAAGGTGAAAATATACTGCTATAGACAGAAGTGCAGGAAATCTGCTCACTCTCAAGGCCCCCTACAGATACAAGACAAAATTTGGTTGCCCCAGGATGGGACGGAGAAACCCACCTGTGCTCTAGACCAGGGATCAACAAACTAAAACCTGCAAACCAAATCTGGTCCACCACCTGTTTTTATAAATAAAGTTTTATGGGAACACAGCAATGCTCATTCATTTATAGAATGTCAATGGCTGCAACAGCAGAGTTGAATATAGTAATCGGACAAAGACCATAAGGCCGATGAAGATATTTATTATTTAACCCCTTTAAGAGAAAAAGTTTACCAATCCCTGTTCTGGACCCTCAGCTAAGGAGGTGCAAAGGCTATCTGCGACTGAGATGAGGAGAAGGGGGATGGGAACACTTAGCCCCAATCCCAAGGCTCAGGGGCATAGGGACTACCAGGGACCAAACAGACAAATATACCTGACATTACATTCTCATTCCATTCCCATTCTTGCTGTGCAGATATTATTTTCCATAACAAAGTAATGTCCAAAAAATAGTAAGTTATATAGAGGGTAAATGATCTTCAGGAACTATTATGAGCTATAATACACATACTAGACATTCCTAGTATAAATTTTAAGAATGGTTTTCAATTAAAAGCTACAATAAAGAAGTCCAACTGAGTCTAACAAGATAGTAGACGTTTCTCTTTTCACTTAGATCTCTTACCTCTCAAAGCTAACTGCTATTATTACTACTACTACTATATGGAAAATGATCCCTGTTTATTTCTAAAATAAGACTTTTCTCATTTTCCAAATATGATTTCAGCTTGAATAATAAAGTGAAGTCTGGCCTCTGTGATTCCTCTAGTTTATCTACACAACCATGAGATAATCTGGGTTCTAATCCTAGCTTTTAAACTGATTAGTTAGGTGACATTGAGTAGATATAAAAGGTTCAAAGATTACTTAATGGAGAAAATATCCAAAGAAGCCAGACAAGCCAGGATGACTTCCCACTTTCCTCTGTACCTCATCTCATGACACTTAGCAAACACTACTTACAGCTATTTGCTTTTTTTAAAAAAGGAAACCTTTTCCCTTATGGTCTCCAACTTAAGTACATACTCTAACTCAAAACAAAGAGTGTATTTTTAAAAGAATACAATTCATAATTGTATTCAATACTCTGTACACTGTGGTAACAAATGCAAATAACTGTCCATTATTTAAGTGATTTTACTTTCCTCATTTTCTTAATTCAAAATGCTGTTTTACATGTAACAAGTAGATACTTCTACTAATATGAGCTGTAAAGCAAGCACATGCTTTTTATTAACTTATAATAAGTACTTTTACTGGATCTCTATTTGGGGCCTGGTATTATATTAAGCTCTATGAGGACACAGGAAAAAGCAAACACAGTCCCTGCTTTCAAAGGATAATAGCAAACTTATTAGAATTATAGTCCCAATAACAGTTTATGGAATGATTGAGGGTTAGGGTGTCTCACTGGCAAATTCTCTGAGATACGGACAACTTTGCTATAACAACTGCTTTAAGTTCTAGTTTAGATTAAAAAATAGATCTCCAAATAACTCATTCTGAAACATTTTCAGTAAAATGCACATGTCAGGACCTATTTACCAGTTATCAGTGATATTTATCTTACTTGAAATCCATGAAGAAAGCATATCAAGCAATTTTCTTATCTAAAATTTTCTTCACTCTAGCGAGGAGTATTTGGGAGAAGAAAGTTTTCTTGGAACACACTCTGCAGTTTAACAGATCTAGAAATTAAAGCCTCTTAAAAATATACAAAATTTCAAATGACCACATACAAGACAACTAGTTGAGTTATGCTGCCACCCACTGGACAAAATACAAATAGCAAAGCAATCTTTGCTCTGATTTTACACAAGGGACTCTGGCTCACTTTATTGGCAGTTTGGCAGTAAAGCTTTTACACACAATCTCGTGTCTGTGTAGAGTGAATAAAAGTTAAATACTACTGTTGACTGATTATGGTTTAGTTTCTATGAATTCCCATTATTAATTAGATTTAGAGTCAAATTATATATTTAGCTTAAAACCAAGATATATTTAGCTTAAAATACATCAAAATTACTCTAATTTTATTAAAATGAATGGCTTAAATGTAATTAGTTAACTTCCATTTAATTAAAACAGTTGATAAATACTCATTTAAACTATTATAAATTCAGCCCTATTGAGAATAAAAATTGTAACATTTTCCTCCTTCCCATTCTTTGTGTTTATGGCCTCTCCTCATCAAGGCCCTGAACTCAGGTTATTATTGGTGCCATTCCTGACCTGGGAACCAATCTGTTTAAACAATGTTTACTAGGGCTAATGTACAGTGTAAGTTCCAAACCACTGACAGAACTGTTGGAAGGAACACTCGTGTTAATGGGTTACTGAGTATAAAGCTACTACATCAATATGTCAGAGTATTTTTATTTGGTGGAATTGAAAGTATACTCTCAATTTGATAAAGTACATTAATGTAAACAATAGATTTCTCAACATTACTTGGGGAGAAAATGCCTCACAATTATTCCAATGGATTTTGGATTCTAATAGACACACAAAAAAAATCAAAATGTGAAAGTCTCATTTAAGACAGTTTTAAGAGTAAAGGATTATATATCCCTTACATTGGCACCCCCCCAGCCAGTTTCCCTTTCTGAGGTTTCAGTTACCCACAGTTGACTACAGTCCAAAACTGTTAAATAGAAAATTCCAGAAATAAACAATTCATAAGTTTTAAACTGTGTGCCATTCTGAGTGGCGTGTTGAAATCTCACAGCATCCAGCTCCCTCCTGCCTAGGACATGAATCATCCCTTTGTCCAGCGTACCCACGCTGTCGATGCTACCCGACCGTTAGTCACTTATTAGCCATCTCAGTTATCAGATGGATTGTCCCAATCTTAAAGGCTTCAGATCTTTGGATACACACTTCACCACACACAACTTCATTTTCACTCACAGTTCATGGGCGAAACCAAGTCACCTGACCAAGTCTAACTTTAATGGGATCAAGTACAATCTTACCATGTATCCAGAATGAAGAGACTGAAAACATCTGGTCAATAGTGCTGTGACTAGCACTTATTTAATAAGTACTTAATTCAAGACTGTAATAGGCCAAAAGAAACAGTTTAGTAAATCAGGATCCTTGCCTGATGTTCACAATGTTGCAAAGGAGAAAACCTGATAGGTAATTAAATATATGCCAAAGTGCTAAACTAAGGATTATAGTAGCAACATGAATAAAGGACTACAGAAGCAAATAAGAGAACTTAATTGAGCCTGCCAGGTATAGTGAAATTAAAAGCTGAGCAAAACCTAACAGACAAAAAGAAGCCCCCTTACAGAAAGGGAGGGAGCAAAGTAGTGGCAAAAGAAATAGAAAGACAAGAGACACAAAGATGAAAAGACACAGACTCTTTAAATTTAAAAAGCAAAATACTGTTGCACTATCTTACTAACTTCAGAGTGTGAAGAGCCTTTAAATCACAGTTAAGGAATATGATCTTTGCTCTTTAGGTAAATGGAGAGTCGAGAGGTTAAGAAAAGAGGTGACGTAGGTAAGTCTGAGAACAATAAACAAAATGGATTTGTGGAAGATACAGGGCCATGATACAAACTAGGTATCTTTTTCTATTGTCAAGTACCAACAAGGACTTAAACTAAAGAGGTGGAGAGGATAAATATGAGACATATCACAAGGGGGAAAATTAGCAAGACCTATAACTCATTTTATACCCCCATCCTATCACTCATTAAATTCCAGTATATTAAAAATATCATTGTATCTGTCACCTAAAAGGTGCTAAAGAATAAACACATATTTTAATTGCTCCATACTGTTAGCATCTAGCAACTGCCTTGCACACAGACACAAAAAGTTTGTGAAATTGAACATTCTAAAACCACTATCATTCTCCTTCCCTACCTCAAGTCCCCTCTAATAAAATCCTAACAGTTCTACTAAAAATAAAATGATCTTTGAATCTTCTCGCCCTACCTCTCTAACAAATATGGAAGTTACTAATTTGGTAACTTACTAATTAAGTCTTACACTGTTTCTGTGACCTCCTCAATGCATCCCCTGACACTTATTCCTCCCTTTTCATTATCAAGTATGAAATTTCTTATTCAGGACTCCTAGGGGCCAGATATGTATCATAATTCAGAACGTTTCAAATTTAGAAAGTATTATAATACATGTATCATATATTATGCAAAATACCCAACAGGAACTGGGACAATACAGTGATATTTCTGGCAGAAAATGAAAGAATGTTCCCATTAAGTTCCTCACATGAGTTTAGATCAAGTTTTGTTTTGTTTTGTTTTGTTTTTGAGACAGAGTCTCGCTTTGTTGCCCAGGCTAGAGTGAGTGCCGTGGCGTCAGCCTAGCTCACAGCAACCTCAAACTCCTGGGCTCGAGTGATCCTTCTGCCTCAGCCTCCCGGGTAGCTGGGACTACAGGCATGCGCCACCATGCCCGGCTAATTTTTTATATATATATCAGTTGGCCAATTAATTTCTTTCTATTTATAGTAGAGACGGGGTCTCACTCTTGCTCAGGCTGGTTTCGAACTCCTGACCTTGAGCAATCCGCCCGCCTCGGCCTCCCAAGAGCTAGGATTACAGGCGTGAGCCACAGCGCCCGGCCTAGATAAAGTTTTATTATTACATGAGTTTTGGCAACAAAATTATTTAAAAACTTCCCATTTTCAAAGCATTCTTTGGATTTTGGCATTACAGATACAGAACAGAAGACCTATAATTCACCTAGCCTACCATAATCACTGTTTCCCTATATCTCATTCTTTCTTACTCCAATCTATTCTCTTACATTGATCTTCTAAGATGCAACTTCTGGCATTTAAGGGTTTCTACAATTCAACTCCAATCTGCCTTTTTCAGCCTTATCTCCTCCTAATATCCTGGAATATCTTACAATCTATCTTCGTAGGACCACTCTTTATTACCGAGTATATCCCATACCTTTCCAAAATACAGCCTTTCCTTATGAAGTTCTCTCAGCCCAAAACACCTTCTCCCCAAACACCTACCCATTCTTCATGACATATCATTGCCAATGCTGCCTTCCTCTTTATTCTTCTACCTGACTTGATCATTTCACCTTGCTCTGACACAGCACATTCCTTATTTTGCTTTGTACCATAGTGCTCTGAATATTTCTTATGCTTCCAACGGTCCACTAACAGAAACCGTCATCTAATCCTTTTTGGGCTTCATTTGTTCTTCTTCTAATTTCTTGAGATAGAATGTTAAAGCCATTGATTTACAGACGTTATTATTTTCTAACATATGCATTTTAGGGCTTAATATTTCCCCAAAGACTCTGGCTTAATTCCACAAGGCCTGATATGTAGTATTGACATTACGTATCAGTTCAAAACATGTGCTTATTTCCACCATAATTTCTGTTCTCACATATGGGTTTTTGAATGTATATCTTTATTATACATTTTCAATCATATAAAGATTTTTTAGTTACCTTTTTGCTAATGATTTCTAATTTTAATTCTATTGTGAGTCAGGGAACATGATTTAAATTTGATTATGATTTAAATTTCCTAAAATATGTTAGGACTTACTTTATGAGCAACAGAGTCATCTTCATAAATGATCTGGGTTGACTTGAACAGAATATGTATTCTGCAATTAATGCATGCAGAGCTGTAATTAAGTCAAGTTTATTTATCATGTGTTCAAATTTTCTATATTCCTGGTTTTTGTTTGTTTTGTCTACTTAGTCAGTTACCGAGAAAAATGTATTAACTTCTCACCATGATTGTGAATTTATCTGTTTCTTCTTTTGGGTCTGTTAATTTCTGTGACTATGTTATTAGGTGTATACAAATTTAGAATTGTTATCTTCTTAGTAATTGAACCTTCTGTCAAAATAAAAAGTTCTCTTTCCATTCAATAATATCTCTTGCTCTGAACCTACTTTTTAGAATATCAATGCAGCTGTATCACCTTTCTTTCGGCTGTTTATATGGTATAATTATTTCCATCATTTGCTTTCAGTTTTTCTGTATCCTTTTATTTTAGATGTGCCTTTTGTCAGCAACATTTAGTAAGTTTGTCAAACTTCATCCAGTCTGATAATTCTTTTACTTTTTTTAAATGCAGTACTAAGTCTTTAACATTTTACATAGTAACAAATAGAAGTTAAATTTATTATGCTATTTGTTTTATATTTGTCCCACCTCTTCTCTGTACCTTTTTCTATCCTTTCTTGACTTCTTTATTTTTAAATCATTCCATTTTCTCCGTCTATCTTGTTGATTACACTTTCTTTTACTATTCCTTTAGTGATTATCCTAATACAATAGATTACATTTTGCCTTATCATAGTCTAAAATAAATTAGCACTTTACCACTTCCTGGATAATGCAGAGGATTTAGAACATTTTAAATCAATCTACTCCCTTCTACCTTACACATTATTGTCATGAGCTTTTGATATATACACACAAACACCCCCAAGATATTATCATTATTATTGACCTACACTCACATATTTATCTTTTCTGTCCTTCATTCCTACCTGAATCTCCAAGTTTCATCTAGGAACATTTTCTTTCTGTCTTTTTTTTTTTGAGACAGGATCTCTCTTTTTTTTTCCTTACTTTTTAAAAAAATTTTATATTAAACTTTTAAAATGTTTTTAACTTTTTTTTTAGCCAGCTTATAAAAGTTTAAAAAACAGGATCTCTCTGTTGCCCAGGCTGGAGTGCAGTAGCGTCAACGTAACTCACTGCAACCTTAAATTCCTGGGCTCAAGTTATCTTCGTGCCTGTCTTCCAAGAAGTTAGGGCTACATCCAGCTACTATTTTTTATTTTTTGTAGAGACAGGGTCTCACTATGTTGCTTATGCTGGTCTGCAACTCCTAGCCTCCCAAAGTGCTGGCATTATAGGTGTAGCACACTGCACCTAGCAGAAACATTTTCTATCTGAAAAACACTTCATTATTTCTTTAAAGTGAGAAACTATCAGTGATGAATATTCTTAATTCTTGTCTAAAAATGTATTTTACCATTTCTCCTAGTTTTATAGTCACCTCATCTCCTACTATGACTAATTATTTCTGATTGAGTGGCAGACACTATTTATGAAAAATTCTAGAAACAATTTAATGCCTAAGATAATGTTATCATTCTCCAGAAACCATTTATTTTTGCTTCTGGTAGGAAACTAGAGGCTCTGGCAAATTCAGACAATCTTAATCCTATCAGGAATCAGGCTTTAGCTACTGAGAAGGCTAGTCTATATTCTGTTGCTCTTACTATTCCTGGGATGTGGTCCTTCAGGTGTCGTGGGCCTTAAACTCCAATTTTATCACCCTACCCCCACAAGTGTACCAAAGTTCAATGAAGTTTCTCAGCCCATTAGCCTCCTCTTCCAGAATAAGTAACTGGCCCTAGTACAAGTCTGGGTTTCCTTTTCCCAGATCCTGGCCCTAAAATTCTTCACTTTTTTGTTAGTTTCTTGGTCTAGTTTTTATAATTGTTCTCAGCAAAAAGGGTGGTACAAGTTTTCTAGTCTTATCAATTATATATCCACTAGTGTAGCTAACAGAGTACCCTGCATATTTGGAGAGGCAAGTGCTAGCTATATCAGGTTTCCCACTAGGAACCCCTGCAACCAATCAACCAGCTCAGTTTTTATACTGATTAAGAAAGCAACTGTGATTGAGAAAGTCAACAGGGAATTTTTAGGATTTTGAACAAGTATGTATGCCTAGGAAATTACAGTTTTTAGAAGATTACTTAGCCAAAAGAAGAGACTGTAGAAAGGCAAACCAATTAAGAGAATACTCCATTAGTGCAGGCACAAACCAATAATGACATGCAAAAGGATGACAGCAATGGGAATGAAAGAGGACAAAAGCAAGAGACGTAGTATTCCATTGACTATCAACTGGAAATAAGAGGGAAAAAAGAGTCAGATGAATATGAAATCTCAAGACTAAGAAAGAAACTGACTTGGGTGAAGAGGAATTTAGATTCAGACATAAATATGAGATTATCTATAAGAAAAACAATAGACAATTGGAGGTCCCAGTCTGAGCCTCCACCAAAAGTATGGTAATTTCTAAACGTTTCAACAGAACTTTCCAAAACTATTCAGAATATTATTTACTAAACTAGTAAACCAATTGTCTCTATATAGTCATACATCTATTTCCATTCATTAGTATATCGAAAAAATCAGAATTAGAAATGCACATATTGAGGCTTTGAAGATATGGAAAAAGGAAAATAAATATAGAATTTCATTATCACATTTAAAGAAGAGAGGAGTTAATACGGACGGAGAGGAGAATGGTTAAAAAAATAGCTAAGGCAAAATATACTGTCACAATTTCAAACAATCCAACAGAAAGTAAAAAAGTATAGATATACATGCAGAGAAATATAATAGTAAGGAAAATACTAAGTGTATTTAGCTATTTGTTAATGATTAACATTATTAACAACAGAAAAAAACTTTTTAAAGTTATTCAAGTGGTAGAAAAGACATTATTCTGAAAATGAAAGAAATGTAGATTTTTTTTAAAGAGGCAGCAAGTTAGATTATACTGTCATATAAAAATATTTATATTCAACAAATTGATGTTTTAAAATCTCCGAAAACAGTATTCTCTAGATTTTTTAGTAAACATCAAAAATAACTGGGGAGTACGGAACATTATTTCATATATTCTTCAGTCTCCCCAATAGGATTTACCTTTGGATAGAGATAAGTCACTCTGACATATAAACTTACAAACCCACAGCTATTTTAAGATGCCCTTGATAGACAGAGGATGATACCCTGTAGGTCCATCTCATTGATTTATCAACTCCAACACTAAATTTCTGATTATATGCCAAATGCAACTCATTCCACACTTTTGTTTTGGCTCATAACAACAATATTTCATTATGAAAACCAGAGCTACAAACAAAATGCTCCCTCCAAAGTCTCTAGCTCCTGAGGCCTAGAATATACACTTGTCCCACATGAAAACTGCCTTATGATCTCTATAAGAGATTACACCAGGCCACATACTTGTAATACTGAATTAATAAAATGCCTATGTGTCTAATGAACATAAAGATTAGTGGTCTTTTTCTAATAAAAAGACTATGAAGCTAGGCCGGGCGTGGTGGCTCATGCCTGTAATCCTAGCACTCTGGGAGGCCGAGGCAGGTGGATTGCTCGAAGTCAGGAGTTCGAGATCAGCCTGAGCAAGAGCAAGACCCTGTCTCTACTATAAATAGAAAGAAACTAGGCCGGGCGCGGTGGCTCACGCCTGTAATCCTAGCTCTTGGGAGGCCGAGGCGGGCGGATTGCTCAAGGTCAGGAGTTCAAAACCAGCCTGAGCAAGAGCGAGACCCCATCTCTACTATAAATAGAAAGAAATTAATTGGCCAACTGATATATATATGTAAAAAATTAGCTGGGCATGGTGGCGCATGCCTGTAGTCCCAGCTACTCGGGAGGCTGAGGCAGGAGGATCGCTGGAGCCCAGGAGTTTGAGGTTGCTGTGAGCTAGGCTGACGCCACGGCACTCACTCTAGCCTGGGCAACAAAGCGAGACTCTGTCTCAAAAAAAAAAAAAAAAAAGACTATGAAGCTAATCATGCTACTCTTTTCATTGGTATAGGTCATAGTTAGTTACTGAGCATTTATTCAACAAACATTTGCTAAGTTGTAATTGAGCCAGACACTAAGGATAAAAAGACAAACAAGACAGAGTCCCTGCCCTCAAGGGAAGGCCTATGAAGTATTAACAGTTAGACATGCAAGCAGATACAATAACACAATCACTTCCCTAATAGAGTTGTTACTGCCTGTTAGAGGCAAGGACCCTCAAAGACCCTCAACTCCCCTATGACTCGTCCTACGCACGGACTTCGCCCTGGAAAATTCCAGCTATAGCTCCGAGAAGAAAGCATTCCATGACGTCCTGACCACGGGATGCTCCAGGGAGTGCTGACTGCAATTGTTCCCGACCACCTGCCAGGTTGGAGTTGAGTAAGCAGTCAAAAACAGGATACCGATAAGACGCTGATTGGGGATGATAAACACAGACCCAAGCCTCATCGTCGCCCCACTCTATTTTTTTGTTTCTACTTCCTTGTTTCTGTATGCTTATAAAACCTACTAAGAATCTAAGTAAAGCAGACCTTGACAACCATTTGCTTGGTCTCATTCCTTTCTCTCGCCCATCTCTTTCAGGCAAGGTCCCCCTTGACCCCCGAGAGTAACAGAAGGTCCCTCGGGTCCGGACAAGTGGCGCCCAACGCGGGGCCCGAGGTACGGACCTTTGTCGGATGACGCCGCAGTGCGCTCTTCGGCTGAAGGAAACCCTACAGAGACCCTCGTTCTGCCGCTCACAGAGTCGACGGTCTGGTGAGTAAATTTTTACATTGTCATCCCATCGAGATGGGCCATTCATTGTCTAAAGAGGCCGTTTTTATTAAGGATCTCAAGGCCTCACTCAGAGAGAGAGGAATTAGAGTTAAGAAAAAGGACCTAGTAAAGTTTTTTGTGTTCATTGATCATGCTTGTCCTTGGTTTATTGTTAGTGGACCTGAGATTCACCCACGAAAATGGCAGAAGGAAGGCAGAGAGTTAAACAATTTACTTCTGAATCAAGGCCCAGATGCCGTCCCTGTATATGTTTTCTCGTACTGGGGACTAATCAGAGATATTGTTGAAGGGGCAGATTCAGATCCCAATAAGCAGCAGCTACTCTCCGTAGCGGAATTTTGCCTCCGACCCGTGTCACGGTCCGCTTCGAGAACGTAGTTAGAGGAGGCCAAAGGGTCAACTTCCCCTAATAATCCTGAGGGACCAACATGCCCTTCCCCTTGCCCCTCGGTTTGTATTAATATGCCCCCTCAGGACCCCTCGGCTGAACTCCAGACATCTAGGGATGAGCTCCGGTTAGCAAGCCAGACACCAAGACCCTCTATCCTCCCTTACCAGAGGGTACAGCCCCTCATGCATTTAATTACCCGGTATTCAAGAAACAACCCCTCCAAGAGTCCCTCGACCCCGCAGAAGAGGCAACCCTCGGAGAGGAAGCGGCCCGATATCACAATCCCGAATGGCCTCCTCCTTACGCACCCCAAATTTGCGCACCTTCGTTAATGCCTCCCCTTACAATGCCCTTACTTTTGCGTGCCAAAGAAGACTTAAGTCAAAGGGTTATGCAATTAAAGGATGTCTTACAACTTCAAAAAGAGTTTGCCCAGCTTTCCAAAGACTTGTCCTCCCTCCAAGATACGCTTAAAGATTCGGTCTTCATTAGCCACCCACATCATGAGACCGCCCAGTCATACGCCACCTTAAATAAAAAATCCTTAAAGTCCTCCCATAAAGCCCTAGCATTCCCGGTAGTTACCAGGTCTAATAGGCAAGGAGACCTTGCCGCCCCTTCTTCTAGCCAGTCCCCGCCCCAAGATTCAGATAATGAGGATACAAAAGAGAGAAAGGGAAAGTGAAGGTGATGACCCCCTAGAGGAGGCAGTCCCGGGGCCCACTGCAGAGCCCACTGAGTTCCACAGACTAAAACTTAAGACTTTAAAAGAATTAAATTCTGCTGTTAGCACGCATGGGCCCAATGCACCCTTTACCTATTCCCTCCTAGAAGCAGCCTCAGGGGGCAGCTACCTGCTCCCCGGAGAATGGGTCAAACTAGTTCAGGCGGTCCTTTCTCGCGGGCAGTTCCTCTCTTGGAAGGCCGACTTTCTCGACCGCTGTCAGACCACGGCTGCTAATAATTTAAAAAACCCCAATTCTGCATCTTGGACCCTTGAAAAACTTAGCGGACAAGGAAAGTTTGCCACTGAACAGCGCCAAAGGGGACTCCCGATCGGGCTTTTGTCTCAGACCGCCGCAGCCGCCTTCGGTGCTTGGCGTACACTTCCCTCTACGGGATCTGTCCTTACTCCCCTGACAAAAATCACCCAGGGAGCTCAAGAGGGTTTTAGTGAATTTGTGGGCAGGCTTTTAGAGTCTGCTGAATGAACCCTCGGACACGAAGATGAGAATAATAGGCTTATTAAACAATTGGCCTATAAAAATGCCAACAGCACTTGCAGGGCCATCCTCAGGGGCAAACTCAAAAATAAAGACCTTAATGACATGATTAGAATGTGTAATGATGTTGACCCCTTCACCCATAAGGTACCGCAGGCCGTGCAGCTTGCAGTTGGGGCCGCCATCCAAGGGACCGTGGCACAGAGGGACTGCTTTAAATGCGGTCAGCCAGGGCACTTTGCGAGACAGTGTCCCTTAGCCACCTCCTCTGCTGCCCCTAACCTCAGTGGACCACCAGGCAGGCCAACTTGGCCCCCCTCCCTCTGTCCTCGCTGCAAGAGGGGATACCATTGGGCTAGTGAGTGCCACTCTAAGACTGATGCCCTTGGAAATCCCTTGCCCCCCCCCTTTCGGGAAACGGCCTGAGGGGCCAGCCCCGGGCCCCTCGCCCTATTCAATTTCAGTCGGCCTCGGGGAACAGCCGACAGGAGGATCCCCAGCCCCTAGACTCCTCCGAGCAACCACAGGGAGCGCAGAAGTGGACTTGTGTGCCTCCTCCAACACAATATTAAGACCTGAGGATGGTGTTCAAATTTTGCCCACTGGCTCCTTTGGACCCCCCCCCCCCCCCCCCCGCTAACATGTTCTTTTTTATTCTGGGCCGAGCCTCCTCCACTCTTGCAGGGCTCATAGTCCACCCCTCCATAGTAGATAGTGACTTCACCGGAGAAATTAACATCTTAGCCAGTGCGCTTACAGGCCCTGTGTATGTCTCTAAGGGGCAGCGCTTAGCTTGGGCATTACCCTTGCCCCGTAATACATCCTTCCCAGCCATCGCCCCTAACCGAGGTGCTTCCTGCCCTGGCTCTTCTGATCTCTATTGGGTCCAAGCTATCACCAAAGAACGGTCCACCCTGCGGCTAAAATTAGATGGTAAACTTTTTGAAGGCCTTCTTGATTCAGGCGCTGATTCCACGGTTATTGCCCAAGACGCCTGGCCTGATTCATGGCCACTGCAGCCCTCCCTTACGCACTTGCAAGGTATAGGACAGTCTAGAGATACTCTCCAGAGCTCAAAAATTTTGACATGGGAAGACTCTGAGGGAAACAGAGGTACTACTCAACCCTTTGTAGTCCCGAGCCTACCTGTTAACTTATGGGGGCGTGATATCCTTGCACAAATGAATGTCATTATGTGTAGCCCCAATGAAGTTGTAGCCAGCCAAATGCTTAAACAGGGATTCCTCCCAGGACAGGGTTTAGGCAAAGAGGGTCAGGGACTAAGAGCACCCTTGACCACCCTCCCTAAGTCAGACAGATCAGGACTAGGGTTCAAAGACCATTTTTCGTAAGGGCCATTGATCCCCCTGCACTTCAGGCAGATAAAATCACTTGGAAGAGTGACTCACCTGTCTGGATCGATCAATGGCCCCTCCCATCTAACAAGCTAGCCGCAGCTACAGCATTAGTGCAGGAACAATTAGCTGCCGGACACATAGAGCCCTCTACTTCACCATGGAACACCACTATTTTCGTCATCCAAAAAAGGACTGGCAAGTGGCGGCTGCTACAAGACTTACGGGCTGTTAACCAAACAATGGTTCCCATGGGGGCACTCCAGCCTGGTTTGCCTTCATCCGTAGCCATCCCCAAAGGCTACTATAAAATAGTCATTGACCTGAAAGACTGCTTCTTCTCCATACCATTGCACCCAGATGACTGCAAACGCTTTGCGTTCAGTCTCCCGGTAGTAAACTGTATAGGACCCTCCCCGTGTTTCCAGTGGCAAGTATTGCCTCAAGGCATGGCCAACAGCCCTACCCTTTGCCAAAAATATGTAGCTCAGACAATTGATTCTTTTAGAATTCAACATCCTCAGCTATATATAATTCATTATATGGATGACATTCTTTTTGCCGGAGCCGACGAGGCAACCTTACTTCAAGTTACCATGCAGGTTGTCGCGGCCTTACAAGCTTGAGGCCTCCGCCTGTCCTCTGAAAAAATTCAGGTCTGCCCCCCTCACCTGTTTCTAGGCTTTGAATTGTTCCCCAATAAGGTCCTCTCCCAAAAGGTGCAAATCAGAAAAGACTCTCTTCAATGCCTTAATGATTTTCAGCGCCTTCTGGGCGACATTAATTGGCTTCGCCCATATTTGAGACTCACCACAGGACAGTTAAAACCCCTATTTGACATCCTGCAGGGAGATGCCGATCCAACCTCTCCACGCTCCCTAACTAAAGAAGGGCAGCAAGCACTTAATTTGGTCAAGCAGGCCATAAATGCACAGGCCATTGGCTACTTCTCCCCCGACTCCCCCTTGTACTTCATTGTCCTCCCTACCCCCTTTTCGCCCACGGGACTCTTTTGGCAGGGCAAGCCTCTCTTTTGGGTTCACCTGTCGGCTTCCCCTCCTAAAGTCCTTCCCACCTACCCTTACTTAGTAGCTAAGATTATTCGCTTGTGGCGAGAAAACTCCCTTAAACTCTTTGGAAAGGATCCAGATATCATAATACTCCCTTACAATGCTTCTCAAATTCGGTGGCTAATACAGAATGATGATGACTGGGCAGTTAACTGTACGTCTTTCCAGGGCAAACTAGATAATCATTACCCCCCTGATAAACTAATTCAGTTCCTCTATCAGACACCTGTAATATTTCCCAAAAAAACATGAGTCTCCCCCATTCCAGGAGCCGTCTTAGTCTTTACCGACGGATCCTCCTCAGGCACCGCGGCCTATAGCATTAATGGCCAGGTCCACAGTTTTCCCACCGGGTTCTCCTCTGCTCAACTCGTTGAGTTAGCAGCCTTAGTCGCGGTCTTCAAAAACGTAGATCAGTCGCCATTTAACTTGTATACTGATAGTTCTTATGTTGCTCATGCTGTCGCCACTTTAGAAACTGTGCCTCATATTCGGCCCTCCAACAATACCACTCAAATGTTTCAGCAATTGCAAAGACTCATTCATTCCCGCTCTATGCCCTTTTTCATAGGCCATATTCACACCCACACTGGCCTTCCTGGGCCTCTAGTAGCTGGAAATAATCTTGTTGATCAGGCGACTCGCGTTGCAGGCGCTGTTCACACTATCACTGTTGATCCTGTCTGCGCTGCATGCCAGGCTCATGATTTACACCATCTCAATGCCCATACCCTCAGGCTTAAATTCTCCATTACTAGAGAACAAGCCAGAGAAATCGTCCGCCAATGCAGGGCTTGTTTTACCCTTCTCCCTGAGCCACACCTAGGAGTCAACCCTCGCGGCCTGATCCCTGGGGAGCTCTGGCAGATGGATGTCACTCATTACCCCCCTTTCGGAAAGCTTAAATATGTACATGTCTCTATAGATACTTGCAGTGGATTTATCTTTGCTTCCCTACAAACAGGCGAGGCCACCGCCACGTTATCAGCCATGTTATAGCCTGTCTCACCTCCCTCCCTCAGCCTAAAGTTATTAAGACTGACAATGGCCCGGGATATGTCAGCTCCAATTTTAAAAGTTTTTGTGCTCAGTTAGGCATTAAGCATGTTACAGGCATTTCTTACAACCCTCAGGGCCAAGGTATTATAGAGAGAGCTCATCAGACGTTAAAAAATACGCTCTCCAAACTACAATCGGGAGGAGGAATTTTATATCCCTTGACAGGTAATTCCAAAACCCTGCTTAATCATGCCCTGTTCATTTTAAATTTTCTCACCTTTGACACTGGCGGTAAAACGGCCGCCGACCGCCTTTGGCACCCATCCACCACGGATACTTATGCACAGGCCTTATGGAAAGATCCGCTTACAGGCAAATGGTTGGGGCCTGACCCCGTCCTTATATGGGGAAAAGGACATGCCTGTATCTATGATACCCAGGCAGAAAACGCCAGATGGCTACCTGAGAGAATGATTAAGTTATATAATCCACCCAGGGAACCCCCTGAGAAGAATTCTTGATTCTATTCTCTTCCAGAAAAAATGACTCCCCGAGAAAAAACGCTGACCCTCCTGTGCCTAGTTCTGGCCACGGTCAAGAACACCGCCGCAGCCAACATCCACCAGGTCTACAACTATACATGCCAAATAATGAGGCAGGGGATGTTACCAATTCCTCCTCACGTCTCTCCACCGTTATACCATGGGATCCATTAGAAATTGACCTATGCGTATTAGCTCTTAGGGCTAAAGACCCTGCGTGGGGCCTTCCCGCACTTTTTGCCCCTCAGCCAGCCCCTCCAACGACTGACTCCTCCCCAGGCCTTTGCTCCTCGAGAGCTGGACGCTCTACAACGAGATATAAAGACTTTTATGTTTGCCTGGGGGCCCATCGACCTCGTACCAACAACTACCAATGTGGTTACGCCCCTGACTTCTTTTGTGCTTCCTGGGGCTGTGAGACCACCGGTGATGCCTACTGGAATCCCTCCTCTTCCTGGGATTATATCACTGTCAAAAAGCAGTTTCCCCGTCAAGCTCCTTCGTCCCCTTACACCCCACAACCACCCACTGATCCTCAGTGTAACAACCAATGGTGCAACCCCCTGTTAATTTCATTCACCGAAGCTGGAAAAAAGGCTTCTTGGGATCAGTCCAGGGGATTTGAATGGGGACTTAGACTTTACATGGCTAAAAGAGACATTGGTCTCACATTTAAAATCAAATTAATTAAAAGCCTCCCCAGAGGTCCTACGGTCGCAATAGGTCCTAACCACGACTTACACCCACCTCGACCTCACGGTCCCTCCAGGGGCCTACCCTCCTCCCCAGCTGTGTCCCCTTTTCCGTTTAGCACTTCCCTATACCAACCTACCCTGCCCGAGGGGCCCCCCTCCTCTGCAGAACTAATTCTCACCTTAGTCAACGCCTCTGTCAGGACCATCCGAGAGGCCAACAATTCAGAATATCAAGAGTGTTGGGTATGCTACTCCCCCCAGCCTCCCTTCTATGAGGGTGTCGCTACATTTGGTAAACTATTATTTACTAACGACACCAGCAAACTCAGATGGGGCCTGGAGACCCATGATGGCCTGACACTCAGCCAAGTCACAGGCCTAGGCCTTTGCCTTCTTAGCCCAAGAATGCTTCCCCCCGTACCCTTAGAAAAAATATGTAATCAGTCAATTACTGTCGACTCCACCTTTCAGTATATTCAGGCATCTAACACCTCTTATTTTGCTTGTTCTTCCGGTCTTACCCCGTATGTAGTCACTGCAACGTTTCTTGAGCATAGAGAATATTGTGTGTTAGTCATGCTTTTCCCCAGACTCACTGTACATCCTGCTGACGAACTGCTCAAATTTTGGGAGTGCGGCACCACAATGCCCCGGGAAAAAAGGGAGCCCATCACGGCCATAACACTCGCAGTTGTTCTAGGCCTTGGTGCCACAGGGGCTGGAACAGGCCTCTCTAGTCACCTCCAACCAGCAATACCTGCAGCTCTCTGCTGCCATCGATAACAATCTCCGAGAGCTACAGCAGGGCCTAAAATATCTCAAAGAATCCCTCGCTTCACTTTCTGAGGTAGTGTTGCAAAATAGAAGAGGTCTAGACTTAGTGTTCCTCCAAGAGGGAGGTTTGTGCGCAGCACTTAAAGAAGAATGTTGCTTTTACGCAGACAAAACAGGTCTGGTAGAAGATAGCATTGAGAGAGTTAGACAGAGCCTAGAAGATAGAAAAAAACGGAGAGAACAAAGTGAGGCATGGTATCAAAATTGGTTTTCTACATCCCCCTGGCTATCCACATTGCTTCCCAGTGTCTTAGGGCCGCTTGTAGGCTTTCTGTTGCTCCTCACCTTTGGGCCTTGGGCTTTCAAAAAACTAACTAATTTTGTCAAGTCACAGGTAGACGCAGCCACACAAAAATCGGTCTCCGTGTTTTACCAACGGCTAGAACAAAGAGGCTCCAGAGAAGACCTCCGTGGAGAGTCTCCCAATACACCCACTGAAGGTCTAAATTTCTGAGACCTTGCCTCAGACATGGAACGCAGTTGGTTCCAAAGGCTGTGGAGACGCCCATGACGGGATTATCGCGATGCCGTGTGCCAGATGCACACCCCGCCAGCAGTGAGGTAACTCCATGACGGAATATTGTAGGTCCATGCCTGGGGGCACACTTCATAATCAGAAGTGCCGGAGCAGGATGCCACCTACATAGCCTAAGACAGAGGCCTCACCTTCACATTAATCGCCAGATCTTATATTTGGGGTGCTGGTCACGGAAGCACATCGCGTAGCCTAAGACAGGCTCTCCACCAACTTATATAAACCTCCCTCATATTAATAAAGAGAGGGGGAGATGTTAGAGGCAAGGACCCTCAAAGACCCTCAACTCCCCTATGACTCGTCCTACGCACGGACTTCGCCCTGGAAAATTCCAGCTATAGCTCCGAGAAGAAAGCATTCCATGACGTCCTGACCACGGGATGCTCCAGGGAGTGCTGACTGCAATTGTTCCCGACCACCTGCCAGGTTGGAGTTGAGTAAGCAGTCAAAAACAGGATACCGATAAGACGCTGATTGGGGATGATTAACCCAGACCCAAGCCTCATCGTCGCCCCACTCTATTTTTTTGTTTCTACTTCCTTGTTTCTGTATGCTTACAAAACCTACTAAGAATCTAAGCAAAGCAGACCTTGACAACCATTTGCTTGGTCTCGTTCCTTTCTCTCGCCCATCTCTTTCAGGCAAGGTCCCCCTTGACCCCCGAGAGTAACAGAAGGTCCCGCAGGTCGGGACAACTGCCAAGAAGCAATGGGTCCACAGAAGAAGAAATGCCAATAGTCTCTTCTGTTCTGCTTTGTTTTGAGGGGAGTGCAGACATTCCAAAGGCTTTACACAGACAGGACAAATGGGTTTAAGTCTGAGAAAAGAATGAAGAAGCATTTGCTAGGCAAGAAGCAGAAGAAAAAATATCTTACAATTTAGTGTAAAGGATAAATCTACTTCATTTTAATGTGGAGAACATTTACAAGATGATACTGGCACATTTGATCAAGAGTCACACGTATAACTACTGAGTGGCAGAGTAAGAGCAGGACCTCAGTCCCCAGGGCTTTAACCACTACACCCTGCTATTTAATAATGGTTATAAACTTTATAATCCTATAAAACAGTTCATTTTGAAGCAAGATTTTTTTTTTTTTTTTTGAGACAGAGTCTCACTTTGTTGTCCAGGCTAGAGTGAGTGACGTGGCGTCAGCCTAGCTCACAGCAACCTCAAACTCCTGGGCTCGAGTGATCCTTCTGCCTCAGCCTCCCGAGTAGCTGGGACTACAGGCATGCGCCACTATGCCCGGCTAATTTTTTTTATATATATATCAGTTGGCCAATTAATTTCTTTCTGTTTATAGTAGAGACGGGGTCTCGCTCTTGCTCAGGCTGGTTTTGAACTCCTGACCTTGAGCAATCCGCCCGCCTCGGCCTCCCAAGAGCTAGGATTACAGGCGTGAGCCACCGCGCCCGGCCCAAGATTTTTTATAGGATCATATTACTTAACTCAAAGTGAGACATGTATTGATTCTATAAATAAACTAAATTCCCTGATTTTACATAGTATCCCTTTTAAAAATACTAACATCAGAAAAGATATCACCCTTTATCTATGTTTTAATCTTTAGGATCATTCCTATATTAATATAAAACTGAAAATTAGTTTCCTAATAGACTATATCGACAGTGAGGGAAACAGACACTCTGACATATTCATAACTGGTGGGAGTACAACTTGTATTCATGATAATGTTTTGTATTTCCATGGTGTCTGTTGTGACCTCTCTTTTTTCATTTCTAACTGAGTTTATTAGAGTCCTTTCCCTTCAAGTGGTGGGAGTACAACTTGAAACAACCTTTGTGAACCACAATATGAACTTAGTAAATGACATTACTTACAAGACTGATTATTCACTTTAGCATTGTTAGTAACAGCCAAAGATTAGAAGCAACCTAAATATTCATCAATCAAAAACTAGTTAGATAAATTAAGACACTCAGCAATAAAGTAAGGCAGAGCAACCAGTAGAAATGAGCATTTTAGTAGAATACTTGCGAGATGATGGTGACCTTGACTAGGATGCCAGCAAGTGAAGACAATGTACAAAGTCCAGAGACAGACCAGAGTAAATAGGATTTGGCAATAAACTGGATTCAGATGAGAATTCAGAGAGAGGGTGGGATCAAGAATTAGAAAGCAAATCATTCAAAGCTATAATGCACAGACCTTGGGTTTCATCTACAGTTTATACACAATGACTAGGCACTAAGTATATTTGTTAATGAATAAAGATTTTGTATTTGGTGGAAAAAGACAAAACAATTTACACACTAACCGCAGGAAAAGTATATATTTGACTATGATAAAACATAGCCTTGGCTACAGTTAAAAAAAAAAAAAGGAAAAATAAAGCTACTTAGTACAACTATTTGGGGGGGGGGGAACTAAGACACCTCAGAACTCCAAGTGTATGCGAAACAATATCCAAGCCAAAAGCACACCCCAGCACTTGCTAGAAACTGTAGTTATTGGAAAATGTTGGACCATTTCTTAATTGTGGTGTAGACTCTGGTAATCTATTGCTGAGTGATCTTTCTAGGCATTATGTTACTTCTACACCAAAACTAAACTGGGATCTGGCCCTGACATAAAGATAGGACCTGACCTTCAAGCACTGGAAGCTTTACTGAGGCAGGGAGGGACAACAAATTAGGGGATCAAGCCAAGTGCTCCCTCTTGGACAGAATATTTTCTGCAACCTGACCCAAATTTTAGAGTTGAGATGATGCCCATCTACAGGAGGTTTATCAATAAAGTATTGACTTCAGTTGTTTATATTGGCAAGTATTAGCAACTAGTAGGTAAACCACTCTTCAAAGATAATAATACAGGTTACCTAAAAGAGTTAAAATACACACATATTTTTGTATTATAAAAGTCACAAAATATGAAAAGTTAACAGTGAAAAGTAAGGTTTTATTTTTTTATATTTTTTTCTTACTCCAGAGTTCCTCTGGCTTAGGGAAAAAATAAGGTTTTAAATGAAAGAGATGTTGATAAGGTAATAAATGGAATCAGATAAGGTCTGAAATATATTCGATCTAAAAATTTCCACAATTTATGTCAAAATTTTCAAACCAATAATCTATTCCAAAGATTAGATGATCTGGTCAACATTCATCTAGAAAATGTTTATAGATTTGTATCATAATCAAATTAACAAGTTTCCAAATGTATTATAGGCTCATTCTAATCATAAAAACTCAGGGAAGCAAAAATCAATACAATCAGTTCTTTACCTGCAGCTCCTTCGAGACTCTCTCTAAGTGATTAGTTATCTTTTTAATCAGATCACTATACATCTGTTCCGAGTGCTGCTGACATACACATTTATACACACAACTGTTAAAAAAAAAAAAAAAAAAAAACTAAGTTAATGATGAAGCACTTAACACAACCTAAGGTTAAAGCACACTTTCAATATACAGCCACTGATCAAATAATTAATTCATATCTAAAAAAAGTGACCAATTGCAGCTTTTAAATAAAAATTTACCCTCCCCCATCAGTGTTGCTATGGAAAAGATAGTACCACCAGCTGCAAATAATCTCTTCTGAGTAGTCTATTACAAATTTAACCAGTACTAGATAATCTAACATTAGGTGATAAGCTAGGGTCTGAATGTGATAACTACTTACAAACTAGGTTCTCTCTTGCTCTCTTTCTTTTAAATGAATGTCAAAATAAGGGAGAAAGAGTGATAATCAGTAGAGAGAAAGTTTCTAACTCAGAAAAATGTTTGCAATACAACACTTTGTACATCAGCTATGTGGAACAGCACAGTTGTCACTTCCTCCTCCTGTCACCATGCTAATCTCATATCCCACCTCAGTTCCTAATTTGCTGCTTCCATTTACCAGGAGCTGGGAAACAAAACAATCAAACAGAGTTAGAATAGTGTGTCAATAAATATCAACAGATTAAACTAGGGTCTTCCTGTGAGACTAAAAACACATATTTTTATACCAGATACTTCAGTCATTCTTGCTTTTTTCACTGACCTCCACAGTTTCTGCATTATGTATGGCAGAAGTGGCAGGCTGAGGTAGGAGGAAGTCTAATAGAGTGTGGTTTCACATCTATCTTGACTTGAAAACCACTTTTGGATCAAAAAGTATAAATCAAATCTCCAATCAATAAAGGCAGAATATATACTTACAGAGCCTCACCTTATGTATTATATATTACATGCTTTCATGCTGCATAGTTCAAGTTACCCTAAACCTCAATATACCCTTTCAAACCCAGGCAAATTAAATCTTGACTTACCTGTAAATCTGTTCATAGGATATGGGGATATAGTCACCAGGACTCTGGGTTAAAAGTTGATCTATGGCACCGTCCAATTTTGGCCAGTATGTGCTCTTATAATCTTCAATAGTTATAACATTCATTACTAAAAGTAAAAAGTAAAATAAATTACTATGTGCCCCATGCAAAGGAAACACAAATCATAGCAATTTTGCTCTTTTAAATTCCTTTCACTTACTCTTCTGATTTAACATTGACACACCTAACATCATTTCAATTAAAAAAAAAAAAAAGGGACCCTGGTTAGGGATGTTAAGCAGCCATGAGTTTAAAATGAATTACTATGAATCTGTCCATCTTTAAAACTAACAAAACAAGCAATCATCATTGGTTTCCTTCCTGGTTTTCTGTAAGTTTCTGTCATCACTGGATCAATCTCAAACATGCTCTGACCCTCAAACTTATACTGTCAATTATATGACAAAGTGGCCTATTAGTGAGCCACAACAACGTTCTGGGAAACTGTGAACACTGATCATCATCACTCTTGATAGACATCTCTGGGAAACTCACCTAAGGATAGGACTATGGGAATTAAGATCCAAATGCTACAGTCACAGAAGAGGTTGACAGAAAATCTGCTGAGTTTACAGTACCACCAGTACTTCTCAGACATTACTACAGCTCTAACTCAGGCTCTCACTATCTTAAACTGGATAAGCCCAACAGAAAAAAAGTCAACGAATTGGAACCTTACGCTGAAGGCTTACTTCATTCCTACTGACAGGCTCTACTCCCTCACTCTAGGTTTTATAAAACCATTTATAAGGGCTGGTCCTAACAACTCTGAAAACCAGGGGAGACAGCTACTTCACAGCAATGAAACGCTAATGTTAGCAAAGAGCTACCCAAACAACATACCAGTACCTGTGTCTTACGAACCACAGTTAGCCCTGGAGATAGGAGCTAACAACTTCTAGATCAGGTTTTTACTGTTTATTTTACACCAGAACTGGGAAGCAGAACAGTTAAGTGACTTCCCCAAGACTACATGGCTAATTATTGGCAGAGGTGCCAGGTAAAGCAAAGCCTTTCCAGCCATCTTGCTATCACATTCCTGATTTCTACACCTTTGTCATTCAGGCTCAAGACTTTTTTCTATCTCTGTCCACCTATACCATTTTTATTCAATTATTTTCTTTAAATCAATTCACTTTTGTTTTTACTTAAATTTATTTAATGGACACTTAAAGAATAAACTACTGAGAAATATGCATACAACATGGCATAACCTTAAATGAATTTTGTTAAGTGAAAGCAGCCAGACCCAAGGGGCTACATATTGTAAGAGTCCCACTTACATGACACTAATAAAGAAAAATCTGTAGGAAGAAAAACAGATCAGTGGTTGCCAGGGGCTGGAAGGTAGGGACAAGGCTTACCTAATAAAGGGGTAGCACAGGAGAATTTTTAGAGCAATGAACTGTTTTACATGGAACTGTGGTAGAGGATACAATCACTCCATGCATTTATCAAAACCAACAGAACCATACACCACAAAGTGAATTTACCATATGTAAATTTTTTTTAAAAAATCAACTAGGCTGCAGTGGTAAAGATAGAATGCAAATTGAGACAATCTAATTCACAAATGAATCACATAACCTACACTAAAGGGAAGGGTAAGGAAAGGAGTGTTTTGACTAGATGTAAGGCTAAAGACAAAAAGCACGGTACATACACATACACGTGCTCGGACATGAAAACAACACATAGACACACACACACCACACAACCAGATTACATAGGGCCTTATGGGCCATTGTAAAGGCTTTGACTTTTACTTTGAGCAAGATGGGGGCCTCTGCACGGTTTTGGGCAGAGTGATGTGACCTCACTTTTATATGGATCATTCCAACAGCTGTGTTGAGAGTAAACTAAGTTAGTAGTCTGTGAGTTGATGGGGAGGGAGGTGGGTTGGGCCAAGTGGTAGAACGAAGCACAATAAGGAGAGGTCAGATTCTGAATATATTTTAAAGGTAGAGCCAAGAATATCTGCTGATGGATTAAATGTGACACATGAGAGAAAAGACAAGGATGATTCCAAAGTTTTTGGCCTGGGCACCAAAGGATGAAGTTGTTGTTCAGTAAGATAAGGAGGACTGGCCGGGTGCAGTGGCTCACGCCTGTAATCCTAGCACTCTGGGATCGCTTAAGGTCAAGAGTTTGAAACCAGCCTGAACAAGAGCGAGACTCCGTCTTACTAAAAATAGAAATAAATTAATTGGCCAACTAAAATATATAGAAAAAATCAGCCAGGCATGGTGGCGCATGCCTGTAGTCCCAGCTACTTGGGAGGCTGAGGCAGGAGGATCGTTTGAGCCCAGGAGTTTGAGGTTGCTGTGAGCTAGGCTGACACCATGGCACTCTATCCCGGCCAACAGAGTAAGACTCTGTCTCCAAAAAAAAAAGATGCTTTAGAGGCTTCTGGAGAAAGTAAAAAAAAAAAAAAGAAAAGAAAAGATGAGGAGGACTGCAGGAAAAGCTTAGCTTGTCTGGGGGTGTAGCAGATGCTGTTGGTGCCCTACCCATTTACTCTGTCCACACCTACAACTACTTGCCTCAGTGTTCTGTCTGGCTGCCAGAGCTTGCTCTGCCTGTAGGAGAGGCAGGCTGGAAGTTCTGGAGAATTAACACCCCCAGAGCTACCTTCAAAAGACTGAGGATCCGGTGTCCCTCTGCCTTTGGTGAGATAACTCTAAGGCACATGTGCCACGCTGACTCCCAGAGTTCCCCACAGGGATTAAGTTCTAGTTGCCCACAGTGGTGACTGACTTCACCAGCTTCCTTACCTCCCGTCTCCCTTCCCCAGCTTCCTTAGAGCTGCTTCCCAGGGTCACTCTCTTGCACTGAAAAACTATTTGCATTTAAAAAAAATAAAATGAATGTATCAAAAATAGAAAAGCTGTGTCACATGCCATTAAACAGAAGACAACATAGGAATAAATGTTATTAAATTCTAGCGAGGTTCTAAAAGGTTCTGAGCCTGAAGTTTGCTTTCCCTGTTAAAAAGGGAGATTGGCGGGTGTCACAAGGTATTACACACTAGCTCCAAAATACTATCTTTCTGCTTTTGTAATCAGGATTCAAACAAAACAGAAAAAGAAATTACATTCTCACTGTGTGATTCTGAGTTACTGAATCCCGTATCAGTGTATCACCTAAACCACATCATCTACCTGCTCTATAACAAAAGTTGAGAAGGTAAGTTGAAGTTGAAGAAGGTAAGTGATATGCTCCCAAAGAAAACTGCCAGCGGTAAAGCCAAGAATTAACATACCAATCCCAAGGGCTTCTCCACTGCTTAGTTCAATAAACCATCCTATGGAGCCATAGGAGACATCCTGGAGCTCCTATGGCTCCAGCTGGGAGCACTCCTCCTGCTCAAGCACAGGCTTCACACTTCAGCAAATCAAATCAATGACAGGGAGGAGGAGGAAAAGGAAACTAAAATGTAAAGTCCTGCAGGTAAACGTACAGATGGAGATTCACCACAGAAGCAGAGACTGCTGATACCTCCAGGGTATCTTTCATGGGCATTTCTTTTTGAATACTCTGTTTTTAAATATCTTTGAAAAGAGACTTAAAAAGCAAACTGAAAAAGGCATGAGTCACAGTAGAGAATCTTAAAGCCTATTTCAACATACAAAAAAAGCTGCTATCTATATCCACACATATGTATTATATATAATATACATCTATGTCCACATATATTTTACTTGAAAAATAAACAGGAAGCCAATTCAGCTGACCTTACATACTAGCTAACAAAACTTTCTTCTCAGGAGACCAGCCAATCTTCACCACAGTGGCGAGAGAGTAACAGAACACAGACAAGCATGTGCAGAACTAGAGACAGACTGAAGTTGGTACACACTAGGCAGCACAAACTCTTAGCCAAGATTAGGACGGTTCTTCATAACAATCTGCAATCAGTACTTAAAAAGACAATCCAGTAAAATTACCTGAATATTTGTTATTTACTTCCTTATCTCAATCCAATCCCTGATTAAAAAAACAAAACCCATTAGCTGTTTTTCTTAGTTTGTTTAACATCTGACACATATAGCTTCAGTGCGTGCGTATGTATGGTCTTGGACTTTAAAACTGTCGGAGAAATGTACTCACTTTCAACTTTGCTCATAGAAAACTTTAGACTGACCAAAAGAAAGAGTAGCCAAAATTCATACTATATGCAGAAAATAGCTAATTTACTAATTTTAAAAGGTTACATGGAGTGCTATAAGATGGAGCATCATGAAGTAATCTTTGGTGACCTGCAAGGCTGCATAATTTAGACTATATTTTTCAACTTTTTATTTCTTGATTTTAGTAGTTCAGTATTAAGTATACATTAGAAAATAGATAAGCAAATGGAAAAAATATAAACCACTCATAATTCCACTACTAAGATATTGGTGTGGTGTCTTTTCTCAATGTACATTTTATGTGATTAAAGAGTGTGTGTGTGTGTGTGTGTATGTGTGTGTGTGTGTGTATATATATATATATATTTATTTTTTTTTTTTTTTTTTGAGACAGAGTCTCACTCTGTTGACCAGGCTAGAATGCCATGGCATCAGCCTAGCTCACAGCAACCTCAAACTCCTGGACTCAAGCAATCCTCCTGCTTCAGCCTCCCGAGTAGCTGGGACTACAGGCATGCGCTACCATGCTCGGCTAATTTTTTCTATATGTGTTTAGTTGGCCAATTAATTTCTTTTCTATTTTTAGTAGAGATGGGGTCTCGCTCTTGCTCAGGTGGGTTTCAAACTCCTGACCTTGAGTGATCCTCTCGCCTCAGCCTCCCAGAGTGCTAGGATTACAGGCATGAGCCGCCAATTAAAGAGTATATACAGACCTGAACTAAAGAATTCCTTGAATTCTACTTTTTAGGTAGTTAATTAAATTGCTCTTCTGTATATAATGTGCAATATCAGCAAATAAGAGCAAAAGTTAAAGCATGAAATCTAAATAAAAATTACATTACCATTAAATTATTATGTTTCATTTAGGTTTTTCAGCTTGAAAATAACAGAGTACTTTTTAAATTGTTTAAAGAATGCACTACAAATTCAAATGCCTACAAAGGCCACATCAGTAACATATATGAGTGAAGCAGGCCTAGTATAAGAATGAAAAAGGAGTGGCGAGAGCCTCAATGAACTGCAGAATGCACAGACCCTCTACAGACATTCAAGTCCAAATAATTTTAAAACATTTATGTAAGCCTCCAAGCATCACGCCACAAGGCTTAAACCTAGAAACACATATTTATAAGATAACAAGCTTATACAGCCTAAATAAATCCTACTAAGATAGTAGTTTAACTGCCAGGTGCAGTAGCTCATGCCTGCAATTCTGGCACTCTGGGAGACCGAGGCGGGAGGATCACTTTGGGCCAGGAGTTCAAGAACAGCCTGAGCAACACTAAGACCTCGTATCTACTCAAAACAGAAAAAAATAGCCAGGTGTGATGGCACACACCTGTAGTCCTGAGGCAGGAGGATCACTTGAGTCCAGGAGTTGGAGGTTGCAGTGAGCTATGATGACGCCACCGCACTCTAGCAGGAGTGATAGTGAGATTCTGCCTCAAAAAAAAAAAAAAAGTTTAACTGACCTCCACTAAAATAAAATGAAACAAAGTCTGAAACACATGGAATAGATGGAATCTTAGGTTCAAGAAATATTATCAAATTGCCAATAAATAGGCAATCATTCAAGATTATAATTCATAACAGGCAGGAATATGTTCAACCTTGTACTTTTTTTAAGCCAAATAACTTGCCAAAACTTGGCATATTATTTATTGTCAATCACCCTCAAACTAGATATAAGCCCCACAGAGAAGGAATTCACTGCTAGAGCCCCAACTCTAAACAATGCATTACACATGGTAGGTACTCAGTAAAATCTGTAAAGTGAAGTAACTTAGTAAGTCAAAATAAATGCTTAATAATAAAATAGTCCAAGGCATACTACTTACTGGTTGTTTTGGAATAAAAGCTTAAATTACATTTGATATAATTTAACACAGGCTAAAGCAAATCGGGTTAGCAATACTAGATACTTTTGAGTTTTGTTGTTGTTATTTCTTTGTTTTGTAAGGGAAAAATAAATTCAGAAATTATAGTAGGCATTATTAATTCATTCTTGGTCTGCTACAAAGACTGATTAAACTTTTATCAGTGGTTCTCAAAGTGAGAGATCTAGAGCTGCATCAGCATCACCTGGGAACTTGCTGCAAATACAAACTGTCAGGCCCCAACTGAGCTCTGCTGAATCAGAAATCCCGGGGTGAGTGGAACCCAGGAAGCTGCTTAACAGGCCCTCCATATAATTCTGATGCCAGCTAAAGTTTGAAAACCACTGCCTAAAGCTACTACTTCAGCAGCTCAGGACAGCCTCGGTTGCTAACACATGCTTTGTCTGTTCTCAACAAGTTGAATTGGAGGGTCATATAAAGGTGTGAATATAGAAAAGAAAATGTTAAAAGGGCAGCTAGGATCCGTTCTTCTACCAAAGACTCACTAAAATTCTACTCTCCCATATCCCTTCTCCCCACCAAAAAAGCCACCTTTGTTTAGAATTAACTTTAAGAATATAGCAATGGCAATCATAAAACAAATAAGACAAATTTAACAGGCTAAATTATGTCTAAATTGTGACTTTTTAGATTAACTATAATTAATTATAACTAGATAGTCAAACAGAATAGATGACGAGAAAAGAGCTCTGGGTTATCTATTTAAATCCAGCTAGTGTATGTTATCTAAAAGAAAAATATGATTTCTTGTTACCACAGTGTGCCCATCTATCAATAACAATCTAGTAAATCTGATTAAATGTTCTGGCAGAATGTTCTGCTCCCTCCGGCACAAGGGATGACTGAACTCTTTCAAGTACTAGACAGGGAGAATCTGAGGGTCAAGAATAAAATCGGAGTCACAGGAGAGAAGAAGCCCTTGGGAATAAAGAAATGGTCACAGTAGATTCTCTCAAGAAGAGAATTAGAATCAGAAGAAAATATTGTACTTTAATAAATAAATGGGGGGGGTGTTAATCTTTATTTTAAAAAAGAAAATCTCAGCTAATATTTTCTCAAAAGGAAAATACAATAACTTGATACTATCAAAGGAGACAGTGATAATTACTTGCTCCTAAGAGAACTGGACAGTTTGTTTGGGTCAATGATGGACTACATATACTGCACATGTGATAGTGGTCCCGTAGGATTATAACGCAGCTGCAAACTTCCTATTGCCTAGTGACATGGTAGCCGTTGTAACATTGTAGCCATCCTAACTGTATCACAGCACTGTGTTTGTGTTGATGCTGGTGTAAACATACAGTGTTACCACATACTCACCTATAGTGCATAATACTTAATAATGATAATAAATGACTTATATTACTGGTTTATGTGTTTATTCTATTAAACTTTTCATCTTATTTTAGAGTGTATTTATTTATTTTAGAGTGTACTACTTCTACCTTTTTTTTTTTTTTTTGAGACAAAGTCTTGCTCTGTTGCCCAGGCTAGAGTGTCGTGGCTGTCAGGCTAGCACACAGCAACCTCAAACTCCTAGGCTCAAGCAATCCTCTGCCTCAGCCTCCCAAGTAACTGGGACTACAAGGCATGTGCCACCATGCCTGGCTAATATTTTCCATATATTTTTAGTTATCCAGCCAATTTCTTTCTATTTTTAGTAGAGATGGGGTCTTGCTCTTGCTCAAGCTGGTCTTGAGCTCCTGACCTTAAGTGATCTGCCCGCCTCAGCCTCCCAGAGTGCTAGGATTATAGGTGTAAGCTACTGGGCCCAGCCTCTACTTATTTTTTAAAAAAGTTAACTGTACCTGCCTCAAGCAGATCCTTTAGGAGGTATTGCAGAAAAAGGAATTGTTATCATAGGAGAGGACAGCTCCATGCATGTTACTGCAACCTGAAGACCTTCCAGTGAAAAAACATGTGGAGGTAAGAAGACAGTGATATTGATGATCCTGACACCATGCAGGCCTAGGCTAATGTGTGTCTGTGTCTTCATTTTTAACAGAAAGTTTAAAAAGTAAAAAAATAAAATAAAATAATTTAACAGAAAACCTTTATAGACTAAGGATCTAAAGAAAATATTTTTGTACAGCTGTACAATGTGTTTATGTTTTAAGCTAAGTGTTATTACAAAAAAGTCTGAAAGTTTTTAAAAATTTAAAAGTTTAGAAAGTAAAAAAGTTACAGTATACTAAGGTTAATTTATTATTGAAGAAAGAAAAAATTTATAAATTTAGTGTAGCCTAAGGGTATGGTGTTTATAAAGATTATAGTAATATCCTAGGACTTAGGACATTCACTCACCTCTCACTCACTGACTCACCGAGAGCAACTTCCAGTCCTGAAGCTCCATGTATGGTAAGTACCCTAGATAAGTGTGCCTTTTTTTATCTCCTATATCGTATTTTTACTGTACCTTTTCTATGTTTAGATATATTTAGATACACAAATACTTACCATTGTATTACAACTGCCTACAGTATTCAGTACAGTAAAATGATGTACAGGTTTGTAGCCTAGGAGCAATAGGCTATACTATACAGGCTAAACGTATACTAAGCTATACCATCTAAGTTGTATAAGTGTACTCTAAAATGTACACATGACTACAAAATTGCCTAATGACACATTTCTCAGAACATATCCCTGGGAATATGCAAAGCATTAAATATCTTCTCTTTTTTTCTTATTATAAGAAAAAAACCTGTACTATCTACTCAGGTATATTTTGATTTGCCAAATAGAAGAGGGTAAGTCCTTAATGAAGCAACTATTTCTAAGATAGGTTAAAAGCCTTTTAAAAGTTATGTGCTTTAGGTGTTTGTTTGGGACATTTCTAAGTTGTAGCGTTTATAGTTTGCATAATTTAAACACGATAGGCAATTTAAAAGTCATTCTTCATAATATTGTTACATTATATAAACATTTACCTAAACATGGAGTTACATTCATGTAAACAAATAACCAGATAACACTGATCTCATATTTTCATTTATAAAAGTCCTCTTTAACACATTCTTTAAGGCTTCTGTGTCCTTTCTCCCTCAACAAGAAAACATTTTGGTCCAGACAAGGCTTGTAACATACCAATTATATGAAACTATGTAACAACCTGCTTTGCCTTGCTTCCAACAAAGTGCCTCTTCCCCCAAAACATGTAAAACTTGTGTAGGAAATACACTGTTACTGCTTTACAACTTAAAAATCCACACATTTTTAACTTCAGAAAATGTAATAAAATAACATTTTTTTCTTAAGATAGTAGTAATAAAGAATTTTCTACTATTATCATCACTACTATCTTAAAAAAATCAAAACCTGGCTGCAGTGGCCTACCAGCAAGACTGAGATCTACTGCACAACACTGTTTTACAATTGCAACATCACACCTGCACCTGTGACACAGTCCCTAAAATGAGCATGCTAAGAGATACATAGGTATATGAAAAGGTCAAGGCTATCAAGACATCCATTATGGCTCCAACTCCACCTAATCCAAAATCTCACAAAATTCAAGTATTCAAAATTCAAAATATAAAGTATTTGCCCAACAGAGATTACATAGGTGTAAACCATGCTAACTGCAGGTCTAACATACTTTTGAAATTCTATAGTATCTTCCAAGATTTAAACAAGTCAATCTCTCCTTGGCATTAAGACCAGGAAAGTTTGAACCTTAAAGTAGCAGCATAAGGCAGATGCTGAGATGAATATCAGTATTAAGGAAACTAATATTGCCCTGCAAGACCCTGAGAAATTTAGGAATTAGGAGAGGATATAATAAATGTGGGTTTCAGGGAGAGTTGGAAATAGGTAGGAGGTAGGGGGTGGGGTGGAGATTAGTTCCAATAAAAAGAAAAGAGAAGGGTTATTCTGCAGAGAAACTGAGACCTCGATACACAGGAGGAGGTGAGAGGGTTTAAAGCACAAACGTGGTGGATTAAGTAAAAGTCAAAATAAGAAATGCTCAAACATTTAGCTCTGCTTCTTCTCTTTAATTCTAGAATGTCATCAGTCAGGAAAAATGTACTTTACTTCCTTCTCCACCTATCCATTCTACTATTCTTTCAGAATGGAAAATCCTTCTCTAAAGAAACTGAACAGTCCCAGAGAAAAGGGATTCACATACTAATATTTGGCAGTTCCTCAACAAAATAGCAGCTCTGCATCCAATCAGCCTAAACTGAAGCCCAACGCTTAAACTTGGCAAGGTCCCCTACAAACACAGAACTATCAATTAGCCTTTTTCAATTTAAATAGGAATAGACAGCTAAGGATCACCAAAGATATTACAGAAAGTTTCAGACAAAAGAGATAAAAACAAACAAATCTGAAAAGCTAAAAACAAAGATAATTCAGAGAATAGAAGAAAACTTTTTTCAAAACTATAGTTATCATCCTCAGAGAGATACAATAAACATTTTAAATGCTAGCTGGCACAGCGGCTCACACTGGTAATCCTAGCACTTAGGGAGGCCAGGACTTTGAGACCAGCCTGAGCAAGAATGAGACCCTAGCTCTATAAAAAACAGAAAACTTAGCCCAGCATGGTGGCACACACCTGTAGTCTCAGCTACTCAGAAGGCTGGGGCAGGAAGATCCCTTGAGCCCAAGAGTTTGAGGTTACAGCGAACTATGATGATGTATGTCACTGCACTCTAACCCAAGCAACAGAGACCCTGAATCAAAAAAATAAATAAATAAATAAAAACTAAAAAATGCTGTCATGAAAAAGTAGCACTCTAAATGCTCTTAAAGTTAAAAATATAGCCATTTTAAAAATCCAACATCAAGGAACTCTCCCAGAGCATTAAGAGAAAAGGAATATAGCAAAATATAGTTAACAGACTTAGAAAATCAAAACAGAAAATTCAACATTTGACTACCAATAATTCCAGGGAAAGAGAATAGAGCAAAGGTAAAGGAAGAGGAATACTGACACATTAATATAAGAAAACATTAATATAAGAATTTTCTCAGGAGGAAAAAATGTCACACACAAAAGAACAAGAATTAAAATGGCACCTGACTTCTCCATTGTAACAAGCAAACTTAAAATTAATGAAGCAACATTTCAAAAATTTCCCAGGAAAAAATTATCTTCAGTTAAGAATTCTATACCCAAACTATCAACTAAGTGTGAAAACAGCCATTTTTAGACTGGAAACTTTATCCACACATTCTTTCTCAGGAGACTACCAGAAGATATGTTCTACACACACACACACGAATTCACCAATATAAAGGAAGACATAAAGAAGCAATCATTCTAACTATCTGGGAAATCCCTGAGTGGCAACTATGCACTGATCCTAAAGAATAAATAGGAACAAGAGAACTAACAGCTTCACAGGCAGACAAAAACAAAAAACAAAAAAAACCTCGGCAATTCAAAACCATCAGTGACAGTTATTTGGTGAATCTAATGAAGTTGTTAAAAAGATTTAAGATTAAGTTCAATAAAAATTACGCAAGTACAAGCAATGCAAAAGCAAAGTACTTTGTGAAAGAAAATGTAATCTTGAGTACACTTTTGGCCCTCAGTGAATATCTGCACAGCTATAATGTAAATATGGCTTATTGATTAGACCAAAAATGGTGATACTAAAAGAACTGGAAAGGTGTGGTAAGTAGAGGTATAAGGGAACAAAATACTCATCTTAACAACAGAAAGTCAATAAATAATACAAAAGTGATAAATTAAGCAATAACTACATTAAAACACTGAAATGTGCGTATAAATACCAGAAGAAACAGTTAAATGAATCACAGCCAAACAGCAGACTTTGGGTAACAGGTCTAGGAATGGGAAGGAGTAGTGGAGGGAACCACTGATTTTCATCATGTATCTTTTCAAACCATTTTAGTTTTTACATTATAAACTTGTATTATTTTAATAAGAGCAAAGTTTTTTGCTGTCGTTGTCACTGACGTTCAAAGAGTTTGGTGAATCTCAAATCCTCAGAAACAGAAAAACAAATCTATTGAAGTTAAATTATTATTTCAGGATTTCCAATATTCTAAGACACAGGAAGGCAATGAGAAAGTTCAAGATTTACCAACTGTCTGTGTACCTCTTTATCTGAATGTTCCAGACACCTGAAAACAGAGAGAGAGACAGACAGACACACACACACACACACCCCTCCACTTCTTCCATATATGGGTCAAAGGCAGTGCCAGCTACCCAGTCATCCAAGCCAACAATCCTGAATCTTCATCCACACTCACCCTCCCTCAACTTTTGTAGACTCTAGTCTTTAAATATCTCTAAAATCTGAAACCTCCTCTCTTTCAAAGCTTTACTTAAGACTTCATCTCTTGTCTAGACTACAATAAATACAACCACCTAACGAGTATCTAAGCCTCTATTCTCTCCATCCAAATATAAATCAACACACAAGATAAATTTTACCAAATTGACTCCTTTAATACCCTTCAGTGGCTCCCAATCCTACAGAAGAAAATCCTTCCTCTAACATGGTGAGTCCTTCACTATCTAGCCCTTTCTATATATCCAGGTTTAATTTAATTTGTGCCACTCCCTCCTCACACTATGTTCCAAAAAATAATGTCAACTCTGGGGTTTTGGCACAGGCTGCCCCCCCACACACAAGGAAGTCTCTTCAAGTCTAGCTCCCTTTCCATGCCACCCCCACATACTCTTTCTATAACTTTACTATAGCATTTAATCATAATGTATCATAATTATCTGTCTTCCATCATCTTCCAAATTAAACTATGTCTCATTCATTACCAGAGGCTAAAATAATACTTTGGCATACAATAAATAAATAAATAGGTATTGAATAAAATATCATTCAGATGTCTAATTAGCACAACTGCAACTACATATTACAGATCTATGCAACTCTATCTATAAAGGTTAACAGCCCAATGTCTGAAAGTGTAGGAGGAAAAATAGCCAGTTTGCCTCACTAAGACATACTATTAAAGGACATCAACAATAAATTTTTATATAGTTTAACAGTTTACAGTTTAACAGTTTACCACATGATCACCTATAGTATACACAGTTATAGTTTATATAAGATGTAAACAGTATTCATTTTCTTTTGCAATTTGGGACTGGGCCTTAAGTAAATATTAAAATGGCTTTCTCTTACCATTTCACCAATGTCAATTTGCACAATACGTGTCAAAAAATGGCAAGACAAGATCCACAACAAGATCCTGACGTTCAGCCAATGGGTCAGTGTCACAGTGATGCTTGCTGCAGCACAACTCCACTGAGATGGAAGAAATGCCGAACCACCCCACAGATGCTGCAAACAGTGCATGTTTTAAGACTTGAATACATTAACTGATCCACTTGTAAAGCAAACAACCTTTGTGCAAACAGGCAGATAGGACCTGATCAATTTAAAGGCAACTTTATTTAGGATTTAATAAAATTAGTTAACACTTTTATTCAATTACAAAGTCAATTTTAACACATTTTTGAACCAGTTAATTTTTAAAAATAGAATAACTTCACTGAGACCCCTTTAAAATACTGTGAAGCTTTTATTCACCTAGAGGAGAGCACCTTGGTGCACTGGGCTGAGTTAGTCTCCTCAGATCATGGCACATTATCATCAGTCAGTGCAAGATCCTCCACTCATTCATTGCCTTTTATCTTCATACCCTCAGTCCCACATGCCCCCTTCCCCAACACATCCAGGGAACCACTATATTCATTTAATGTATTTGGAATAGGAGCAGACAGTGTAATAACAAGTGATCTAACATATGTGTAACTGTGTTGGGGGGGGAGGTTTTCTTTTCTTTCTGAAAAGAAAATAATGAATGATAATTTTCCAAATTTGACAAATTCTAAAACCCCACAAATCCAAGAAGCTTAATAAACACCAAAAAGGATAAACATAAACACCCATACCCCAAGGAACATCAAAATCAAAACAATGAAAACTTAAGACAAAGTGAAAATCTTAAATGTGACCCCCCCTAAGGATACATTATATAAAGAACAAAGCTAAGACTATTCAGACATTTATTGTAAAAATAAATAAGTAAATAAAAACAAAGGTCAGAAGACAATGGAAATACATCTTTAAAGTTGACAGAGGAAAAAAAAATGTGTATCTAGAATTCTATATCCAGCAAAAATATCCTTAGAAAATGAAGGCAAAATAGACTTCTACAGACAAACAAAAGCTAAATAAACTCAAGGCCAACAGAACTGCACTATAAGAAATACTAAAAGAAATTCTTAAGATGGAAGAAAAATAAGAGATGGAAACTTCAATCTACACAAAGGAAAGAATGACAGAAATGGCAACAAAAAGACCAGTTTTTGATTATATAAAAGATAAATTTCACACACTATGATTCCATTCATATGAAGTATCTAAAATAGACAGAAAATAAGACTGGTGGCTGCCAGGAGTGGGGGTGGGGGAATGATTGGGGACTAATTGCTTAATGGGTATGAGATCTTATTTTGGGGTAATGAAAATGTTTTAGAACTAGTAGAGGAATAGTTACACAACACTGTGAATTAAATGCCACTGAACTGTTCACTTTAAAATAGTTCATTTTGTGTTACGTGAATTTCATTTCAATTTTTTAAAAAGATAAATGATTGTTTTAAGCAAAATTAATAGTGTTTTGGGGGCTTATGACATATTTAGAAGTATAATGTATGACAGCAATGTATGATAACGATAGCATAAAGGACAGGAGGGAAGAAATAATAGTATGCTGCTATTCGATTTTTACATTGCATATGAAGTGGTTTAATATTATTTGAAGGTAGACTATTATAAGTTAAATTTTCATATTGTAAATCCTAAAGTAACCACTAAAGAGCAAAAAAAAAAAGCATGCTAATAAGACAAACTGTATACAAAACTGAATCATAAATATTATCAAAAAGACAGGAAAAAAGGAAATTTTTTAAAAGAAGAATGGATGGACAAAGAGAAAACAAATAGCAAGACAACAGATTTAAACCCTACATTAAACATAAAGGGTCTAATCACATCAATTAAAAAGCAGAGATTCTCAGACTTATTTAAAAAACACAAGATCCAACAACTATATGCTGTCTACAAGAAATACATTTTAATTACACAAATAGGTTAAAAATAAAATGATGGTAAAAAAATATATCATGCAAACAAATAATCCTAAAAAACGTGGAATAAATATCAGAAAAAAAACAGTCTTTAAGCATAAGAAATACTACCAAGGATAAACATTCCATCATGAAAAAACAGCCAACTCATCAAGAAAATATAACAACCCTAAATATAATGCACCAAGTAACAGATTAATGGAACAAAATTGATACCCATATATATATATGGTCAATTATTTTTTGACAAAGTTTAAAGTAACTCAGTAAGGACAGTCTTTTCAACAAACAGTACTGACACAATTGGACATCTATATGGAAAAAAGGAGCCACAATCCTTACCTCACACTGTACACAGATATCAACTCATAATTCAGGTCTAAATATAAAAGCTAAAACCATAAAAATTCTAGAAGAAAATACAGGAAAAAAAATCTTGCTGGGTACATGAATATTAATATTTCTTAGGATATAAAAAACAGAAACCAGAGAAGAAAAAACTGACAAATTAGTCATCATCAAAATTAAAAACATCTGTTTCCCAGAAGATATTGTTTTAAAAAAAGCCACAAAGAGAAAACATTCGTAATACATATTATCTGACAAACCATGTTTCCAAAATTTATTAATGAAAGACTGACAATACCAAGAATGTAGAACCTAGCCAGTACAAGTATCAGTATGTGGATGCTGGAGCTGTTATATACTGCTGGTAGGAATATATAATGGTACAACTACCTAGAAAACATCTTGGCAGTTTCCCATAAAGTTAAACATATAAATAATATATGACCAAGGAATCTCACCTATATGAAGACCTATGTCTATACAAAATCTTGCACATGTCTGTTCACAGCAGCTTTATTCATAATAACCAAAACCAGAGGCAATTCAAATGATCACTGATAGATGAAAAGATAAACGCCATGTGGTATATTAAAAAAAAGACTATGACTCTATTACCCAGCCAGTAGAAGGAAAAAATAACTGACACATGCAAAAACATGGAAGACTATCAAAAACAGGGTAATAGGAAAGAACCCTGGTACAGTACAACATAGACTGTATAATTCCATCTATATGAAATCCTACAGAGACAGAGAGCAGAACAGTGGCTACCTGGGGCTAGGGGCAGGGTTACTGACTGCAGTGTGATGTAGGAAAGTATTTTAGAGTGATGGAAATGTTCCATTTCTTGATTGTTGTGGTTAACTGTTAGAGAGAGAGTCCTCCTTGGGCCTCATGCACTCCTGCATGTCTTCCTGAGTGTGCCAGGAATGCAAGGCTGTGACCAACTGCTCTTGAACCTGGGCCATTCCGCACCTGGTAACTTTGAAAGATGTGGTAGTACTCACCCTGGACAAAGAGCAGGCTTGCTTACTGTTTTCTATAAATGCAGGGTATTTCTCAAGTTTGATATTCTTCAGCTACAAAACGAACCCACTGATAAAGCATCCATCTTGGCCTTGGGACTTGGGAAGGAAAATCTATCCAAATAATGATGATGTTCATGCTGTGTACTGTGCTATGTTCCTTTGTCTCTGACCCAGGAGTCTCCTGGCTTCCACTGGCAACCAGTAATACAAGTTGATCGACCCAAATCCAAAACCTGAAATCCAAAATGCTCCAAAATCAGAAACAGTTTGAGCACCAACACGATGATCAAAGAAAACGTTCAATGGAGCATTTCAGATTTGGGATGTTCAACCAGTAAGTATAATACAAGTATTCTAAAATCCAAAATCTGAAACAAAAGTCCCAAGCATTTCAGATAAGGAATACTCAATATATAATAGTAATAGGCTAGCTTTTTGCCTACAAGTAGGGTAAAATCAAATCCCAAATAAGACAGTTATATGGGTTAAAAAATCAAACTACACACCTAACATTGGTACACTTTATTGAACATAAATGGAGGGAGGAGAAAAGGTGTAGAAGGAAGGAAATTAACAAGGAAGAAAAAAAAGGAGGAAAAGGAAGAAAAGCTAGAGGAGGAGAGAGGGAACAGGAGGAGGAGGTCTAGGACAAGAGAAATTCCTTAGTATGTGGAGGAAAGAACCTAGACTAGAAGATAGAAATGTTTAGAGTGGATTTATCAGCAAGGCATGATGGTTAACGCCTGTAATGCTAACACTTTGGAAGGCTGTGGCAGGAGAATCACTTGAAGCCAGGAGTTCAAGACCAACATGGGCAACATAGCAAGGCCTTATGAAAATAAGGGAATTGGCCACATGAGGTGATGCATACCTGTAGTCCCAGCTACTTGGGAGGCTGAGGCAGGAGGATCACTTGAGTTGGAAGTGATACTAGGAGTTGGAAGCTGCAGTGAATTTATCATGCCACTGCACACTAGCCTGGGTGACACAGCAAGACCGTCTCTTTAAAAAAGTAATTAAAAAAAAAAAAGTGTATTTATCATATACTAACTCTCTCTTTCTCTCTCTCTCTCTCTCTCTCTCTCTCTCTCTCTCTCTCTCTCTCTCACACACACACACACACACACACACACACCCTCAATTGTGCTCTGAGAAGGTCTCTTACCAAGTAATTGAGAAATATATTGGTGAGGGATGCACTAATATCCTTAGAAAATGCTGTAGAGATTGTCCTTTGCAGTTCTGGGTTAAAGAAGGACAATACTGCCATTAAAAGGGGCTCTCTGCTTTCAATAGGATAGTTCAATTTCCAAAGTGACAAAGAATAAGTAGAAACAACTCTCAGATATAAAGTGGAAATGATGATTATAATAGGCACCTCAGGGGCCTATGGACATCATGTGATAAATAGTGCTTTGGCCTCAATCCATCTCACAGTGGGGCCAGTGGGGCGCCATGGTCACACCCTGATATTTCCCCAGTACCTGAACACAAGCTAATGGCTCCCTTACCTATGAAGTCAGGACTGTCAGTGAGGGAAGGACCAAGTGGAATCCCCTAGGTGTGCCCCCTTCCTACCAAAATCATAAACACAAAGCAACAAACACCACATCCTTGTAGAAACTACAGAAAACACTACCAACTTCAAAGACTTAAAAGATAGGAATGGTGATTGTTACAACATTTTGATTTCACTAGCCTATTTGGCCAGAGCAAATGGACCCAGATATGGGTCCATTCTCTGAGGAGAATGACTGTGGATTACAGTAAATTACATCCAGTGATGACTCCAATCTTAGTTGCTGCTGCTCCAGATATGGTCTCTTCACTGGGACAAACTAACACCAGCCCTCACATTTACCGTGTTTACCCGAAAATAAGACAGGATCTTATCTTTATTTTTCCTCAAGAAGATACCCTAGGGCTTATTTTCAGAGGATATGTTATTTTTTTTAAGTACGGTACAACAATCTACATTTATTCAAATATAGTTAAGTCGTCTTCTTCTGGAACATCATAACTCTCCAAACCCTGAATTCCACCCTGAATTTCTTGCAACTCTATTTCCTTTAAAACCATTGGCCCCAATCTCTCATGTTGAGCAATAGAGCTCTCAAGGGGCAAATGAGAAGGGCTGCTCCTCTTCTTTACCGCTCCGAGACGAAATGCATGGGTTGTGCAGATACGCTGCATAGCCACACCATCACTAGGTCTTATTTTCAGGGTAGGGCTTATATTGCGTAAATGCTTAGAAATCCTGCTAGGGCTTATTTTATGGGTAGGTCTTATTTTCGGGGAAACACAGTAGTATGTATCAACCAAGCTAACAAATGCTTTTTTGTCCTGTCATAGCTCAGGGCCATATCAACACTCCATCTATCTTTCATTCATTATCTGGTCCACAGAGGTTTGGGGGATCTCAATATCTCACAAGTCCACTAACTACACTGTTACTCCCACCAGCAAGTTTGAGTTTTACTATAGCTCCATATCCCCACCTATACTTGGCACTATTACATTACACCTTTCTAATTTTTGTCAACCTAATAGGTGAAAAAAGATATTCCACTGTTTTAATTTGCATGTCTCTGGTTATTAATAATTTCCTCTCTTTTTATTCTTGTCAGATTTCCTATTCTGTAAACTACTTATGAATACCCCTTATCTATTTTTCTGCAGAGATTGTTGCTCTCTTATTGTTGATGAATAGTCATCTCTTGTCTAATCAGGTAATAATCTCTTGTCAATTTCAGGCCTGGTAAATATCTTCCTTTTTCTTTCATCTGTCCTTTGCTAAATAAAAATCCTTAATTTTTATATAATTAAAATCATTTTCACCTTTACAAGCTTTTAAAGCTTTAATAAGTCCTTCCCTGTCTCTAGAGAAAGAGGTTCCTTAACATTTTCTATTAACTTGATAGTTCCTCTTTTCACATTTAGGTCTTTAATTCATTCAGAGTCCAGCCTGTATATGGTGTTAAATTTGTTTTTTCTCCATATAATGAGCCACTCTCCCTAACAACATGACTCCTTTCTCCGGTGACTTATGATGACACCTTTATCTTTCATTTTATATAGAGACAGGGTCTTGCTATATTGCCCAGGCTGGTCTTGAACTTCTATGCTCAAGTGATCCTCCCTCCTCGGCCTCCCAAGTAGCTGGAATTACAGCCACCGTGCCCAGCTCAACCACCTTTATCTTAAGTTCCCAAATATACACATATAGGTAAGTCTCTGCCCTCTATTTTGTCCCTTGGTCTACTTTTCTATTCTTGTACTTATACCAGTTTTTATTACCACAGCCTTGAAATATTATCTTAACATCTGATAAGGCAAGCCTCCCCTGCAAAAAAATAAATCTTTAAGATTGATTTAGTTACAAACTTTATTCCACCCACCATATAAATTTTAGATATAGAGTATAGAATTTGGCAAACAAACCAAAATGTAATTTTCATGGCATTTAAATTTAATTTATGGATTAAAACAGAAAACTGACATTCTTATGATAATAATTTAATCCAAGAGCATGGCAAATTGCACCATTTATTTAGATCATCTTCTAGTTTCTTTTTAAAGTTTTCTCCTTAAAGGTAATGTGTAATCTTGGGTTAATTTCTAGAGATTTTATAGTTTTGTTACTATTATTGTATACATTTACTATATACATAATAAAGGTGATTACCTTTATTAGTTGTTTATCACTAGTTTAGTAAATGCTATCAATTTTTGTAAGTTGATCTTAATCCAGCAATTCTGTGACACTCTTAATAGTTTTAACAATTTTTCTCTTGATTCTAATGTTTCACCTAGGTAATTTATCTGCAAATGAGTTTTATCACTTCTCTTATTGTTCCTCCCTTAGAGTGGTAGCCAGGACCCTTCTTCTTACCATATTAAACAGCAGTAGTGATGGGAACATCCTTATCTTGTTACCAATCTTAAAGTGAATGTATCGAAAATTTCTCCACTAAGTATTATTACTTACTGAAGGGTTTGGTAATGACCTTTATCTAGTTATCTTGTACTCCTAGCTTGCTGAGAGTTTTTATCATAAATAGGTACTGTATCTTATTGAATGCTTTTATGGCACCAATTGAGATAATCATGATTTTTCTCCTTTAGTCTATTAATGAGATAAATTCCATTAATAAATAAATAAATGTTGAACCATGCTTAAATTCTAGACTAACTGTGGACCATGATTCTTCAACACACTGTTGGAGTTGATGAGCTAATATTTTGTGTAGGATTTTCATTTCTATGCTAACAAATGAAACAGACCAGTAATTTTCTCTTTTTAGATTGTCTGTACCTAGTTTTAGAATCATGATTTCATTAACCTTATAAAATGAGCTTCGTATTTATCTCCACCCCCATTTTCCATAACTTGTAAAAAGGAATTAAGTGTTAAAATTTGATGGAAGTCACTTATCTGGATCAAGAGTTTTTAAAAGTGGAGGTCTTTACTACTTCGGTTTATCAGTCAATGCAAGCTATATCTATTTCTTATGATATCAATTTTCAGTTAATAGTTTTTTAAGAATTATACATTTCATATAGGCTTTCAAATGTATTAATCTATAGTTTTTCATAACATTCTTTAATAATCTAGAGTTATTTTCCATTTTTCATTTATTTTATTTGCATCTTTTTGATCTTATCAGAGGTCTGTCTAGCTTATAAACCTTTTCAAAGAACAATCTTTTGGTTTGGCAAATTCTTCTTTTGTTCTCAATTTCACTGATTTCTGCTCTTAACTTTAGCCTGTATTTTGAACTCTTCAAATGAACTTTAAGCACTAAAGCAAGCTTCCTTCAGCATTTAGTTAAGTCACCCAGCCACTTTGTACAACATCTGGTTTCACCCGCACAGCATTCAACATGCAAACTATACAATATAAACGTTATTCCCATGTTTGCATAATAGGAGAAAGAAATCATATACAAATCTTACCAATCACACCTACATATCTAGCGCAGCATCAAATAAGGCAAATAAGATTAAGTGCTATTCCCCCACACACAAACACACACAAAAAAATTAGTGTAAATTGTGACTTTATATCTTTACCAAGGCAAATATTTTCTCTGCACAGCTAATTGGACACTTAACTGGTAAAGCTTGATAAAATTAGTAGCTAGAAACGAAATCTCCAGTTGCTTTACCAGATGCCATTCAAAACTTGCAGTTAATAATAGGAGAGAAAAACCTGGCTGTGACAGTCACATTCATTTTCACCACCCCACCAGCAAAAAAAAAAAAAAAAAAAAAAAAAAACCACTGAAAGCAAAAGCACATTTTTTTCCCTAGGTATAGAAGCATACATACATCATGGTTGGAGGGAATTTCAGATTACAGATTTTGGTCTTAAATCTTTCCACCTGCAATTGAGCGTTAACGGAGGTCACTAACACAACAAAGTTCAACGTGCAAAAGAATCTTGGGTTTGGACATGTGCTGAATGGCTTATTCTTACCAGTGTATGCTCCGAAAAGTGATTTTATGCATTACCTTCAAAACGTCGCAGCTGCTGCCACTGCACTGGAAAGCAACTAGCACATTTCCCTAGCAGAATGCAAAGGTGTACACAAAAGAGAAAGAACAAGGTGTAGATATGGGTCAACTTTCAAATTCCTGACTTATTTAAGACAGACTGGCTAAAACCACAAGAACACAAGTTGCCAGATTTCTTTTCTCTCTGGCTGCAAAAAAAAAAAAAAAACACTGAAGGCCATTTCCTAACGAAACTCAGGCAGCCTTACTTTTCCTCTCAGCTTTAAGGGCGAAACTTTAAGGGGAGGTAGATGAGAAAAGAGCTTCCTAATGTTCAGACAGCCAGTTGTGATAAGAATCGAGTTTGTAGGGGAACTTGGGACTGCGTGCGTACCAGGCTTCCTCTCTAGGCCAGGTAATACAAGAAGCCAGGGCCGCTTAGGCGCTGGCCGCGGACACCAAACGAGGGGGGAGGTGGGGCGGGAAGAGAAGAGGAGAAGAGACCCAGGCCTGAAACAAAGGAAGCCAGGCTGCTCCAAGAGGGGGTGGATTCGGAGTCCGAGTGGGGAGGAGAAAAGCCAAGGCTGCTAGGGAAAGGCTGGACTCACAGAACTTGGAGGTGGAGGTGTTGATGTTGATGGTGGAGCTGGCGGTGGGGGCGGGGGCCGCCTTGGCCACTGCTGCGGCCGCGTCGCAGCTCTTCAACATCATGATCACCCCATTGGCCTCCGGCGGTGGCGGCGGCCCCATCGGGAGCCCCTCCTTGGGGCCCTTCCTGTCCACGGAGACCGCGGGCACCGCCAGCAGCTGCCCCCCCGGAGGCTCCCGGGCAGTGGCTGCAATCGACGAGGGGGGCGGCGGAGGTGGTGGGGGCTGCCGGAAACCGTCCACGGCGGCCTCCCAGTTGTTGTGGTTCTGGTCGTCCATCATCGCCTCGTAGCTGCCCCCCTCCTCTTCTTCCATGCTTTCCTCCATCCTGCTGGCCCCCGGCACCCGCCCGCTTCACAGGCACCTGCCGCCCCTCTCAACCCCGGGCCAGGGGGCACCGCTGCCTCCACAAGCTCACATCGCCAGGCACCGGAACAAGCGCAGCGGAGACGACAGCGGCGCGGCGGCTCCCTTAATCTCGGTGGAGCTGACTCGCTCGGAGACACAGCTGACGGCGGTAGGCGCTCCGGGGCTAGCGTCTGGGAGAGGCAGCCGTAAAGCAGCGGCGTCCCTCACGACATTTTACAGCGGCTTCCAACAGGCAATTGGAAAGGGCTGCTGGGGGAGCGGCCAGGAGGACACGTGGTGTGAGAGACCAGCCGCGAGAAAGCAGATCGAAAAGGGGCGGGAGCTGCGAGTCAGCCCCACGCAATGGGGAAGAGGTTCGTCCCGCCTCGGCCGGGCGTTGAGAGGTGTGGCGCGATGGGTCGGGACTGGCATTCTTCGGCCCCGCCCCCTTGCCCGGCCTCACGTGATAAAGGAGTTTGGTTTGCGCACGCGCATTCGCATTCGCAGTCTAGTTACCAAGACGACAAGGAGCCGGTCAGCTGCTGAAGATGCGCTCAAAGCCGGGTTTGGCGCTAGCTGTGGCACTGGCCCTTTTTTCAGAGGTGTTTTTCTCGCTCTCCCCTGGCCTACCGGGCCTGCTCACCTCTGAGTGCCTTACAGGCCTGGCCTTTGCTTGGGACAGAGATATATATAGGACCCAGGGTCGCAGATGTAAACGGGTGGGACAGCCTTGAGCAGCCTTTGGTCGGATTGCTCCTGGGCCAGGTCCTCAGCGCCCAGGTTCTCACCCAAACCTTCCGAGAATAAAAACTGAATCACACTTAACAGGGTGGTGGAGAAAATAAATGCGTTTGCGATATTCGTGGGTGTTTTTAAAGTTCCATAACTCCTCCACACACTGAGGCCAGAAACGCAGCTTTTTCAAAAATGCCAAGCTTCCTGCACTGTTTCACAAATCTAACTACAAATTGGAGGTTGTGAGGACCAAAGAAGAAAATTGTGCATTCTGTTATAATTTCCTTCATTCTTCAGAGTTAATTTGCATTCTCAAATTATAGCAATACTAGTATTACTAGTATATCATATGAAAATATAATTGTTTATTGTGGAGGTTTTTCTAGCTACTGGTGATAAGCTGTCTAGAAAAACCCTCTGTTACATTTAAGTCAGCAGATAATGAATCTTTATTTCCACAAGGTATGTAATTAGTGTGAAGTAAAGAATCACTTCAGAAATTGTTACCTCTCATGCACTTCAATACCCACATTCGTTTCAGCTTCTCTACATACACTTTCCCAATATATTCTGCATTATATTTGATGGAACATTTTCACCAGTCACTTGCAATGATTCGATTTTAGACAATGCTGCCGCATTTTAATCAATGACGTACATTTTTTGAATCAACATGTTTTTAATTCTCTGGCCCTTCAATGTTGGGGATGTGAAAAAGATTTTTTTTTAAGTAAAACAGAATTAAGTGATATGGTAAGGGGAAAAACAAAACCTTAGCATTCCACACGTGGCAAATGAAGAAGGAAGACAAATTATATCTTTTTCAGACAAACAACTAATAGTTTGTCACCAACAGACTTTCTAAGTAGATAGGTGGTGGGGTGTAACTGGAGATAGGAAAGGGTCTCTACACAATAGAAGATCCAATACACAGGGAAGATGCGGGAGTCATAAACATGTCTAATGACATGGCTACAAAATGTATGAAGCATAAATTGACAGAAGAACAAGAAGGAGAAATCCACCATCAGAATAGGTGATTTTTCACATTATCTCTCTAATTGCAATGAGTTGCTTGAGCCCCCCCCCCCAAGATATGTCCATGTCCTAATCCCTGGAACATGTGAATGTGCCCTTATTTGGAAAAAAAAAAAAAAAAGATGTTTGCAGATGTAATTAAAGGTATTGAAATGAGGAGATCATCCTGGATTATGGGATGGGCCATAAATCCAATGACAAGTATACTTAGAAAGGCAAAGGAAATTTGGGACAAGCAGAAGACACAGAGGAGGAGGTAATGTGACCAAAAAAGCAGAGATTGGAGTGATGCAGCCATAGCCAAGGAATGCTGACAGCCACTCAAAGCTGGAAGAGGCAAAGAATGAATTCTCTTGAGCCTCCAAAGGGAGTGTGACCCTACCGACACACTTATTTCAGACCTTTAGCTCCCAGAATTGTGAGAATATGCATCTGTTGTTTTAAGCCACCCATTTGTGATAATTTGTTACAGCAGCTAGTTATAGGAAATCAATGTATAGATCAAGGGAACCAAAAAATCTTTAAGGGACTAGAAGAGTTGAATAACACAATTACCAAGCTTAATCTAATAAATGTATATACAACAGTGTCTCAGCAGCTGCAAAATACACATTCCTGTCAAGAAACATTCAAAAAAATTGAACATACTGGGCAAACCATTAAGTCAAAATCTAACAAGGGTTGGGCCAAAGTGGTAACTGACAGGGTACAACTTGCCATAAGTAAGAACCACCACCTGCTGAAGAGAAACCAAATGAACGTATTGATAACTGGTTGATTGTGTGGGCATTATGAGGCATTGTTATACTTTAAGCATATTTTATTTTAATAGTTGTTAACTTAAAATCTTTGATGATTTGTTCTGAGATACAGAGATGGGATTAACATTATTAATAAAACTGACCCCAAAATGGTAGGTTAATAATTATTATAACCTTCCTTAGTCACAGATATTTATCTTGTGAACTAAAATAAAATCCTAAGCCTCCTGTTCCCACTGACTAAACACTGAACAGACCCCCTCTTGGCCAAGGTGACTCCAGAAAAGCCTTAAAACTGAGTTCCTAGGCGTGAAGGGAAGGGATGTCAGACACATCTTGCTAGACTCCCTGCCTTTTGGAGTTTAGATACAAAAATTGCCCAGCGTTGATGTTAATGCAGAGATCATAAGACTGAAAAAACAAACTCTCTGTGACAATAAGATACTAAATTATTCACATGACCTAAGGCCATGCAGGGCAAAGGTTATATCACCTGCAGGCTATCAATTTGCTTAACAGATCATTTGAGTATATTGTGGCTTGTCTCTGATTAAGATTCCCTTACCTTAAAACATTCCAAGCCTTTAGACAAAGCTTTATTTATTTAACCAATTACAAGTCAAAGAATCTTTGAACCTATCTATAACCTGTAAGGCCCTGCAACCCCCACCTCTTCATCCGCCCACCCTTACTCCTGGCTTCAAGGTGTCCCACCTTTTCAGCCCAAACTAGTGTACACCTTTCATGTACTGATTTATGGTTTTTCCTTCAATTCTTGTCTCCCTAAAATGTATAAAACCAAACCATAACCTGACCATCTCAGGACCACTTGCTCAAGACTCCTTGGGCGTGGCTCTGTGGACCATGGTCACTCATATTTGGCTCAAAATAAATCTCTTTATTTTATAGAGTTTGGAGTTTTTTTTCCCCTTAACAATTCATTTGTTTGGTTTTTGTTTCTATTGCCCAATCTACTATGAGTCTCATTAAAGCAGAATAAACATATGTAAAATACCTATGTAAGTTTATATGCATAAAGACAAGACTAGGTCAGGCGTGGTGGCTCACGCCTGGGAGGCTGAGGCGGGTGGATTGCTCAAGGTCAGGAGTTCAAAACCAGCCTGAGTGAGACCCTGTCTCTACTAAAAATATAAAAAGAAATTAATTGACCAACTAAAAATATATATATACAAAAATATTAGCCTGGCATAAAATATTAGCCCGCGACTACATGCATGCCTGTAGTCACAGCTACTCAGGAGGCTGAGGCAGTAGGATCACTCGAGCCAAGGAGTTTGAGGTTGCTATGAGCTAGGCTGACGCCACGGCACTCACTCTAGCCTGGGCAACAAAGTGAGACTCTGTCTCAAAAAAAAAAAAAAGACAAGACTAGGAAACACACCTTTGTTTTACCTGAGTCTTCTTGGGGACAGGGGAATTAACAAAAAGAAAAAGACAAGACTAACTCAAAACAATAATAGCAGTTATGTAGGGATAATGGGATTGTGGATGATTTTAATCTTTTTCTTTCTTTTAATCTTTTTCTTTCAATCTTTTATTTAAAAAATAAAAAACAACATTAAGGAACTATAAATTGGGATTCCATAGGTTAAAATGTTTTTCCTGGATTCCAGAAACAGAAATCTCAAATAAAAATTGCTTAAAATCAAGGCTATTCATTAGCTGACAGACTGAGAAGGTCTAGGCAGGGTGGAGGTGAGGCAGGGCTCAGCCTCAGCCCTGCGTCTCTGCAGTTGTTCTCTGTCCTGCTCTCCTCTTGTGCAGGCTTCACCCTCAGGATGCCAGCAAAATGGCAGCCACAGCCCCAGTCTTCATATATATGGACAAGAATGTCAAGATGAAGAAGGCCCGGGAGTTTTGGTAGCTCACTGTTATGAGCAAATTCTTCCCAGAAGCCCTCAGCAGACTTCCTCTCAATATCTCATTGGCCCATTCCTGAACTAACCACATGGCACTTGGACCTAGATTCCAGAGCCCTTTGCAGGAAAGAGTATGGATTTATTCCTGGAAAATAAGTCCCATCCCTGGAACTCAGAGTGGGCTCAGTTTCTCCTTAAGTACATTGGCTAAGAACAAATATTGAGGTCAATTTGGGAGGTTTCAATGAATGCTGATAGGCAATGATGTCCATTATAGGCCAAAGTACATAATCCCCTGGTACCCACCCATTACCTAACTTCATCCCAACCTCTCCACTACCTGCCCTTCATAAATATCTCCCTAGTCAATATATCCTTGCAAAATTGTGTATGTACTGGTTAGAATCAAGAAAGACATAACTCATGTTTATTTAATTATAAAATGCATAATTTGTCTAAAATAGTTAAACATGAGAGGCTGCAGAGACTTGTTCACTAAGAATTAGTCTTTTTATGGCTTTAAATACCTTAATGTCACCTTTCTCACAGAGTATTTATAATTGTTCAGTATTTTTTAATGAATAAATGCATGACTAGCTTAAATCTAATTTAAATCTTATTTCACATCAACAGTCTTTCTTTCTTTAGTCAAATCTTACAACATAGCTTGTACTATGAGACACATTTTTCCCTAAGATAAAACAAAGCTTACTATTGCTATTTTTATATCTTTTCATCTATCCTACCCATCTAATTATGGCATTGTTAGTAAAGGATGAAATTGCTCAGAAGTGAGCAATAAGAGGAGAAAAAATACGAAAAAATCCACAAACTGTACATGTCTCTTCTAGTCAAGTAGGAACTAACTGAGTCAGAGAAGACTGTAGAAGACAACCTACAGACATTATAGATGATTCCTTTTTATTGTTATTCATTTTAAATTTATTGTTAATTACTTAAATGAAAGAATAAGCATGGAAAACTTAAAAATGCATCCTTGATGGAGGTAAACTATATTAGGACAAAGAAGAATGAATACTTTTTTAATCCCTGCGAGATTATAATTGTACCAATGCAGTGTTGACAAAGAAATGATTTGTGAATGTATAATGCAGTTGGAAGCCTAAATGCAAAGCTATTGGAATGATCTTGATTAAAAGGTAAGAGGATTAGAGATGTGTAAATAACTCAAGCACACTGAGATGACTGCTTACAGTGGAAATGTGTAGCCACTCGGGGGAGTATTCTCTATTCAGTATTTCTTTCCATGTGCAATTTTATTCCTTCCTATTATGTCTTAGCATCTGAATCCTAAATTCCATCCTAGCAGGGGAACAGAGATAACGATGCACATTCTCTCTTAAACCAAATGAATTTAGGAGCTGAAGAAAATGACTTTAGGCTAAAAGAGGCTGTAGGAAAAAAAAAATGAAGTGTTCCTACTAGCACCCCGTTGCAGGGCAATCCCTTTCATTCACTCATCACAAATTGTTCTGTTTTCAGGTATTGTGTTGGGGCTATGAGAGAAAACAAGCCAAAAAACCACTTCTGCCCCTCATGGAGTTTTCATTCCATTCAAGCGCTACACAATTAACCCACAAGCCAAAGCATGGCCAGCTCTGTGAAGGAAAACACTAGGTGCCATGAGAGGGCATTAGAGAGAAAATTGTTTGACTTTGGGGGATCATAGGGAATCTCCTTGAAAAAGAATATTTCTGCTAAGATGAAAGGATGGGTAGAAGCATGCCAGACAACATACAAGACAACAAGTTGGGCAGAGAACATTCCAGGCAGAAGAAACAACAGGATGAAGGTGTTTGACATTATCTATGAACTGAAAGAAAGACAATGAGACTCCAGTGGAGTGAAGAGGAGGGAACAGGACAGAAAGATAGGCTATAGCTGGATTATGCAAGTCCCTGTGAGTCCCTCTGAGGATGCTGTGTCTCTGTTTCAATAGAAAAGAGGCCGAGAAGTGGCACATCCTGTGAGTTGCACTTTACAAGGGCATCTAACCACCCTGAGGGGAGTGTCCTGTAGGAAAGGAAAGAGTGAGAACAGAGACCAATTAGGGAGTTGTGACAATACTTCAGGGGAAAGATCGCAGTGGCTTGGGCTAGGAGAATGGCAGTAGACATGGAAAGAACTGGAAGGCTGCAGATTTGGGCATTAGAAGGGACAGTACTTGATGGTGCGTTAGACATTGAGGGTGAGCGAAAGAGAGCTCTCAAGGATAACTCACTCTGGTATAGACCTGGATAGATGATCACATTCTCTCCAAGGCAGGATTTATCAGATGCATGCAATGGAAGGAAAGGTTGGTGAGTGGTGGAAATGATGAATCAGCTATGGACTCCAACTGGATAAGGAAGTAAAGACAGATGGAGCAGATGGCTCGAGGGAAGCAGGGTTGTTCATGGACGAGAGTTGAAGAGCTATTGCAAGGAAGGATGTCTGTCCTTAAGCAAGAAACTAGCAGCATAGGTCGTAACCCAAAGGTAGGTTGTCTGAACTAATGATTTCAAAGGTCTTGCAGTTGCTGCTGGTGACAAGATCTACAACGGGACTAGGGGACATTTGTCTTTCTTTTTGTTTGGCTACCACGCACCTGACTGCCTTCTCATTTGGATACATTCACATTTTGTGTGCGTTGGTGAGCGGCACGTCCCTACCTCCTGCTGTGCAGGAAGCCAAAGGGTGCCAGACATTCCCTTCCCTGTCCGCCATCACTGAGAGCAAGGGCACACAGCCTGCGCTCAGCCAACCAGGCCCTTCTGCCAGGGTACTCAAGTCTGAAGAGAGTGACACGAAACCACGGGAGTCACTGGAAATGATTCATGACATCTGCAGAGTCCAAGGCTCACAGTAAGGGCAGCACTAGAGGCAATATGTTAACCAGACGGCCCTTTTGCGTGACCTGGGATGCATCCTCAGCTGCCCAGCCTCGCTTGGTTTCTGTGGTCCAGGCCAGATTCCCTAAACGTCTTGTTGATTCTATGAGCTACGCAATGTCCTTCCAATAAATTCCTCTTCTACTTTAGTTAAACAGAGTTGGTTTCTGTTGTTTGCAACCAAAAATACAGACGGGTACAGTGGGACTGTGGGAAAGGTTGGCCAAGATGGAAATGGAACAAAGTCCCTAGAGGTAGGGAGATCTCACCTCAAAAAGGGCCACTGCTCTGGGCCCCCATTTTAGACAGCTCTGCATACTACACACATACACACATGCTAAGCTAATCAAAGGACATGTGCGCACCTCTGCAATTTGGGATTCAATGCTCAGAACAGTGTAGCATAAGCACAACCCTGCACATTCATTCTCAACAGGCAGCTCCCAGCAAGTGCTCCTCTACACTTTACATAAACAAAAAGCAACCACATCTGGATGCCATGAACGTTTCTGGGCGGTGTCTGCCACTGGCCTTGAGACAGAGACTGCTTCAGAGCACAGAAAATATCTGAGCAACCGAAGCACTTAACCAAGAGAGAAAACAAATTAATTAACTTCTCAAATCCTTTCCACTTGGCATTAATGCAATAGATTCTTGCATACAAAGTATCATTTCCCAGTTGTGCTGAGTGTCCATTTTGTGTTCTAATTCAAGGTCCTGGAGCCACTCGCTATGTTAAGGTAATTTAATTTAGACAAGATAGATGAGATGCACTGAAGAGTTAAGCGGAACAATAAAAGATCCTCAAATATGAGTGAATTGTGGTCCTTAGTGGAGAATGAAATTACTTTAGCATTTGCACTATCCACAGTTATTTGGTGTGAACTATTGCTTACAAAAGAAAACCAGAGTTAAGGTCGTCTATTTCACTTTTTAAAGGATTAAATCTTTTTTAACTTTTAAATAAAATTTTGAAGGAAGCAAACATGTTTGCATGACTATGAGGCAGATTCATGTACAATTTTCCCAAAATTTCCTTGAATTTTTCTATAGAGATTATTTTTGCCCATTATAAATCAAGATGCAAGATTTTAACAAATTGAATAACATGCTGCTGTTGTCAATTTTCTTGTTATATCCCAGCATTGAAGTATTCTAAAGGAAAATACTTAAAAATATACTGTATAGATCTTGTTGTTGTAAGGGACATTGAAACCTATGATATTAGTGATAGCAATTTATATAATGAAATTAAAGTATTTTGTACTATTTTCCATGACAATAATTGATCATATACAACCCAACTCCAACAAAATGTTTGAGCATCATATTTTAAATTTGTGGTTCATTTCCAATCTAAGTATTGCTTTAAGAATTTAGTTGACAACTTCAGTTGCTCTGACCTCAAAAGAATATAGTTTCTCCATTTTGAAATTAAGGAAAAACACCCTAAGAACAACAATGTCCCCAGAAAGATTGCCTAACTTGTCATTACTCTCAATAGAACACAAATTATGTGAAATTCTTGATTATAACAACATAATTAGTAATTTACTTAACAGACTGCAATATATAAATACAAACATAATTTGTGAATTATGTATGACTTTTTTATCATTTAACCAAATGTTATCAGCCCATCAAAAGAGCACCTAGGCGTATACAATAATAGTTACATTAAGTCATGCTTAATATTTTACTATAAATTTGTCTTTTATTTTGTCATCATCTAAAGGTATAGTTGTCAAGGAAGGAGGACAGGACCTGTGTTACTTAACAGCTTGTTGGCTGGACGTATAACATTTAAATATTTTGATGTACAAACGCACCTCCATTTGCACTCTGGCTGCAAATGTCAGACTTGGGCCTCATAAGGAGGCTAGGAAAAAGCGAGTCAGGGGACTGGGAGGGCTACTCATGGGGACAATGGCAGGAGTTGGCATGAAGGTGACCCAGGAACAACAGTGAGGGGGTGGTAATGACCAGGAGATAGTACTAGGAGGAGGCGGGGTGGAAAACCCCAACGGTGTGAGCCTCAGTGGAGCTCACGAGAAGGAAGGGAAGATGGAATGGGTGCAGTTATGGGAGCAAGGGTGCCAACCCCACCTCCCTGTCAGGGGAGTATAAAGCATGAGAAATAAGTGTCCCCTTGAGAGATCACAAGGGAGGTAGCACTCAGAGGATAGCTAAATTCAGATTAAGGCAAGGACTTGGAGGGAGTGTTTGAAGAAAAACATACGTAAAAGAATATGCTGATTGTGGAGCAGGAGTTCTCGAAGGGGGTGTGCAGGAGCAAAGGAGTGAAAGATTATGTCAGAGGACTACAGAGAAGCTTGGAGATGAGAATTTGGAAGTTTCTTAAAAGTCATTGCTTGCACTTCAGAGGATAAAACAGCATCGGGTGGTCCGGTGTGTCCAATCCCCGTCTTAGAGGAAGTCTTAGAGGAGTCTTAGAGGAAGAGGCTACTCAGGCCTGATACAGTTCAGCTGTGGCCTGCAAGGGAGGCCCTTCCTGGGGTTGAAATGTGGGACTGGCCCTCTGCCATCAGCCATCACTGGCAGGTGCCATGGGCAGATCCATGCTTGGCAGCAGCGAGAACAAGACACCTGGTTCTTCATGGCTAGTCAGCCCAGGCGACTCTCACTGGCATTGCAGGTGGTTGGACCAAGATGCTTCCTGATTTGGCACCAACGCTCTCAGTGGATGAGCCCTGGGTAGAGGCCAGGGTGCCTTTTAAAGGCCACACTGATCATCCGGGAGGAGTTGGTATCTATCTTGTCATATTTAAGATGAAGCAGATACGAATGAGTCTCAACTTCATTTCTTCCATACACAATCAGCCCTTGCATATATCGTACCTCAAATTGCCTTTTATACCCTACGCCCAGGCATTCCCAGCTTTGGCACAACGGTGCTTCCTGCCAGCCCACAGCTCAGTTTGGGCAGCAGCACTCTATCTGGTCAATAGTATATGTTTATAAAAATTGCATGTTTTTGCCTCATTGTTTGATAAAAAATGAGTAGAAAATGGAAAGCTGGATGAACTAATACCAGTGATTTTTAAAACGTTATAAAGTGAAGCCCGTTTAGGCACAGAGAGAAACCATTAGGAGCCAGGCAGCAGGGATTCTAATCTCTATCGGGCATGCTCTAGACTTCAGCCGGCCACTCACATATTTAACTGTAAAGAACAAAATTAAATCCAAAAAGCAACAAAGTACTGTCAGGGACTGGCGAAAAGGACCATCATCATTGAAGATTTTATAATATTAATATTTTCAGCTTTATGAGAATGGACCAGCCTCTCGGAGCGGTGTGGCCCCGTTGTTAGCTTCTGTGCACTCAGCCGTCCCAGCATTGCGAGGAGCACATTCCGTGAGGAAGCAGAGGCCACCTGCGCAGCCATCAGAGATTCGAAACACAAACCTCTTTCAGGGGGCACCGTGTCTCCAAAGTGGGAATTTAAGCATCATTCTTGAGGTTTGAGAATGGGAATGTCACCGAGGTGGCTGCACAATTCTAAGTCAGGGAAGGAAACTCATAGTTACCGTGCAGAGCTGTGTGCCGGCCCCACACCAGGGCGTGGGTTGCCTTTCCTCTGGACTAGAACTGCCCTTAAACCAGTCCTGAGGGATATGGGGGTCATGGTGGTCAGAGCACTAGCCAGCTTCTCCATGTGGCCCAGAGCACCATGGATAACAGTCATGCATGGCTTAACGACAGGGATACATTCTGAGAAATGCATCGTTAGGCGATTTTGTCGTTGTGCAAACATCACAGCACACACTTGCACAGACCTAGACAAGATGGCCCACTACACACCTCGGCTACGTGGTACAGCCTATTGCTCCCAGGCTGCAAACCCGTACAGTCTGGGACTGTACTGAATACTGTGGTCAATTGTAACACAATGGTAAGTATCTAAACATATCTAAGGTACACTAAAAATATAGTATAAAATAAAAAATGGTGCACCTGTATAGAGCACTTACCATGAATGGAGCCTACAGGACTGGAAGTTGCTCTGGGTGAGTCAGTGAGTGAGTGGTGAAAAATGCAAAGGCCTAGGACATTATATGCTACTGTAAATTTTACAAAGACTGTACACTTCAGCTACACTAAGTTTATAAATAAAATATTTTTCTTTCTTCAATAATAAGTTAACCTATGACTTTTTTACTTTCTAAACTTCTAATTTTTTTCAACCTTTTCACTCTTTTATAATATCCTAACTGAATAAGCTTTTTTCAATTTTTTTTTTTACTTTTTAAATTTTTTTGTTAAAAACTAAGACACAGCGGGGTGCAGTGGTGCATGCCTGTAGTCCTAGCTACTGAGGAGGCTGAGGCAGGATGATCTTTGGAGAAATTTGAGGCCCACTTGGACAATATATCTCTAAAAATATTAAAATAAAAACTAAGACACAAACACACATTAGCCTAAGCCTACACAAGGTTAGGATCACTAAGGCATCACTCAGCAATAGGAATTTTTCAGTTCCATGATAATCTTATGGGACCACTCCCATACATGCGGCTTGTCACTGACCAAGACATCGTTATGTGGTGCATGACTCTATTAGTGATATTAGGGCTACTATTAACAGTGCTAATAACAATAGCAAATGTTCATTGCATGTTAACTACATACCAGATACTGTGCTAAGCATTTTCTTCTCTCCCCCCTGCCCCAAAGGGTCTCAACCAGCACGTTTTATTAATGAAACAGAATGAAAAGGAATAGAACAGAAAATACCAGAGTAGATCACACTTAATTTCAATGGTCATATGCTATATATTTTCCTGTGTCTTTATATAAATTGTATGTTTCTTACTAAGGGCCATGTTCAAAAGAGCTTGGAGGCCATTATTTTATTTAATCCTCACAAGAACCCTGTGAGTAGAATTTTTACAGACAAGGAAGCTGAGGCGAAGAGAACGTGAGGAAATTTCCAAGGTCAGAGGGAAGAGGAGCTGGAACCTGAGCACAGAGTCTGCCCTGGCCTGTGCCTGTGTCCATCACACTCTGCCCACAAGTAGCCACGCACAGCAGCAGAGGGAAGCAGAGCTGGCCATGCGTGGCACAGGCACTGGAGAAGTCACAGGTGGCTGGCCAGCAAGAGAATGGTCACATCTGGAGGCAGCCTGGGACAAGGGACCAGCAGAGTGCAGGTTGGGCAGATAATGCTCTGAGGACTGCAGGGGTGCTGAGGACTGCCAGCTGCCTTCTCTCTGGTACCTACTTCCAAGGGGCAGATCTCTCAACAGTCCCCAGAGACCACAGGGCTGGTGGGGGTGCTTTCCCTCTTCTCCAGCCAGCTCACCTCCTTCATCATCTTCTAGAAGGTCCTCTCTCTTCCCCTCTCTTTTCTATCCTTTTCCCCGCCTGACTGTGCCATATACCGGCAACAGCTGCAAGCCCTGCTAAAGCGTAGCCCACAGGAGACGGCAGACATCTGATAGTCAGGAAGCAATTACTTGCAGCTGGAGTCTTCGGTCATCACACTGGACGCCCAGGCTGGGCCCCCACCAGGCCTGCCTGGGGTGTGGCCACACTGGTTTCACTGGTTGCAGGTACGGACTGCTGGTAACCAAGCCACCAGCCACACCCTATCCCGATTGCCTCTACTAACTTGCTGGCTGGCATCAGGCAGCCGCGGTCTCCAGAAAAGACCCTACAAGATGGTGATTCCTTAGGAACGGTGATTGACTTACGAATAGGTCTGCATTGCAATCCTGGCCAAGGAGTCATGAGAAGAAGTCTACTGGAGGCCCAATGGAAACAAAGAAGGAAATGTTTTCTGGGTGGATAGGAAAGCTCAGGGCTGCAGCAATCACAAAACCAGTTAGGGACTACCCTGAAGATGGAATCCAATATGCTGAAATCAGTGCAGCAGGAAAATGGCATGAATCTGGGTCTCTGGGAATGTTTTGAAAGCAAATTAACCAACCCTACAACTGCTTTACCTCCATTTGAGACTTTAAGTCCTCTTGAGGTTTGAGCATTTTCAGTTGGATCCTCCACTACCTGCAGCCGAAAGCACCCCAACACAACTGCCCCGCAGCGGCTAGGGGCCCTTACCACCAACAGGATAGGGACCAGGTCCAGATCTGTCCCACACTGGGGGTACCCTGGGAACGTTAGCCCAGTCACTAGCACTCCAGACCCGTGGGCAAAATAAAAGTAAGTGGGGAAATTATATAATGAACTTTCTTTGAGGCCAGAAAGAGTGTCAAAGCACTTTACAATCAAGCCTAATTGAAAGCAACAGCTCTTTAATCTAAATTTACAACATAATCAGCCTTCTGGTTACCTAATTATAATTAAATTAGATTGGCAGTGTATTTCATATATGCTAATTAAAAGCACCAAAAGAAAAAGCTGCATTTGGTAACTACTATGTCTGTTCACGCCTTACTAGAGTGAAAGAGCTTCCGAGCAGTAAATTTAGAGGCGTGGGCTCCAGTCCTGCCTCTGCTCAACCTGGCTGTGTGACTCTAGGCAAGTCACTCAGTCCCTCTGAGCCGCTTTCTGTCCCCTTATCTGGATGATTCCAATCAAAGGGATTCTTTTTAGGAAAGTACTTGGCACTACACAGTGTCACCATTTAATTTGACCTGTTCTTGAATATGATAACTAAAATCATATAGTATGTATTTTTTGTGTCTAGTAAAAAGCCTACTACATTATTGAGGGCATTTCATTGCCAAAGAAATGATGAGCCCAAACTGGGAAAGATGTTCACTGTTCAAGCATTAAACAACCTTGGGGCCCCAAGATTGCACAGGTGGGAAGTTGGCAAGCTGCACACCCTCTAAGTGGGGTAAACTCCCCAATACTCACTTTAGATGTGGCCCAGGAGATGATGATCAAGGAGAAATCTCTCCAAGGGTGGAGTCAGGGCCATAAAGAAAAATGGATCAGGGTGCTCCTCCCAGGAATTGGAATGGGGTCTAACTGGAGGGGCTTCCCATGGGGGGGGGGGTCCCACCTCTTCAATGCATGCACAGCAGGATCTCATGATTGCCATAGCCGTGGGCTGCTGTCTTTCTCCCATTCTTCCCCTTTCTGAATATAGGATTGTAGTGTAGTCACGCTGTTTCCACTCCACCTGTGTATTGGGCAGGGAGGCAGAGGGACAAATTCAGATAACTCGTGCCTTTAATTTATATGTCACCAAGGCAAGAGAAGCCACATCCAAACTGGAGAGAGGACTGCACATCCTCAGCTCTGAGCTGGACACAATGACCTGAGAGGTCTTTAGGTTATTTCCCTTGGGGACGAGGTGAATGTGTATTCTGGGGGCACTGCGCGGGCAGATATGCACTCACAGATATTTAGCTGGTCACCAGACACACGTGACACCCTTCTGGAGTGTGTGGTTGGCACTAGGAAGTAGCAGCTGCCCAGCCTTCTTTCACTTACCATGTTTTCCAGGTTCATCTGTGTCGTAGCAGGTATCAGTGCTTCATTCTTTTTAATGGCTGAATAATAGTCCATTGTATGAATTGACTGCAATTGGTTCATCCATTCATCCATTGATGGACATTTGCACTGTTTCACCTTTGGGCTATTGTAAATAAAGCCACAAACATTTGTGTACAAGAATTTGTTTGAACACCTGTTTTTAATTCTTTTGGTTCCATACCTCAGGGTGGAATTGCTGGATCAGATGGTGATTCTGTGTTTACCGTTTCGAGGGATGGCCATACTGTTCTCCATAGCGTCAGCCCCCTTGCATTTTGGTGGGATCATGTGACCGAGGCCCCTTTCTGGCCAATGACAAGTGAGTGGAGGGCATCTTTGTCTCATCTGGGCAGGAGTGCTTCCTGCAGGCTTGGCCCATGTGTGGTTGACTACAGAGCACTCCAGGGTTACACGGCAGGGAAGAGCCACAAGGTGGAAGGACCTGCTCCCTGGACGAGGCTGTCTCACCAGGAACAGCCACACCCTTGGTGCAAACAAGAAATAAACTTGTGTTAAGCCACTGAGGTTTTCAGCATTCATGTCACCGCAGCTGGCATTATCTTAACTAATATATCACCCAAGGTCCAGCTCTCAGTTCCCAGCTTCCTGCTAGAGTTTAACAGGTGTGGTCTGCTGCCACATCTCAACTTGCCTGTGTCAGAAACCATCCCATCATTTATTTCTCTTCTAGACAGGGATATGTTGGCTGCAGGGATCTGAAACCACTCGAACTAACTGGAAGTGTTTATTAGAAGACTACCACGATCTCATGAACACTGGAGACAGAAAACAAAGTCCATTCAAGCCTCCTGTAAACTACCAGAGGCACAGCAAAGGGAGAGGACAGAGGGGACATGTGTCCCTGAGTCAATCAAGGGGGGATGCCACAAAGATAGAAGTTGAGAACAGTTACTATTTTGGTTTTCCACCGAGTTCCTATCATTAGATATGTTGAACATGGAACCTCCAGTTTGCTAGGGGTTTGGTATATGTTCCAGGCAAATTCTTGTTCCTAGGCTCCATTTGTCTCCCTCCACCCTGGGGTGGTGCGATCCATAGTCCCGCCACAAAGAGCCAAGGCAAGTACTATCTCCATCTGCCCACCGGGCCCCTGTGGGCTCTGCGTTCTGCTTCTCTCCGGGCAGCTATCTCTCATGCTGCATCCAGGCTGTCACCTTCTGCTTGTTTCCCCCCTCCTGGACTCACCTGTCCAGGGTGATGCCAGACCTTCCAAGTTATTTAATATCTCTGAGCCTCACTTTCCTCATCTATAAAATGGGTAGAATAATAGTATCCACCTCAGTGTTCTTACAAGGGGGGTTATATTTTTTTAAGTTAATGCAGGTAAAGTGCTTCACAGAGTACCTGATACACTGTGAGAGCTATCAGTAGCCACGCTTCTAACCCCCTCCTCGGTCCAGCCCGTGCTTGGTGAGTGGTAGCTGTGAGCGTTGACTCAGCCAAGATCTTGTGAAGCGATGGGAAAGGAAGAGTTAACAGACCCCAGTTCATTCTTGTATTCCCCAAATGTGCTTGCCCCCTACTATGTGTCAGGCGCTGACTTTCAGATAATCAGACTCAGATGAGGAGTTTTGGGAAAGGTTCCTGGCGCCCCTCCTCATGCAACTGGACAGAATCCCAGGGTTGGATTCAGGATCTGAGATTCTAATTACCAGCCAGCTTCGACACCTGCAACTGGATCAGAACCCCAGGCTTGGGTTTGGGAATCTGAGAGTCTAATAACCAGCCAGCTTGGACACACTCTGAGAGACCTACCAGGCTCGCTGGGCCACCCCCAGTGAGAAGCAAGGAGAAAACGCTGATGTCCCCCAAACTGATCTTCCCCCAGCGGTCACGGAATTCCTCCCTCATTCAAGCCCTCATTCAGTACCCCCCTCGGGGAGCTGGCTGCCTCCCTCCCTGCTCCCACCCCCAGAAGTCCTTCCCAGCACTCTTCGCTTCCTGCCCCTGGAGTGTGTTTGTTTTCCATCTCATGTCTCTCCCTCTTCTTGGTGAGGGCAGAGACTGTGCACCTGGCAGCGCCTGACACATAGTAGGGGGCAAGTACATTTGGTGAATACAAGAATGAACCGGGGTCTGTTAACTCTTCCCTTCCCATCGCTTCACAATGTCTTGGGCAGATTTCAGAGCTTTTGGATCCCTTTCCCTATTGAAACTCAGCCCCATCTGGTTTAGAGCTCTAATCCCTCATCTGATTCCAAGGCGGCCCCTTCCCCATTACGGTTGGGCTTGGGGGCCCAGGGACTTGCATGGGGTCAGGCAGTCTGCTTTCTTCCTCTTCTTCCTCCTCTCTGACCTGGAGTGGAGGGGAGCATGGTCTGCCTCTGGGACTGGCCTCCCCTTCTCCAGCTTCTCAGGGTGGAGGCTAGCTGGGAGTCAGAGATTCGGGGAAAGCATGGAGGTCTCCTGGTGACACTGTCATGCTGCAGTCCTCTGTGCGTCGTGGGGGCTTCTTGCCTGGCTAACCCTTACTGGGGGCAGATGCTGGTGGCTTAGGCCCCAGGGGGCCTCCCCTTGTCCAGTTTCCTCATGTGGGGGTCTGGTTCCACTGCACCACCCACCTGAGCAGTTACACCAGCAGCCTCTAGCTGTCCTTTTGCCTGGAGGCAGCCAGCTTCCACCTTGAACCTGGATACCTGGGAAACTCACACACGTGGGTGTTCAGGGCCACACATGGGCGGACAGGTGCCTGCCCCAGCCTGCTCTCTGCTCTGGCATTTCTCTCTAGCCCTATTCTACCCTGATCAGTGAGGCCCATCCGGAGATCAGAGTGTCCAGGGCCCGAGCACCATCTGATCGGGATGGACTGTCAGGCTCTACTTCCCATGGAAACCCCCAAGCCCTGCAAGGAATTCTTTTGCAATCTTTCCCCTTCATTGGGCTTGGTGACACAATGAGGGGAGCGGCCACTTCCTACCCATCCACCCACCCACACAAACACACACACACACACCTCGTGGGAAGGAAAGAAATTGTTTCTCCCCTACAAGGCCCAGTACCAAGTGACTCCCTATCCTCATCATTCTTGGACCCAGAGCCACAGGGCAAGTCCTGTTTTTACAGCCTGTCCAATAATCAAGCACTTCTTGAGCTTCTGATCAAAGCTTCCAGCTTGGAGGCTCTGCTGAATGCAATGGGCCCATGGGCCTTGTGAAAGCTAGGCACTTAAAACAGTGATAGAAACAAAATTATTATTTCCTCCCTTCCTCCCTTCTTCAATTCTCTTAGTGGATCAAGGACTATAAACCTAATTATTGTATATGACTCCCAGAAAATGGTCCTGAAAGAATGAGGCAGAAATGTCCCCTTCTTCTTGATGGCTGGAAGGTGGACATGATGGCTGGAGCTGCACCAGCAATCTTGGGGCTATAAAGTCAACTCTACATGATAAGGATGCCAGAGAAGAGTGGAAGGAGTCTGGGTTCCTGACAATCATGGAACTGCCTTTCCAACCCTGGGCTGCCTGCCTCTGGTTCTTTTACATGAGAGGGAAACATACCTTATCCTGTTATACCACTCTTACCAGGCTTTCTGCCTCTCACAGCCAAACCTCATACTGATATTCAGGTGCTGAGCTTGAGGTCTGCTCTGTTTTGGAAAAATTATTTTTTTTAAATAATCAGAACTGAAGGATAAATGGAAAGGAAATGACTTTTGCATTATAATATTTTTTAAATATATGTATGCATGACTTAACTACTCTCTTCTACCACAGGTGGTACCTGCCTCATGCTTTAGAAAAATCTCATAGCTTTCGAAGTCAGTTGAACTCAGATTAGAATTTGGTTTTCTACTATGTACTAGCTGTATAAATTTGGGCAAGTTACCCAACATTTCTGAACTTTAGATTCCTATTTTATTAAATAAGAGTAATGATATCTGTCGTTAAGAAATTCACCTAACACATTTTTATCATACATGTACATTTCACATGACATTATGCTGAGGATACCATAGCGAAAAAGGCATTCAAAGTCCAAGCAGGACTTTGACCTTCATGGAGCTGGAAGTTCAATGGGGGAGAGATGATAAAGAAAGCAAATAAATAAGCAAACAAAATAAGCCAGAACAGCACACTGTCGTGGAGAATAACAGCATGGAAGCACTTGGAACTGGGAACTCATCCCCTTCAAAGACTGAGAGAATAACCTGATGTAACACTCTGAGCACACGCACCAGTTACTATTAGAGTCCTCTTCTGGAAGCTTCTGGAAGCTGCCAGACCTGCTCCTCTCAGATAGGAGCTTGCCATGAACAGAGTCCCAGTGGCACCAGCATGCAGTTTGTGCACAGACCCTACCAGGCTAATCCAATTGGTGTCCATCTGAAGATGAATGGACGTCAGGACGGACAGACAGAAAGCCTCCCACAGACAGCTACCAGGGGAAGCTATTGGCTGCAGAGGTCCTGCCTAGCACAGACTCTCCCGAGCTGGCTTTGTTCCTTTGCATAATGGGCACCACCTGGGTGCTAGGAATGCAACTGGCATCAATTAGTTCTCATTGAGCCCAAGCTGGAGCAGCAGCCTGGCTCCCCTCCCAGGTACTGGCATCGAAGCCGCCAGCTCCTGGGCCGTGTGTCTTTTACTCCTAATGACCTCCATTGGTGACCTCTTCCCAATCAAGCAGGGCCCGACAGGCCCACAGCTGCCACCGTCATGAGAAACCTGGTTCTCAGAGCTAAGCGATCAGACCCCAACCATCACTGTATGCATGCAGGAACCTGACAACTGAGGCAACAGAGGGACTCTCTAGCTTTTTATTCTTAGAATTTCATTCCATATAGAAAGATAGGCAGTCTAGAATTGGTAGTATTGCACAGTACCTTAGCAGCTACTATGCAGGGAGAGCCCCAGTCCCTACTCAGTTATTCCCAATGATCTGATCTTGGACAAGTGACTTCTCTAAGCCTTGATTGCCCCATTTAAAATGGGCATGATAATCATAGTACCTACCTCATATTTTAGGTGAAGGGTTAAGTATTTTTAAAACGTTCAATGTATGTTTGCTATGATTCATCTTCCACTAACTCAACAAACAGTTTTGAGCATCTAATATGTGCTAGGCTCTGGCAATGCAAAGACAAAACTGGAAGGACTGTTGAAAGTCTTCTCGTCTGATGATCGTCTATTCTGTAGATTGCAGTGCATTTAAACTGGGCAAAAGATCTTATAATGTACCTACCCTGCTGCACTACTTAGCACTTGCTATATAACAAACCACCCCAAAACTTAGCGGCTTCAAGCAATAAATGTTTCCACTTTCTCATGACTCTGTGGGTGATCTGAGCAGTTCTTGTGGTCTGCACCAGACCAGCCAGAGCTGAGTGGTCCAGGATGGCCTCACACGAGGGTCCCAGGTCTACGCTGGGATGTTTGCAGCCTCCCTGGCCTGGTCTCTCAACCTTCAGGAGGCTGTGGGGAGATATTCAGTAGCTGCCAAAAGGTCCCACAGTAAGAAAGAAGGCAAGCTCCAACCCCAAAGCACTTTCTAAGCCTCTGCTTGCAACGCATTAGCCATTTTTCCTTTGGCCAAAGCAAATCACAAGGCCAAAGCTAGAGTCCTGTGGGAAGAAACCACGCAAGGGCATGGAAGCAGGGAACGGAGAACAAACAGGGTCATTACTGCCATGAGCAACCACACTGACCCATTTCTCAGTGGTCCCCAAATGTTTTTGATCATATGTCCCTGTGCTAGTCTGCTCAGACTGCCATAGCAAAATAACAGACTGAGTGGCTGAAACAACAGAAATTTAGTTGCTCACAGTTCTGGAGGCTGGAAGTCTAAGATCAGGGTGCCAGCATAGTGAGGTTCCGGTGAGGCCCCTCTTCCTCGCTTGCAGGGGACCACCTTCTCGCTGTGTCCTCCCACTGCGTCTCCTCCATGCAGGTACGTGAAGAGAGCAAGCTCTCTCTGCCTCTTCTTCCAATAAGGCAGCCAATCCTATTGGATTAGGACCCCACCCTTATGAATGCATTTAACCCCAATTACCTCCCAAAAGCCCTATCCCCAAATACAGTCACGCTGGGGATTAGGGCTTCAACATATGAATTTGGGGGGAAAACAATTCAGTCCATAGAAATCACTAATTCTTAAAACTCTGCAACTACAATGTATGCATGTATATATGTATATGTTATGTATACATATATACATGCACATATATTATGTATATATACATATATATAATATGTATATATTACATGCACATTCCGTTAAATAGAATTTTTAAATAGATGAGTTAAAGATGAAAAGAAATATTTTAAATGTTACTTTTGATGTTTGTTTTTTTTTACTATTAATAACTAATATTCCAATGCACAATATACACTAAGGATAAGCTTTATTGTGAACGATATCCATCTTTCAAGGGACCTTCCTGATAATTTTAATTTGGGGGAACAAGAAGGCTGAATTCTCGTCAGATCTCATTTTCCCCCCATGATGTGCCGATAGAGAGCTCGTGCTAGCCACATATGCTCTGCTAATTTCTTGTTGTTTTCTGGACTTGTACTATTCATATTTCCTTTAATCCTCAGTCTCTCTATAATAATCTATTAAAACCATTTTTTCATTTCATAAAGATTAGTTAAAACTAGATCATGTTGTTTGTAAATCCGCTTACCCACGTGCATGTAGACTGTAATATCTCAAATCCCCCCGAGCACTGATGTGCAGGGGCTGGGCCACCGTGGGCCCCCCCCACTGCAGAGCCTCTGTGAGCATCCCTGTGCGGTGGGTAACAGAGGACCCTCCGACTCACCCACTGAAGGAAGCTACTAGTGCCAATCTGAATCTTAAAAGATTTGGAAAGTATAAGTGCTTTCTTATTTTACAGCCCAGTGGATTGTGTCCAACACCCCACTTGGAGACCGCTGGTTTGCGGTTCTGCACATGATATTAAAATGTGAAACAGTACCTTTTGCTTTAGGACTCTAGCCTTATGTCCTACTGGTTTCCTGTAGCTTTCCTAACAAATTGTCACAAACTCGGTGCCTCAAAACAACCGTAATCTGTTCTCTCGCAGTTCTGGAGGTCAGAAGTCCTAAATCGAGGTGTCATCAGGGCCATCCGCCCTCTGGCTCGAGGGGAGGATCCTTCCTGAGTCTTCCACCTTCCGATGCCTCCAGCGCGCCTGGGTTTGCATTGCTCTGTCTTCACGTCGCCTTTTCCTCCGAGCGTCTGTCTCCTCCTCCATGTGTCCTTATGCAGCCCCCCCATACTGCAGGTTGACCTCATCTCAAGATCTTTCATTACACCTGCAAAAACCCCATTTCCAAACAAGGTCACAGTCTCAGGGTTTGAAGGTCACCATTCAACCCACTGCACACATTCCCCCCACAATTTCAAGGGTGAAGTGGGATCCAGAGGGAGTCAGCACACAGTGTGGACCAGCCTTTGTCTTTTCCTCTCGCCTGATGGTGCAGGGCTTCTCTGAACACCACGCGTTATCACGCAAGGCCTCCTTGATACAAAGAAACACCTTGTTGTGCCGTGTTTCCCTGAAAATAAGACAGGGTCTTATATTTATTTTTCCTCAAGAAGACACCCTAGGGCTTATTTTCAGGAGATGTGTTATTTTTTTTAAGTACAGTACAACAATCTACATTTATGCAAATGTAGTTAAGTCATCTTCTTCTGGAACATCATAACTCTCCAAACCCTGAATTGCATTCTGAATTTCTTGTGACTATTTCCTTTAGAACCGTTGGCCCCAATCTCTCATGTTGAGCAATAGAGCTCTCATGGGGCAGATGAGAAGGGCTGCTCCTCTTCTTTACCGATCCGTGACGAAAAGCATGGGTTGTGCAGATACGCTGCATAGCCACACCCATCACTAGGTCTTATTTTCGAGGTAGGGTTTCTTTTGTGCAAATGCTTAGAAATCCTGCTAGGGCTTATTTTATGGGTAGGTCTTATTTTTGGGGAAATACAGTACTTCACAGTTATCGCATATCTTTTGATGAGAAGGAAGTGCCTGGGACTTAAGGAAAGGGCCCTTTAAGGACTCCTTCTCCCGGTCTTCCCACTAACATTCCAAGCATTTCTCCTCCCCTAGAGGTGTCCAAGGTTCTCTAGGCAACCGCCAGCCAGCTTTGGATTTCCAGGGAAGGAGCCAGCCAGCCGTTGGGGCTTTATCATGTCAGCCCAACCGCTGCAAAGCACGTGCAGCCCCAGGGGCAGAGTTCTTGCCAACGGGGAAGGGAAGAGTAGACCAGGGAGATTTTCTCTGAGCCTCACAGTCAGACTAATTTCAAGTTTATTAGGTGTTTGCTGTATAACCAGAGTTGCTGTATTTCGCAGCAAGAATGCAGGAGATCCAGTCAAATTTGTTTTGGATAGAGGATGAGAAGTATTTTAGTGTAAGTGCGTCCCACACAATATTTTTAAATCTACCTACAATGGAATATTTGAAACATACAAAAAAAATTATTCATTCATCTGAAATTCAGATTTAACTGGTGTCCTGCATCTTATCTGTCAACCCTACCTATGACCTTCCCTCCCTCCCTCTCTTCCTTCTGAGGACTGAACACTGATCTTTTTCTTTGCGCAAAAACTATTTGCCCAGAAATTCCTTTCTAAGGGGGCCTAGTGAGTCATGTCTACAAATGATAACATCTCAGTAAACAGGTTTTTATGATGTGGTTTACTTCCCAACCTGATTCTGGTATAGCATCACATAAAAGATGGGAGACCCTTATCTTAACTCAGGCATTCCTTTCTGCTGATTCCCAGTCTTCTGGACAAAGCCTAACTCTTTCAGCCAATTGTCAACTAAAGAATCCCTAAATCCACCCATGACTAAGCTCCCAATTTGAGATGACCCACCTTTTTGGGCCAAACCAATGTATGTCTTCTATGTATTGATTTATGACTTTACTTGTAATTCCTGTCTCCCCAAAATGTGTAAAACCAAACTGTAACCCAGCCACAGTGAATCCACTTGCTCAAGTCTTCTTGGGAGTGGCTCTGGGCCATGGTCCTTAACGTTGGCTCAGAATAAACTTCCTTGAATTATTTTACAGTTTGTCTTCTTTTCCATTGACAGTCCCTCCCTTCCTTCCTTTCTTCCTTCTCTCCTTCCTTCCTTCCTTCCTTCCTTCCTTCCTTCCTTCCTTCCTTCCTTCCTTCCTTCCTTCCTTTTTTCCTTCTTTCCTTCCATCTTCCTTTCTTCCTCCAGAAAAGCCTTTGTTATGAGACTACCATCTGCAAAGTCCTATACTAGGCACAAAGAAAGCACCATGTATAAGGGAGGGAAAATGGGTAGCGAGTGCCTTTAGCACAATGTGGTCCCTCCCGTCACCCCAGTAAAGTCCACCCAAATAGTTTCAGGACCACAGAGAAAGGGACAATTAGGGAGAGAACCAGGTAAGGTGGAGGGAAAGAGCTTGGGAAAGAAAAGGTGCAGGGCGTGGGTTCCTGGGACATCCCTGATGGGCAGGTGCAAAGCAGGGAAGGTACTCAGGCGGAGGGTGAGCGCAGGCAAAGGACCAGCGTGAGAAAGACACGTGTTCTGGAAGCAGGATCTGCCATCGTCGCTGGGTGGGAGAGGCGGGAGCTGCATGTGCCTGTGGGTGGCGGTGGCTCTGCTGTCAGGAGGAGGGTCGGAAACCCCACCTTGCTTGGAGTCAAGGCTAAGGGCTCTTCATGCCATGCTGACGAGGGGCTTTCTATGATGGCTCTGGACTGAATATACAAACAGACAATGGCCAGGCCCCAGGGGACAACAGATCTCTGATCCACAACGTCAGCCACCACCTGCCGGGAAGCCAAGCCACAGCCCCGCAGCAGCCGGCCAGAAAGGTCAAGCCCCGACCCACAACTGCCAGGGTCCCTATTTTTCACCCCTGCTTCCAACTCAGGACCACTCACATAAAACGCCCCATTTCTGATCAGTCTGCCTCAGCCTTCTATGCCCACGGCCTGCGGTCAGAGCACGCGTGACGTCTTCCTTTACCTTCACTATGATTCCTCCCCATCACCCTGCCTGCTTGTGAGTTTCTGCTCCAAATAAATAGCCATTTGCTCTCCTCTGAGTGTTTTCATTTATGGCCTCAATACAGACTGTACGTCTGGCCTTTTAAGAGGGGAAGTTGGGGGGGTAGTTATCGCTGTGGAAACTGACACCTAATATACGGTGTGATGTAACTAGATAGTGGTGGCATTCAGACCTTTTCTCAAAAGCAGAAAAATCTGCTGAGACAATTGCTTGAGGCCAGGAGTTCGAGACCAGCTGAGTAACACATCGAGACCCCATCAGTACAAAAAATAATAATGGGGAAACAATAGCCAGGCGTGGTGGCACCGGTAGTCTACTCGGGAGGCTGAGACAGGATGATTGCCGGGGCCCAGTAGCTCGAGGTTGCAGTGAGCTCTGATGGTGACATGCTCTTCAGCCTGGGTGATAGAGTGAGACCCTGTCTTTATAAAAAGAGAGAGAAAAGAAAGAAACAAAGAAACCCATGCAGTGAATCTTCCCTTTTTTATGTCAGTGACTTTTGGAACTGCTGTCACCATCTGGGGACCAAGAGGGGAGCTGACAGTAGTAGGACAGACCAGCATGCTGAAGAAGACAGACTGAGAAGTGCCCAAGGTCAAAATGCCATTGAAGAGCCACTGGATTAGCAAGCCTTGGAGCTGCCCCAACTCAGGGCTCCTGGGTACGTGTCTTCATTGTTCAGGCCACCTTTCCTCACAGTTTCCATTCCTCGAAGTTCCATTCTTCCCAGCTGGTTCAGATACCTGCTCAGCAGAGGAAAATCCAAGTTAGAGAGGAGGTATTGATTTTTTCTTTCCCATGTTTTTATCCAGCAATTCATCCTGAGATCAGGCCCTCTAACAAAATCTTTGAAGACTGGCTTAAAGAACGTTCACTCCAGTGGATGCCTCTGAGGGTTGATTCCGAGGGTTTTGCCATGGCTGTATGTTACAAAATAACTTCTGGCCTCTCCACATTCACCTCTGGTGACTCGGGGATGCTTTGCCCAGTGATGTGGGGACCCCTTGAGGACAACTTCAGAACCTTGGACAGATTGACAAATACAGGAAGAATTTCGACTCTAAGGTTGCCTGGTAAACAGTCCATCCTGCCAAAGGGAGACTCCTGGGCCCTCTACCCTTGCAGTGCTTTAAGTATGGAGGGTGAAGTTTTCCTTTTTACATAGTGATAGCTAAATTATAAAAAGCAAATTAAATGCACAAGAACGATCTTTCTCCAGTACGATGAGCATACTCCCCTGGTATGATATATTTTACTTCGATAGACAGCACGTTCGGAAAACACATTAAAATGTCATTAGACCTCATCCAAACTGGCTGATAATTTAGGTAACTTGACTATTTCCCCTCCTCCCAGCCTGCGCTAAACAGAAGCAGCTCGTGCAGGATTAGAATTCCTTCTGTTAAAACTAAACCTCAGGCCCCGCTCTGAACTTGCCAGCCTTCCTCCCCGCTCTGGGCCACTGGCCTTGTTCTTTCCTCCCCTGGAATGTGTTTCCCACTCTCAGCCTGGCAAACCCCTCGGCATCTGGCAACGGGAAGTTCAAGTGTCAATGCCTCTCCAAAACCTCGCCTTAGGTCCCGAGGCGACACCTCGTGGAGGGTGGGGGAGGTCAGGCCGACCTGACTGTGACTCCAGCTCTGTCTCCAATTAGCCGGGTGACCTCTGCCAAGGAACTGGACTCTCCTGAGCCGAGTGTCAGCTTTCTCACCTCGGAAATATGACTCGTGGTTGTCCCTGCCTCGGGCTGGTGCTCAGGATGAGATGAGCTCACCTAAGAGGCCCTGGCTCCCAGTGAAGGGCTCAGCATATTTTGGCTATGGCTACAGTACACTTCACAGAGCTTTACAGCCATAAGGGACGTCGGAGTAGCTCTTCTCGATTTTCCATGTACGAACGAAACACCCGGGAATACTGTCAAAATACAGGTTGGATTCAGAAGTTCTGGGGTGGTGCCTGCAATTTCTCGTGCATTTCTTGCAGGCTCCAGGGTGTTGTTGCAGACGCACCTGTTCCCAGGGCCACACTTTGGCAAGACTTTACCAGACAATGACTTCCTATTTTTTTTTACAGAAAACAGTATGAATGGCTGACACAGTGGCTCATGCCTGTAATCTTAGCACTTGGGGTGGCTGAAGTGGGAGGATTGCTGGAGGCCAGGAGTTCAAGACCAGCCTGAACAACATAGTGAGACCCCATCTCCACAAAATATAAAAAAATTAGCTGGGCGTGGTGGTGCATGCCTATAGTCCCAGCTACAGGGGAGGCCGAGGCAGGAGGATCGCTTGAGCCCAGGAGTTGGAAGTTGCAGTGAGCTACGATGATGCCCCTGCACTCCAGGCCCAGTGACAGAGCGAGACCCTGTCTCAAAACAAAGAAAACAAAAAAGATAGCATGAAGCCCAAGAGAAGCTGTTCCTAGCTCAAGGAGATCCAGACGGCTGCTGAGGAAGGAGACACAGGACGCAGTCTGCCCAGTGGAGTTCAACGAGAGATTCCTTTTTAAAGCAATTGCTGCTCAGAAACAACCATGTGAGGTTTATCTGTAAATTGTGAAGGCATTTCCCCCACCCAGAGCCAGCGCTCCATTTGCATAACAAGGCGAGATTTCTCCGGACTCAGTGATGGGAGGAAAGTCCGGTGAGATGGACACGTGGGAGGACAAAGGCATCAAGCTAAAATGAGAGAACCTCCAAGTCTGTGGCGTAAAGCATAGCTTACAAAGAGCAGCAGGGGGTTTTTAGTCTTCTTAGAATACCTAAAAAAAAATCAAAGTTTTCAGGAAACTGAGGGAGGGTGTGCGAATAGTTTTTGCTTTTCCAACGTGAGATAACTTCCAGCCTTCCAACACTGGGGAAGTGAACACAGCTCGCTCCCCTCTGCGGAGGCAGCCGGCTGCGGCTGCGTGGCCAACTGAGCCGGCCTCGCAGTTTCCCTAAGCGTTTCCCAGACTTTTCCTTAAGTGACAGGATTAGGCCGTTCCCAAAATCCCATCCTGTTTAGTGGTCACCATCACTGTGGGCTCTACTTCCTTTCCCACGTCTCACCCTTTGTCCCATTTGGCTGCTCCCAAAGGTCAGCCCAGGCTCCTAGGGGTGACTAGGAAGGAACCCATTAAAAAAAAAAAATGTACCATTGAAGGAAAGTGCTAGAATTTACTAGGCCCCAGAACGCACAGTCCTTTTGCAAAGGCACGGCTCAATCCCGAGTGAGACCTGATGCTTAAAGAGCTGCCATGAGCTTCCACCAAGCCCTGTTGTGTCAGCAAAGGTTTCCCCACCAACCTCTGGAATCAGAAGCAAATTCAACCAGGCGTCGCTTATGCCTCAAACGCTACGGGAACCCAGAGCTCAAGTACCCGGAGAAAATGTATTCACTCTTCTGCATTACAACAACGCTTATTCCAGTAATTCCTGTCATTTTTTATCAAAGTGGAACTAGCAAACTCCCACAGGCTCTGTGCCTTTCGCTGGGAGTCAGGAGACAAATGAGACATGCAGTTCTTGCCTCAGAGGGTTGATGATCCAGTGGAAGGAAGCAGCGGCGATACAGACAACTAGAAAACAAGGTGGAGAGCAGCGGCTGCCCCAAAAGGGGCAGAGAGACTGCTAAACTTTGATCTTGCCCTTCAAGCAATTTTTCATAGTTTAACCTTCCTGCATTCTCAAATTTTGTAGGCATGTCTTCAATATGGGACAAGCCTTCTAATTTAAAGGATAAATGAATAGAAAATACTATATATTGGCAGTCCTCTGCTTTCATAAATATGAAAATGTGTGTAAAGTTCACTGTATAGAAGGGGAGCAAGAGATTTACACATTGTAAGTGGCTGTTGCATTGTGTCAACACTGTAGAGTTGGGCAGATTGTGCACTGCACAAGGGTATCTGGCCAAGAGTTAAGCGGAGATTGAAATCCAGCTATGTACCCTGATGCAGGGTTGTATTTATCCAGAAAAAGGAGTCTCTTTTTCTAATTTGCACAAGACACCATTTAGGTAATAGTGGCCCTGATTCTGAGAGGTCAAAAATAGTTTTAAATTCTAATCAAATATTTATGGCACTTTCTTTCATGTTGTTTTCTTCCTTTACCATTAAGTCTATAGGAGACTCATGTAAGTCCAATAAGCATCCAACAGAGGCCAAAGATTAGCCACTGATTTCTATCTTTAAAGCATGTGTATTAGCATAGAAAAATTATGTTGTTTGCCTTTAATATTAGCACCTTTTTTTTTCTACTTTCCACTCGTTTTTGTAAAACAACGTGGGCAAAATGCATTAAAATTTTGAAACGGTTGCATGTATACTTTTGAACAAAGAAAGCAACTGGCCACGGTGAACTGTTGGCTGGCAGGCAGCACCACCTTGGGGCAGCTCAAATTATTTTTCTCAGTGGCTGGCATGTGATGGTCCGGATTTGTCACGGGGAAGACAGAGCAGTGGCATCAACGTATACAATGCTTCTCTGATCACACAGCCTTTAACAGCCGTCCCAAGCGTTAGGTGGGTAGGCTCCGCTCCATGCTGAGAGTTCCCGGCAACCTCTCCCCAGGTATGACCCCTAATATTTTTTCTCGGGCTGGTCAGAGAGTCCTGGCTCCCATAAACTCTGTGTCTCTCTCCTGTACTTGCACGTCTCTCTGCCTCTCTGCTGCATGGTTTGGAAGCTGCCAGGAATCACCTCTTGGCTCCACGCCCCTAGGAACGGCCCTCGTGCTGGGTCCGCAGGAGGACTAGGGACTCCTCCGTCACGGAGGGCAGTTGCCGATATGAACCCGCTTTCTGCCCAATGAGACGCTCCTTTCTGTTGCCGCCTGGTGAAGGGACTCGTTCACATTCAGCGAAGGGCCCCACTGATTTTTCCTTCCCCCACTCGCTTTTCTTCCTTTGATCATTCATTCCTAGACGCATTCATTCACCCCACCAACTCGCACTGAGCGATTCCTTGCACGAGGCTCTGTGCTGGGCACTGGGCGACGCACCGGCTGACACCCTTGCGGTGGGAAAGCAGACAAGCAAATGTGCAAAAATAATGAGCAACTGGTGCTGCAAAGGGACCGTGCAGAGTGTCCCCAGGAAGAGGGGTGTACCCCTGGACAGGGCGAGGGAGGCTCTCTGAGGAGAGGACCCTTGGGCCAAGACCTGGAGGGTAAGAAGGAGCCGGCCATGTGGACAGCAGGAAAGAGGAGCTCTGGGAGGGGCAGGGCAGGGGGGATGGTGACGGGCCTAAGCAAGGCCTGGAAGAATGTCCATGTGTCTAGAGCACCGCGGGAGGCAGGTGGGGCCACTCGCACAGTGGCAGCCTGTGTCCTCGGGGCCCCTTATCCTTGTGGGGCCTGCAGGAGCCTCTGTGCCCACGTGGTCCTCAGACCCTGGGCCCACCTGCCTCACATCCCATGACCCAGTCTTGCCACTCTTAGAGACACATACCCCCTTCCACCAAAATCATATAAATTACTCCAAATGAATGCCTCTTCCTCTTTTCTACACAGAGATTAGGAAGGCACGGAAATCTGGATAAATTCCACCAGATCAACTGGACTACATCACCTTAAAAGGAACACTTGAACTCAAGCAAATTCCAGATTGATTCAATTTTTAGCTTCTTTTGGCTCATTTGATGCCAAACAATGAATATCGCCTTTCGCTTGGCAGCTTGGCAGCCCTAAGACCTGGCCAGAGATGGGGCCCGAGGCAGGACAGCAGCAGGGCTAGGGAGCGGGGGAGGACAGCTCCCCAACAGCCCAGGACAACGGGCAAAAATGTCTCGGGTACTGTCACCTGCTGGGAAACCAGCTGTGCCCTTCTACCCCAATGGTGGGAAAATAACAGGTGCAACCTTTCTGGTGACTCTGGTGACATTTTTTATGCACATGCCCTTTGAGTCTGCAGTTCTGTGAGGTCCCTCCTCCTCCTCCTCACAAAGGAACATCAAGGTGTGCACAAGTGTTTGTAACCCCAAAAAGTTGGAAACGTCCCAAATGACTCTCAGCTGATCAAATCTGCCCAGGTGATTTTGATCCATCCATCTAATAGACTGCTCTGCAGTGACGACGAACACGGAGGCTGATCTCTGTAGATCCAAAGTAAATGACCTTGAAGATATAAATGAAAACCCAAAGTGGAGCAGTGTGTGTATACTGTGCTCCCCTTATGTAATTGTTTAAAATGGTGTGCATTTATATGCAGGTATATACATACTTTTTTTCTGGGGGGATACACAGGAAACTTTGGGGACAGGGATTAGGGATCAGGAAAGGGGAGAGAGACTTAGTTTTTCTTCTAGGTCTTTCTGTATTGCTCAATTTTTAAAAATCATTCATGGGTATTGCTTTTATTTAAAGAGTAACAGTAAAAAAGGAAGACGAGACTGCAGCCTCCACATTGGTAGGAACCAGTTCAGGCCTCCCTAGGCCCTGACTGCCAGTGGCTGATGCCACTGAGGGAGGGGCGCTCAGGAGCCCTCCTCACTCTCGGCTCACTGCTCACGTGGAGAGGCCATGGGGCTGGAAGTTTCTCCACGGCAGAAAGCGTCTTTGCGCCAGAATTAGGCATCTATTGAACATCTACTCTGGGCCGGCACTGTGCCGGGCCTAGGGAAAGAGCAGACACAAATGCAATTAAGTCCCCATCCCCAGGAACAAGACAAACATAAATAACACTCACAGCTGCAGACAAGGGGAAGTGCTGCAAGACATGGGGGCAGGGGGGCCAGGAGGAAGGGAGAGATTCTCTCCAGCCAGAGGGCCTGGGAAGTCTTCCTGGAGGTGGCAGGAGTTGATCTGGGGCAGTCCCAGACTGGGAGAACAGCTTGAGCAGAGTTTGGGAAGCAAAAGAGAAATGGGCTTGTGTAGGGGAGGAGGAGGAGAGGCTGGGCCGGGGAGGGAGAAGCAGAGAGGAGAGCCAAAGGTTAGATCTGCCAGCGGAGGCAGGAGCTGGCCCCAGAGTGCTCAGTGCCAGCTGGGCAGAGAGGTTTGCATGAAATTCTATGGACACTGAAAGTTTTTGGGTTTGGGGCAAAAGGGTCAGAGCTGTGTTTGAGGCTCATGTGGATGACTGTCTGGTTTGTAAGTCAATGTCGCCTCCCAAAAACATGGAGGTGCTACCGGAGTAGGTGCTGGTAGGAATGACAGGGAAGAGCACTGTGAACAAAGTCTGTCCCCAAGGTGACCTTGCAGACCAGCAGCAGGCCGGGCTCTGGGAATGGGTCTGTGTGTATGTGTGTGTGGGGGGGGGGTGCTTTGTCTCTAAGCATTAGCCCCCTGCCCTCCTCCAGGAGCTGGGATGAGGGTTTCCACCTCCCTAGCCTCGAACGTCCACACGTGCCACTCTAGTTGCTGTTCTAGATGACTCAGCTCAGCTGTCCCCAGAACCCCAGCCCCAGATTCAGCCATCCTGGTCTTCCTGTAACTGGTAATATGGACAAGGCAGTCCACGACCTCAGGCAGAGAGGTTACTAGGCACACGAATGAGCTGTGTCACTTACTTTAAATTAAAAAAAAAAAATCTAAGTAGATTTCCTGTTTGTCTCTCTGCAGAGGAAGTTTTCTGTAACTTCTTGAATTTTTCAGGCCCCGATGCGAGCTCCTCTCTCCCTCAGGAGCCTGCAGCCTCCTGCCCAGCTGAAAGCAGACACGAAGTACAAGGATCTTCTGAACAGCTGCTCCCGCCAGCCTTCTCCTCTCCCGGTTTCCAGCCCCGAGAGCATTGCGGAGATTAATTAGAGGGAAGCCATCTGCAAGGCGCCGGCCACATGAGTCCCCTGTGGGCAGGGCCCTGTCTTGCTCAGCCTCTTCTTCCATGAGTCCTTTCTGAGAGTGCCAGGCCGCCTTCCGGGCCAGGCAGCGTGTGCTTACAAAACACCCGGTTGATGGTGCTGGTTACAGCCGCCTGCGTGGACAACAGCAGGCTCTGCGCTCAGGATGTTGCGTTCGTGGATCTCTCTGCATCTCGTGCTCGCCTGGCACGGAGCTGGCACCTGGCTGCCCCCGCATGGCCTGCTAGACTGTGTGTGATCTCTAACGTCTGGTCTTGTCACTCCGTGTGGAGATGTGACTTGTCACGTCTGGTCAAGGCTCTGTCTGGGCCTTCTTGTCCCTCAACAAGGCTCAAGCACCCACAGCCCCCATGGCTGACTTGCCATCAAACTGGGCTTCCCTGCGGGCCTTGGAATGCTTGTTGGCACCAGTTTTGCTTCTGGATTTTCTCAGCTCTGGCCTTCTCTGTCTCATGTTCTGAGACGTCCTTGACCCCCTCAACTCCCACCACCCTTGGGCTTGACAATGCATCTGCATCTCAGCGTGGACCTTCAGCTCTCCTGGGCAGGCTCTGTCCCCGGCCTCACCTGGGGTTGGGACAGTGCCAGTGAAATGGGACCCCCTCGTTCGCCAGGGTTCAAGTGCACTGGTTCTTGGAATATGGGATTCGTAGGAGGACTCCAAGTGGGGAAACGAATGAAGAGCAAACCTTGTCCCCCAGGGCCAGACCCAAGCTCACCCCAGGCTGCGTGGTGACCACAAAACTGCCTTCCTGGAGAGGCTCTGGGGAAGGTGGGGAGGAAGGACAGCAAAGCTCCACCTCTGGGCCACCTCCCGGGGAACCCCTTGGTCCAGGCAGACTGAGCAGTTGGCCCCTCTAGTTCCACAGCTCAACAGGAGGGGAGTCCTCCCACCACAGGGTCCCGTGGGAGTCAGTGACCCCCCCCCACCTCCTGTTCCTCCTCTTCCTCCAGCATTGTGACAGACAGTTGGGGAAACAGCACTGCTGGTGACAGGCAAAGGCAGAGGCGGGACCAGGCAGTGAGCACTCGGGGTCACTGCAGGACGAGGAGCCTCACCTGGCACCCACGGGCTCAGCGAGTGAGGGGTCCGGGAGCTGCCCGTGGTGCCCTCCCCCGTCCACCAGCAGGTCCTGAAGGCGAGAGCTGGCTGCACCCCAACAATAAGGTGATTAGGAAAGGCAAGGAGGCCGGAATGGCACCTGTGCTCCACGAGGGAACCTGGACATCTGTCCTGCCCCAGAGACGCAACCAGCTCCCGGCCCGTCCACAACTGCCCGCGCTTGCCCTTGCCAACCCCAGTTTGGGCCTCCATGTCACACGCCTGCCCAGTGACAGCAGTCATCTGTCTTCCCGTGCAGGTGGCCAACGGTCATTCCGTGGAATGAGGCTGGCGGGGTGGAGCGAGGTGGCCACAGCTGCAGCAGAGCCGTGGGGCTGGGACTAGTGAGCCCCGTGCACGGGAGCCAGACCACACAGGGCCACCGGCAAGTGGCAACGAGTGGCCTCCGCCGCTCTCCCCGTGCCAGCCTGCCCGTCTGGAAGCGACGGGTCCCAGTGTGGGAACTCACAGCCGGCCAGAGCTGGCAGGGACAAGCGCCCAGCGCAGAGCGGCTCGGCCAGCTCTGTGGTTTGTCTTGTACCACGGGGTGGGGTCCCCACCTCTCCCTCAGAAGGAGGGCCAGGCAGGAGGAAGAGGAAGCTTCCTGGCTCCCAAAGGGCCATGCGGACTTTGTCACTTCCAACTCCGTCCCCCGTCCTGCGGTGGCCCAGTAGCGGAGGCTGCACACATCGGGTGTAGCTGGCTGGCGCCGTGGGCCCAAGGCGGGGCCTGTCTTACTGGTGCTCCTGACATGGGGTTGCGGAGAGAGGAAATGCCAGACGCCATGCCCCGGGCAGGGTGCCAATGACAAGACAGGCAGGGCTTCCCACTGTGTTGGTCAAGTGAGGCGGAGGCAGGAACGAGAAGACGGGGTCAAAACAGGAGTGAGGCGGGCAGAGCCAGGGCTGGGGGGCGGGGGAGGGGGGCGAGAGGGAGCAGAGGAGGGGGTAGCGGAGATGGGGTGTTCAGAGCAGGTCTCCAGAACCGGCCAGACGTGAGGTCATCCCCAACCTGGCCCTGCGACTGGATGCTCCTGACACGTGAGCGTTGCCGGCCCCACAGCGAGCCCCTTGGGACAGCAGGGACAGAGCAGGCCTGGCGCATAGTAGGTACACAGTTTGTGGATGACGCCAACACTGAAAAACCCCCTGGTGGGAACTGAAGCCTTAGCCTCTGGTTTTCAGACGTGGAGAAAGGCAAGTAGGTTCTGATTAGGCTACTGGTGTGGATGGCATCCACGGCTTAACCAATACCTCCATCCCCTGAAATCATGCCAACAGGGACTGCTTTGAGGTCCTCAGACCATTTAAAAAAAAAAAAAAGTCATTGACACTTTAGTATAAAGTCCTACATACGGGTTATCAGGTCTTTCCCTCCTAAATCCCAGGAAACACAAACCCTTAGATGTCCTTGGAGAGCAGGCCTTAGGGGAGTTCTGAGCAACCAGAACCCTGGGAGAGATGGGTGCTGAGGGGTCCCATCATCACCTCTTCTCACCTGGACTTTCTTCCCTGCTCCCCAAACTAGAACACTCACGCCCACCTGCAGACCCAGCACTACCTAGGTCTGAGACCATCCTAATAGGCCACAAGTGTCTTAGTAGGCTCGGTAATGCCAGCCCCAGGGATGATATCCCACTGTCCACAGGCCTAAGGCTATATATGTCCAGGTCATCCTTAGGGTCATAAGCCTGCATGTTGACCCCCAGGTTGGCCCAGAAAGGAGGACAAGGTTCCTGCCTCAGTTTCCCTCCCAGCACTCTATCCCCCCATAGCCCCTGAGCTCAGCTCTGGCTCCCCTGCCTGCTTAGCTGGGCACCTAACATCCTGCTTGAGTTTTTCCAGCCCCTTCCCTGGAGGCTGGAGCTTGCTTCCCACACTGCCTAGACCTGTTGGACCCTGGGCCATTCACTTGGCCTTGCCAGGACCACACCTGCCCCATTCCCCCTGGTCCTGGGGCCTTATCCCTTCCCGTGAGCCTGTCACCTTGCCTCACTATGGCCCCGGTAGGCCTCACACTCAAGCTTGTCTCCTTTCTCATCCCACGTTCACTAGCAGATGGGACAGTGTGGTTCAGTGGCTGGCCAATGTGGCCACAGCCTTATTAAAAGTGGAGAAGAGCTAGCAGGGAGCAGGGGCAGGACGGACCAGCGACCCCCAGGGAAACGGGCGCTGCTCTCAGAGGAACCAGAGCAGCAAAGGGAGGGGGGCATGAGGGGGAGCTGGGAGGAGGCCCCCAGCTAATACAAACACAGATATCATACAAGAAAGTACTACATGCTGCTTAAATGCTCCAGAGTCAGACTACCCAGGTTCAAGTGACCTAGGATGGTCTTGGGCAAATTACTTAATTACTGAGTTTCATCTGAGTTTCCTCATCTGAAAAGTAGGAATAATGAAACCCCGAAGGATTGCAATAAGAATTAAATGAGACAGTATATAGACCGTGCCTGGCCTTAGCAGACACTCTAGAAATCGGGGCCATTATTTTATTAGAAAATAGATACATCCTGCTTTGGGTATAGGAGCACCACCTCCAGGAAGCCCTCTAGACCTTCAGGCTTCTTGAGGACTTTTGAGGGAAAGAGAGAGCAGAGAGAGTACGGGAGGCAGGGTTGAGGTAAAGATAAAGAATGGGAACAAGCATGCATTTCGCACCTACCTGGGGCCAGCCCCTCTATTAGACCCTCCATATACTAGACCTCACTGTCCCCACTGGCAGCTCGAAACAGACACATTCAGATTGACCTAACAAAACAGTAAATCAACCTCAGTCACTGGCCCATGAGTTGCTCCTGAGTGTTTGAGGTGCAACCTGCAAGGCCCAGCAGGGAAACCCCTAGCCACAAGCAGCCAGGATTGGCTTTCAGTGAGGCCCAGGTGCAGGACCCAGGCTGAGCAGCCGGGAGAGGAATGGCTCTTTTCCGAGGCCAACCAGCTGTAGCGTCGGGACAGCGCACTCTCGGGCAAGCAGGGCACAGGCCGGCACCAAAGGGGAGGCCAGATTTCGGTACAGACTAAGCCTCTTTGCTGTGCTGGGTCACAGGGAAACCAGTGGGGCTGGGGTTCTGGAATCTGCTAGGCTCTCTGTGAATGGCTATTTGCCATGGCAACGGGCCCTGTGGAGACTCCGCCTGCTCAGATGGGAATCTGCTCTCCCAAGACATTTGGAAGCTCTTCCCTGAGAGAAGCCCAGTGCTCCCACCTCTCCCTGTTGTCCTTTCTCCAGCAATCTCAGATCAACGGACAGTGGATGCAGAGAGAAGAGAAACACGGAACAGAATCTGGCCGGGACCAGCCCCCCACCCCCAGCATTCTCCTGCCACCTGTCTTAGTCCCTCTGGGCTCCTATAACAGAACAGCATAAATTGGAGAGCTGATAAACAAACAGGAGAAATTTGTTGGTCGCAGTTCTGGAGGCTGGGAAGTCCAAGATCAAGGCACCAGCAGATTCTGTGTCTGATGAGAGCCTGTTCCGCATGAATGGCACCTTCTATGTGTCCTCATGTGGCAGAGAGGATGAAGGGTCTCTCTCTTTTATAAGGACACTAACTTCATTCATAAGGGCTCCACCCCTATGACCTAATAATCACCTCCCAAAGGCCTCACCTTCTAGTACCATCACCTAAGGGGTGAAGATTTCAACATATAAATTGAGGGGCACATAAACATTCAAACCATAGCAAGTCCTCAAGGATCACCCCATCTCAGAACTCCCTGCAGGGTCGGCCGAGGCTTCCCTTGGGATTGCATCAAAGCTCAACTTCTCCCTTGCCCAGCCCTGCTTCCTTCCCTTCCCCGCCCCCTGCAGGTATTATAGGACCAACAGCAGCATCAGGCTTCATGGAGCTGGCTATTTAAGACCCTCCACTTGGTATTCTTCTAGGTTCAAATCCCAGTTCCATCCCTGACTGGCCACGAAACTCTGGGCAATTTCATTAACTCTGCTCTATGCCTCAGTTTCCCCATCTGCACTATAGGGGTAACAATAATAATAGTATCTATCTCATAGGGCTGTTGTGACAATTAAATGAGTTAATACTTAGAGCACTGCCTGATACATGGGAAGTGCTAAAAATAATAAGATAGTATTATTTCCTAGCTTCCCACCCCCCAGAAAAATTCTGTGCTCCAGAGCCCAGTTTTCACCATTGCCAATGTCCCTAGGGGACATGCATGTGTACGTATCCTGGCTCCCCTGGCCTCAAAAGGCCTAGTGTGTGGGCCTGTAGGGGCCAGCCTCACGTGCTCAAGAAGAAAGGGTTCGGGCGAGGCCACAGGTCCAAGGCCAGGACCAGGGATCTGTAGTTCATCAGATCAGGGAGCGGGACTTGTCTCAGGCTGGTCTGTCAGCTTGCGACAGAGCTGGGCGAGAATTCCAGGCAGGGAGGCAGCCCCATGGGAACAAGCTTAGGTTCTGGGTCAGCCTGGATTTCAGCTCTGAGCCTGCCATGCACAGGTGTATTCATGATGGAGTTACTTAGCTCCTGTGGTTCCCGGTGTCTGCGTCTCCACACAAGGCTGGTGGACGTGCCTGCCTTTCTGTTGTGGGAATTGAATGAGCGCATGCCTGTCGGATATCTGGGCAGATGGCTGGAGAACAGGCAGTCATGTCCTCCACCCACCCAGTGTCAGTGAGTTACGGCTGCATAGCAAACACTCCCAACTTCATAGCTTAAAACAACAACACATCTTTTGCATGTGAAGCTGCTGTGGTTTCTTTTGCATGTGAGCTGCAGGGCTCAGTGAGGGCAGCCCCTCTCGGCTCCACTCAGCGTCAGCTGGGCAGCTTGAACGCTGGGAGCCGGAATCATCTGAAGTCTCGCCCCCTCCCTTACCGTGGTCTGGGCTGGGCCCTGCAGTAGCTCAGGCTCCTCCATCTCTGTGCGGTCTCTCCAGCACGGCAGCTTCAGGGGAGCTAAACTCCTTACCTGGAGACTCAGGGCACCACAGGTACACATCCCAAGAGGGAGAGAAGCTAGATTACCTTTTATGACCTACACTCGGAAGTCATTTTGCCATACTTGATTAGTCGAGACAGTTACAAATGCCCGCCCAGTTTCCAGGGGAGGGAACGAAGGCTCCTCTTTTCGTGCGGGGAGTAGCAATGCCGGGCTGGGAGAAGAACGCAGAGGAGGGATATATATTGGTGCGTCTGCCCCGCACCCCACTGAGCACAGGCCTGTGCTAAGCCTGCCTCCCTCCTGGAGGCCCAGGCAGGAGCCAGGGCAGACAAATGCCCTGGGCCCCCACAGGGCCTGGCTCCCTCTCTAGCTTGAATGAAAAGGACACATCTGTGTCGTAGGGCCACCTTCTTTAGCTCTTTGGCCCTGCCAGGGTTACCTTCCCTGAGAACCCCTAGGGCAGGGGTCCTCAAACTTTTTAAACAGGGGGCCAGTTCACTGTCCCCCAGACCGTTGGAGGGCTGGACTATAGTTAAAAAAAACTATGAACAAATTCCTATGCACACTGCACCTATCTTATTTTGAAGTAAAAAAAAAACAAACAGGCAAAAACACCTGCATGTGGCCCTCGGGCCGTAGTTTGAGGACGCCTGCCCTAGGGGCCCACCTCTTGCCCTTGGGCCTACAAGCTGCACCTGACCCTCCACTGGAGCAGAGCTAGGCTGGCTTCCAGGCCCCTCTGGGAAGGCCTTCGCCAGAACCATGTGCACCTGGGCTGGGTCTCAGGCCCTAGGAGGGCCTGGAGCCTGGGGAGCCAGAAGCACATCCCAGTCCTGAACAATTCCCCAGCAGTCCTTGGGGCTTTTAATGCCTGCCATTTACTCCCTGTCGGTTGAGATAAAACAAGAGAATAAAAGAGACACTCAAATGCCCCAGCTCCTTCCCGATGCCCAGGAGGGCTGGCTCGTGGCCACGTATAGCCCTCCGCCTCAGCAGACAGAGCCAGGTCTGCACGCTCATCTTGTCCCTTGAAGGCCAGGGAGGTGTGGACAGAGGGATTGGCCAGCAGCCAGCAGAGCAAAGCCGGGGCGCACCCACTGCGGGCTCAAGTGGCGCAGGTCACTTTTCTAGCGTGGATATAACCTAAGTGTCACCTGCGCTCTCCCTGCCCCTTAAGATTGCCACTGCCTCAATCCCCCTCCCACATCCCAGCCCTGGGAGTCCCCAAAGCTGCCCATTGGCCTGAATCCTGCTTCCTGCCCCGGCGTTCCATTCTGGGGTTGCTTGTTTGTGCTCAGGTGCTCTCTGCCCAACCACGGGGCACACGCCCCCCCACCCACCCTGGCCCGAGCAGGAAATTGCGCTGCTGATTTGGAAACACAGAGGGCAGAAGGATCTGCAAAACACTTTGAAATTAAATCTTGGGCGCACCTGCTCTCGAAGAGCCCATCAGCCATTTCACAGCCTGCGTGCCAGCTCCTACCAGGCCGCTCAGCCTTCTCTTTTCTTCCAGGCCCCCCTGCAACTCCCCAAACTCGCCCACTTTATTATGCACGGTGCCTACCTCAGCTTTCTCTCCAGCTCCAAACACCGAATAGCCCGGAGCCCCTTTGCATGTCCCCAGTGGCGTGTTCTCACGACAGCACTGCAGCCACCGTGGCAGGGCGGTGTGCACAGTGCCCTCCTCGCGCTGATATGAAGTAGGGCAGCCACTCTCCCTGGCTCGGCTCGGATCTTTTTTATTTAGTTAGGTATTTATTTATTGTGATAGAGTCTCACTGTGTCTCACTCAGGCTAGAGTGCAGTGGCACAGCAGTCCCCAACCTTTTTGTCATAAAAGACAATTTTTCCACGGATGGGGTGGGGTGGGGGGAGATGGCTTCAGGATGATTCAAATGCGTTACATTTTTTGTGCACTTTATTATTATTACATTGTGATATGTAATAAAATAATTACACAACTCGCCATAGTTTGGGGTCCCCTGCAGTGGTGTCATCATCACAGCTCACTGCAACCCCCAACTCCTGGGCTCAGCGATCCTCCTGCCTCAGCATCCTGAGTAGCTGGGACTACAGGGCACATGCCACCACACCCGGTTAATTTTTTCTATTTTTAGTAGAGACAGGTCTCACTCTTGCTCAGGCTGGTCTCAAACTCCTGACCTCAATCAATCCTCTCACCTCAGCCTCCCAGAGAGCTGGGATTACAGTTGTGAGCCACCGTGCCCGGCTGGGTCTTTTATAATGATATTTTTGCAGTATATGGAGCTGGATCTGGCCTGGCCCACCCTGGCTTTCTTATCTGGCCTCACCCACTTGCTCCTCCAGGCAGACAGGCTGGGATGGGTCCGAAGGAGGAGGAGACAGCTGGCCCAGGTGGAGACTGGACCAGTTTGTGAACCTGGCCTCTCTAGCACTGTGCCCAGGACCATCAGTGACATCAGTCACAGCCCCGACAGGGCAACTGTTTGACCTGAACAGCCCAGCCTGTGGCTCAGGGGGTACAGGATGGACTACAGGGTTCCCGGATCTGTGACATCGTCCCTGCTCCTTCACTCTGGGAAATGGGAAAAGGTTGACCCAGCCTAAAGTCCACCTCTGCTGGGACGTCTCCAGGCAAGGTGGCCACAGAGCAGCCACCGTCCCCAGAACACCCTGGCATGGGCCCGTGCTCTGCACACACCTACCCATGCCTCCGCTTTGCCAGTCCTTTGTAACATACAAGCGAACAGTTGGCAGGTCCCTGTGGACAAGTGACAAGGAGTGGAAAGGAAGGATGGCTGGCAAGGGGTCAAGAATAAAAGCTGGTTGGCCCAGGCAAAGGCAGGCCACACCTGGAGCCCTCCCCACGGCCATGGTCAGGTGCCTTGTGTCTGGCCAGCCTCTCCCCGCTGCTCCAGGCCCAGGCCTTCCCGGGAGCTTTTCCACCCTCCGTTAGCCACCATCTGGCGGTGTCACCGGGAGCCTGGAGGGTGGCCAGGGGCTGGCGCAGGCTGAGCGTGGAGATTGCTGGCCTGTGCTGGGCCTGGCTTGGGGGACCACAGCTCTCTCTTGACTTGGTGATCAGGGAGGGTTCTAGCTGCACGGAGCGTGGTCTCCCAGGGCCGACAGATGGGCAGCCCCGGGAGGAAGCCACATGGCAGGGCCGTGTTGTTGTTAAACGCAGCTCATTAGGTTTTATCAGCAAGATGCTGCTCAGTTGGCAGGAACACACCTGCCTCTGGCAGCAGCGCCGACAGAAGCGCCAGCAGCCCTGGGACGACTTTGCTGGGGAGGCTGGAGGGGTGGGCTTGCTCTCGGGGCGGGCACCCCCTCCCAGACCTCAGAGCCCCCTCTGTGCATGGGAGACCTGAAGGGCATGGTGGCACACTGTGCCATGGCCAGGGAGCCCTGCATCCCGGCCCCCCCAGGGAAGGTGGCAGAAGGGCAGCCAAACAAGGGCAGGCCAGGCACCTCCGCTGGCAGTCAGCTGCCCTCAAGGCCAGACTCCGACGACAGGCCACACCAGGACCCAGCAAACTCCGTGAAAGCCCAGATGGCAATTACTTTAGGCCTTGCAGGCAAAGAGCCAAAACTGAGGATATTATATAGGTCCTTTCATAAATATTTAAAATGTAACCATTTGGAAATGTAAAAACCATCCTTAGCTCACAGGTGGTGGGCCAGATTTGGCCCTTGGGCCACAGTTTCCGAGCCCTGAACTCCGATCCTGGGTAGGGCAGGTGCTGCAAGCGCTCCTCCGAGGCACACACAGCCCTCCGGCGCAGGTGCCATAGGAGGGTTAGGGGCTCGCACATACCTACCTCTGTCATGACGCCATACCTGGGGTACCAGGCTTGCCCATGCATGTCACTGGTCCGGCATGAGAAGCAGGAGAGGCTCTGTCCTCCCCAGAGTCCCACTGCCACCCGTGCCATGCTGAGGCTCCTCCCCACCCAGGACCCTCAGTTGGTCCCACAGGCTCCAAGCTGCCCCGCAGCCATCCTGACATCTCAGGGCATCATCAGCCCTGTAGTTGGCAGAGATGAGTCCAGAGGGAGCTGTGCCTGGAGACCCCAAGCTGGGCTCCGGCTCTCTGTGCTCTCGCTATCCCCTTTCCGTGCCATGGCTAGTGCCAGGCTGAGCTCGTCTTCCCGACGCCCGCTACTGTAGGGCGGCTTCCCTCCCAGCAAACTCCTTAGCCCAGCAGGCACGTACACTGTGGGGTGGGCCCCAGCGCCCAAGCCCAGGCACACCTGAGCCCGCCTAGCCGGGGCCCTCACCTACAGTACTATGTTACCTGCCCACCCCCATCTTATCGGGAACAGATAGCAGAAAGGGGCTGGAGCGTGAGACTGGGCACCTGGGTTAGAACCCTGCCTAGGGACCTCAGAGCTGGCTGCTCAGCCTCACACAGCCCCCTCTTCCCCATCTGCAAAATGTGGTGACTGCTGTCCCCAGCTTGGTGCCATTCATCATCATCTACTGTACCGGGAAGTGGCCAGCATAGGGCGTATGCGCTTGGCACCCGCTCAGTCCTCGGCGGCTGCTTACGGAGTCTGCTTCTGAAATGGAAGTCCAGAAACAGGATGAGACGTGGGGATGCGGGTAGACAAACAGCCGGGGGAGGGGGAGGCAGAGAGGTGACGGTGGGAGCTGAGGAGGAGGGAGTGTGAGATGAGGCTGAGGCTGGCATCTGAGTGCCTGCACCTCGAGGCTCAGGGCAGGACCATCGGGCTGTGGCACAAAGGATAGGGGAGGCAGGGAAGGGGGGACAGGCAGGGGGAGGGGTGGGAGAACCGTCTGACCACCTGTCACCACGTGAGCCATCAAGACTGGGAACTAAATCCAAATGTCCTTGTGACCTCCTCCATCCCTGACTGGGAACAGACGCCTTCCCTTCGCTGCTCCTGGCCAAGGGCCTCACCACCAAGCTAGCGGGAGGAATTGGTGGCTAATTCCAGACTATTCTGGAAACATACCTGTCATCAACTGGAACTACTGTGGCATGCTTGAGCTACCCTACTTGTATGCTAGACTACACGTATTTGATTCTGAAATATGGATTCAGTCATTCCTAACCAATTCTTGTGTCTATGCAAAGCCTCATGTCAAAAGCAGCATTAAGGAAAGCACCCCACCCAAAGACTTGTACAAGAATGTTCGAAGCAGCATTACTTATGATAGCTCACCCTGGGAAGCAACCCAGAAGCAACAGTTGGAGTAAATATATAAATCTGTGGGATATTCCCACAATCGAATACAACTCAGTGCTAAAAAAAGAATCACTGCTACGTACAACAGCACGGGTGAATCTCACAGGCTCAAAAAGAGGCAAAACTTGTCTATGGTGATGAAGGATGGACTAGGGTTCAAGCTCTGTGGGGTACTGGCTCATAAGAGGCACAGGGGAGCCTACCGAAGTGCTGAGAATGTTCTAGATCCTGATAAGAGCAGTGGTTATGTGGGTGTATACACATGCGAAGATTTATCTAGCTCTGTGCTAAGATACAGCTTAAGATTTGAGCACTTCACACTCAAAGTTCACTTTGCTTTCAAGTTAAACCTCCATTAAAAATATATTATTCCCCAAATTAAATCCTTTGAGAGTTGTTAAAGAGCTTGGCTGAGGACAACCCAAAAAACATCCCTATCATGGCGCCGGTCTCCAGTAGAACTGGCCAGGTGAGGGCAGGACCATGAGACCAGCCCTTGGTCCCTTGCATCTGTTTACTGGTTCTTGATTAATGTAATTCCTAGGGTGTGGGGGATAGTTTTTGTTCCTTGTTCCTTGTCTTTGTTAGGATGGCCTCAATTGGGATGGCTTTGGCTGCAAGTAAACCTGAATAAACCTGGCCCAAACACTAGAGGTTTTCATCTCTCATAACAAGAAGTCTGGAGGTAGGAGGTTCAAGGGCAAGTTCACGACTCTGCAGTGTCGAGGTTCCTGGTCAGGTTCTCTGAGTCGACTGTGTGGGCCTTGCCTTCCTGGTTACAAGACAGCTGCTGTAGCATCGCTTCCCAAAAAAGTGCATCCGAAGACCCAGAGTTGGGGGAAGGAGCTTTTCATCTAAATCAAGTCCCCAGGAGGCATCCCTCTAGTCCAATTGGCCAGAACTGGCCACGCGCACACACACACACACACACACACACACACACACACACACACACACAGAGCCCTAAAGCAATCACTGGCAAAGGGAAGAGGGCTGGGCTCACCCCCACTGAGCTCATGGCGCCCCACACCTGAGCCCAGCTGGGGTTCTTCTGGGAGGAAGATGGAGGGAGTGGAGATTGGGTTGGAAACCAACTGAGCTGCCAGGCCCTGTTGGGGTTTTTGTTTTTCAGCTTCTGCATTATTTTTAACCAGAGATATTATACTGTCAAAACAAGTGAGTCATCATGCCCTTCTGACTGAAGCCTGGTGGATTTCTAATACTTCCGTCCAAATTCCCAGGGAGACACAGATGCATGGATGGGATACGGCAAGGAAATGGCTGCCCTTGGAAGGCTTGATGTCATCCCAGCGGGTGCTGGGACGCTGTGTTTATGGAGAGGGGCTGATGGGGCTGGGGGGAGGGGACCCACGTGTAGCGACTTGGAAACTAATGACTTTTGCTCATTCACTACGTGACAGGCGCTCCGCTAAGACAGGCGGGAAACAGTCCATAAAACATTAAGGGGGAAAAACTAATCGAATCGTCCAAATACTCTATGCGTGCCCCCAACAGGGAGGGGAGCCTTCTCCTGACGCCTACTGGTCACTGAAATGGTTCGAGAGGCCATGGGAACAGGATGCCACCGTCCTGACTCTAGCTGAGCCGCTAGCTCTGGGCCTCACTTATAGAGTCAACATTTGCCTTCAAGGTCAAGATCCTTGCAGCTCTGATGTGACTGCAGCCCTGCAGCACAGAGACAAGCAGGACCCAGAGGTGTGAAGCCAGCAACCCTCTGGGTCCTAGTCATTCACTTCAGACTGTCAGAAATAATGTAGTGGTGATGATGATGATGGTGATACCCGGTACGCTGAGCCCTTTCTATATGCCATGTATTATCTCATTTAATCCCCTCCAAAACTATGGAATAGTTACGTTTATCCCCATGTAACAAATGAGGCAACTGAGGCTGATGGAGGCTCTTGGCTAAAATCAGCTGTTATGGACTAAAATTGTGTTTCCCCAACCCTTAATTCCTATGTTGAAGCCATAACCCCCACTGTGATCGTATTTGGAGGCAGGGTCTTAGGAGGTCATTAGGGTAAATGAGGTCACAAGGGTGGGACCCTGACCCAATGTGACTGGTATCTTCAGAAGAGGAAGAAACGGCAGGGAGCACTCACAAAGGAAAGGCCGGGTGAGTACCATCAAGAAGGCGCCATCCGTAAGCCAAGGGGAGGCCTCGGGAGAAACCAACCCTGCCCACACTTGACCTTGACTTCCAGCCTCCAGAACTGCGAGAAGACAAACGTCTGTTGTTTAAGCCCCCCAGCCTGTGGTATTCGTCACAGCGGCCCAGGTTGACTAATACGTCCCCCACAGGCTGAGCCAGCCTTCGAACCAGACAACCTGACTCCAGAGCCATGTTCCGAAGGACCTCACCGTCTACCACTGGACCTTTTGCTTGGAGAGGTGGGTACAGGTGTCCCTACAGCTGGGTCTGTGTGTACAAAGTATGCAAATGGCCAGACCTCGCCCCTTCTCTCCTTACTCTCCGTAAGAAAAGACGATCCATTCGGAACTAGGCAAGAGCCACGTTTTGGGTGGAAATGTTCCCAGGGAAATATGGGCCAGTCTCAGTGGGTGGCTAGAACCATCTGGGTAATTTGCGGAGCTAGGTCCTGCCTAAAATGGCTGCAGGCATCAGAGAGATCTGGGTAAGAGATTTAAAACGGTATCACCATCTGCTTCCCAGGGAATAGTCTTGGATGCTGGCCAAACCGAACGGACCTGGATTTACATCCTGCCTGCCCCCAGGTGTGGGACCTTGGACAAGTCACTTCACCCTCTAAACCTCAGTTTCCCCATCTGTCACATGGGAACAATCACTGTGACTGCAGCAGGGCTGTTTAACCTGTGGGCAACTTCTTCACAGATGGTCTTAACCCAGGCACCCCTAACCCGAGGGACCACCTGAAATCCCCCTTAGCTTCATCAAAGCAAAACCCGCAGTTACAAATCCTCTGGCAGGCAGCCGCCGGCCTTTCTGGAAGGAGCTGGGCATAAATTATACATCACAGCCTCTTGGATCAGCTGCTACTCCGGTTCCTGCCCCCATGCGTGTGGGATCTGGGCTGGCTCGCCTCAGAAAGCTGCTCATGGCCCCGGGGGGCTCTCGCACCCCTGCAGTGCCTGCCTCTTGCCCCCAGCCTTCCTTCCCGGGAGAGCAAGTGCTCCTTGGGCCGGTGCTGGGGGGAAGCTCTGGAAGGACGCCCAGAAAGCTTCCCTCCCACAGGTCTCCAAGGCTTAAAGCTGGCCACACCGAGCCCCAAACCCCAGTCCCACTGAGCATGCACACCCTATCCCCATCCCTGGGGAACAGGAAGGGAGGAGAATCCCCCACGGGAATTCTGGGGAGTTGAAGATTGGGAAGCTGCAAGAGGCCAGCCTGACACAGCCTGCGCTATCTTCACCAGCCGGGTCCTGCCCGCCCGAGGGGCCTGGGCCAGGTGCCCTGGCTCCCTCCCTGGGGCCCACTCTCCCTGCCACCACTCACACACCATCCCCAAGGCCACGGTGGCGCCGGCTTTCTCTCCCTTCCCCAACACCTCCCCGAGGAACTGCATTCAGGGCAGGCCTGAGGATGCAGCCGCGGGCAGGTGATGTCCAGGCGCAAGCATTTCTTCACCTGGGACACCTGGGGCCCGGCTGCAGCGCAGGGGAGCACCAGCCCTGAGCAGACGGCCAGCGTGCCAACCAAGCGGCCACTTCCTCGTCCATGACATTGGACAAGTCACTCCTTCTCGCTGAGCTTAGTTTTCCTCAACAGTAAAATGGAGGTACCAATAATGTCCATGTCACCAGGGCTGTTGTGAGGACGAAATGAGTTGACGCATTGAGCTGCACAGCACGGGGCCTGGCGGGGAGTCCTCGGGAGACAGATGTCAGCCAGCTGTGCCGCACGGCCTGGGCTCGGCGAGGCCAGCCGGCTTCCCAGGGCACAGAAGAGACTGAGAGTGAGGGCTCCCTTCAGCTCTGTGCCTTACACACCTAGCGTGCCTCCGCCTGGTGCTGGCCCTGCTCTGATGATGTGTGCAAGTGACACTGAGAGGTGCCTGACTCGTGTGACATCGGTGTCCCGGCAGCCTCCAGGAGGACGAGGAGGAAACGGGCTCAGCCTGCAGGAGACGCAGGCCCTGGCTCCGGCACAGCCTCCCACGAAGGCGCTCGTTTTTCCGGGGCTGCGTTCTCATCTGAAAGCCCCCCGGGGTTGGCCCGCCTGCCCTCCCCATCACAGAGCTGCCTGGGGACCAAGCAGGGGCGCGAAGGGCTTTGCAGACTGCAAGGGGCTGGGCCGCTGAGACGGCGACGCCCACGATCATGGTCATTACCATTAGCTTATTCTCCCGCCCAGCCTGCCCTGTTCCTAGCATGAGGAAAGTCTCCCCTGGTATTTAAAGTCTCCATTAAACACTTTCAGTGACCACTGCGTCCTCTCGCTCCCTATCTCTGTATCTGAGCAAAAGCAAGCAAAATCATCCAGAACACAAGTTGGTAATAAAGTGCTCTGTGGCAAGATTCATTTGTCTCCTCTCCAATTTAATTTTTTAAACAACCACAAATCACCCATCACCACTTTCCCTGAATTAAATTGCAAGGAAAATTAGGAAACAGCTCGGATTTTAATCAATGTTTGCCTTGACCATGAAAACAGAGGTTCCTCTTTTTCCTGTCTCTAATCGGGAGTGTTAATTATCTTGGTTACATGCTAGCAAATTAATTATGAACTAATGAAGTTAAAGGAGGTCATTTGTTAAGGAAAACTGATTACATATTGTTAGCTCGGGGGGGATGAAATGGAAAACCACTGTCACGAAAACGGCTTTAAAAAGGAGACCCGATATTTGATTTGTGAGGTTGCCTAGCTGAGAGGATAAATAACTAACGCGTTCACGGCTCACAGGCTGCCGTCACCCGAGCCCTCCGTGCCAGGGGAGACCGTCTACCTGGGTCACCTGCTCCGGGTTAAGCGACAGTAACACTGGAAGAGGTTGTCTCTCCTTGGGTGTGTGTGGGGGTTACAGAGAGTCGAGGGGGACGTAGGCGGTGAGTATGCGTGTACACACGCAAGCACACGGCAGGTGACAGCCCGTGGCCCGAAGGCAGCGTAGCGTGGCTTCCCAGGGAGCAACTCCAAGGAGGCTGAACGGAAACTGCCCAAAGCCCCCGAGGAGCAGAGCAAGAGCATCAGCAGCTCTGCCCTTCACGTGAGACTCAGGCAGCTGCCTCGGAAGGAGCGGAAGGCCGAGCTGGAGGGTGGAATGCTGGATGGGGAGTCAGTGATCGGTGTCAGGGCTGAGCGACCGTCCTGCCCTGTCTGCGCGTCCTGCCGGCCAGGCCTGCGGGGCAGGAAGAAGGAAGAGGAGGAGCTCACTGGCATGGAAGTTCGTTTAAGGCTTTGACTGCCAGGCGAAGGGTGGCAGACGCTGCTACTTGCCCACCAATATCCACTCTCCCGTTTTCAGAAACCTTTCTCATTTAATCCATCAGCTAGAAAACTCCGTTTCCCAGCCCCCACTGCAGCTGAGTAGCTAAATTCTGGTCAGTGAAACACAGGCAGAGGTTGCTTGGTATGATTTCTGAGGAGAATAGAAAGCTGATTTTTGTTCTTCCTTTTTTTTTCTTTTTTTTTTTTTTTGGCCTGGGATGCAGGTGTGATGGCTGGAGCAGAGGCAACCTTCAGGATGAAAGCCATACACTAACAATGGTAGAGCAGAAAGGCAGAAGGAGCCTGTGTCCCTGATCACCATGAAGCCCTGTTCCAGCCCTGAACCTCCTTCTCCTGAGTTTCTACATGAGAGGAAAAACAAAACACCTGATGTGATGTGACTGTGCCATGGTTTTAATTGGGGCACGTGGAGAGGCTCTTTGGAGTTGAATACTATTTCTAAGTCATGCAATGAGGCGGGAACATGACCATCTCATCAGCAGCAGTGAGTAGCCCCAAAGACGTGGTTCTTTCAAAGTTTGCAGACTGGGAAGCAGAAACGACTATTTAAGAGGGGGGAACCCCCCCACCTGTGAAAGGAGGGAGCAGGAATCTGGCCATGGTGATCCCCCAGCACATTCTGGGCACACTGGCCTGCTCCTCTTCCTGCTGGCTCAGAACATTCTAGCCCCTCTGAGTTCAAGGCCACTTTTGTGCTCAGGTAGACGGGACCCACATAGCCTCGGGGGGTTGGCTGGGAGCTGGACTACAGGCCCCTTGGCGTCCTGGGCCCCATCCCCGTCCAGCTCTGCTTGGCAGCTCTCCCTCTAAGCACACTGACCATTGAGGCGACCTCCTTGTAGGTCCCATAAGTCTGTCCATCTGTCCCTTTGAGAGTCAAGCCAGGAACGGTGGCTATCAGGAGACCCTTCATCCACCATTGGAATGGGAAGCCAGGAAAGCACCCGGCCTCCCTCTCTTGGGGCACCAGAGGCCTTGGGCGTGACCTCGCTCCTCCATGTCATGTACAAGGGGAAAACCAAGGCTGAGATAGGTAGGGATGTGCCCAATCTCTAGCTCAACAGGGACAGTGGCCATCCTCGGCTCCTCCAGCCCTGCCCAACGCATCCCTCAGCCCAGGATGGGAACTTGCAAACCTTTAGTCATCGCGGCCCCATTCGTGAAGGATTAGGGAGAATCAGACCCGGGCTGAGCAGAACCGCACCTCCGCCCCGCCTGCAAGGAGCGTGAACTCAGCCATGTTCTAGAAGAGTGCTGTCCACCAGAAATAAATGCATGTCACATGCCAAGTATATCGGTCTTTTCCTGTGTGGCAGCTGGGTTCTGTGACTTGTTGAAGAAGACTGACACTCCCCTGAGATGACAAAAATATTCTTCTATATTTTCTGCAAATATTATTCTATTCTAGTTGTTTGTTTGTTTAGCTCTTTGCTCCATCTGGAATTTATTTTTGCCCAGCATTGTTCTTAGCTTACAAAACGTGAGTTCCTGCGCTCGCCCGGGGAGTGATGGGCATGAAAAGCAGAATTGCCACTGGGAGAGAGCCAGGCTCGGCCGAGGGCAGAAACCACAAAGAGCCCCAGCCAGAGCCTGTGGGGCCTCCTACCACCCCCACAGCTGCTAGGTGGGAACACCAGGAAGATTTCTAATCCCTCAGAACCTCAGTTTACCAACTCTGTAACATGGGGCTATGAATGCCTCACGGCACAGTTGCGGGGACTAAACAGCCTCTCTGTGCCCTTGTTTCTGCCCCTCCAAAGAGGATAAGAGTTACTTCCGCACTGGGTCGCTGGGAGGATCTGATCAGCCAACACTCAGCGATTTGCAGCAACAGCTCGCGGCATCTCTCCTGGGTCTGTGAGTTGACTGGGCTCAGCTGGGCCGTTCTCACTTGGTGCTGTTCACGTCCTTGGAATCAGGTATCAGCTGGAGCTGCGGCCATCCTAAGGCGTCCCTGAGCCCGAGTTCCGAAATGGCTCACTCACGTGGCCGACAGTGGATGGGACTGCTGAGAGGGACTGGGAAATCAGGGAGGGCTTCTCTGAGGAGGTGACATTTAAGCTGAATGGTGAGGACAGAGAAGGTGGCTCTGCTGGAAGATCTACGTCCCACGGGCAGGTGAACCACACTTGCCCGTGAGCGAAGCAGCTTTTGCTCTCTGCCTTGGGAGTGAGTTCCGCAGAAGAAAATGGAAATGCAGTAACAAAGGGGGCCGTGCAGGAAGCCTGCCTAGCGCAGGGCCTGGGAAAGAGACCGGGGCCAGGCTCCTCCCCCAAGGCCCCTGCTTGTGTAGTCAGGGCCTTCGAACCGAATTAGGACATTTTCCCATTCTTCAAGTTTTATTATTGCCACCAGCGACAAGTCGGTGACAGCTTACCCCAGCAGAAATAGCATGACCGGAGACAGAATACAAGACAACAAGCCTTCTTTTATGAAGCCAGCCCAGCAGGCATCCGAAACACCCCTCGCTCTGTTCCCTTCTCTTTGACATGAACAGCTGCACTAATGTGAGTATACCCATCAGATTAAAAATAATTTGTTAAATATCACGGTGGAGTTATTTCTAAGTGGCTTCGGTTACCATAATAAGATGCAGGGCTCAAGCTCCCTGGTTAGCAGTGAGGTGCAGCTAGACAACAAAAGCAGGGATTTGAAGCAAAATTCCAGATAGATTAGACATGTATTCACATTTCAATTACGTAGCCTGGATTATTTGGCTATTTGTTTCTAATTCTCCATTTTATTTTGGTATAGATATATCACCAGAGATTGAAAAGGACCATCATTCAACTGAATTTATTTCTCTTAAACAAAAGCTGAAGATGAGTCGGTGTCAAGCTAGGCCCTTTGGGGAAACCATAAAGTTGAATTAAGACCCAGTCCTGGCCGGGTGCGGTGGCTTGCGCCTGCAATCTGTAGACCCATTTCACAGATGAGGAAACTGCTCCCAACTGAGATCGACTAGTTCACGGCTCCTTTCAATCCGGCTTAATTCCATCCAGAGCCAAATTGTCTCCAAACCCAAGCTTCCAAACCACCCTGATTCACAGGCCAGCAAATTTTTTTCTCTAAAGGGCCAGATAGCAAATATTTTAGTGGCTCGGTCCACACAGACCTCTGTTGCAGCTACTTCACTCTGCCATCGAAGCCCCAAAGCAGCCTTAGACATGTACAGGAGTGTGGCTGTGTTCAGATAAAATGTTATAGACACTGAAATTTGAAGTTCATATGTTTTACACATCACAAAATATTATGCTTCCTTTGATCGTTTTCCAATCATTTAAAAATTAAAAAAAAAAAAACCTCTTAGCTCACAGGCTATATAAAAACAGGCATCAGGCCAGATTTGGGTCACAGGCCATGACGTGCTGACTCTTGCATTGAGCCAATCACACATCAGGCAAGCAACTCTCACCAGCCGGGAGCTAAGAGAGCCGGCCCCTGCTGGCACTGATGGTCTCGGACCCACCATTCACTCCTCTTTGCTTGTCCTTGGGCCTGCCCAGCCATGGCCTCTCTGATTCCCAGATGGCACTCACTCCCCAGAAGACACAGTCCGCGCTATCCACTCCACTACCCGGCCCTAAGGAGCCCCAGGGCCCTTCCCAGAGATCAGACACTTTGGAACTTGAGGTAGGGGCAAGTATTTCTTTTCAAAGAGAGCCCTAGCCTCACAGCCAGTTTGCAACCCACAGCCTAAGGTGGGGAAGGCACACCCAGTCCAGGGTAAGCTTGTCCAAATTGAATGGTTTAGAAGTCACATTGGTTCGGTGCTTTCAACAAACTGCCCCTCCTGCGTCTTATCCTGAAGTTCTCGTGACACAGAACTCTTTTTTTTTTTTTTTCCAGTGGATTATTTTAGCTACCAGCCAGTTCTGTAATCTCCATCCCTGGGGTCAAGTTCAAAGAGAATTCCAATGTGATTAAGTAAACATATGCAAGTAGTAGATTTATGTGCTACTGTGCTATTCTTTGTGATGTTGGCATTGGAGGCAGGGAATTTTAATGGCTCCTGTGCGCTCAGTTTATTTTCTAAGAAATTAACTCATCAGTCCCCACTTCGGAAGCAAGCTCTTCTTGAGACATTTAAAATTCAAAGTCCTGGCTCTCTCAGTTGCAGAGGAGGAGTGGGGACTGATCAGGAGGAAAGGATGATTAACAAGAGAGAGGAGCGGAAGCAGTTCCAGGTATTTCAGTCCATCTCGGCTGTGAAATTGAACTGTAAATGGTACCTGGAGCAGCCGGCTGGAACTGCCCCACGCAGGGAGTTAATGGAAACATGGAGAGCTTTTTTCTTTTAACAAAGTACTTGAGCAATTATCTCAGCCCACCCACCGCGCAGGGGACCAAGCAGGCTGCTGGGTTACCCAGGCTGTTACAGGAAAAATAAATTTTCTGACAACCTTCACAAGCCAGATGCTCTGGCCCTGATTTTGCCACCAGCAACAAATGAGGTTTGAGACTCAAACCCCTCCCAGCCACCCCTGCTGTCCCGGGGTGCAGAGGCCCCGAGGGAAATGGCATGTCAACAGATCCAAGGCCTGGCTGTCTCTGTGTCCGTGAGCCCATAGACTCCTCACGGTTTCCTGATGAGGAGCTGGTATCATCATCCCACCTTTTACACATGAGAATCCCATTTTACAGCTGGGAAAATTGAGGCTTGGGGAAGTTACCAAGGCAGAGCTAGGGCTGGAAATCGGGTCAGCCACCTCTGAATCCTGTGCTCCTTTCATTAGGCCACAGCGATAGGGCCCTCCATATCCCGAGATGCTCTTGTGCCTCAGCCCTCAAATCAAAGCCAGTGAGCCTTGAGGTCAAGCCCAGACTCGCTGGGCATGGGGAAGTGGATGCCCCTGGCCTTGAACAAGGAGAAAGGAACATGGGAAGGGAGGGATGCGAAAGCCACGGGAGTCCCTCTGGGACCAGTGAGAACAGACCTGCACCGGCACGTCCGGGAGACCCACCGGTGCTTCCGCTAGATCTGCGTTTGCGTGAAGGCCAAGCCTTGTGACAACACATCCTATGGAGAAAGGAAGTCTGGGTGGAGGCTACTGGCCCAGGAGGCAGATTCGTTGGAGGGCAGAGTTCGATGTGCAGTTTGTTGTTTGTATCTGTTGGCTCCCAGCCTGCCCCCCATGGATTCATGATGGCATCGTATGGAGCGCAGAGCTGCTAAGAAAGACAAAGGCAGCTTACCGCATGCCTGGTAATAGTCGGGGTCTGAGGCCCGGCAGCCCACGCCTAGCCCTGCTGCCCTCCTTGATACCCACGTGACCTGGTATAAGTTACTTAACTTACCTGTGGGTACAGGTGCAGCATCCTGTATCTGAAATGCTTGAGATTAGGAGTGTTTCAGATTTTGGATTTTTTTTCAGATTTTTGAATATTTCCACTATACTTATCAGTTGAACATCTCAAATCCAAAAATCCAAGATCCAAAATGCTCCAATGAGCATTTCCTTTAAGTGTCATGTTGGCACTCAAAAAGTTTCAGATTTGGAGCATTTTGGACTTCAGAGTTTCTAATTTGGGATGCTCAACTTGTACTGTGGTATTAAAAAAAAAAAAAGAATGATTTTATGATTTTCTAATTCTATCATTCTCAGATCCTTGGCATGGGAGAAAAGAGATGTAAGATAGAAGAAATCTAGTAAAGTCCCTGTGCTTGAATTTGAATAGGAAATATCAGTGCACATTTATGATGTATTTTATCTTTAAAAAAGAAAAGAATTATTTCTGAGACAGGCCTAGAAACAATCACCAATCCAGGAGAAAGAAGCATTTTTCACACCCAGATGGTGCATTTGAAATACCATTTCCTACCAAGAGGAACCAGGAAATGATTGGTTCCAGGGCTGATACAGGAAATATACAAGATGAGACTAGCAAGAACACTATCAAAGACTCTTAGAGTCGTGACAAAAGGACTCAGAGGCCAACCTGAAGAAGCTGCCACTGGCCAAAGTTGGGAAAATCTGAGTCATGAATGCAAATATATTTAAATCCATAGGTCCATACTAAAACAAACTAATTGGTTACCATTGGGGAATGCAAGAGAACCCATTAATTATTTTGAAAACTGATAAAATTGTAGCAAAAGAATCAAAGATTTAACCTGTCTTTCCAATAAGGACTGTGCCTGGGAGAAACAAGAGTTGACGGGGTGGAGGAGAAGTTTCTCTTTATAGGAGTATCCCAGCTAATGAATAAAGAAGGAGTGATAGGAGCAGAATGTCACCATTTTGCAATCCCTAATGAATTAATGACTGATTCATTAATTGAGAAGCATTGCTCCTCAATGGCTGCTAATGTCACAGAGAGAGTGAGAGACAAACAGAGCGAGAACCAGACATTATGTGCCTCCTGGCAGAAGAATACACTACCACCTATGAAATAGTATTGATCAAAACAAATGAACCTGAATCTGATGAAGCTTCTAGATTCAAGTACCAACTTCCAGGAAATACAACAAACTGAGGAGAAACTTAGAGGACATGAAGGGAGGCAACTGCAAAGCATGAAGCCCCACAAGGCAAACAAGCTGGTTTCCCCCACAATTAAATTACAAGAGGGAAAAGGAGGACAGAGGAGGGAACCTAGAGAGAGAGAAAAAAAGATTTAAGAGACAAATCAACCAATCACAATGTTTGGATTTTTCGTGGATCCTGATTCAAATAAACAAACTGTTGAAAAAGTATGACATCTGTGAAACAGCTAGAAATCTGATGATATTAAGAAATTATTAATCACTTTTGGGGTGATAATGCTGTTATGAATATGTTTTGTACAAATAGAGTCCTTATCTGACTCATCGTTGTATCAGATGCATACTAAAATATTTACAAATAAAATAGGATGTTGAGGATTTGCTTCAAAATAAAATATGGGAGAACCCAGCCAAAAAATGGCAAAGGACCTAAATAGACACTCCTCCAAGGAGGACATACAAATGGCCAACAGGTATACGAAAAATTGCTCATCATCACGAGCACCAAAGAAATGCAAATTAAAACCACAATGAGATACCACTGCACACATATTAGAATGGTTACTATCAAAAATATGAAAAGTAAGTTTCAGTGAGAGTGTGGGAAAAAGGGAACACTTCTACGCTGTTGGAATGTAAATTCATACAGCCATTATGGAGAACAGTGTGGAGGTTCCCCAGAAAACTAAAAATAGAATTACCACATGATCCAGTAATCCTGCCTCTGGGTATACATCCAAAGGAATTGAAAGCAGTGTGCCGAAGAGGTACCTGCAGGCCCGTGTTCATTACAGCACTGCTCACGACAGCCAGGATACGGAAGCGACCAAGGTGTCCAGCGTCAGGTTACCAGATAAAGACAATGTGGTCTATATACACAATGAAATACTATTCAGCCTTTAAAAGGAGGGAAATGCTGTCATTTGCAACAACATGGGTGAAACTGGAGGACGTTAGGCTGAGTGAAATAAGCCAGGCTTAGAAAGACAAATATATCACATGATCTCCTTGTATATGGAATCTACAAAATTTGAACTCATGGAAGTAGAGAGGAGCATGGTGGTTACCGGAGGCAGGAGGAGGGGAGGGGAGTGGATGAGGAAGTGGGTAGGTGGGGAAAGGGGAGGTGTTGATCAAAGGGTACAAAGTTTCAGTTAGGAGGAATAAGCCTTAGTGATCTATTGCACAGAATGGTGACTGTGATGCATAATAACACATTGTATATTTTCAAAATTGCTAAAAGAATAGATTTTTAAATATTTTGACTACAAAAAATGATAAGTATGTGAGGTGATGGATTTGTTAATTAGACTGATTTCATCATTCCACGTTGTAACCAGATATCAAAACATCACATTGTACCCCATAAATATACAACTATTATTTGTCAATTAAAAATAAATAAAAATTAAAATTTTTGAAAGTATGAGATATAAATATTGCTCATAAAATAAATAGTATGGGAGAAAAAGAGATTGGCTATGAATTGATCATTGTGAAAGCTGGATGAGAGAAACATGGAACTCATTATATTATTCTATCTACTTTTGTATATGTTCAATTTTCCATTACGAAAGGGGAGGGGAGAGAGAATAAGGTATCATACATGATCAGACATGTAGAACACTTAGAACAATGACTGGCAGACAGTCCCCAAAACCATTAGCTATTGGGAGAAATGGCACATGCACTTTTTTGTGAAAACTCCATCAAGCCTTCAGCATGAGGCTTTGGGACTCCTCTTCCCGATTCTGCAGTTGAACCCTGAATGTATTGACCCCTGGAAGCCCTCGGTGCCTGGGCTCCAGGGAGGGGTGACGTGGTACCCAGTGGATGCCTCATCAAAGATGGCAGCCACACACCAGAGCATGGGGTAGCCCGTGGCGCCACCTGGTGGCAGAGGGCTTAATCTTTAGCATGTTTAAGTTATTTTGGGGAGAACCTCCTAAATTGCTGGGTGGTTTTGCAAGGGAGCTAGAGATCCTGTGTGTACAGCTGGGGTAGAGCCAGAATTGGGATTATTACTTGTAACATGACTCTTCTAGAGGCACAGGCTGGCAAGGTCTACAGAAAGTCGGGTGGCTTATTACTTACAAAAAGGTAAAAGTTTCTGGCGCAAACTTGGAAGGACATTTTCTAGGCATTCCACTTGGCAGTCTCCTATAGGAAGAGAGAACCCAATGGCTTCCTCTCCTCAAGGTCATTTAAACCCTGGTGTATTTGGATGCTTGAGCCCTGAGTAAAGCCCAGGGGTCCACAGAACAGGGCCCCTTCCTTTTTCTGAGCAAACATTTCTCAGGCCAGTAGTGCTCCAACTGTGGAGGGCACCAGAATTCTTGTTAAAATTACAGGTTCTGGGCCCTCCCCAAGCCCAGACCTTTGTGCGTGGGCCTGCGAGAACCAGGGCCCTTAACAAACCCTCAGGCCTCCAGGACAGGCTGTTCTCTGGCTCAAAGCAAAAAAGAAAAATGAGACCATCTTTCCCTGCCCTTCCCGTTGGTTCCAACTCAGGACATGCGAGGCCACCGCGCCTCTGTCCCGTAAGGCAAATGCTCCCTCTGTCTTGACGCTGCTGGAGCCTCACAGCAGCGCGTGCCCAGGCCGGGTGATGGTCATCGCAGTGAATCCACTGTTTTTGTCCTTTCCCTACTATTCTGACCATCTGATTCAGAGGTTTTCACACTACTCGGATGCCCTCTCTTCCTGTGGATCCAAGAAGGAGGGATCTCTTGGCAGAAAGGTGACTTAGGGAGGGGGTGGATGATCAGCCGGCCCCTTCTGTGTGCCTGAGACCTTCTGCAGGAAACACCAACTCCGGAGAAGACCCGTCCCCTGCCCCTGAGGGACTCAGTCTCCCCAGCCCTCTCCTCTACCCTACCCTCTCCTACCCTCCCCTCCCTGCATTCCCGGCCCTGCTCTGGGCCATTCCAATAACCTCCACTCTGTTCTTCCCAGCCTCTCCTCTCTCCTAGCTCTCTTTCTTCCTAAAATGAGGGGGTCCATGCCACAGCCCTCCTCAGGCTCCTCTTTTTTACCTCCAGAGTAAAGTCCAGACCTCCTGACCTGACACCCAGCGCCCGGCCCACCGTCCACGCACCCTGCCCTGCGCACCCCACACACCACACACCGTCTCCCCCTTGCGCCTTTGCTTCTGCCGGACCCTCAGCTAGGAGCACCCTCCCCTGCCCCGAACTGTCCTTGGGGCCCCAGTCAAAACAAACTGCTCTCTCTACCCACAGCAGGCTCCTTCTAGCTGTATATGGGGTTTATTCCATTCTGCCATGAACCCGGGTGTTGTCTGCATGTCCGTCTCATTCTATCCCTCCCACTGGATGGAAGCTTCTTTTGGAAAGTGGCAAGTCTCGTTCAGTTCATCTCTGTCCCTTCCACAATGCCTGGCTCAGTGTCTGTTATGTGGTGGGTGCTTCATTGTGCTTGTCGTGACCAAATTGTCTTCCCCAGTGTGGAAAAGGAGAACTTAATCTCTAAGTGTTTTTCAGGTGGTGCCTGCACGCATGCCAGCCACCACGGGTGCCCAGGACGGGTGATCGAGAGTTGAGATGGAATCCCCACAATGGGGGCATGCAACAGGCAGGCCCCAGCAAGGCAGTACTTCCTCGGTAAGGGGATGGCGTCTCGGTCAGTTCGGGCCACTGTAACAAATTGCGATAGGCTGTGTGGCTCACAAACAGCAGAATTTATTTCTCCTACTTCTGGGGGCTGGAGGTACAAAATCAAGATGCCAGCATGGCTGGCTCTGCCAAGGTCCCTCTTCTGGGTTGCAGACTGCAGACTTCTCTCCGGAGGACCAGAGAGCTCTCTGGGGTTGCCTTTTATAGAGGCACTAAGCCCATTCATGAGGGCTCTGCCCTGTGACCTAATCACTTCCCAAAGGCCCCACCACTCAATGCCATCCCCTGGAGGGTTAGGATTTCAGCATATGAATTGGGGTAGGTTGCAAATGTTCAGTGGAGCATTGTGGGGAGCATCTATGGTGGCCAATAGGAATCTTCCAGACAGTACCCAGCCAAAAAGAGCCTCCTCCCTACTAAGACCCCTATTGTGGCCCCAGAGGATGATGTTTTCAGAGCACTTTCTTTTTTTTTTTAATTTCGGCATATTATGGGGATACAGATTTTAAGGTTTCAATAAATGCCCTTTCCCTCCCTCCCCCCACAAGTCTGAGTCTCCAGCATGACCATCCCCCAGATCAGAGCACTTTCCAAGGAGCTGTGCTGGCTGCAGACCAGCCTCAGGGGGACCTCTGGGGCAGAAGTACAACCTCCACACTCATTAGTCTAGGTGGGGCCAGATCCTGAGCCCACAGACAGCTGGACAAGGAGGTCTCTGCCCTGGTTATACCCACTCTATATCCACATGCCCACTTTTCCCACCCCAAACAGCCCCGAGAGCAGCCAGGAAAAAGGTCCTGGCCTCTGCCCGCCATGGTCTGCATCTTCCACTCATCCCAGCAACTCCATGTGCAGCTGCCCCATTGCCCACCCCCTCCAGCCAGAAGCACTTCACACATTTCCTCAAAAAGCATCCACTTCTGTAATACTTAGTGAGATAGAGACCTTACTAACACCTCGGCGGGAAGACACTTCATATTACACACCACAAGGGGAAGCGTCATAAAAACCACCTTTAAAGATTCCCTCTTCCCTGCAAATGTCCTCCCGGGCATGAGCCATCCTGTCTTCTTTTGTCCCTTCCCAAGTTCTTCTATTGTTCCCAGCTCTGGCCTTTCTCTGAAATCCTATTGAGCAAAAAGGGCACCAACCATCTACTGTAACTGACATTTGTCCCTGGTGGGATGTGGGTCCATCCCTACCCTAGGCTGTGTATCAAAATACTCCCCCGGAGTCCCCCCAACAAAAGGTTTCTTGGCAGAGGAGAGATGATGCTATCAAGAAAATAAGCTAGTCTTGACTCTGGCACAATAAGTTATTTGAATTTCTTCCATGACTCAGGCACTATGTTGGGCACTGACATGCACTACCTCATGTATTGCCTCCCAACAACCTTGCTGGTAGGTGTCCCCGCTGTGACAATGAGAAATTTAGTCCCAGAGAGACTGATCAACTAATCCAAGGTCAAACAGCCAGTAAATCAACAATAACACACAACCCAATTTTTTTTTAAATGGGCAAGGATTTGAATAGACGTTTCTCCAAAGAAGATATCAAACAGCCAATATACACATGAAAAGATACTCAAATCATTAGTCATTTTTCAGAAGTGCAAATAAAAACCACAATGAGATACCACTGCACACCCACTAGGATGGCTATAATCTGCAAGATGGTTAATATGGAAAAATTGAAACCCTTGTGCTGAAGGGACCATAAAATGATGCAGCCACTTTGCAAAACAGTTTGGCAAGTCCTCAGAAAGTTATACTTAAAATTGCCATATGACTAACTCCATATCTAGGGATATATGCAAGAGAATTGAAACGTGTCCACACAAAAACTTGTACAAAAATATTCATAGCAGCATTCCTCATCACAGCCCCAAACTGGAAACAACACAATGTCCATCACCCTGATGAATGGATGAAATAAATGTGGTATATCCATAAAATGGAATATTATGCAATAAAAAATATTGATTCAGGTTCATGTGGATGAACCTTGAAAACATGCTACGTGAAAGATGACAAACACAAAAGGCCACACATTGTAGATTCTGTTGATATAAAATGTCCAGGAATAGGCAAATCCACAGAGACAGAAAATAATCCAGTGGTTTCCAGGGGCTGCGGGAGGGGGAAAAGGAAGTGACTGCTAATGGAGTTTCTTTTGGGGGTGATGAAAATGTTCTGGAATTAGATAGAAGTAGTGGGTGCACAACCTGGTGAGTACACTAAGCACTACTGAATCGTGCACTGTAAAAGGGTGGATGTTATAGTATTTGAATTGCATCTCAAAAAACAAAACCCAGCCAAGTGTCCAACCCAAGCAGTCAGCCTCTAGTGCCTTGCACCACTCACAATGCTGATCTTAGCCTGAGGGGAACTTCACTGCCCACACCTGCTGCTGAGGGGCAGAGGGAGGAGGCTCTGCCCCCGCAGCTAACTGGATCAAGGGTGGGTCCCTGGAACACCCACGGGCTAACCAGAAACCTGTGACTTCAATAGCCTGGCTCAAGACACGGGACTAGGTCAGTCATCTCTCTCTCTCTCTCTCTCTCTCTCTCTCTCTCTCTCTCTCAGCTCCAAGGGCTGCCTGAGACCAGTGGTGCTGGAATTCCTGTTCTGGGATTCCCACGATGTCTTCACAGTGACACCCACCCTTGGCTTGGGGAAGCTGAGTTGGGTCTGTTGTTTGCAGGTTCTTTTCAGGCACTCGGGGGCTGCCAGAAAGGTCAAACCAGACCCCTTGTCACCAGCAGGAGACTGGACCTCAGACCCCTCAGACCACCTCCTGGTCTTTGCCTTGGGATGGTGTCCACCTGACTGGGCTGTGCGGGGGGAGGGGAGGAGGCTCGGGAAAGGACTGGCCGGACAGTGTCGGAACTAACGCCAGGTACCCTGGTGTGCCGGGCTTGCCTGGAGTTGGAGCCTGGTGTGCGGTGTGCAGGCAGGCACTTGGCCCAGGCAGGCCACGCAGGGCCCTGCTCTGCCCTGGGGAGGGAGGGGGAGGGCGGACCTCCTGGGAGATGCCGGTTTGGCGACCTCTCCGGCCAGGACCCACTGCTGGTCCTTCTTCAGGCGCATCTCATCGGGACACCTCCTCCGTCGTGGCGCTGGCTCAGCTTTGATCTGGGAAAATGAAAGGCTAGGCTGCCCCTCTCCTGCTGCCAATGTTTGCAGCGAGAGTGAGACTTCACGGTCCCGCTGGCTCGAGCACAGTTCATTTCCCGGTAATTAAACAAGTGGAGATCAAAGCCAACAAATCACCCCCATCTCTCGGCTTAGGAGATGAAGGTAAATAGTTCCAGCAGTAGCTTTCTTTCTTTTTCATTAAAAGTGACATGTGAAATGTCTTCTCCTTACTTCGAAGACTATGGATGAGTTCAAGGTCACTCCAGGTAGGATGTCTGATCAGACCACCTTGGTTATTCCACACCGTTTTTTATCCTATATAGAGAGGGCTCAGTAGAGGGAATTGCAGGGCTACATCAGAAGACAAACACAGTAAAGACAGACACTGACGGGTCAGTGCTGTGGACACACACACCTTAACTGCTGGCACATGGATCAAGAACTTCCCTTTGCTGGGCAGCTCTAAGGGCTTCAGAAGCCAGTGTCTAAGTGGCTCTCGGGGTCCTGCAAGCAGAATCCCAGGCAGGAGCCCCACACCATCTGGGCTGTGCTCCTGAAAATGCCTTTTGAGATCTGCTGTTTTCTTTGTAATGAATGGCTAAGTAAAGACCCCATCCCATCTAATAACAAGAATCTATCTAGAACTTAAAAGAATTAACAAGAAAAAAGCAAACAATCCCATCAAGAAATGGGCAACAGAAATGGAAAGAAACTTCTCCAAAGAAGACAGAATAATGGCGTGCAAACATATAAAGAAATGCTCAACTTCTCTAATTATTAGAGAAATGCAAATCAAAACCACAATGAGATACCACCTAACCCCAGTAAGAATGGCCTATATCAAGAAATCCCAAAACAACAAATGCTGGCGAGGATGTGGAGAGACAGGAACACTCCTACACTGCTGGTGGGACTGCAAAGTAGTGCAACCTTTGTGGAAAAGAATTTGGAGATACCTCAAACAGCTAGAAATAGAAATACCATTCGACCCTGCAATAGCATTATTGGGCATCTACCCAAAAGAGCATAAGACATTCTATTATAAAGACATCTGCACCCGAATGTTTATAGCAGCACAATTCACTATTGCACGGTCATGGAAACAACCCAAGAGCCCATCAATTCATGAGTGGATAATTAAAATGTGGTATATGCTCACAATGGAATATTACTCAATCCTAAGAAATGACGGTGAGCTAGCACCGTTTATGCTATCCTGGATTAAGCTTAAGCCCATTATCCAAAGTGAGGCAACACAAGACATGGAAAATGGGCCCTACATCTACTCGCCATCAAATTGGTACTGACTGATTAAAACTATGGTTTTCAAATGGTGGCAATGCTCACCAGGGATTCGGGGGGGGGGGCCCAATCTTAGGGAGGTGGCGAGTATTCTGGAGGGGAAGGGCATAACTCTAACCCTTCTTAGGGAGAGGCAAAGATATACAATGTAACCAAAATTTCAAAAAAAAAATCAAAACAAAACTTTTTATCGGGTGGTGGGCAGGCGGTATGGGGGAGGAGGAAAGGGGTGTATGCTTCCATAATGTGTGTGATGCACACCACCGGGGGATTGGACACATCGGGGAGAGGGGCAATATTTGTAACCCTAACAATATTTGTACCTCCATAATATGATGAAATAAAAAAAAAAAGACCCCATCCCTACGGCCACAAATCCGAGAGAGCCGGCCTATCCACCCTGGGCCCAAGGTTGGAGGCTACAAACGCCCACTGCATGGATGTTTGTCCCCTCCAAGCCTCATGTTGGAATCTAATCCCCAGTGTGGGAGGTGGGGCCTAATGGGAAGTATTTGGGTCATGGGGCTGGACACCTCTGAGTAGACTAATGCCCACCCTGGGTGGGAGGGGTGAGTGAGTTCTTGCTAGAGCTGGCTGTTATTAATAAAAGGAGCCTGGCACTCCCCCTCCCTCTCTCTTGCTTCCTCTCTTGCCATGTGATCTCTGCACCCACCAGCCCCCTTCACCCTCCACAAGTGGAAGCGGCTCGAGGCCCTCAGCAGAAGCAGATGCTGTGCCCTGCCTCTTGCCCAGCCTGCAGAACTGTGCGGTACTGGGCTTGAGCCAAATGAGCCTCTTCTCTATATACACTGCCCAGCCTCAGGTATTCCTTTATAGCAACACAAACGAACTAAGACACCATGGAAACGACAGGGGCGGCATCTGAGGGAGGCCCCGTCAGTGGGATCCACAGCACCCAGCACTCTTGAACGCAGGGGTGGCTCCCGTACACTCAGCTCTAATTAGAGTGTTGAATTAAACACTCCTCAAGGTCCCTTCCCACTTTAGCACCATCTGTCTCTATGACTCAACTTACTGAGCACTGAGCTACCCACTGAAGAAGACACAAGGGGGGAAGAGGAGGATGACAGCAGCTGACATTTTCTGAGCACTTTGTGCCACTCACTGTGCAAAGATGAACTCATTTAACCTTCACAGATGCCTACAGGGTCAGTACCATTATTGCCCCATTTGACAGATGAGGAAATGAAGACCAGAGAGGTTAAGTAACTCACCCAAGTTTACACAGCTGTGAACTAACAAGAACATAACATCAAGAAATTAACTTTCCCATATATTCCAACTGTGGAGACAAGACTAATCCACGTGGAACAATGGAAAAAAACACAGCATAGGGTTCTATTGTGCAGTACAAATGTTAAGCTCTAGAGAACGAGTCAGGAAACTACAGCATGTGGACCAAAACCAGCCCATGGCCTGCTTTTGTAAATAAAGTTTTATTGGCACACAGCCACATTCACCTGTTGTGTACTGTCGATGGCTGCTTTCATACTGTACGCACAGAATTCAGTTATTGCGACAGAGGCCATATGGCCCACAAAGCCTAAAGATGACCCATAAAGTTTGCCAACCTCTTCTCTTATGATGACCAACTGGCTGGGTTTGCCCAGGACTGAAGATGCAGGACTTCACATTTTAAAACCAGTAAAGTCCTGGGCAAACTAGGACACGTTGGTCCCCATACCTGCTTTAGAGAGGCTTAGAACAAGGTAAAATCCACTGGAGTCAAAGAGGTGACAGATGTGGGCCTTAGAAAAGAGCAGGATTTGCATATATGGTGGGTGGGACATTCAAAACAGGAGAGGCCAGCAGGAGCCGAGAAGACCAGCACAGGACGTTCAGGGAAGTGGGGAGATGGGTGCCCTTGAGCAGAGAGTGTCTACTGGGAAGCAGACAAGGGTTCAACTCCACCAAAGATACCCTAATGCAATGCATTGGTGCAGTGTAAACAGGTCCCATCTGCTGGACAGTTTGCAAATACGTATCAGAATGTTGAATGTGCGTCTGCTTTGACTGCCTGTCGGAGGGTGACTGCATTAAGATCCCCAATCCACATCTGTGCCCTTTGCAATGTGACTCGGCAACGCTTCCATCTTTACCTCTCGATTTTCAGTTCAGCCACACGCCTTGCCTTGGCCATCGGGGTGTCAGCAGACTCCACTCAAGCAGAGACTGGAAAAAGCCCTGCATGTTTCTTCTTCTTGTTCTGCCTTTGACCTGAGAACATATCTGGGCCATGGAGCAAATCCAAACCACGCCAGTTGTCCCAGCTGAGGCTACCTGAGGTCGCCAACCTGCAGTTGACCCACAGACATGTGAGTGAGCCCAGATAGCCCAGAAGAACAGCCCAGTTGAGGCCAGCTTCAACTGCCAACTAGCAGACTTGTTAGCTAAATAAACATATCTCATTTTATTGCACTTGGCTTTATCGCACTTCACAGATATTGCGCTTATTACAAATCGAAGGTTTGTGGCAAGCAAGTGTGTGGGCGCCATTTATCCAACAGCATGTGATCGATTCATGTCTCTGGGTCACATTTTGGCAATTCTCACGATATTTCAAACTTTTTCATTAGTATCGTATCTGTTTTGGTGGTCTGTGATCAGTGATCTTTGATGTTACTATCGCATTTGTTTTGGGGCGCCACAAACCATGCCCACGTAAGACGAACTTAATTGATAAATGTCGTGTATGCTCTGACTGTTCCACCTACTGGCTGTTCTCTGTCCCTTTCCCTCTCCTTGGGCCTCCTATTCCCTGAGACACAAGAGCACTGAAATTGGGCCAATTAACAACCCTGTAAAATGGCCTCTAAATGGTCAAGTTATAGAAAGAGTCACGTGTCTTTCGCCTTAAATCAAAAGCTGGAAACGATTGAGTGTAGTGAGGAAGCCAAGATAGGCTGTTGAAAGCCAAGACAGGCTGACACTAGGCCTCCTGCACCAGTCAGCCAAATTGTGAAAGCAAAGAAAAAGTTCTCGAAGGAAACTAAAAGTGTTTCTAGGTAACACACGAATGATAAGAGAGCCAGACAGCCTTACTGCTGAAAGGGAGAGACTTTGAGTGGTCTGGATAGAAAATCAAACCATCACAACATTTCCTGAAGCCAGAACCTAATTCTAATTCTGTTTAATTCTATGAAGTTTGAGAGAGGTGAGGAAGCTGCAGAAGAAAAGTTTGAAGCTAGCAGAGGTTCAAGGTTGGTTGATGAGGTTTAAGGAAAGAAGCCATCTCCATAACATAAAAGGTGAAGCAGCAAGCACTCATGCAGAAGCTACAACAAGTTATCCAGAAGGTCTGGCTAAGATCACTGATGAAGGTGGCTACAGTAAACCACAGATTTTCAATGTAGACAAAACAGGCTTCTATTGGAAGAAGACACCATCTGGCGTTCTCATAGCTAGAGAGGAGAAGTCAAAGCCTGACTTCGAAGCTTTAAAACACAGGCTGACTCTCTTGTTAGGGGCCATTGCAGCTGGTGACTTGAAGTTGAAGCCAATGCTCATTTACCATTCTGAAAATCTTAGGGCCTTTAAAAATTATGCTAAATTTACTCTGTCTATGCTCGATAAATGGAACAGCAAAGCCTGGATGTCAGCTCATCTGTTAACACCAAGGTTTACTGAATATTTTAAGCCCACTGTTGTGACCTACTGCTCAAAAAAAAAAAAAAATCCTTTCAAAATATCACTGCCCATTGACGATGCACTTAGTCACCTGAGAATTCCGATGGAGATGTACAAGGAGGTTAATATTGTTTTCATGCCTGCCAACACAACATCCACTCTGCAGCCCATGGATCAAGGAGTCATTTCAAATTTCAGGCCTTATTATTTAAAAAATACGTTTTATAATAACTGCCACAGATAGCGAGTTCTCTGATGGATGTAGGCAAAATACATTGAAAACATTTTGGAAAGGAGTCCCCATTCTGGATGCCATTAAGAACATTTGTGATTCATGGGAGGAGGTCAAAAATATCAACATTAACAGAAGTTTGGAAGAGGGTGATTCCAAGCCTCAGGGATGACTTTGAGGGGTTCAAGACCTCAGTGGAGGTCAGTGTAGATGTGGCAGAAACAGCAAGAGAACTAGAATCAGAAGTGGAGCCTGAAGAAGTGACAGAATTGTGGCAACCTCAAATTTTAACAGATGAGGAGTTGCTTCTTATGGATAAACAAAGAAAGAGGTTTCTTGAAATGGAACCTACCCCTGGTGAAGATGCCAGGAACATTGTCGAAATGACAACAAAAGATTTAGAGAATTCCATAAATCTAGCTGATAAAGTAGCAGTGGGGCTCGAGAGGATTGACTTCCTTTTGGAAAGTTCCACTGTGGGTCGAATGCTATCAAACAGCATCACGTGCTACAGAAAAGTCTTTTCATGAAAGGAAGAGTCAATTGACGTGGCAATTTTGTGTTTGTCTTATCTCATGAAATTGCCACAGACACTCACCCTTCAGCGACCACCACTCTTCCCTGATTAGTCAACAGCCAGCGACTTTGAGGTGACACCTTTCACCAACAGAAAGAGCATGCTTAGCTGAAGGCTCAGATGATCATTAGCATTTTTTAGCAATAAAGTATTTTTTACTTAAACTATATATAATAAATTTTTTTAGACCTAATGTTATTGCACACTTAATAGACTACAGTATAGAATAAACATAGATTTTTCTCTTTTTTTTAAGAGAGAGAGAGTCACTCTGTCACCTGGGCTAGCATGCAGTGGCGTCAGCCTAGCTCACAGCAACCTCAAACTCCTGGGCTCAAGCAATTCTCCTGCCTCAGCCTCCAGAGTAGCTGGGACTACAGGCATGTGCCACCGCACTTGGCTAATTTTTTTCTATTTTTAGTAGAGACAGGGTCTCACTCTTGCTTAGGCTGGTCTCAAACTCCTGAGCTCAAGCGATCCTCCTATCTCAGCCTCCCCAAGTGCTGGGATTACAGGCGTCAACCACCAAGTTGTTGGCCTTGCCTGATCCTTTTCTAGGAACTTCTTACATTAGCTCATCAAACAGATATGAAAAGATGTGTGAATAAAGACAGTGCTGTTTACAATAGTTTCTCGAAAAAAACAAAACTCTTTCTGAAACAGTCTAAATGCTCAATAATGGGGTTGATTTAAAAATATTAAGTCCATACAATGGAATGTCAACCATTAAAAAGACAATCCTTATCAATATTTATTGACATGGAAGCTATTTATTCCATGTTAAATTTTTTAAAAAATAGATTGCAAAACAGCTTTTAAGGTATAATCTATTTTCGTCGAATTTGAGAGAGAGAGAGATACACACGCCAAAATATTAGTAGCAATTAGCTTGGAGTAGCTGGATGTTTTTACTTCTTATCGTATTCTGTATTACGTGAATTTTTAAAATTCTTTTATAGACAGAAAAAAAATGGAAATGTCACCAAGGAAAATTATCTCTCCCTATATATAAAAACACAGCCTTCTAGTCCTCAGAAAACCCCTCCCTATGCCCAGGTCCCCTGCTGCCAGCTCTGGGGACAGAATCTCCCTGACCTTGAGCTTGCTCTTCTCCCTGGCCCAGGAGAATCGAACCCGTGTTGTGTGTGTGGAGGGGCTGGGGGGTGCCAGGCCCCAGGGAGGCCCCCTGTGCAGATGCCAAGGAGTGAGTTTCCCTTCCCAGCTGTCTGCAAACACAGCAAGGAAATTATCTGTGAAACCAACTCCAACCATGCTTTTAAAACATCCTTCCATCCAAGTCATAATATTTTGGGAGTGAGATTTACTTTATAATATTTTAATAACTGCAGCATTGTGACTGGAAGTCCTTTGTAGCTGGTCTCAGGGGCCTTCCTGGGACGTTGCACTTAATGAGGTTTATAATTCAATGTAACTACATCTGCATCTTTAATTATGCCTAACATTTAATCTTCATTGCTCCACTTGAGTTGGAAGAGCTAAAATTAGGCCTGCTGTAGTTTAATCTGATAATAAACATCCATGACATTTAGAGCAAAAACGTACTCATTTCATTAGATGGCCGACACATTTACCATTTGCCTGAACTGAGCAAATACTCTCCAAAGTCCTCCCGACTGTAACAGAGAACAGTGTATTAAACAATCCTCCATAGACCCCAGGAACTCGAGCACCGACAAGGACCTCGGAGGGTCAGTTCTGCATTTTACACGTGAGGGCCCTGAAGCCCACAGAGGTTATGTCATTTGTCCAAAGTCACAGAGCAACTTAGCAAGTAAGAGGGTATTACAGGAAGTGAGACCCAGGGTTCTCGAGTCCCTAGCCAATGGCCTTTGTCGTTCTCCTACTGCCACCCTGGCATGCCTGGCTAAATTAGGACATTGCTTTTTGTTGGCCAAACCTCCTTCCTCTGGGCAACCAACACTTCTCTCTTTTTTTATGAAATCTAGACAAGATGTCATTCAAGTACATACAGAGAGGGCCTCATACCCCAGTGCTCTTATCTGTAATTCAGTGTGGGTGGGCCTCGCCCAATCAGTTGAAGGCCTTAAGAGAAAAAGACTTTGAGGAAGAAGGAATTATGGCTCCAGACTGGCTTCAAACCTGAGGCTGAAACATCAACGCTTCCCTGGGTCTCCTGCCTGCCCTGCAGAGTTTGGATGTGCCAACTCCCACCATTGCATAAGCCAATTCCTTAAAATATCTCTCTTTCTCTCTCTCCATATATATATATATATATATATATGTGTGTGTGTGTGTGTGTGTGTGTATAAATATATATATCCAAAGTATATGTGTATATATAGAGAGAGATGTAGACATATATATAGAAACGTGGATATATATAGATATAAATTTGGTTCTGCTTGTCTGGAGGACCCTAATATAAGAACACACAGAAATACAAAGAAATTGTATTCAGAAGTATCATTCAGGGAAGACGCCCCCAAAATGAAGGAATCGCTAAATCTGACTACTGAAAGGACGTACCATGTGATGAAAATGATATTGAATGGTCAGTATGAAGGCATATCCTGCTTCAGCCATTGAATTTGAAAATAAAGTGCTTTCTTCAGAATGCCATTGAATACATGTAGAAAGAGTGACACAATTAGACAATGACAGTTTGCAATAATCATAGTGACAATTGATTCAGGCAAGGATTGTTAATGGATTCCAAAACTTGCATGTGAAAATTTCAGGATGAACAAGATATTTTCGTAGTCTCAAAATACCTCTCACAACATACTAATTACTTACAAAGGGGAGAATATTAGCCATGAAAATGAAGTGCCACCTTTCCCGAGCCATCAAGGTTCACCCCGAAGTAACAGCACACAGCATCACACTTGACTCCTGCCACTGCTCTAGGCTTCTTATTTTGCCATGAGCCCAGTCTCATCTGTAAACTCTTCTGCTCTCTGTTTCTGCCCTATCTGGACTGTCGCTCTGAGGAGGCAGAGATTGGTCTGCTTAGTTTATCCAGAAGGAGCCGGTAAGAGAGAGAGAAAGTTCCTGATCCTTTACATGAGCACCTTAGAAGGGCTTTTACACCCCATCCCTCGTTTGACCTTTACAACCCGAAAGTTAAGTCAAACAGGTCTTCTCCTAATTTTACAAAAACAAAGTCTCAGAGAGGTGGAGTCACTTGCCCAAAGTCACACAGCTAACAAGAGCTCAAGCCCAGACGTAAGCCCAGACCTCTTGGCTCCAACAACACGCTTCAGCAGACGCCGTGGTTGACTCTGCAACATCCGTCCCACCCCTCTCCCATTGTGTGGCCACAGCGGTTTTGGGGACTTAGTCAATATGAACTCTGGAACCCCCTTTCCCCTTCAGCAGTGGTTGGATCAAGAGCCCAGGCCTAAGCCTGCAACATGCCCCATTCCCCTGCTCCCAGGGCTTGGTCCTGGGCAAGAAGACATGAAGTCTGCTGAGGGATTTTAGAAGATTTTTCCTTACAGAGTAAGATTAGGAAGGTTCTCCCTCTTCCTAGAATAAATGCGGAAGAAGGTAGCCCCATATGCTGCTGGCAGCAAACCTACAAAGAAGGGGATCAGTCCTAAAATGAAGCTGACGCTCTGATGAAAAGATAGAAAGAACTGGGTGTCTTTGACAACCTCATGAAGCTCGGCCTCATGCAACCCTGAAGCCCGTCCTACCTGAGAATGTCCACCCAGGTAAGGCCATACAGCTCCTTAAGCTTTAACCTGAGTTAAGTTGGCTTGTGAATTGCAGCTAAAAGCACCCTACTGGGTGCAGGCACCCTCTCCCCAGAGGCAGCCTGGCAGCAGGGAGCCCAGCACCCGGAGTGTCCCGCTGAGCTCCAACGAAATAATAACACCCGCCTCACCGAAGCCCTGCATCCCCCCATCTCCCCCAAACGGTTTGTTTGCTGGGTTTATTGCATCCAATCTATGGAGTTGCTTTAACTTCCCAGGGAAGGCTGCTCGGCGGTGCTGTGAGTCATCCCTGGGAGCAGCAGCCATGGCGCTGAGGCGGGAGGCACATTAGTCTGCTCCCTGCCCCCGCCGCCCCCGCCCAGGGCAGCTTTCCTCTGGAATCCACGCACATGCAATTTATTTCTAACTGCTCCAGCAGGTTCCAATCCTGTTGCTTGCTGCTTCTACTTATTCAGCTGGAATCAGAGCTGCTGGGAAGTCAAAATTAGCCTCATTCTACCAGCATGAAATAGAAACACAGAGGCAGTCCCTTGGCTTCAGGGAGGTAAGAATGTAGGATTCTTCTTGTCTTTCTGTGGACAGCAGAGCTCGGGGTTGCATGGGTCTGTGATTACACAGTCATTGGGAAATGCTGTGAGTTGGGAGCGGCACACCCATGGACTTCCTGTAATGAAGAGGCAGCAGGAGAAGTCTTCCAGAGGAGGGACATGGGGGCAGCCATCTGGTAGGAAGTCACTTCGTTTATACAAGGTGTCTCTTCACTTGAGGTGGCTGCAACGCAGGGGGTGTTAATGACCCTGAGCTATGCTAGACACCATGCATTAATCATGTTTTTTATCTTCTGTATTTTATGAGGCTTTGACATCCCGAGGCCTTGCAAATCCTAGAGAGACTCCCCTCCCAGGGTGAGCGAATGCCTAGAGATGGTAAATAACTTGTTTGCAAACACACCTTCCATATGCAGACCAGCCAGCCCAAAGCCCATATCCCCAGCCACCTTCTTTATCTGACTCTCACGCACCAAACCATATTTTCCCCAGGTACCAGCCAACTAGAGACCATTTCTACAGCTCAGAGCCCACTGGCATTATTCAAACTATCCAATCCTAAGTTTGCTTAAACTTGCCTACCCTGCCTCACCCCTTCCTTCCCATGGAAACCCCAATAAGGGCTCTGGGCCATGCTCTCCCTTCACTCCTTCTGCTCCCTGCCTGACCCTGGCACGCCCCCATGTGGCCCTGCATGGCATGGCATGGCATGCCCCGTCCTTCTGGGAACTGTAAGTAATAAACTCTCCTTTGGAGGCATTTGTCTCTGCGTTGTCACCTTACCACACCCCATTAAAACAAAATCCCAGGTCATGCCTACTGCATTGCAAAGTAGGGATTATTAGCTCCGTTCTACATGTGAGAAAAAGTCGATCTCAATAGGCCGAGTAACTTGCTGATGTTGTTTGGGAGGAAATACTGACCGTGAGCTGAGGATGCCACAGCAGACTTCTTTTTATACAGATATAAGAAAATTTCAAGATATTGCTATGTGGTGGGACAGTTGGATTCCCTTAACCAAAAGTAAAATAAGTTTTATTTTAGGAGGGAAATGTATTAAGCTCAGTTAGTGGAAATGAAATATGTTGTGAGTATATCCAAAGGAGATATCGGGGAAACCTGACAAAATAGCTGGCCAATACCTGACAGTGCTACTACATCAAATCTCTTGAGCTTTTTGTTTAAGTTCTTACCTCCTCAAGAGGAGGTGAGCCAAGGTGGAACACAGCCCAGTGGGGCAGAGAGTCCTTCTGAGACTGAACTCCCCAGCCGCCTCTCCAGGGTATCCCAGATACAAAACATGCCGCCCCCAGCATGTGAATGATCTAATGAGGAAAGCCACATGCAAGAAGCAAATATAATTAGGGGAAGAGCAACATGTGGTCTTAGTCGCTGCCACTCAAAGTCTGGCCTGTGGACCAGCAGCTCTGGCATCACCTGGGAGCTCGTTAGAAATGCAGAATCTCAGACTCCAGCCCAGACCTACTGAGCCAGAGTCTGCATGTTAACAAGATCCCCGGGGGATTCACATACATGTTACAGTTTGCAAAGCTCTGGATCTTTGTAATTTCATCCTTGGGAACAGGGGGAAGTTGAGGAAATGATTCAGATGGGGGTGAAGGACGAGATAAGGCAGGAGGGACTTACACTATAAACTAAAGGCTTGTACTGAGATGCACAGTCGGCACTTCTGAGGTGCCACGAACCTGATGCAGCTGTCACTGCTTGGGAGGTAGTTAGGTCATCAGAGTATGCCAGGTGGGGCTGGATAGTTCTTTGTCATGGGAGCTGTCCTGTGCGCTGGAGGAGGTTTAATAATATCCCTGTTCTCCACCCTCTAGATGCCAGTAGTGTTCTCCATTCTCTCCCTCCTCTTTCCACTCCACCTCCAACTGTGACAACCCAAATTATCTCCAGACGTCGCCAAATGTTCCAGGGCAGGCAGAGGAGAGGATGTGTGTGTACATGTGCGAAATCACCCCTAATTAAGAACCACTGAGTTACATAAAGCAAGTGTCATGAATTCCTGTTGCCTTACCTGTTCTACCTGGGACCATCAGTGCATGGAGCAAACCCCAAGATGGTGGAGTTTGGATTTGTGGTCAGGGTGTGAACTTGCTACTACAATCGCATTTCAGCTCTCAGCTGCCACCAAAGAGAGGAGAACCCCAGAGGGATGGAAGTAAGGCCAACAATAATCTAGAAGGAAGCCAGGATAAGATGTCACCTCTCTGGCCTCTGAGCCCATGCGATTCCCACTGCACCAGCCACTTCAAGCCAGGGGTGGTGGGAAGTGCTCTAGACTGCAAGCCATGAGACATAGGTGCTAATGCCAGCTCAGTCCCTGTCGGCTATTTGCCTTTGAATGAGTCATGTCTCTTGCAGTTTGATCATTCAGTGAAGATCCTAGAAATACTAAGAGTCATACTCATCAACTTCACACAGCTGAATTCCCAATTGGGAAACATAGACATAGACCAGATAGAGTCTGTTGATCGTCTGCTCCAGCCAGGCTGAGAATAGACAGGTCCCCAGGAGGATCAAGCAGCCCAGGAGGGAAGCCCCACCATTAAATCAGCAGGTCCAGAGGAGAAAGTGGGCAGCGAGAGCAAGTCTCAGTCAAAGCAGACGTTGCCTTCACCGGGAGCAGGGGACTGTGGATGGACGGTTGCCCAGGACCCTTGCAGATCGGCTATTCTGTGACTCTCTGCGGCTGCTGAAACCACCACACCCACCCACAGAGGACATTTATTTGGGGGACTCTGAGTCTCAGTAACAGAACCATCCCCATTCCTAGGGTTCTCTTCAAATTATTTGCTAGAACTTAAATAAGACTGAGCCTCTTCCAGGCCTGTCCCAGCACAGGGTGGCATCCAAAGAAACCCAATCCAATTCCTTAAAGTTTTAGAAAGAAACAAGTCCTTCCAGAAGCTCTCTTGATGAAGCAGCAAAAGGGAGGTTACATACATGACACATACCAAGGCTGCCCCAAAATAATTTTCGTCTTCTCCTCCACACACTGTGTAGCCTCCCTTCTCCCACAGCCTAGCTGGCCTTAACCTTAGTTATCTTCACTTCCTGTCCCCTCCCCAACTAGCCCGTCTTATGTAAGAGCTTCTGGCTGGCCCCCAGCTTCTATCATTCTCCTCTCCACCACTTACCCTGAATAGCACCACAAAATCCCAGCAACTGGCTCCAGCCATTGGAAACACATTTGGCTGCATGAATCAGAAAACTAAAATTATCAGTGGCTTAAACACTCAAGGTCTTAGTCTTGCATATCAGAATTCTGGAAGTCATCTATCAAGGGCTTGTATACTAGTTCCCTTACACCTTCCACTCTCCCCTCTGCTGTATCTGGCAGTGGCCTCTGTTGCCAGGCCTAAGAAAGCTGCTGCAGCAAGCAGCCACCATGTATGTTCCCAGCCTCAGAAAGGAGAAAGGGGATGAGAAGGGCACACACCCACCTTTAAGGATACTTCCCAGAGTCTTGCTAAAGTTCAGGATGCAGAAGGATGAAAAGGCTTTTGATCTTGTATTAACGCCAAGAAAAACACAGACAAAATAAAAACCACACTTTTCTATGGGTCTAGCAAAGGGCAAAGGATGCAAGGAAGCCTTGATGAACTGAATTGCAGAAGGAAACGAGCCCTTCATAGGTGAGTAGAAGGTCATTGCAGCTTCCCCACCAGAGAAGGGTTGGGGAGCTGGTCTGGGCACACTCGGCATGTTAGGAGAGGAGAGATTTTCCAGCGATGAGGAGAAATGAGCCTAGACTTAGCTGGCTGTGCCTGTAAGAGTCAACCAAAGATACTGCCTGTGGCATAGAACCAGGGATGTTTCTCATAGGTTTGGCCTTAGGCAACGAGGGGAGCTGGTAGAACAGTCCACGCCAACTGCTGCCTCTGCAACTAGTGTTCAGCCTGAAGTCACTAGAGGTCAGTCAGATCAGCAGTCAGAAAGGAAAGCTGAACGTGGCAAGGACAAACTGGAATTAAAAGGATGAACTGGGGCCTATGAAGACAGCTGAACCCACAAGGACAAACTGGAATCCCCATTGCTCACTCACTCTTTCCAAGCTTAATGCTCTGAATGACCTACTAGAAAAGTTAATACCTTTCACCTTAGAGATGCACGTGCAGTTGACCCACAACTCGGAGAAGATGGAAGGGATCTCATGGGAGCTAGAGAAGCCGGTGGTCAGGTGCTGCCCCCACCAACTAGCATTCCTGGTGCCCTCGCTGACCTTCAGAATATAAACCGACATAGTGGCAGCTTCACATCTATCTTCCAAGTCTTGTGCAAAATGTCTCTTGTGGCCTAAATTAATCCAGAAGCACAGGGAAGGAAATTTTGGGAAGCATAGCTCCAGCCAAACTCATGAAATATAGAGCTACCACAAACTGTGTAGGCTGGCAGGGGTGGAGTCTGGGAGAGACCCAAATGTAAAAATAAATTACTCTGACCAACAATTCTCCCACTGCCAAAACTTTTGCCAAGAAAGGAGTCATGAATTAAGGGCAGGTAAGCAGAGACAAATGACTTAGTTCTACTTGACTTCACAGTGATTAGATTTCGGGGCGCTGAGAAATTGAATACAAGTGAACCAAAAATATCTGAAACTGCAATCCAACCTCGCCCCACTCAAATACTGGCCAGATAGAAAGGCAGGAGGTTGGGAAGAACTAATGACAGATGAACTTATCAAGGCTGCAGGCCAACCAGACTCTAGGAGGAGTTTGAATGATTAGCACTCGCCCTGTTTTCAAGGCAGAGGAGTGAGTCTGTGCTGTCTGGAAAACAAACGAAACAAACAAACAAACAAATTATTCTTCAGTCTCCACAATAAAAAAATTATGAAACCTTCAAAGCAAGAATGTGTAACCAAAAGTCAGGAAAAGCAACAGTCAATAGAAGCAGAACCACAGACAGCCTAATAGTTAGAATTGACAGACAAGACATTTAAATCAATTGTTATAAATATGTTAAATAAGTTATATAAAAAGATGAATATAATGGCTGAATAGAAGGTTATTTCAAGATAAAAATAGAAAGGAAAATAAAAATTAACAAAAGAACCAAACAGAAATTCTATAACTGAAAAATAAAAACAATATATTGTGGGATTTATAACATATGTAAAAGTAAAATATGATAACAATAGCACAAAATATGGGAAGGGAATACATGGTCTTACAATATTCATGAATTCAAGGTAGACTGTGATAAATTAAGGATACCTATCAAATCCCTAGAGAAACCTTTACAAAAGAATTAAGAGATATAGCTAATGGTCCAATGGAATATGACATAAAATATGAAATACACATAGTTAATTAAAAAGAAGACAGAAAAAAAGGAACAAAGAACAGATGGAACATAAAATAACATAACAGGATGGTAGACTTAAACACCATCATATCAAATAATTGCATTACATGTAAATAAATTAAACACTCCTATTTAGAGGTAGAGCTTGTCAGACTAGATACAAAGGCAAGGCCAAACTATATGCTGCATACAAGAGCCATACTATAAATACAAATGTAAATGTGAATGGATAGGGAAAAAATACCATCCAAAAACTAATCCTAAGGATGTTGAAGTGGCTATCATAATATCAGACAAAGTAGATTTTATAATAAAAAATATTATCAGGGGGAATTAATGATAAATGGCCAATTCATTTAAAAGACTTAACAGTGATGGATATCCCATTACCCTGATTTGATCATTACATATTGTATCGAGGTGTCAAAATATCACATGTACCCCAAAAACATATACAACTACTATATATCAATAAAATAAATAATTTTAAAAGATGTGATAATTTTCAATACATATATACCTAATCACATAACTTCAAAATGCATGTGTCAGAAATCAATAGAAATAAAAGGTAGAAATAGACAAATCCAAAACCATAAAAGTATGTTTTAACATCACATTTTCAGAAATTCATAGAATAGACAAAATATCAGTAGGAATATAGAAAATCTGAATAACACTATTAACTAGCTTTACCTAATTGACATTTACAAAATATACTAAGCCATGATATATCTCAAAAAATGTTAAGTGATAAAAATAATTCATAGTATGATTCTCTGATCAAATGTAGTTAAATTATAAATCAATAATTTAAAAATCAAGAAAATTCCTAAGTATTTGGAACTTAAACAACACTCTTCTAGGCAATCCATGGGTCAATGAAGAAATCACATGAGAAACTGAATATATTTTCAACTGGATGATAATGAAATCACAACTTATCAAAATTTATGGAATGCAGCCAAAGCATACTTAGAGGGAAATTTACATTCTTAAGTGTTTATATTAGAGCAGAAAGATTTAAAATCATACTCTGGTTTCTCTTCAGAGCGTATAAATCTTTCACCTTTTAAAATCAGTAATCTATTCCTCTACTTTAAGAAGCTAGAAAAATAAGAGCAAACATTACAAAACAAGTAAAAGGTAGAAAATAATAAAAAGTAGAAATCAATGAAATATATAACATGTGAACAATAGAGAATATCAGTAAGATTAAAAGTTGATTCTTTGTCTAGATTAATAAAACTGATAAACCCTAGCAAAGCTAATCAAGAAAAAAAAAAGAAAATTTCCAATATTATGAATAAAAGCACATCACTATAGACCTTATGTATGCTAAAAGGGTAATAAGGTAATAATATTAATAATTTTATATCAATAAATTTTCCTTCTTAGATTAAATGAAAAATTCCCTGTAAATTGCAACTTAACAAAATTGACATAAGTAAAAATGGAAAATTTGAAGAACCCTATATCTGTCAAAAAAATATTAAGTTATAATTGAAAACCTTCCCACAAACAAAATTCCAGGCCCAAATGGGTTCCCTGATGAATTCTAGTCAAGGAAGAAATATTTAAGGAAGAAATAATATTAATCTTACAAAAACTCTTCCATAAAATAGAAGAAGGAGCATTTGCCAATATGTTTTTACGGGACCTGTATAACCTTGTTACTAAAACAAAGATATCACAAGATAAGACATTACAAACTAATGTCCCTCATTAATATAGACACAAAGATCCTTAACAAAATTTCAGCAATATATAAAAGGGATAACACGTTATAACTAAGTGGGATTTATTTCAGGTACACAGGATTAATTTCACATATAAAACAATCAATGCAATGTACCACATTAACAGAATAAAGGAGAAAAATCAAATAATCATTGCAGTAGTAGCAGACAAAACATGAGCAAAATTCAACATTCATTCATTTTTTCCCATGCCATGATTTAGTGAAAAGAAAAAAAAAATTCATTCATCTTTTAAAACAGCAACAAAAACAAACAAAAAACACCTCTAAGAAAATATAAATGGAAGGAAACTTCCTCGATTTTCTCAAGTGTAGTTATGAAAATCATCCAATGCACATCATACTTAATGATGACATACTGAATGCTTTTCAAGATCAGAAACAAGGTAAGGATGTTTGCTCTCACCATTTCTGTTCAATATTGTGTTGCAGACATAGTGAAATCCTGCAAGAAAAAGAAATATATAGTATTAGGTTTGCAAAGAAAGAAGTAAAATTATCTTTATTTGCAGATGATGATTGTTTATATAAAAACACCTAAGAAATCTCTGAAAAGCTACTTAATGAAACTAATAACTTAATTTAGCAACATTAAGAATAATCAGGCAATATATAAGACAGCTGAATTTCTACCTACAAGCAGCAAATAATTACACACTGGAATTTTTAAAAGAATAACACCTATGATAGCATTTACTTAGGGGAAAATTTAACAAAATAACATGCAAACCTTCTAGACTGAAAAGTATGAACATTGCTGAGAAAAACTAAAAGAGACCTGAAAAATGAAATGATATACCATTTTTTTAGATTATGAAAATTCAATATTCTTAGGATATTTATTCTTCCCAGATTCAAAACAGCCCCAATAAAAATGCTACTTTCTATAGAAATTGAAATACTGACTCTAAAATTTATATGGAAATAAATGCAAAGGACCTAAATTAGCCAAAACAATTTTGGAAAAGAAAACTCACACCATTTGATTCCAAAACTTACAACAAACCCACACTGATTAAAACAGTGTGGTATTGGCATAGAGACAAAAATATAAATGGAATAGAATAGAGAGTCCAGAAGTAAACCCAAATATATACTGTCAACTTATTTTTGATGAAACAGTAAGGCAGTTTTGCAGGGAGGAGTCTTTTCAACAAATGAGGCTAGAACAACTAGACATCCATGCAAGGGGAATAAAATGAACCTCCACCCCTACCTCATTCCATACCCCAAAATAATTTGAGATGGAAAATAGACCTTCATGTAAAAGCTAAAACTATAGAGCTTCTAAGAGAAATTGTTTGAAAATAATTTCAAAAATTTGAGTTAAAGATGTCTTAAAGAGCAAAGAAGCATAAACCATAAAAAAATCAATAATTTGTATTTTATCAAAATTAAAAACTTGTACCCTTAAAAAAAAATCCAAGTTGTGTTTTAAAGCTCATTGCTTAAAAAAACGAACAAAAAAAACCTTGTACTTGCTTGAAAAACACTGTTAAGCAAGCCACTGACTGAAAGAAAATACGTGCAAAATATAAATCTGATAAAGGACTTCTTTCCAGAACATATAAATAAGTCTTACAACTCAATCAAAAGAAGGCACCCTAATAAAAAAGGAGGAACAAAGATTTGAACAGATATTTCACCAATTTGAACAGATATTTCACCAATAAGATATACGGATGAATTAATCACATGAAAATATGCTCAATGCTATTAGTCACAGGAAGATGCAAATTAAAGCCACACTTAGCGCACGCCTGTACTCCTAAAACTTTGGGAGGCCAAGGCGGGCGGATAGCTCAAGGTCAGGAGTTCGAAACCAGCCTGAGCAACAGCGAGATCCTATCTCTACTAAAAAATAGAAAGAAATTAATTGGCCAACTAAAAATATAGAAAAAATTAGCCAGGCATGGTGGCGCATGCCTGTCGTGCCAGCTACTCGGGAGGCTGAGGCAGGAGGATCGCTTGAGCCCAGGAGTTTGAGGTTGCCGTGAGCTAGGCTGATGCCACGGCACTCTAGCCTGGGCAACAAAGTGAGACTCTGTCTCAAAAAAAAAAGCTACACTTAGGTGCCACTACACACCCATTATAATGGCTAAAATTAAAATGATTGATGATACTAAGTGTGGGTGAGACTATGGAGCAAGAAGAACTCTCATGCATCAGTGGTGGGAATGGAAAATGGTACAATCACTTTGGAAAATAATCTGGCAGTTTCTTGTAAAGTTAAACATATAGTCTAGTGATTCAAGTTCTAAGTTTTTATACAAGAGAAATTAAAGAATATGTCCACACTGTACACAAATGTTCATAGAAGCTTCATGCATAATAGCCCAAAACTGGAACCAACCCACCAGTTGCTATGCCCTTCATTAGATAAGCAAATTGTGGCACTTCAATACAATGGAATGTATCCAGCTATAAAAAGGGGGGGGGGACTAAAACATGTAATTACATGGATAAAATTCAGAAAAAAAAAAACATGCTGAGTGGAGAAAGTCAGGTACAAGAAAGTATATACTATATGATTCTGTTTATTTGAAATTTTACAAAAGGCAAAACTGACCTGTAGTGACAAAAGCAGATCAGTGGCCGACCAGGGCTGTGAATGGGAAGGAAGGATGAAGATTGGCTGCAAAGAGGCATTTAGAGAATTTTTCAGATGATGGAAATGTTCTATATCTTGCTTGTGGTGGTAGTTACACAGATATGTGCATTTGTGAAAACTCTTTGAACTCTACACTTAGAAAGGAATGCATCTTATTATATAAAAATTATGCCTCAATAAAGTGAATCTCTGAAAAACACAAGCAGCCCAATTTTACAATGGGCAAAACTCTTAAATAGACACCTCATGAAAGAATATGAAAAGGTAATAAGCACAAGAAAATGTTCAACGTTACTAGTCCACAGTCCACAGTCAACAGGGAAATGCAAATGAAAACTATCAATACAAGATATGAATATATACTCACTAGAATGGCTGAAATGAAAAAGACTGACAATACTAAATGCTGGTGAGGACATGAAGCCACTGAAACTCTCATTATGTTGCTGGTAGAATGTGAAACAGGACAAACACTGCGAAAAACTCTTTGGCAATTTCTTATAAAGTTAAACATGCCTCTACCCCCTGATCCAGCAATTCCATTCCTAAGAGAAACGAAAATACATGTCCACAAAGAGACTTGTACAAACATGTTCATATGTGACAGCCTTATTCTAACAGTCCTAAACCAGAAACATCCCAAATGCCCATCAACAGGAGAATGGATGAAATGTGACACATCTATGCAATGGAACACTACTCAGTGATCAAAAGGAATAAACAGTAGATTTGAGCAACAACATGGATCATTGTCACAGACATTGTGCTCAGTGAAGGAAGCTAGATACAAAAGGGTACGTACTGTAAAATTCCATTTCTATGAAGTTCAAGAACAGGCAACACTAACCTATGTGCTAGAAAACAGGACGATGATTGGCCCAGGGTTAGGGGTTTATCAGGACTAGGGCATGGAGGAGGATAAAATGGAAATGGAGATGTAGGGAACTTTCTGGGATAATGAAAGTGTTCTTCATCTCGCTTGGAGTGCATACATTTGTCAAAGTTCATAGAACTACACAGCTAAAACCTGTATGTAAGTTATACTTCAATTTTTTAAAAAAACAACAAAAGAAGAAAGAACAAAAGAAGTTGAACACATCACCACATCACTTCTGCATGGACCCCAAACACCAGAATTTGGTCATATGCCCACACTTAGCCGTAAGAGAGACTGGGAATCAGTCTTTATTCCAAGTGGCTTTGTGCCCGATTAAAATTTGGAGGTATTTTCACTGTAGAAGCAGAGACTTGATTTAGAAGGATAATTAACAGTCCCTGTCATTAGCCAAGGAAGTAAATGATCCTTCTTTTGAGGGAAGTGTGTTCAAAGAAGACTTCAAATACTTATAATTTAGTTTAATAATTCTTCTAATTCTCGCTGTCATGCTACTTTCTGTAATTTTTCAGTGTTTCCTTTACTCACTGTAATCAGGCAAGACCACTATTTCTGCATTGACCATAACCTTGAGAATCTGCCAAGGGCATGCTGGGTGACAAGTGGAAAGGGACATGAAGGAAAGGGGGTAGCAGGACTGGGAAGGAAAATGAAACAGCCTCGAAAGTGTGAATGAAAACCTGCACAGGAAACATGGCATGTGTGACATTTGCCACCTCCAGTTAGAAGGAGCCACCTCCTTTGTGTCTAAAGCTTAGCTTGGCTTCCTTTTGCAGGATTTTGCTGTTTTTAGCCGGTACTGATAGACTCAGTAGCAGTAGCACTCCTAGTCCCTTGAAGTCTTCAGTCCCTGCAAAGACAGTGCTGGGGACATCTGCCACAAACACAGATCTTCCTCTCCATAGATAATCCAACCTGGACGCTGCTACCACACTAGGATTTTCCTACAAAGAATCATGTTCCCTAGGCAGTACCTGGGGAAAAGCATGACTTCCATTCCCATGGGAGCAGTGCACAGCTGATTTCATTGCTGCAAGTAACCCTACACCTGTGCTACCTCAGTCTCCCTCACATTCAGTCAACCAGCAAACATTCATTGAGCTTCTGCTTTGCCTGGAGGTAGGCTCAAAGCTGGGAATACACAGAAAGCACAGAACTGCAGCCTGGGCTGGGGGTTAACCTCCTGTTCCCAGCCCACCCTCCAGATGAAGCCCCTTGACACTGACATCATCCAGAACCACACCCAAGAACCCCAGAACCAAGCACTCTGGGAACAAGCCCTGGTCTATTTCTCCAACCACCTCCCTGCCCCACTCCCCCACGCCAGCCCTGCTACCAGTCTGCTCCTGCGGGAGCCAGACACAGCCTCTCTCCGAATATAGATGGATGAGAGCTGAGCAGGGTCTGCTTGATGAAATTGGTCTATGGGCTGCCTCCAAGATCTGGCTGCAAGGAGAATGGGCTGGAAATTGCACAGCCATTATCTTCGCTGACAACCCCCCTCCCCATCTTTTCATATAATGAATTGCATGGAGAGCTCAGCTGTCATGAAAGCTTTAGAATTCCAGCCCTACCATCCTCCAGGACATCCTTAGAGGTTATCTCAGCAAGGCAGGTGGAAGAGGAAAGAGAAAAGCTTAACCCTGTAAGAATAATTATGATGTATTATTAGCAACTGATGGCAATCTAATACAGGATTTTCAATATAGACGCTGCTGGCTGTAATTTTTCTCTGTCATATGTGCACATACAAAAAGACTACAATTTAATGACTCCAAAGTTCAGTGCAGTTTCTCCAACTAAATTTAGTTCCATAGAAGCACTGTCTTAATGCAGATCATTTTAATAAAACAGAGATACAGTTTGAATGTTGAAGATACTTTTCAGGGTAGATGGAAATGTTATGATTAGTGTGTTTATAGGATAAGACCACTAGTTGGCATTAGTGTTGAGTTTGTACAGCCATGCTAACTGCGTTCGGTGCAGAAATCAGAATGACACTCAAAATGACAGAACCACATTTGCACAGATCTACTCACGTGTGAGTAACTTGCAAGCAGGAAGGCTGTCTTATTAGATTCTCTCTATCTCCAGCTCCTGCACAATGCTGGGCACAAGCAGAGGGTTGATAAACAGTTGCTGGCTGGATAGACAAATGGATGGATGGATCGATCAATGGATACATGGAGACATAACTTTAGTGGTTTATTTTAATGTGTTAGGAAAACAATGTTACAAAGAGGCTGAAAAGCTGAGGATATAAATTTGAAACACTGTAATGTGATTGCCTGAAATATCTTTGGCTTGGTTAAAAAATGTCAATACCTGTCTGTGTCTGTAAATCAATCTTTTGTGCTTCCCTGTCCTGGTCAGATTTAGAATGCAAAAAAATAGAAACCTCTATAGGTATTTCTCTGCCTTAGCTTGAGTTCCCCCAGAGCAGATGCTGGGACAGGGTTGACGTACAGGTGTTTATTTGGAGGTGAGCCCAGGAAGTGCAAGTGCAGAAGCAGGGAAAGTGAGACAGGAAGGGAGAGAAATCAGTAACGTTTGTAATAATGAGTGGGTTATCCCTGTGGGCAACTGGGGCTCAACCTCACTGGGGACTCTCTGAGAAATCATGTGGAACATGTCCCAAATTGTCCCACCAGGATAGAAAGCTGGGCACTTACCTACCAAATCCCATCTGCCACAGACTGGAAGTTGCTCCAGGACATTAACACCTTCCCCCTCCCATTGCATCTGCATTTAGCGGAGTAAATTCCAGGAGCTGGAAAAAGCCCTCAACCAGAGAACCAGGTTGGCTTGGGCATTTCAGGAGACAAGCAGGGAACTGTCCACACAGCTGCAGGTGAACCAGGTGTGCTAAAGGTGTGGGGAGGATGGGAGTGTGGCATTCACAGCATCGCACCCGCAGCACTTTAACAGGAAGGAATTGAATACAGGGAATTAGATGCTCACAACATTATTGGAAGGGCTAGAGCAGTTGTCTGACACCAGCCTCCAAGAATGACTCACAGAACAAATAGAACTGACCCACTGGGGGATTTTGGACCTCTGAGGCCACCACTGCTGCTGCTGTTGCTACTACAACGCTCTCTCCTCAGCCAGGAGACTAGAGAATGGGCTTTGCAACATGGCTGCAGGAAATCCGCGCGTTTCCATGACTTTATTCAGCATCAGAAAATAGCCTAAAGGGGCAGGAAGAAGGCCTTCGCCACACTTCCCCTATCCCAGCCTTGTACCCCTGCACCTAACTGACACAACCTAGTTTGCATCTGGGACACGAGCTATAAGGGGGTCTGGGAAATGGGGTGTTTAGCTTTCCAATGGCCCTAACTAGGAGGGTGGAGCAGGTTTGAGGAAGCTGATGTGCTGTGCTGCCATACTCTGTAGCAATGCCCTCAGCCTGTGTGTCCATCACCGTCCCGAGCCCCTCCCTGAGCACACACCTGTGGCCCCTGCTCTGCCGACCCATGGAAGCCAGCATCAGTGAGGACAGGACAACATGGGTCTGCCTGCTTTGCACTGCAGCCACACAAGCCTTCTCTCAGTTCCCCAAAAGCTCCAGCCCTCCCCAGCCACAGGGCCTTTGCACATACTATTCCCCTATGCCAGAATGGTCTCCCCACCTCGCCTGCCACCCCCTTCTAGGTAATGTTATCATTTGAATTGTAGCTCAAACAATGCCTGCTTCAGGAAACCTGCCCTGGCTCTCCAGATTAGACCAATTCCCTCTATTAGATGCTCACTTAGTATTAATACTATAGCATTTGTAGAGTATTAACTGATAGCAAGCTCCCCTGGACAGCCACACATCATGACAGCACGCCTTTGAGTGTCTGTGTCACCTTGGCTTGTAGGTCTAGACTAAATCTGGTCCAGCCTGGCCCACACACTGTCTCACTCCCACAGCCACGGCCACAGTCCTTGTTCTTGAAGACGTGGTGAAGCTGGGTGGCATCCTTGTGCTTGCTTCCTCTATCCAGTGAAATACCCTGACGTCACAATTTGTGTTCTGTAAATATGTTACTGCCGAGGTATGTCAGCGCCTTACCGCAGCCCCCTGGGCACGCGGCATCTTCCCGCGACACAAGCATGGCAGTGGCGGACCTGGGCGTCAGGCAGACCTAAGCTCCAATCTTGGCTCTGATGCTTACTAGTCGTATCGCCCGAGGCAAGCTATTTTATCTTTCCCAGCCTCGCTTTTCTTATCTTTAAACAGGAATAATAAATACCAACCTTGGAGAGTTATTATAAGAACGAAGCAAAATAAATCGAGAGAGAGAGAGCAAGCCACTGCCTGGCACCCAGGCGTGTGTCGTGACCATCATCGTCATTTGGGGGAGGCTCTTGCGGTCTTCGTCAGGTAGCGTGGCATGTCGGGTTCTGTGGCTTAAGATGTCACATCTAACTCTTCCCCAGAAGGAAGGGGACGGACGTTAGAGGCTCCGGGTAGAAAAGAGCTGGGACTCCTTCTGCGTCCTGCACTCGTGGATCTAACGGGCTTTGCAGAGCCCACCGGGGTGGCAGAGGACCCTGACTCACCCTTTTGGAAAGCAATGTGGAGATATTGATCAAATCCGGAGGAAAAATCCGTATCTTTTGACCCAGTAATTCCACTCCTGGACTACATGGTAAAGACGTAACTCAGCGGGAGCCACCAGCTTCCCGTGAGCATGTTCGTGCCAGCCGGCACGCTGAGACTCTGCAGCCGCTCGGAGACTCGCCGTGAGGTCTGCGCGGAAACAAGGTGGGCCGTTTCTGCTGGCACGTGAAGGGCAAATGCCAGGTCCCGTGCGGGGTCTGCCTGAAGACACAGGGGCCAAAAGGGGACATGCAAAGTGGAAGCAGCTGGGAAGGGGGAAGCCCGAGGGAATTTTAGAAACTGGCCTTTCATGTTCACTTTAATGCAATGCTGTTTTCACAGGTTTCAAATGACCAGCCTACTGGGCACCTGCCCGCAGGTGACCGGACGCCTAAGGAAACCTCAGTCTTAACTGATGAAATTAGAAGTGTCCTTTCCCAGTAGAACAGTCGAATGTGCTTAAATACATGCTGCAAATAAGGTTCTCTAGGACAGATGAGGCAAGTGATGTTGGAGAGACCAACTAGGTAGTGGGGAAAATCAAATCTCTCCCAGCTAGAATGAGGAACAGTTACTGTCATTTAAAGGTTCATAAACTTGAGACCAGGTGTGGTGGCTCATGCCTGTAATCCTAGCACTCTAGGAGGCTGAGGCAGGCAGATTTTTTGAGCTCAGGAGTTCGAGACCAACCTGAGCAAGAGCAAGACCCCATCTCTACCAAAAATAGAAAAAATTAGCTGGGCATGGTGGCATGCACCTGTAGTCCCAGCTACTCAGGAGGCTGAGGCAGGAGGATCACTTGAGCCCAGGAGTTTGAGGTTGCTGTGAGCGAGGCTGACGCCACGGCACTCTAGCCAGGACAACAGAGTGAGACTCTGTCTCAAACAAAATTAAAAAATTAAAAGAAAAAAACCTAAAGGATCATGAATTCTTCAAATGAGTTTTAAAGGCTCACGATAAGACAAACAGACAAGGTTCTCCCATTCTGATGCATGAGAAGTAGAGATGCCTCACTTCGGTGCCATAGAGAGGAGGCAGAAACGACCAGAAATGTGCCACCCAAACAGAACGTTTTAGTGGCGCGGCTCTGAAAGCCATCTGCAGCCGACAGCATTTATAGTTGGCATTTATAGTTGAGTTGCAGCGTTTGATTCCAGTGTTTCTCCCCCGGTCCTTGGACAAGAAGCTGACTCGGGGATGTTCATTCTATGAAAACACCCAGAAACCGGCATTACCCAAATTTATGAACATAGAAACCCTCTCAAACTTAGGACTTGGGGACGCTAACCAGGTGTTCAGCGCTGGGCGGCGTCAATTAGCCAGAGTTCTGAGACTCAACATGAGGAGGAAAACACGACGGACTCTGGATGCGTTCAGACCCAGTGGAGGCTGGGCACACTCAGCCCAATTTCTTGATGGTTCTGCCTCTAAAGCTATAATGAAATTCAGTATTCAGAGTGGTGCCTCTTTGGCCTTGCCATCTCCTCAGTGTCACACCCAGGCGGCGGGACAAGGGACGGCCAGAAGTGACAACTGTCTCAGGAGTAGACAAGGGCCAGGCTGGGTGGGCAGAGAGCCACTCTGGGCAGGGGCCAGTAGCGCTGGCCAAGACACCTGGAAGGACTGTGGTACCGAATCTGGGTCCCTCGGTTCTGAAGCAGCGGGGGTGCAAGGCAGAGACAGACCATAGGAAGCAAAGCCGGAGCATCATCTCTTGGAGCTCGGGCAACAGAGGAGGGTGACAGCCGCAGGCAGGTGGCAGGGCCGATGGGGGCCCTGCTGTGACAGGACAGGGTGCGGGGACAGCAGGCATGAGGTGATCAGAGAATTATTTCTGTTCTCATCGGGGCTGAGAGGCCCCTCCCCACATGGTGCCCAGGAGCTCTGGCCCACGCTACCCAGGCCTGACTTCAAACACGCCCCACTGTCGGCCTGGGCCCTTTGTGGTTTGGGAAGGTGGCCATCGTCCCAGTTGGGCTCCCCTACGGCAGACCCTGAGCTAAGGACGTTTGGGAGATAAAGAACAAACAAGTAGAAGAGTTGAGATGTGAAGCAGAGAAGGAAAAACACCCCTAACCCCAACTCTAACCTTACCCCAATAAATGGTGCTTGATCAAGCCCGTTACTACCACAGGCAGCTGATGCTTAATCCCCCTGGGAAAAAACTCTGCAAGGCAGTGTAGACACAAACGGGGCCAACCCCTCCGAGAGGTGAGAGGGCCGGGGTCCACACACCCACCAGTCGTGGTTGAGGGCCGCGTGGGTGGGGGGCATTCCTTCCCAAGCACTTGCAGCAGGAGCAGCGAGAGCAAGCCAAGTGGTCTCAGCGCCACAGAAGCGCCCTCAGGTGCAGACGGCCGGACGTCGGACCTTCCCGCACTGACGTGGGAAGGACTGGGGGGATCGGGCAGGTCATCACCGGCGTCGCCCATTTAAAGGTTGTCTGATTCAGGGATGCAAACCGGTAGGTCAGCCCTCCTGAGAGTTCACCCAGCCCCATCCGCGGTTTCCCCCAAGTCTAGGGCACCCGTGACCCACCTCCCAGGGCAGTCTGGCCATCCCATGCTCAGAGAGCTCGCGGCGGCAGACAGTCCCTCCCTCGCTGCGCTGAGATCAGCCTCCCTGCGGCCTCCACCTGCTGGCCGGGGCGTCGGCCAGGAGGCCGTGCAGAACGGCGGGCAGCCGCCTGCCCCAGGAATTCAATTCTGTTCGCCACGGTGTTCCTCACTCAGGCAAGACAGCAAAGCAAGCAGATGCGTTTTAGAAAGAATCCTCCAAAGGCCGCTCAAACCAGAGGGAGATTTTAGCTAATTAATACCAGATGCAAATAATCAGACACGTCCACTCCCAGCCCTTCCGCCGAAAGGAACTTCCACTCTAGGTGCGGTGGTTATTATCAGGCGGGCCAAGGGCTACATGCATTTATCATAAAATACGAGGCTTAGGCCGGGCGCTGTGGCTCACGCCTGTAATCCTAGCTCTTGGGAGGCCGAGGCGGGCGGATTGCTCAAGGTCAGGAGTTCAAAACCAGCCTGAGCAAGAGCAAGACCCCGTCTCTACTATAAATAGAAACAAAATTAATTGGCTAACTGATATATATATAAAAAAAAATTAGCCGGGCATGGTGGCGCATGCCTGTAGTCCCAGCTACTCGGGAGGCTGAGGCAGGAGGATCACTTGAGCCCAGGAGTTTGAGGTTGCTGTGAGCTAGGCTGACGCCACGGCACTCACTCTAGCCTGGACAACAAAGTGAGACTCTGTCTCAAAAAAAAAAAAAAAAAAAAAAAAAAAAATACGAGGCTTAAATTCAATATCAAGATGAAAGTCAAACCCAGGCTCCCTGGGAGACAAGGAGCTCTGCTTTCACAAGCCGAGCGCGCGGAATATTGCCTTTCAGCAAACAGTACTTCTAATTTGATCCTGCAAAGATTCCTGCGAAGAAGAAAGCAACGAGATGTCAGGAGAATGTGTCGTGTGTACTCTTCTGTATGTATTTTTTATCATAGCCACATTCTTCAGGATCTCAGTCATCAATTATTTGTGACAGGCAGTCAATTGTTTATCTTTCAAGAGCATTACCACTCACTTCCCTTTATGTGTCTCCCTGTATTATTATGGGGAAAGATCATCTATTTTCTCCTCCCTTCCCGGCCTTTCTGTCACTTGCTGCCCAGCACCCCCGTGCAATCCCCCAGAATGATGGGCTTCGTGAGGCTGGAAGAAAAATTACCATGTGCTCCCCACTTACCAAGGGATACACAAAAGGGCACCAAAGCCAGCATTTAATTCAGCCAAATGTCAGGGCCCTGCTAGTGGAAATTCACTCCTGTGTGTTAGAACAGGTGTTCCTGTGAGATCCTTGGAGAAACCAGAACAGCCAGAAGCAAGAACCTCCCTCCAGCCCTGTTCAGAAAATAGAAGCAAGTGTCTGCCACCAAAACCACTTTTGCTTAAAACACCAGCCTGAAATAATTGCATATTTGTTGGGGATTGAATTGACAGTTGAGTTTTTATGAATTTTGCTATCTTTTGACAGTAGCATTAAGTAGGTAGTAAATGCACTCTCTTGGGGCTTTTAACAGCAAAAAAAAACCCACAAAAAACAAAACACACAAAATCACAGTAGGAAAATTGCCCCCAAAAAGCATGACAATATTTCCATATTTTGCTGCACTTAAAAGAAGAAAATGGGCATTAAGTATAACAGGGTTGTTATAAAAATAGTGGTTCTATTTCCGGGTCTTTCACTTGCCAAAAGCCTCAATACCCAGTCACTGACAATGGAAGACTGCCAGACCTGAATTTCTATAATGCGCCTTGCAAACAATCGGATTTATTCTTAATGGGGCCTCGCTGCATTTTTACATTATGCAGCTTGTAATTAGCTATTAAACGACTTAGGAATAAACGACTCCGATTTGTTGGGCTCAATGCCTGATGAATGATTTCATGCAGTTCTTTTAAATCAATACTGTGTCGACTGCAATTTAGTGGTGGATTTGAGGGGTATTCTGAGGGGAGAGGGGCTACAGATCTCTCCGTTTGGGAACCCGAAACAACAATGCAATATTAATTATAAACCTTTTAACCAACCTGCAGACTCCAAGGCATTTCTGGGCAGCACAAGTTAAATTCAATCTCTGCAAATAGCACTTAATCTCTCTCAGGTCTTTTGCTCACCAAAACAAACAAAAAACCCCACAGAAGTCTCCCTTTTTTTTTTTTTTTTTTTTTTGTAATGTCATGTCAAGAGTTTGGGTTTGTTTTGTTTTGTTTTTCACCCAGCCTGAGTTATCAACCGACTGGCATGAATTTATGAAACTCCTATCATACGTCCGGAATGACTGACGCTGGAGTGGCAGGGCATTTATTGAGATATTAATCTGCATTTTTCTCGTGGACTCCCCACTCCCATTCGCCTCTCCAAGAAGGTGGTCAGAGCCTGAGCATCCCATTGGTTCAAAAGAAGCTTTTGTACAGGGCCTGAAGCAGAAGATGCTTGCAGAAAACGTCTCTTCCTGCTTCTGTGAAAGAGGCCAGTGCTGAATAACCCAGAAAGTAGGAGAGTGAGCTCAGTACCTTCGAAGAGAACAAGAGTGGCAGGAAATGGGGGTGGAGAGAGGAGATTCTCCAAGCCTGGGTGGAAGGTCTGTGGGTTCTGAGTGGAGACCATGAGCAGCTGGGAGGGTGGAGGGACCTCTGGGGGAAGTTGCTGTAAAGACCGCCTGGCAGCAGGCCGAGGGGCTTGCTGGGACACCAGGAATTGCAGGGCCAAGTGTGGGCAGCTGTGAAAGCTGCAGCGGCCTTTGCTCAGCATGACACTCCTGGGACCTGCTGCACACAGCCCTGGGCCAACGGAAGGACCCCAATGAGAACAGAAGCTCCCCCCAGCCTGGCAGGATCAGGGCCTTAGAGTCAGAGTTAATATGGTTTCAATGAGGCATTGGGTAGTTTCTTACACATCCAAGCTTGTGGGGCAACAGTCATGCCCAGCACAGATGTTGACAGTGGGGGACATTCATCTTCTCCAGCCGTCACTACTACCACCTGCACCAGGGATCAAAGCCAGAACAACAGTGACCATGGCTACAGGTGATTCCAGGCCACCAGCCAGCATGGCCTGGAAGGATAGCCTGCAAGCCTGCTGGAGCCAGGAGCTGGGACAGGACTATTCCTGGGTCCTAAGTCCTACCACCCCCCTCCTCCCCTGTTCCCCAGAGTATGGGCAATACCCAGCCCTGAGTTTCTGCTCTCTGCCCCCTATGCTGAAATCTGCCTTATTCCTCTGCTCCCTCCAAAGCTGGCCCCATCCTGTGCTGGGTGCTCGGGACCAACAGGGAATGAGAAGTCCTTGCCCCCCCCAGATCCTGGAGGCAGCTCTACCTGACTCCACATTGCCAGGTCATGTGGGTCACTCTGCAATTCCAGAGATAAACCAAAGCCCTCCTAAGGGCCATTGTGGACATTAATCAGCCTAGTAATGTCCCCTAGGGCCCAGCCCCTCTCCCCAGATGTGCCCCCTGCCATAGGACCAGCAATAGTGGCATTCGAAATGGCACTCGGTGTCCCAAGGTCAGCGACATGTCCCAGGTGGAGCTGGGATGTCTCTGCCCCAGGGCCAGCAAGGTCCAGTTAATGACTTAGCCCTGTCCCTCTACAAAGGGCAGCCGGGAGCCATCCCTAGCTTCTCCAGAGACCAGGCCCGAGTTCCCACCTTCCTTCTAGGCTCCCGTCCCTGAGACACAGATGGCTCCAGACTCTACTTCCTAAAGGTCTCTGGGAAGAAAAGGGACACTCTCCACCTTCCCTAGACCCATCAGGACAAGAAACTGGTGCCACAGGCCCACGACCCCTGTGCTTCACTGTAGTCCTGTAGGCTTGCTCAGAATGTTGGAGCTGAGGGGACCGTGGGGACCACCTAGCCCAACCCCCTCCTCTTACCAAAGGGGAAACTGAAGCCCAGGTAAGGGACTTGACTCACAACCCACGACAGGGGCTGGAACCTGAGATCCGGACACCCACCCCACGCACAGTGCTGGTGCAGACTCCTCACTCCCAGCACTCCCCTCAGCCGTGCTGAAGGCCCTGGGGCCCATGGCTGCCTCTAGTCCCCCAAATTGCTACACACGGGGAGGGCAGACTCCGTCTCGGGACCCAGCCATCCGGCCCCAGTCGCACTGACCTGTGTCACAGTCTGTGTCGAGCATCGGCGGCACTTGGGGCCCATGCTTGGCTCTGGGAGACAGAGATGAAGACAGTGGCTTCGTCTCTGTGCTCGGGCCCAAGGCTGTGCACCCAGGGCCTAAAGAACAACAGAGGCAAGGCCTGGCCCACTCGCTCAGGGATATGCTCGTGAGTCCCCTGCCCCACTGAGCCTCAGTTTCCCTATCTTGAGTCCTGACGTTCGATCACCCTAAGACACTCCATCAGAACAGTGCCCAGAGCCCTTCCAGACTCCTCTCTTTGCCACGTTCTTCCTGCTTCGGGGCGTTCCACGCAGACAGATGCGACGGGACTTGATGAGAGGGCCACCAACCTGGTGTCCACTTATGGGGTCAGACAGAAGTGACTGGCAAAACGGAGCTTCTCCAGCTCCTGGAGGGAGAAGCCTTTCCTCCCTCCCCATCGTTCGTGGGCCAGACACAAAGACGTGAGCGGCTGCCTCGGGAACAGTCCCTTCCGTGTGGCCCAAGGGGAGCCACTGCCCGCACAACTCCAGGGGGCGCCACACACGTGCGGCTGAAGTCAACGCTGCCCCCAGAGTCCGGTCCTACGCAGCGGCGTGGCTGCCAAGCCCCTGAAATCAGAGGGCAGCCCAGAGGTTGTGACCCGGGGAAGCCAGGAGAGTGACACGCAAACAGCGCAGGCAGGTGGCGGCTGAAACAGGAGCTGGCGTTTCAGGGTGCAGGGGACACGATTTGGAGCCAGCCATTTGGGTCCTGTCCGGGCTGTCTCAGCTGCTAATGAAGACAGTGCTGGGAAGAGGATTTGCAGAACCGGTTGAGGAGGAAGGGAAAATCGGTTCGGACAGCTCGCTTTAGGTCTAATTGTTCCATTTCGAGAATCTGTCTGGCTGCCAGGCAGGTAGGGCGAGTGTCTAGGTGAGACCCAGGCTGGGGCAGGCAGCGCGCCCCCTGATTGAATTATCACATCCCAGGCACTCGGGGCAGCAAACGACGGCTCCCGAGTCCCACCATGTCCCTGCTCCGCTGCCTCCCGCTGCACAGAAAACCTTCGCAGCTAATTTAATGACAATCTGCAGCCCAGAAGCCCCGGCAGGAGTGAGACTGAGTGTGACTGAATACCCACTGCGACTAGCCAGGGCCCAAGGAAGCACAGAGAGGGGGTGCATCTGGGTGACACACCAGGAACTTCACCTGTCCTCACCAGACAGGGCCTTTCTCTGCATAAATGGGGCCCAAAAAAGGAAAGAAAAAGAAGAAAAAAATAATTACCCTCTGCTCTTGCTCATGATGATTGCAACAATAAATGAGGACACAAGCCCTTCCTTAATGTGGTCTTGCTTTGTCCCCAAGAGGAGCCAGCAGAAAAAGCACTTGGCTGGGAGACAGGAGCCCAGAGTTTAGCACCGGGTCTGCCGTTGTTAGCTGGTCATGGTTGGGTGAACCACCTTCCCTCTCTGGGCCTCATTCTGTAGAGACTGCACTAAATCAGTGGTTTTCAAACTTTTTCTTCAAATGAAACCTTCTGGAGGGCCCAGCACATCGCAGAGATAAAAATGTGGCTGCTCAGGTTGGAGACGGGTGGGCTTCAGGGCTGCCCCCCGCCCCCCACCCACCCCGAGAACCATCGAGAAACCTCAGGACGCTGCGGGTCTCTTGGAAATAGCGCTGAGCAGATACCCGCTGTGGCAGGCAGCATAGTGGCCTCCAGAGAGGCCCATGTCCTACTCCCCAGAAGCTGCGACCATGTCACCTACAAGATGGGACTTTGAAGGTGTGATTACGCCAAGGGTCTTTCTAGGGGGAGATTCTCGTGAGCCCGGTGTAATCCCAGGGTCCCACAAGGCGGAGGGAGGAGCACGAGGAAGAGGAGGTGTGTGACGGCGGAAGCAGAGAGAAGGATGGAGGATGCCCCACTGCTGGCTTCCGGGATGCAGAAAGGGCCAGAGCCTGCAGAAGGCCGCAGCCCGCTGACACCTTGGCTTTCGGGCTGCTGAATAGCAGAACTACAACCTCATAAGTTTATGATGCTTATGCCACTAAATTTATGGCAGTGTGTTACACTAGTGTAGGAAGCTTGTGTACCCATGTTCTATAATCCCCTGGGGAGAGGACTGGAGGAATCCCCCCTCAGCCCCAGCCTGCTCCTCCGGCATCAGAAGCTGCTGGATCTGCCCTGCTCCCCCAGTCCCCTGGCCAGGAATCGCTGGGACAGGCAAGTCCTGTGGAAGCCGGGCCCAGGGCGGAGCCAAGGGCCTCTCAGCACGTCGCTGACTCAGGAAGGACACTTGCCACTCGCTGGTCCTCCCAAGTCCCTGGCCCCAAAAGTAGAGGCCTCTGGGACACAAGGGCTTTACGTCCCCACCCCCAGGCTTTAGTCCTCACTTACTGGTTTATTGATTTCTCTATTTTTTTCCAAAATATTAAGGGGGTAGAAATGTTTTTGTTACATGGCTTGAGTCAGGGCTATAAAAGTGCCCATCACCTGAATAGTATTCATTATACCCACTGGGTAGGGTTTGCCCCTCCCCTCCTCACCCCTCTCCCCTGCTTGATTTCCAATGACCTTTACTGCCCTCTGTGCATTTGTGTGCCCACTGGTTAGTTCCAGTTTATTAAAGAGCACATGTAGTGCTTGTTCTTCCATTCTTGAGATACTTTGCGTAGGATAATGGTCTCTGATTCCTTCCAAATTGCTGCAAAAGGCATTAATTCGTCTTTTTTATGGCCGAGTAGTACTCCATGGTGTACATATACCACATTTTGTTAATCCATTCATGAATTGATGGGCACTTGGGTTGATTCCAGATCTTTGCAATTGTGAATTGTGCTGCAATGAACATTCCACTGCAGGTGTCTTTTTGATTAAATGACTTTTCCTTTGGGTAGATACCCAGTAGTGGGAATCCTGGATCGAATGGCAGGTCTATATTTGGTTCTTTGAGGAATCTCCATACTGTTTTCCATAGAGTTTGTACTAATTTGCAGTCCCACCAGCAGTGTATATGCTTTCTTTTCTCTCTGCAGCCACACCAGCATCTATTGTTTTTGGACTTTTTTAGTAAAAGTCATTCTAACAAGGGTAAGGTGATGTCTTATTTTAATTTGCATTTCCCTGATGATTAGTGATGTTGAGCAATTTTTCATATGTTGTGGGCCATTTGTCTATCTTCTTTTGAAAAACTTCTGTTCATTTCTTTTGCCTACTCTTTAATGGGGTTGTTTGATTTTTCTTCTCTCCCCGTCACCTGCCCCCACCTTTTTTTTGGGAGATTGGAAAGGAAAACTGTAGATTTAGTTCAGGGATTAAGTCCAAAGACATGTATATTGATGATTTCCCTGCCTCCTGCTACACATCATTCACCATGAGATATTTTCCCTTCCCATCCGCCCCACGTGGATCCCGATGGCCAGTTCTGATCACTGGCTGCCCTCAGCACAAACACACCCATGGGATGCCAAGGCAGGTGACTCCAGCGTCACACCGGGGAGTCAGGCTGGGCAGTGGAACCCATGCAGCCTGATGGCCACAGGTCAAAGAACTCCATAGCTGGGGCTAGAGGTGCTCTGCCATCCTGCTCCAGGCACTCGGAGCCCAACACGCCCGAGCTGATTTGGAAGGGCCCCACGCCCCACTCAGGGTGTATAGAACTCCGTCTTCCATTGGGTGAGATTCCCACAAAATTCTTAGACCACATTTCTTTATCCAGAAGTATCTCCTTGGAATTTTTGTTGAACTCACAGATGAAACGACTACACAAAGACCATTTCTTTATCTTGGGCAGAACTGCAGCTGAAAACATTGTCCATAAAATGTTCTCCCATTTTTAAAAAAAAAAACATAAATAATTCTCCTTCTTTGCCCCACCTCTCTCCAACTACCTCCCTTCCTTTCCTCTCCCTTCCACAGCCAAACCTCTTTTAAGGAACTGGCCTCTTTCCTCTCCCTGCTCCCCTTCCCTCCTATTCTTAAACCCACTGCAACACCACCACTGTCGCCACCACCTCCCACCACAGTCGTTCATCGGTGACTTCTTCATTGCTAAACGTCAAAGGCATTTTTCCATCCTTAGCTTTTCTGCTCTTTTTAGTGGCCTTTGGCCTCCCTGACCATTTCAGCCTTCTTCAAATCCCAAAGTCCAATTTCGACACCACTATCACTTGTCTTTAGATCTACTGCCCTTTGCTGGTTATTCTTCCTCTACCAAGCCCCTAAGTGTTGCATTCTCAGGGTCCAGCTTGATCTTCTCCCCATTCCCATCTTCCTCTCCCTGGGGGTTTCATGCAGCCCCCTGAGTTCACCTACCTTCTATACGCTGATGACTTCAAAACCCTGCCTCGATCGCCAGCTCTCTCCTGAGCAGCCCACCCATGTGCTACCAGACATTGCTTCCAGGGGACCCTACAGGATCTCAAAAGCAACCATCCAAATCGAACTCCTTGTTTTCCCCAATAAAGCCTGCCTCTCCCCCTGGGTTCTAATCTGATGAGACCTGAGTACTACCCAGTTGTCCAAGCACCAGCCTGGGAGTGGGAGTGACTGTAGACTTGTGCCTCCCTCATCCCAGCAATTGCTAGAAGCTGAACTGGTTTATTCTCTCACTCTCTCACTCTGTCTCTTAGCCTGCCCACTTTTCTCCAAGGTCTCTGCTCACTCTAGTCTATGTCACCATTGTTCCTCGCCCAGGTTCCTTGGTTTCCCTCCAGTTCAAGCCAGAGTCGTCCTTCCAGAGCCCAGCTGCTCACGGACGACTCTTCAGGGACCCCACTGTCTTCAGAGTGAAGTCCAGCTCCTGCCCGCTGTCTATAGCTCCTGTTCACCTCTCCCCCACCCTCTGTGCAGGGGCCACGTCTCCCTCTCTTGCCCTGGGACCTTCTCTGTCCCTGAACAGTCTTCGCCACCCTCAACCCCTACCTGGTTCCTCTTTGTCCTTCAAGACTTGGCTGAGATGTCACTTTCCCCAGAAAACCATCTTCCCCCCTCAACTGACTCCCAGGTCTGGGTTACATATCCCTCCAATTGCCCACAAAATACTCGTTTTTCCACCAAAATACTAATTATGACATTCTCTTAACAAACGCTTTTGGATCAGGGATCTCTCTGATATGTGGAGACCCAGCAATCAGCAGAACAAATCAGACCCGTGTGTACACAGAGCCTATAGTCTAGCAGGAAACACAGACATTAGACAGCAGAGACAGGAGGAGGAGGGGCTCAGGGGGAGGAGGGGGAGGGGGAGGGAAGGAGGAGGGGGAGGGGCGGGGAGGAGGAGCGCTATAACAAGGAAGAAACAGCAAAGGCCACAGATGCTCATAAGGTGTCAGTGATGAGGCCCAGGCCATGTCTACCTCCCTTATTGTTCAATGAATGAACTTCTATGACCCGGTGTTCTTTATATAAGGATCCAGGTGATAAATTCCTTCTAGAACTTTGTGCCAGAGGGAAAAAAATTGCCTTCTCTGAACACCTGCTTCTTTCAATTAGACAAAGAGACTAAGAAACCTGTCATATTGCTCTTTTTGTCCTGTCTGCCAGAAAGTTTAGAGCCAAATTTAGACCTCAATCACAAGTAATTACTTAATTTCTGGCTTCTGCCACCATCTCTGCTTATCCGTCTAGTTTCTCTTTTATCTTTAACTTGCACGCCCCTGTACACCTACGTATGCCTCTGTACTGTAACCCCTGCCGGTCCCTCGCGGAAGCAGGAGGAACGTGGGCTCTAGCAGAGTGGCTTGTCCCAGCCTGGCCCCAGCAGACGACCTTGTCCTACCCTAGCCCCGAAGGCTGAAGCCTCCTCCTGCCCCCACCCCAGCCACAAACAGAGTTCGAGGCCATGAGCATTTAGTCTGGTGTTCCTGGGGCAGGTGGGGCGGTGGTGGCTACGTACCCCTCGCAGGGGGCAGATGTGCTGCTTAAAGGGTATGGCCCCTCAATGCCTTAACAGAAAGCAGAAGGACAGAAGGCAGTGTCACATCAGTCATAAGGGACAGGCCTGGGCAGAGGGGGCTCAGGACGGGGAGCCCCTAGGAGAGACTCATCCTCATGCCAAGGTCTCTCTTGCCTTCGTCACACACTCCCAGCAGAGGGGCGGAGGTGCCCAAGGCCCAAGAGGTGCCAGGAATGAATCTAACCTGCACGTCCAAGACTCAGGCCTAGTCTGAGCCTCAGCCCTTCTTTCTGACAATACAGCAGTTACAGACAAGGACGAGAGACGAGCTCACAAGGCCTCTCTCCATCATGCCTCAGGGCCTGCCTGCCGTGCCACTCCTCTGTGTCGCAGATTCTCCAGGCAAAAAGTCACTCAGTCATGTGGTAGGTGCTTTCTGGGACTCCTGAGAATGCACAGCTGTCACTACAGAATGATGCCATCACTGCTGTCATTAGACAGGGACCCTGTCTGAACATGATCCCATGCAGGTGCACGAGGCCTTTACAAAATACTGCCATGCATTTGCCTTTCTGTAAACGGACCCTCATAAACAGCCCTATCATGTAACCAGGGTAGATACCATCCCCATTTTACAGATGGAGAAACTGAGGCTCAAAGAGGCTAAGTGACTTGCCCAAGACTGAAACCCAGAACTTCTTTCTGAGAGCAGGGCCCGTGTCTGGCTTGTACACTTGTAATGCCGTCACCACGCCCAGTGCTCACGCTTGATAAAATCGGATTTAAAGCAAAATCACATGCTATACTCCCCCACCAGAGCTCCTGCTTCCTCTGAAAGCCAAAAGGCTGAGTCAGAAAATGCACCGATATAAATGCCACTGGTGGCCTTGGCAGCTCCCTGCCTGACCTCAACCCCACATAAGTGTCTTAGCAACATGGTTGGGGGGAGATAGTCACACTGGAGATGTTCCGGCTCATCCTGTGATCAAGGTCAAAGTCAGAGTCACAAAGCACGAGAGCTGGAAGGGCCCTTCCGGATCATCTAGTGACCCAGCTTGGCTTTTGCTTTGTCCCGGCTGGCACAGCCATTATTAACCCTACTTTGGTTTTTCATTGTTTTTTTGTTTGTTTTTTTGTTTTGAGATAGAGTCTCACTCTGTTGCCGGGGCTAGAGTGTTGTGGCGTCAGCCTAGCTCACAGCAACCTCAAACTCCTGGGCTCAAGCAATCCTCCTGCCTCAGCCTCCCGAGTAGCTGGGACTACAGGCATGCGCCACCATGCCCGGTTAATTTTTTTTCCTATATATTTTAGTTGGCCAATAAATTTCTTTCTATTTTTTTTAGTAGAGACAGTGTCTCGGTCTTGCTCAGGCTGATTTCGAACTCCTGACTTGAGCGATCCACCTGCTTCAGCCTCCCAGAATGCTAGGATTACAGGCGTGATCCACCGCGCCTGGCCTTATTAGCCGTACTTTGGATGGGACCTTGTAGCCCTGTCTTTTGCCTGCCAGGCCAGCGCTCTTGCCTTGTGCTGGCCTATTGCCCGAAACACGTCACTGGCCCTCGTGTCGGCACAAAAGGCTGTATAGGACCAACAGTTGGGTGTGTCTGCCATGGGTGGGCAGATAGTAGGATCTTTCCACTCTTGTCTGTCTGCTCCACTGGACCCAGAACTGAAGTGGACATCTGGTGCTTATGAGTGCCATCTGGTGAAAACATGCCTTTAAGAGAACTACCTTCTCCACTTTATTTGTACCTGGTTTGCCTATTTCGGGTCCTTCTGCATCTTTAACACAGGGCTGGACACGTGACACAGACTAGACAATAAGAATACTCTGTCTGTCTTGGTAGCATGATTGAATCAGAGATGGACACTGGCCTAACCCAGGCCAGTCAAGCTCTTTTCTAGACTTTGGTATATGCTTGCCAGGTGGGAGAGAGGGTCTCTCTTCCTCAGTTGCAGCAATAAACTGGTGAAGCCTAGAACTGTTGAAGTCATCTTACTTAAATGCATTTAAAAAGCCATCTGCAGGTGAAAGTCAACACACCAAAAAGCCAGGCCAAGAGGACAAAAGAGCGGAACAGCCCTGACAACATATCGGAGCCTCTGGACTCAGCCACACGTCGTCTGATGGCTCCAGGGCCTATGAACGCCACTCTAGCTTGGGCCTGTCTGAGAAGACTTGCTGACATTTGCATCTGAAAGAGTTCTAATACGACGTGTTATTACTCTAATTGGTTAATATATGTGGTGACCAATTGCATCACTGCCCCCAATACTTTTTACCTTTCCCCATATTGCTGCCCTTTGTCATGTGACTTTGGAATTCTTCCCTTTGGAGAGGAGCATATTGACCCACCTTTTGATAGTTTGAGCTGAGTCACGTGACTGACTTTGGCCAATGGAATGAGGCAGAAGTGACAGCACGCCCCACCCACGCCGAGGCCTTAAGAAGCCTGGCTTGTTTCTGCTTGTACTGGTGAGCTTCTGCCCTCCCCATGAGGAGGGCACACTCTGCCAGGCCTGCTGGGCCTCGGAGGAGAGCAAAAGGCACGTGGAGAAGACGTGCCCCAACCAAGCCACCCAGCTGTGCCCAGTCCAGATCGGCCAACCTCCTGCCAACTTGCAGATGCACGAACAAAAGAAACACTTATCCTTGAACTTCATCTTGAGGCTGTTTGCTAGGCCACAGTTGCTGATCAGTATCATGAATCTGTTACTCCTACTCCTTGGGCTCCTTGCAGACAGGAACTACATCTTATACACTGCTATCTCCCCAGTGACTAGCACAGGTACCAGCACCTGGAAGGAGGAGAGGGCGGGGGGGAGGAGGAGGACTCCCAGGTCTTTAGTATCATTCTACCAGGTTTGAAGTCCTGATTCCAAAAGAGGGGGAACCTACCCCCACACTGATAGTGACACTGTCTATTTCTGTACACAGTATATACTTTAGAGGTTCTGCTTAGGGACTACGCTAATATTTGGAGGCTGATTTCTAAGAACTTATCCCATATGCCATTGTCCAGGCCATGGCACCAAGGGTCTCGAAAGCTCCCTCATGAGCCTGCGATTTGAGGGAGGCCATAATGCCATCCTTATCAATTTCTGCCCCGTGACAGTCAGGCAGGATTAGACTGATGAACAACTAAGGAGGCAGTACCACAGCAAACCTGCCACAAAAGCCAGCTAATCACATGCAGCCGACACTTGCCATTCACCAGCGAAAAGCATTTTACAGTGTCTCATTAAAATTGGGAGAAGGATTAAGAGGCCCCTTTCTTGATTAACGACTTTCTCTGCCTGAGACATATAATCCTATCTATAACCCCAAATAACTAGAAGCAAAATTAGATTTCTACCGTGAGATCATTCAGGGCACGTGTTGTACCATGCCCCCTAAAGTTATTTTCTTTACATATTTTATCCAGCTAAAAGGCACAAGATATTCTGAGTCCCAAAATCAGAACTGCTTTGCAATAGGTAGCAGAAGTGACAGAAGGGAATTTCTCTGGCTTTTCTAAGGCACTAACACGTTTACATTTTTAAAAGAACAGCCACTCTCCCTTAGGCAAATATACGTATGGGCATATGTGTAATGTCTAGAGCAATCATCTCTTCAGATCCTTTTAGGGACGTAGGCATCAATAAATGAAAACTGAAAGCTTCTTCTGTTGATTCATTGATTTCCTTCTCTGCATCTGTTATCATGAGAAAATTCAGAGGGTCACAAACTAGCCACACTGGAAGGGACCTTCGAGATACGTTAATCAAACCCCATAACCTGAAAGATAAAGTGATGCCCAGATAGATGAGGGGACTTAGAATTCCCTGCTAGTCATGAATTAGAGTTCAGTGCTTTCTGATGTCACTCACACACATGCATACATAACACACACACACTCTTAAACCAGTATCTCCCGGGCCCCTTCTCTCTGTGAGGCATCCTGGGGAGCAAAAACAGGGAAGCTGCCCCATTCAACATCTGTCCCCACCCCCTCCTTCTGCTGGAAAGTTCATGCACTAGTTTCCTAAACTCTCTTGCAGCTAGACCTTCAGAGGTGATTCAGGTCAAATAGTCACATGTATTTGCACATGACCTTGATTCAGAACCCAGTTGCATAAAGAGAGAGGAGCTCTCACAAGACTTTGACTTAGGAAAGAATTACACAGAGAGGGAGAGCTCCTGGCATGGACCCCAGCAGGGCTGGTAGCGTTCTGGCAGGCAGCCTCCACATCCAGCAACCTTCTGACCACGGAGAGGTGGCAGGTCCCTTGATGGCCCAGTATCGCAATGTGGGCTTGGGGAGTTCTTTCTGGAGTGTAGCCTTGAGTTTGTCTCTTCAGCCATCACGACCGTTCTTTGGTGACTACATTTCTTTATATATCATTTCTACTTGAACAGGTCAGGGTGGATTTTGTTGTCTGTGATTAAGAACGCTAATCAGTAATAAGGAAAAATGATTTGGCATATATATCAGGCTTCAGATATTTCTCTAATTCAGACTGCCTTTCCCACAAGTAGTTCAAAGGAAGTAGAAATGTGCTAATCTGTGCTCACGTTTGATGGATCATGTGATCACATTTATTTCAATATGATTTGTAGAAGAGTTTCAAAATGGCTAAAATCACACCTGAGTTTAAATGGGGTAGGTGGGCTTTAAAGATCCAGAATTAGGTGTAGAGTCCACGGAGGCATCAATACAAAGCTGAGTTGTGATCTGAGCAGCCACTTCCTGGGCACAGGACGAAGCGGCCCCACGTGCCATCACCTTGTCAGTCTGACATGCAAGCCTTCCAATCCTCCCTCTTCCATCATTTCCCTCCACATCTGGGACTTGTGACGAATCAGAGTATCCAATTCTCCAGGGTGGGGCTGGTCCAGAAGAGGCCATGCTGCCCAGGCTGCACCAATAAATACCCCCTGATGCTTACTGATTTGGAGCTGTAAGCTCCGTGCAGGAAAAGCACGCATCAGCCTGTCAGTAGCTGCCTACCCTGAAACATGGAGAAAAGGGCTTATTTCAGAAGGACAAAATATGCCAGCCAGAGACAAGACGGCCTGCGGGGACATTCTGTGAGCACCTGATGTGCAAGGCTCTCTGAGGTGCTCTGATCCTGGTGCGGTTTCAAGGAGGCTGCAGGCTAGTAAGGAGACAGAAGTCCACAGCTCTCTACAAGGAATAAAGTGATGTGTGCAATGTTAGAGGACAGAAGAAACCCCACATGGAGGCACAGAGGAGAACATATTAATATATCCAACTGGTAGATGGTGAAAGGCTTTATGGAGGAAAGAACTCAAAAACCTTGGGCATAATTCCTGAGGACAATGGGAGTCACTGAAGATGCATGAGGTGTGCTATGATCAAACTGTGCTGTATGGATATACCTACCATGGCATCATGTGTACAGCAGAGGCCTAGAAAGAACATTCCAGGCCAGTGATGAGGAAGGTTTGGTCAAGGACAGTGCAGGAAAAGAAGGAGAGGGAAGAATATGCTGGAGTGAAGGTTAGAGAAGAACTTGAAAGGGAGAAACACCCCACGATGGCAGCCTTCTAGGAAGACAGAGAGAGCAAACACGTGCATGGAGACAGCAGAGTAGTGCTCCCAGTTCCTTAGCTGATGGGTTTGAGGATAAAAAAAAAAAATGCATTGTGTGTATATCACATAGTATTGGTCAGAAGAGAAATCTATCGCATTAGAGGATGAAAGTCAGTCAAGATTAGTGAGTAAAAAATAGAATGTATTAAGTCACAGAATTCAGAGGAAAGCATGGAGGTCACCAAAACATTATGTAAAAGCAGATTAGATAAGAAGATGGCAAAATGTTCTGATTCTTGCAATCACAACAGTGAGTTTAAAGGAGAATGCAGGTAGAATCTGACCACATAACCCCCTTGCCTGAAACTAGTGAAAAACTGGACAAAAATATTTGAAACAATAGTTTTCAAGAGGCTGAACATCAGACAATAAAAGACAGCGATCCCGGAGAGTCAGGAAACAGACCAGATGAACCTTACAACTGCCCCACCTTGTTGCTTTGGGAGAGTCTCCAGATGGCAGCACAAAGGGGCAGAATCCCGGCGGCGCCTGAAAGAATCCCTGAGTTGAAGGGACAGAGCTGAGAATCCAGGGGGAACAGAGCAACGCATGTATACATTAATGTGCACATTCATGACAGTTAATGTATATGGATCACTTGCTCTGAGCCAAGCCTTTCAGTAAGCATTTTACAGGATTGTCCCATTCGATACTCATAACAAGTCTCTGGGACTGCTTATTCTCCATATTGTACAGATGGGAAACCGAGTCTCAGACGGAGTAGATAGCATCCCCAGGCCACGTGGCTCCTACAAGCTCACCTGAGAGAACACGCCCAGCCAGACACCGGACCCCAGGGGCCAGGCTTTGTTCCCGTCCATTTCAGGCTGGATACAGAACAAGAGTGAGCAAGGGGCACCTTCAAAAGGCCACCCAACATCAGCAGTCCAGGATAAAAGCAGCAACCACAGCCACAGAAGGCAAATGACCTACTTGATACCATTTGACGCTAAGTCAGTGTTGCATTCAGCCCTGCGTTTTGAGCTATAGTAGGGGTTTTATACTTTTCCCATGAGCTTCTATGCCCATTACTGAAAATCAGGACTCTTCACATCCCAGGAAGGGGTTTCTCAGGACAAAGGATTTTCAGCACTGAAAGTGAGCTAGTCCCCGCTACACCAGGTTTGCCATTTCATCCTGAACTTAGGGGCAAGGCCAGACACAGCATGGTCTCTATTCCGAAGTGGTCACCGAAAAGGTGACACAGAGCCTTAATGCAGCATGCCCCAGGTTTTGTTCCTTAACATCAGCTCTCTCAAAGCACTAACTGAATTCCATCCGGCCCTTCCCTGCAAAGGCATGGGCGCCAGATACCAGGCAGATCATTTGTAGCAATTCATAATTAATTTATGCCGCCTGAAACGTCCCAGGAGGTCAGTATCGTTCTTCACCCAGTTAATGAAAGGATTGATCTTAGGAACACCTTTGATCATTAAGAGCATGATTAAGACTTCCTCCCTGCTCCCCTTCTCTGGGAATGAGCAATGAGTCCTCCCACAGCACAATGCCTCCGGTCTCCCAACAAATGTGCAGCAATCTTGTGTTTAATTAGTCTCTTTCTTTGGATGAAATAACTGTGTCCCTGCTCTGGATTTCATTCATAAGATCACTTACTCTGAGTACGGCAGGCTCTTTATTGACTTGCTCACTTATTGTGGGACCATATGGTGTACTCCGAGCAAAGCAACCATGCATCAGGCCTAAACTCAGGGGAACGTGGGGAAAAGCCAACAGTCTGACACGAGTCAGGCAGCCAACTGGCATTTAATTGACCATCTACTATGTACCACAAGCCAGCTGGGGGAGTAGGGGACTCAAAGATAAGTGAAAAGCACAGACACTACCCTTAAGGCAGAGTTCTTAGCACTATTGACCTGCAAGGCGGGATAATTCTCATTTATGGGGCCTGCCCTGTGTGCTGTAAGATGTCTAGCAGCATCTCTAGCCTCTACCCACTAGATGCCAGGAGCACTGTCCCTCCCCCTACCCCGAGTTGCAACCACCAAACTTATCTTCAGACATTGCCAGATAGCCCTAGGGACCAGAATTGCTCCCAGGTTAAAAACCACGGCCCTAAGGTGTTTGCAATCTGGAAGAGCAACTAAGACAAGTGCACGGGTCTCCATAATGGAGGCTACCACTGGCAAGATGCCGGCTGCAAACTCCCGTCCCCTCGGGGGGCAGCAACAGGAATGCCGTGGGGAAGGCAGCGAGGACATGTCTAACTAGAAAGGACAATTCTGTTGCCAGCTCCATCCAGCCAAGTGTTACGCTATATTTCTAGAAATTTCTAGAATTCTGAAACCTGGACTTTTCTGTGAAAGTCTCCCAGTTTCTAAATTTCTCAACCAGTTAAAAAAATATTTTAAACATGATGTAAACAAAAAACAAATAAATAAAAACGAGGGCCCCCTTCAACCAGATGCCCATTCTGTGTCAACAATCGGGCAGCAGGAGAGGAGCCTCGGCACTCCCTCCAGCTCCCCTCTTACCTCTGGGCGTTGGGGTCCACGCCTGGCAAGGGAGAGGGGGTCCACATATTTGCTTTTAAACAGTGGTGCCACCGCCTGAATGCCCATTCGAATCACCTGGAGATATTAAAAGCTCATCGGTGCACTGACCCCACCCCAGACCAAGTAAGCCAGAAGCTCAGGGAGGAGGCCCAGGCGTCCGTGTTTGCAAAAATCTCCCCAGCTGATTCTAACACTCAATCAGGCTGGAGAACCGCTGGTGAAGAGGAAGGAAACCAACATGTGTCAAGGCCTGTCTCCAGCTTGATTAAGAGCCAGGACTCTAAACTTAGGCAACCTGGGTTCAAATCTTCTCCACCACAGGCAACTATGGAGTCTTGGGAAAACTTAACCTGGGCCTCAAGGTCTCTATCTATTAAATGGAGATAAAAATAAAAACAACGGACATGTTGGGTTGATGTAAAAACGTCAGACATTAGTGTTTTTTTACTTTTCCAGATGTTGCTGAAGAGCAGCCAGGATTGAGAAGTAGGTTTCCGTGAATGTCCTTAAGTGGGAAGAGGAAATGAGTATCGGGCACCCATGAAGTCTGGGGCCTGGGTGCCCCGTTGGGATCCCTCAAGAAGGATTGGAGAGAAAGAGCCAGATGCTGAGTCTACACAACAGAAACTCCAAGGAGGAACACACACCGCAACCCCCTACCTCCACAATAATTAGCTGCCAGGAATAAGAAGTACCTCAAACGTCATTCCCTAAGACTTGGCTTATGAAGACGCCCTCTGCCAATCTGAAGGGTCTTCCACCAAGAAAATCCAAAGAGCCCCAGTGTCCAGACACCAAACATCTTTTTTTTTTTTTTGAGACAGAGTCTCGCTTTGTTGCTCAGGCTAGAGTGAGTGCCATGGCATCAGCCTAGCTCACAGCAACCTCAAACTCCTGGGCTCAAGGGATCCTCCTGCCTCAGCCTCCCAAGTAGCTGGGACTATAGGCATGCACCACCATGCCCGGCTAATTTTTTGTCTATATATATTAGTTGGCCAATTAATTTCTTTCTATTTATAGTAGAGATGGGTCTCGCTCTTGCTTAGGCTGGTTTCGAACTCCTGACCTTGAGCAATCCGCCCACCTCGGCCTCCCAGAGTGCTAGGATTACAGGCGTGAGCCACCGCTCCCGGCCAGACAACAAACATCTTGAGGCACCTGATCCAGTGTCATGCTGGTAATATTTCCATTATTTACCTGAACTTCTGTTAATGAGGTGGCTAACTATGGGCCTTCCATTTGGAACACACACATTTATCATTTGATTAGGAAAGATTACCTATTTTTAGATAAAACATATACCTCCTAACAGGGATGGACAGTTATAAATAACTTGGAAAACTCTAGCCGATGCCCAAAACACTATGATTTAGGTTGAAAGAAAAAGCCTTTCTGATCACTGTCCTTTTGTGTTCCCTGGCACATTTTTCATGTTTACTTGCTGTCACCCCAGATAAGAGATCACCTTGTGGCTGTATCCCATTGCCTCACATGCTAAGGTGGGAGGAAGAATTACCACCGTCAAATAGACGAGATCAAGGCCCAAGGGAGGAGAGGCTGTTGGGCCGCAGAAATGTACAAGGCAGGGAACTGGGGCTTTGCTGCCCTGCAATCAGTTAATTAGCCCACCTCCAACTTATGTCTGACAGCTATTGGAAGAACCACAGGAATAGCTTCAAGTTAGACCTTCACTCAAGCTGTCAGATGGAAAAAGAGCGTGGAAGCCCAGTGAAGGAAGCTGAGCCTTTGCGTCTATGCTGACAGGGAGGCCTGGCCCTCCCGTGAGGTGCCTTCCTTCCCTGGCCCGTGAACCAGCCCAGAGGGAGAAGAGAATAGACATTTCCAATGACCATAGCTGGGCAACTTTTAGCAAAATAATTAAGTAGTATTGCATTAGAACCCAAAATATAAGTAACTATCCGTGAGTCCAGAGAAGACTTCCACTTCTGGGAAGATAAAAGAGACATACTTTCCCCTATTTCTTCCACTACATACAACTAAAGACCCTAAGCATTATATCTAAAGCACACAAAAGAAGATTCTGAACAGTGGAGAGAAAAAGGCAGACCAGTTAGGGACCTCAGGATTAAAGAAATGACATAGTAGTGAGTTCCCTGGGTTTTCTTTTTGCCTCATATATACCACACATGGAGTGGAAAAAGCCAACAACGTAGGAATGCCAGCACATGAAGGAGATAGAGGAAAGAAAGAGTGAACTAAATAATATAACAACAGAAATTATTCAGCCTTAACAACAAATAGAAAATAGAATTAAAAAAAAAAATCAGGGACTTCCAATACTATACTGAATCTAACATCCATGTCATTAGAGTCCCTGAGGAGAGGAGAAAGAGGGTGGGGCTGAACAAGTACTCAAAGAAATAATGGATGAAAACTTTCCAAGTTTAGCAAGAGGCATAAACTACAGATTTAAGAAGTTGAGCGAACTCCAAACAGAATAAGCCCAAAGAAATCCACATGAAGACACATCATAACTAAACTCCTTAAAATTACAAAGAAAAAAATCTTGAAAGCAGCCGGAGATAAATGCCACCTTACCTTTAGAGGAAAAACAATTATAATGACAGTGGATTTCTCATTAGAATCCATAGAGGTCAGAAGGAGGTAGCATAATAGTTTTCAGATCATGAAAGGATCATTAATCCAGGATCCCATACCTAGCAAAAATATCCTTCCAGAATGAAATGAAAATCAAGACATTCTTAGATAAATGAAAACTAAGACATTTTGTCCCCAGCAGACCTACACAAAATGAATGGTTAAATGGTTAAATGAATGATTCTCTAAAAGGAAAGAAAACAAGAAGAAACCTTGAAACATGAAGGAAGGAAGGAAGGAAGGAAGGAAGGAAGGAAGGAAGGAAGGAAGGAAGGAAGGAAGGAAGGAAGGAAGGAAGGAAGGAAGGAAGGAAGGAAGGCAGGCAGGCAGGCTACTATCAAAAAAATCAGAAATAACAAGTGTTAGGATATGGAGAAATTGGAACCTTCATACACTGCTGGTGAGAATGTAAAATGGTACAGCCACTTTGAAAAATAGTCTGGCAGTTTCTCAAAAAGTTAAGTATAAAGTTAGCATACTACTCAGCAATTTCACTCCTAGGTATATATTCAAGGGAAATTAAAAGCATGTGTTCCCTCAAAAATTTATACATGGTTATTCATAGCAATATTTTTCATAATAGCTAAATGTAGCAACAACTCAAATGTTCATCAACTGATGAATGGATAAATAAAATATGTCATACCTACGTAGCTGCATAGTATTTGGCAATAAAAAGAAATGAGGCCAGGCACAGTGGCTCACGCCCGTAATTCCAGAGCTTTGGGGGACCAAGATAGGAGAATCACTTGAGGTTAGGAGTTCAAGACTGGCCTGGGCAACATGGCAAGACCCCATTTCCACAAAAAATCTTTTTGAAAATTAGCCAGCCATGGTGGTGAGTGCCTGTAGTCCCAGCTACTCAGAAGGCTGAGGCAGGAGGATTGCTTGAGCCCAGGAGTTTGAGGTTGATGTGAGCTAGGCTGACGCCATGGCACTCACTCTAGCCTGGGCAACAAAGCGAGACTCTGTCTAAAAAACAAACAAACAAACATTATGCTAAATGAAAGAAGCCAATCACAAAAGACCACATACTGTATGTATCATATAAAACGTCCAGAATAGGCAACTCTATTGAAACAGGAAGGAGATCAGCAGTTGCCTAAGGCCAGTGGGATGGGGAAGAAACAGGGAGTGACTTCTCCTTAGCAATCTCTTCGGGGTGATGAAATGTTCTAAAATTGATTGTGGTGATGGTTGCACAACTCTGTGAATATACTAAAAACCACTGAATTGTAGATTTTAAATGGGTAAATTGTAAGGTATGTGAATTATATCTCAATAAAGCTGTTATAAAAATATTTATGTATAATTTGTGCCCCAAAACTCAATGAGTTCGTACTGATATATACAAATGATGTTTTTTTTTTTTTTTGGAGACAGAGTCTCGCTCCGTTGCCCGGGCTAGAGTGCCATGGCATCAGCCTAGCTCACAGCAACCTCGAACTCCTGGGTTCAAGCAATCCTCCTGCTTCAGCCTCCTGCGTAGCTGGGACTATAGGCACCCGCCACCGTGCCCGGCTAATTTTTTCTATTTTTAGTTGTTTTGGCTAATTTCTTTCTATTTATAGTAGAGACAGGGTCTCGCTCTTGCCCAGGCTGGTTTTGAACTCCTGACCTTGAGCAATCCTCCCCCCTCAGCCTCCCAGAGTGCTAGGATCACAGGCGTGAGCCACTGCACCTGGCCAACAAATGATTGAATGAATGAGGAAGCACAAATTTTCCATGCAGAAGAATTCCAAATAATCTATGCAGACACTGCCGTAAGGAAATGGAGCAGAACTCTCCATTCCTTACGCACAGACTGCACATAGTGACTTCCACCCAGAGAATTTGTAAAGAAGGAAGAAGCGACTTTACAGTGGAGGAACTTGACACGCATATGCACGACCTCACCCACACCAACAGTGACAGTCGTGTTGATAGCAAGTACCTTGATATAGCGAGAATGATCACTTACCTCGGTGGCCTTTCTCCCCAGAATGGGTAACCTCAGTCCAGTTAGGGAAAAAAAAATTAGGCAAATTCCAATTGAGGGACATTCTACAATATATCTAGTTAGTACTCAAAACTGTCAAAGTCCTCAAAAACAAGGAAAGTCCACGAAATTATCACAGCCAATGGGAGCCTAAGGAGATGTGACAACTAACATACTATGGTATTCTGTATGGGATCCTGGAACAGCAAGGACATTTGGTAAAAAGTAAGGAAATCTGAATGACATATAGATTTTAGTTAATAATAATGTATCAACATTTGTTTATTAATTGTGACAAATGTACCATGGTATGACATTTATAATAGGGGAAACTGGGGGTGAAGTATATGAGAATCCTCTAGCCAGGGGTCCCCAGCGTTTTCGACACCAGGGACCAGTTTCACTGAAGACAATTTTTTCACGGACGGGTGGGGGTCAGGGGCGGCGTGGCATGCTGCCTGTTTTTTAACAGGCCATGGACCAGTACCCGGCCGTGGCCTGGGGCTTGGGAACCAGAGCTCTATACTGTCTTTGAAATTTTTCTGTATATCTTAAAATATTCTAAAATAAATGTTCTTTTATTTGTAATTTTTTTTTTTACAAAGGCAAGGCAGAGAGCTCTCCTCTTCAGGTTCACAGGAAGCGAAGTTTCAACTTCCTTTGGCTGTTGGTGTTAGTTCAGGGTACCGTAACAAATTGCCATAGACCAGGTGGTTTAAACAATAAAATTTCTCTCCCACGGTTCTGGAGGCTGGGAAGTCTAAGATCAAGGCAGCAGTAGATTCAGTTCCTGGTGAGGGCTTCATCCCGGTTACGTCCTCCTGTGGCTGGGGGTGGGGTGTCTGTCTTATCTCTTCCTGTAACGGCACTAATCCCATCATAAGGACTCCACCCTCAGGACCCAGTGATCTCCCAAAGTCCTCATCTCCAAATAGCGTCACATTAGGGATCAGGATTTCAATGTACGAATTCTGGGGGACACAACTTTCAGTCCAGAAGAGTCTCCCACATCCAGTCCATTCCACACCAGCCACTGCCACAGTGCATGAGGACTTGACCCATGTTTGGCCCCAAAGATTATACCTCCTAGTCCTACTCCAAAAAGGGTTGGTGGCATCACCATGGCAACTGGCAACAGAAAGGTAAGGACAGCCATGACGTTAATCCTTCAGAATGGATAAGCCAGGACTCAGGTGGTAGTTTTTGGCTCTCTTCTGACCATCAAAGCCCTCAAAGAAGCAGCCAGGGACAGAGAGAAGCAGGAAAATACTGAGAATGTGGAAATGTTACTATTAGGAAGACGGCCAGCATCACCCACCACAAGAGGCACAAAGCTACAGCTGAAGAGCTCTCTGGAACATTGACAAGATCCGGGGGTGGGAGTGGGTGGCCAATCCGTGGGCTACGACACCCATGCCCATATCCTCTCAACAGCACAATGACATCAGCCGTGTGGCAGAACATCACTTAGCTGAGCACAGGGGACAATGTTCCAATAAATGACCTGTTCACCACCACCACCACCCAAATGAAGGCAAACGTGATGGCTTTTAATCCCTATTTCTTCTCCGTCCTGGACAGAGTGAGTCCACTTTCAGAAAAGCAATTTGGCGATTCTATATCAAGAAACAATAACATTTCAGTTCATGTAACCCGGTCACTTCACTACTAGTAACCAAACCTGAGGAAATAACCCAAAATGCGGTCAAAGCCCAGGAAATGTTCTTTATTGCTAATAATGAAAAATCCCTAACGGTTTAAACATCCATTAGAGCAATGACTAAGTAAATTATGGTACATATAATTATAGCCATATGACAGAATCTTATGTCATCATTAAAAATATTTGTGAAGAGATTTCAATGACATGCAAAATATTAATATTAATACATGGTGAAAAAGCAAGACATAAAATCAAATTTAAGAGATGACCTCAAAATTCAGGGGTGGAAAATATTTGTCTATGGTGCTAATAATGGTTATCTACGAAATTCTTGATCATTGCTCTTTTCTTTTAAAAATTGTCAACAGTTTGCCAATTTCCATCAGTGAGCATGTGTAATCTTTCACATTTTCAAAAAAATAAACAAAAGAAAGAGTATCTTATCCAAAGAAAAGTAAGGGACATTGTGGCAGACTGCTAGTTACCTCCCAGTATCCTGTCTCCACTCTCCCCTTCTTCCTCCAGAAGAGAGCTCTGATGTTCAGGTGGGCACAAGACACCCAGGTAGAAGACTCATTTCCCTGCCTCCCTTGCAGCTGGGAGAGTAATGTGACTGAATTACCAACCTACACGAGCCTTAAAGGGGTTAAAAGCTGATGAGTTTCGCCTGGGTCCTCAGGTCTGAGTGGGAGGCAGGTTGCTGGGCAGAATCAGCCAGTGGGTTTTGGTGGCAGAGGGATAAGGAGATCAAAGGTGACAGTTCCAGCAGTAGGCAAACCCTGGACCCAAGGAGCCCAACCATGCTCAAGCACTTCCGGAAGTGCTGGTGGAAGCTCCTCTGCAAATTAGATTTGGTCCTGGAAGACCTAGAAGCAGAGAGGAGAGCCTGCATGGGCAGCTGAGTCTCCTGGGGACTCTCTCCAGCCCCTCCTATTCGGGCAGTCTAGGCTGCCTGCAGGAGTCTCTCACCAGTTGCCTTGAAGATGACATCTCCCAGATAGGCTCGATGCCTGGTGTCTTGCCTTCCATACCAAAAGCCCTTTGATCAGCCTTTCATTTAATAACCAAAATCACAGGACTGCACAGTTTTATCCAGGATTAGAGCCATCCTGACACCTATAAGAATGTCTGGCATTTGGTGGGGGACAATAGTCATCAAAAATCATGGTGTGTTACCCAGTGGGATGTTCCATGCAATGTTAGTTCTCACCACCCACACACACAAAAAGAAGGGAATGGGAGGGTTCCTCCAGCCAAATATGTTTGGGAAACACTTCATGCTTTATTGCCATTTAGGAAATTCATACTGCACATTAACATATTAAAGACTTTGAAAAGTCCTGCAGTAAAGAAAACATTTATACTTGAGTATTTCCCCAAATTATATGACCAGGCTCCTTTTTTGCAAAGAGCACCTATTAACTTCTTTTAGAATACATACAATTGGAAATGCCATCCTGGATGTTTGAAAAACATCTTATTTTGCTTTCTATGTAAGTTTTATATCTGTTGAGATAAGTATTGATATGTCATTATTACTACTTTTGGAACTACCACCTCTTCATCTTACAGTAAATTTCTTTTGACTGAAAAATGTGCAGTTTATTCGATTGCAGTGCCAGGGATGATCTTTCTGGGAACATTCCATCACCTTCTTTTCTGATTGTGACGGTGTGGTGTGGGGACTATCACTTGCATCTGAACCAGTTCTCCTATTTCAGCTGGAAGCGATGCAAAGTTCGAACAACTAATGCATTCATCACGTGTGCACCATACACTTGTTAGGCCTCTACTACATGCTGGGACTGTGCTAGCCACTTACCACATAGTATTTCAAGTTCTCACAACACTAAAAGGAACTGTTATTTTACCCATTTCACAGAAGTAAAATTTGGACAGGCTGAGTCTGAGTTGATCAAGAGCACCCAGGGACCAGAACAGTAGCTGCAAGGCTTGGCAGCTCCAAGGCCTGTATTCCCCCTCCCTGTCCTGTGTCACAGGGCTCTTAATTATCACCTGACCTACATCTTTGACGCTGCATGGGTTTCAATTTGGTGTCCCTAATTGGAATCAAATATTTCTGACTCTGGAAATAAATACTGTTAAACAGTGGCTCGTGCACAGAATAAATGAGTGCCTGTTGCTAAGGAGACATCAGGAAGGAGATGGAAGAGCATGAGGCAGAGTCCAGCCTCCCAGAGGCTCCAGGAGTGAGCTCCTGAGCTAAGGCCAGCGCTGAGCAGGTGAAGAACCGAGCGAAGCACCCAGGTGCCAGGGGAGAGGGGACAGCTGCCTGTCACCCCTGCCTATTGCAGGCTCACTGGGCCAGATGCATTGTTCAAGAGAAGTTAAGAATCTCTTTTTTGTGGAATCCATCAAGTTTTAATCACTGGCAACTACAGTGGGTTGAATAATGTCCTCCAAAAATTCATTTCCACCTGGAAACTGAGAGTGTGACCCTATTTGGAAATAGAGTCCTTGCAAATAAATGTAATTGAGGCAAGGATGGAGATGAGGTCATACTGGCTTGGGGCGGGCCCCAAATCCAGTGAGTGTCCTTAGAAGAGCAGAAAAGGACAGAGACACACAGAAGGCAATGTAAAGACAGAGGCAAAGATGGGAGGAACACACGTATAAATCCAGGAACACCAAGGGCTGCCAGCAGCCACCAGGAGCTAGGAGAGGGCATGGGACGGCTGATTGATTCTGACGTCTCAGATATCTGGCCTCCAGCACCATAAGAGAATACAGTTCTGTTGTTTTAAGCCACCCAGTCTGTGTCATTTGTCACAGCAGCCTAGGAATCTAATACAACAGTGAACTTTAATTTTTAATAAAACCAAGTGAGCCAAAAGCATTTATTTGTGAGCCAGACTAGCCCTGCGAGTCACCAGGCACCCCATTTCTAGTCAAAGGGCAAATCCTTCTCCAGCAATGACGATGCCGCCTCCCCCGCAATTCCACGTAGACCGGACCTCTCTGCGGAGCCCCAGAGCTGTATTTCCAACGTTGTCTGGGCATCTTCACTGCCAACAGCTGCAGCCAACTGCAATGTAAGGTCTCCAGAACCTGGCTGCGTTCCTCATCGCATGGAATTAACTGCACCTTGTCCCGCTGGTGTGCTAGAACTGGTCATGCTGGCTCCCAAGAGTCAATTTTTAAATATTAGAAATTTTCCTTGCTGATGGTTAAACTGTTGGTCCCTTGAAATCAGCCTTGATAGCAATATTTGTACCGCAGAGATAGGCAAACACTGCAAAGGGGAGCTCATTTTGGGGGGTAAAGCCAGTTTACCAGCAGATCACTGAACCTCCACCCCATCTTCCAGGAGAAAGCCCGCTTCTATCTTATCACATACTCTCCCACCATACCTCACACCCAGCCCGCAAACCTTGTAAATTCTCTCTCTGCAAAATGTCACCTCTATCCCCTCTCTCCTTCCACTGCCCTGGCCCTTATTCAGACCTCATCATTCTTGCATTTGAACTACTGCAAGGGTTCCATAATTTTCACCCTACCCACAGTCATGTTCCTCGAAGAAAGAGTTAGATCATAGTGGTTCTCTCCTCGGACATTTTTAACATCCACATGCCTTTTCTTGGCATTCAGAGTGTGAGTTAGGCTTCTCTCCATTGCAACTGGCAAAAACCCAATTCACACAAGCTAAATCCAAAAGGGAACCTACTCATTCATATATATAGGAAGCCCATGGGGAATGAGGCTGCAGGTATAGCTGGATCAGGGCTCTGGCTTTTCCCCCCACTATTTGGCTCAGACTCTCTTTGTCTGGTTTCATTCTCAAATACGCTCTCTCCCCCTGGGAGGCAAAATGGCCAGCAGCTACCCTGAATCCCATCCTCCTAGCTCAGCAGAGTGTCATAGAGTGATTGCCCTTATCTTCCCAATCTTTCAACCCTCCTAAATCAATGCCTTGCTCATGTGACTTTGCAGTTCCTCTTACTAAGTAAGGGGGTGGGGCCTATTTCCCCATTCCTTCCTGCTGAGTGTGGCCACGTGACTTGCTTTGGGCAATAGGATGCTAGCAACTGCGATGCAAGCGAGCCTTGAAAAAGCACCTGTGCACTTCCACTTGCTCCGTGAGAGCATGCCCGGGCTAGCCCACTGAGGATGCTGCCCCTGGAGTTGCCCTGAGCTGCCACAGCCAGTGTGGATCGCCAGACAAGCAGCCAGTGCTCAGCCAAGATCAGCTGAGCCCCACAGATTTGGGTGCTAAATAAATTTCCATTGTTGTATGCCACTGAGTTTTTGTGGTTGCTCGTTACACAGCATTATTGTGGCATTAAATAACTGATGCACTTAGTTAACTCACTGGAAAGAGAATTTCTCTCTGTGTCTGTACTGCAATCTCAGGGAACACTGATTAGCTCTGCTTGTGCCCTCTGCCCAGCCCCTGAACAAGGAAATCACAAGGTTTGATTGAACAGCCTGGGTCCTAGAAGCATGGGTCACCGTGATTGACAGCTTCACAAGGACCATACTGAAGGGGAGGGCAGAGCTGCGTGTCCATGAGAATTTCCCTCCACAGCCCAGCTGCCCTCTGCAACTCTGCCTCCTGCCCTGATCTCCCCCAAGCATTTTGGATTCCCTCCTTCTGAACTACTTGCCATTTTCCAAACCTGTCACCTGCTTTCATGTCTCTTTACCTTTGCTCACACTGTTCCTCCCACCTGGAGGGCCTTCCCCCTCCTCTCTCTGCAAAGCCTTCTCCAATCCTGCCTGGACCACAGACCCAAAGGGAGAGAAGAGAAGGGGTTGGCAGGGAAGACAGCGCCTAACCCAAAGTCAAGAACAGAGCCCAGGGCACAGGGCAAAGCCACTCAAGGAGCCGCCAATCCATGCCGAAGCCCAGGACCCAGATCTAGAGCTGTGACAAGAGCTAAGAGTTGAGGACAAGTCCAAGGACATGCACTCCCTTGCCAGGATGAGCTCAGGGGTGTGGCAGGGCTGTAGGGGTACAGACGAGCCAAGCAATAGGCGGTGGGGGTGACAGCTGGCAAGGAGAGGCATAGAGCGTGCCCTGGACAAAGGCTTGGAGGCAGGATCAGAATCTAAGGGGCTGAAAGCAATAGAGAAATAATGATGATGACAACACGGACAACAACACTTTCCCAGCCCTCAGGGCATGCCAGGTACTATGCTAAGAGCTCATTTACATGATCTCATTTCACTCTCAAAACAACCTTATGAGGCAGATACAGCCATCATTCCCATTATACAGAGGAGGAAACTGAGGCACAAAGAGGTGGCATGGCTCCCCAGGGTCACTCAGCTGGTGAACAGCAGGGCAGGAATGCAAGTCCAAGCCTCCCTGACTCCAAAGCCCATCCTTCACCACTGTTCTTGCCCCGATGGGCTCGGACTCCCCACTTCCCCGAGTTTCACGAAAGGCAAGCCTCTGCTAACTCCACCTCCAGACACACCCCCGGGCAACTGTCCCGACATTAACTACCTGACTCAATACACAGCCACCCCAAAGGGCAGCTGAGAATGCCCCTCCTCCAAGAAGACTCCCTGGACTGTCCAGGAGAAATTCCTCTCCTCTTTCCCCATGTTCCCCGCAGCACTTTGTTTCTGCCTCTGCTGGGGCGCTTGGTGGCGTCTGCTGGTTCCAGGGTGACATCTGCACTCGACTCTCTCCCAGCTGGCGGAGCTATCCTCAGAGGACTGATGGTCACCCGGCTTTGGGTCCGCAGGGCGCCTGACCAGCATTCACGTTCAGCGGATGCTGAATTGAACGTGCGTGCTGGTGTTTACCCAAGCTCCCGATACAGTCTGGTCACCAGGTTTCTGTGAATTGTGCTGTGGTGTGGAGGTGGCTGCCATTAGGTGGCTCTCAGCCAGGCCATAGTTCACAGAACCCCACCTTTTTGCCCCAGATTAAACATCACACCCCACAAAGAAGCCTCAGCCCTTCCTCTGGCCCAGCTCCGAAAAAATGACCGGAGGACAGCGCCACAAATAACTGGGGGTGGCCGGCTCCCTCCCCAGCAAGGGCGGCCAACAACCCTCTTCCGGCAGAGAGTAAAGAACCCAAATGTCTCCCCCCATACAGTTGCTGTGCCAAGTGGGTGTTTGGCCATTTCTGAGCCAATGACTTTTTTGAACTTGACTTTGTGGGTGCCTTTAACAAATTAGAGCCACAATTACACTGTAACCTAACAGGATTAGTCACGCACACACATCCTGCGTGCACACTTCATTCCGCTTTTGAAGGAAGCAAAAGCCTGGGGCTGGCGGTGGGGGGGACGGGGACCAGAGGATTACCTCCCACCTCCTCAGACCCTGCAGGCACAGAGCCACAGATTAAATCCGGGACACCGGGTACGTTGGCATTTCAGATAATCAATGACTAATTTCAGCATAAGTATATCCCCTGCCATATTTGGGACATACTTACACTAAAAGCTTTTCAAATTGAAGCGAGCATCCTCTATTTTTGTTTGATAAATACAGCAATGCTACTCAGGCAGATCTTAAAATGCTGGAGGGCAGGATTCCTGGGCTGCTTCCAAGGAGGTTCTTACAGAAGCCAGAAGGAAGATCAGAGAGACCATAACATGGAATCATCTGGGCGATTTGGGGTTCACAAATGGATGTCCAAACACATGGCATAAAAGCATGATCAATGCAATCTACACAAAATATTTTTCAAGGGTATAATAGCTCCAATAAAGCCCATTAGCACACGTAAATGAGTTCTGTACTCAGCATAGTAACACCTCCCCTCTCCCTTCCCTGCTCTTCCCAGGGGAAACGTTTGATCACTTCCATCAGTCACCTGCTTGAACGCGTGGTATACCAACTGCGTGACAGTTATTGATTTTTGATGAATGACATGGCTCTCTCTTCTGGGCTATTACTGCTTTGTTTTCAAACCTTACTTAATTGTCCGATGATTTTTGATGTTTTGGGGTTTCTTTTTTTCCTTTCCAGAGAAATAAATGCAAAGTGTTTATTCTCCAAAGGCCGTAAACAGAGCTTGCGGGTCTAGTTTCTATGACAACCCCACTTGATACAGCAAACCTAGATTATCTCTAATGACAGACATGAAGTTTAAATTGCACATTCTGAACAAACAGTGCTCTGCTGACCTTTTATTGAAAAATGGAATACAGGGTGATTAGCATAATGTGTTATATAAAAAGGGAAAACGTGTATTCGTGGGCATTATGCACCAGCGATTAGCCGCACTGCTAGTCTTTAACAAACTGCTTGCCAGGGTAGAGAGCTTGGGAAATTAAGATTTGCCATCTATCATTTTCAAATTCAGTAAAATCTGCAGCAATAATTGCACTAAACAGTTTTCAAATAACACATGCTGCTGTTTCTCTTACTTATCCAATTGAGGTTTTTAGCAGGGGAGCAAGGAAGGAGAGGAAAATTTTACCCATTGTACAAAAAAATAATAATTCTTGGCTCCAATAGCTATTCTGAAGCAATCTCTGCCTCTTACTCCCCTAATGTAATTCCTGAAGGGAGCGTAGGGTCTGGCGTACCCTGGCAGCTACACCTGGAAACCGCCTGTCAGTGGCGTGGTGCGCGGGGGTCCTGGGCTGGTTAACCAGAGGTGGGGTCCAGGCATGGCGCCCCCACTGGAGAACTGGGCCCAAGTCCAAACACGGAATGGAAGGCTGCAGAGTCGGGCTCTGCAGTAACCACCTGGTTCGATCCTAGCTTTGCCTCTGTCTTAGGACAATAGCAAACTACCCAGCCTCCCCAAGACCTGGTTTCCTTGTCTACACCTTGGGAATAAGAGTAATAGGACCCACTTCATAGGATCATTGTGGGGATTAAAGGCAGCAATGCCCAAGGGCTGGCAGAGCCCTCAGTGACCACTGCCGCCTCCATTGCCACGGTTCAGGGCGTGTCTCCTACCTTGACAGGAGCGTGTTCACAGCAGCACGTTGTGACACTAATGAGACAATGTGGAATAATGGAAACCGCACCCGCTTATTCCCTCCCCCACGTTTCCGGAGCCCGGCTCCGGACCAGCTCAGACAGCGCCGAGCACAGCGAGGCCGGCAGGAGCCGCCACCAACGCTCTCACTGTGTGACCTTGTGCGTGTCGTTCAATCTCTGAGATGAAATATTTATGTCATTTGATCCTCAGAACAACACAGGTGGAAGGAGATCATTCTCCTCATCCCCATGTTCCCAGTGGGGAAACTGAGGCTTGGAGTCATGAAGAGGTGGCTGAGCGGGGTGCACTGGAGCTTGTCATGGCCCTAGAGTGGTCAGATCCTTCCCACACACATGCTGGCACTGGAATCCCAGCCTCAGCAGGCAGTCACAGAGTGACCCGAGTGTCCTGGGCTTGCCTTTCCACAACGACCTGAGGCCACCCTCCAAGACTCAGGCGCACTTTGTACCTCGGTCCCTCGTGCTCCCACTGGGGCTCCTGTTGGCTCCGGCACAATTTGTCGCCTTTCTCCACTTTGGCCTCGTCACTGCTGCCCACAAGCCACTCTGGGGACAGGATTCGCCCACCCCTTACAATGGCGCTGAGGACGCCGTCTCCCAGTGTGTCCAGAGCACAACGCCTGTGAGGCGCCGGCCAGCCGTGCCTTTGTGGCCCTCGCTGCATCCCAGGCTCCGGGGGCACAGGGGGTCTCAGTCAGGGTCCCACACTGTCCCCAGGCAGCTGCCGGAGCCCCAAGGCTCACACGTCTCACCAAAGCAGCCATTTCTGTTTCCTGCTGTGAGAAGGGCTCAAAGCCAGTCCTTGGAGCCAAAGGTTGGGGAGACAGACACCGTGACCCCTGCCAGCGTCCATCTCTGCCCCAGACACACCTCAGGCTACTCAGCTCCTCCTCCTTTCACCAGACAGAAAATATCCGTCATGCATAATTGTTTTTTTTAATTTCCTGACTGACGACCTCAAAGCCAAACAGCCCCAGAGCGACAGGGCTATAAAGCTACACTTTTATGCCCATTTCTAAAAGGAGATACTAGGCTCAGGAGGTCACTTTCTATTGGTCACACCAAGCTAATAAAGGGTACAGCCAAGGCCTGAACCTAGCAGAGCTGACCCCAAACCCAAATCCAATGTTGTCTTCCCAGCCTGGTAAGAACTAAAGAGCCTGAATTCCACAAGAGTTCAGGAATTGTACAGACCTCCGATTTTTCAGGGTCATTAACCACAGTTATTTTACAGGCTTGGTTTCTTTTAGCAGCACAGGATCTTACTTCTCTGACAACTACCCTTCCAAACATAACTGCACACAGGACCTGAATGAATGAACCTGCAAATTGTGTCACTTCCAGAGCAGCCACAGGCCAGTGGATAAACTGACAAACAGGCTGTCACAACTGGCTTCCAAGTTGGGCCAGGGCTGGTGTCCTGGGCCCGGATCCCTGCGGCTGAACCGTGAGCTCCTCACTAAGGTCCCCAGAAGTACCCCCACCCCAATGCCACCTCCTCGCTTCAACAGAGACATCCAAATGCTCCCAGCAAGTGAGAGGCCACCAGCTGTCCTCCTAAGTAACTCTGTTAATCCCAGCTCCTGTGAGCAAACCCTCTTTGTCACGAAGAAAACACCAACTTTCTCCAGGAAGCTAGGGTGGAACCACATCTGCTTTTGGCCCAGGATTCCCAATTAGAAGCCAGATGTGCACAGCCCAAGCCCCTCACGGGCTGCGTCTGAAACACGCCGGTTCTGCTCAAGGGCAGAGAGTGCAGCCCAACATCCCCAGTACGGGAAAATGATGGGCCCGAGACTCAGAACCCTTTTACCGCCAAGAAGCCACAGCCAGCCTCCCTGGAAAGCAGCAGGGAACGCAAAGCTAGTGTCTGCTCCAGCACTCGGCAGCAGGTATAACCGGAGCCCAGTCCCTGAGAACAACACTGGGGAGGGCAGCTGGCGTGTTTGGGACCATGTGCTGTGGACACAGGCACACTCTTCGAACAGGCTCCCTGTCCCAGCATCCCAGCTGGGACAGGGAGCCTGGCCCCACCACAGCTGGAAGCTCTGGTTCTGGGACGGCCCCTCCAGCTGTGCCCCACCCTGCAGGGGTTACCTGATGCTACCTGCTCTCTGGCCCCCCACACCCGCCCCTTCCCAGTCACACGCTTCTGTCCCAGCTCCCTTCCCTCCTCCCGGAGGCCCCTCCCTCACCGAAGCCCCATCCCAATATTCCTGCAGCCTCCGAAATCCCACCTCCTGCACGGCGCCTTCCTGGCTTTATTCCCCCTTGATGACGGTGAGTGAGTAATTCCCTGGGAAAGGACCATTGATTTAACAAATGGTGCCAGTCCAAGCGCTCATCTTTCTGGAAGATAATACCATTGGAGCCCTACCTCGAACTATTGGCAAAAATAAGTTCTAGATAGAATATGTTTACATGTAAAAAGTAAGACAATGAAAATCATGTAATTTAGAAGACCTAAAACATAACCTAGGCATTGGGGAAAATTTTTTAATGGAGATAGGAAATTCAAGATCTATCATGTAAAAGAGATACATTCAAACCGAAAATATAAAACATTTTTGAATGGCAAAAGACATAATACATTAAGTAAACTGACAACTTGTTGAGTGGGAAAATACTTACAACACATTTGAGTGATGAGTTCACATCTGTCCTATGTAAAGAGTTCTCACAAGTTGATAATAGGAAGGCAGAAAAGTAGGCAAAGGATATAGACATAAATCTACCAAAGACCAAATCCAAATAGCCCATAAATATATGAAGACCAAAATAAAGAGAGCAAGTGGACTGGACACCTGGCTGAGGCATTGGACCTCTCGTCTCCCCCTGAAGCCGCAAAAACCAGGATGGTGCAGGACACAGACCTGGGGTTAAACCCCAGCTCACCCCTGACTGGCTGGTGAGCCTAACAGAACCCCGCGCTCAGGGCTGCAGGAAGGTTCCATGAGATGGTGTTTGTAAAACACCCAGCACAGGGCCTGGCATGCAGTGGACACTCCATAAATGCCAATTGCTGCACACGACGGCATCACTACCAGGTTGTAGCAGGTGCAGAAAGCCCCTTTCCAGATGGTTACAGTGAACTCCCAACCCGGAACCACCTGCCATGGAAGGCCGTTCGCTATGGGCTGAATTATGTTCCCCCCAAAAATATGTTCAAGTCTTAGCCCCCACTACTTCCAAATATGACCTTATTTGGAAATAGGGACGTTGCAGGTGGAATAAGCAGTCATACTGGAGTCAGGTGGGCCCCTAACCCGAAATGGCTGGTGTCCTTATGAGAAGAGAAGAGACGCGGAGACAGGCGCAGAGGCAGGACGGCCAGGTGCAGACGGAGGCAGAGACGGCGGGATGCATCCGCCCACCAAGACACACTGAGGGCCGACGACACCCGCCAGGAGCGGGAAGAGCAAGGGAGGATCCTCACGGCCCTGCGGACACCTTGCTTCTGGACTTGTGGCCCCCAGACCAGTGAGACAAGAGCAAGCCACCCACCTTGTAGAACTTTGTTATGTGCAGCTCTAGGACACAAATACAGATTTTAACTGGGTCTTTTTTTTTTTTTTAAGTTTCAAAAAGTAGATTCAACCATAATGAATGCAAACCATGTGCCAATCACTTTTGAGGGGTTTCCCAAAGTATGTTCTGGAACTGCAGGATGCTGACGGTTATGACCTGTAAAACTATTACATGAAAAGGGGTTCTGTGAAGCCGGGCGCGGTGGCTCACGCCTGTAATCCTAGCACTCTGGGAGGCCGAGGTGGGTGGATTGCTCGAGGTCAGGAGTTCGAAACCAGCCTGAGCAAGAGTGAGAACCCCGTCTCTACTATAAATAGAAAGAAATTAATTGGCCAACTAATATATTTAGAAAAAATTAGCCGGGCATGGTAGCGCATGCCTGTAGTCCCAGGTACTCAGGAGGCCGAGGCAGCAGGATTGCTTGAGCCCAGGAGTTTGAGGTTGCTGTGAGCTAGGCTGATACCAGGGCACTCACTCTTGCCTGGGCAACAAAGTCAGACTCTGTCTCAAAAAAAAGAAAATATTTTTTAAAAAAAGGGGGAGGGGGGTGGTTCTGTGGGCAAGCAATCAGGGAAACACTGGGTTAAACAGTTACACCTACTTCTTTCTTGCAGGACTTCTCAGGGCCTTTAACATGCCAATGAATGCCCATGAGGGGATACAGGAGTGGTTATCCCATGTTTATATGATCACGGAAGCCTCGTCTCAGAGTCTCTGGTGGGATTAGATTCTGCAGGGTAGAGTTTGAAAAGCCCTGCGAGAGAGAACACAGCATTAACGGAGAAAAGGGCCTTGCCTTCCGGGATCTGCAGCCCCCCCCCCCCCCCCCCCGCAGAAGATACGTTTGCCTGGGGGGGGGGGCACTCTCGGGACCACTTTAGATTCTCGGGACTGCAAGCTGGTGCCTCCACAGACCTGCAGCAGGAGTGTTACTGCCGGCCCCACGTGGTACCAAATGCCAGGCCTGTCCTGAGTTCCCACTTCCTCCTCGGCCCCTCCCCCGTCACATAGGCCGCTGGCAATTGATCTCGCTGCATATCTCTGGTATGGCCAGAGAATGATCTGGCTCCTTAAAAAAGAAGTCAGATTTCAAAACGCTGAGTCATTCACCAGGAGCAGACTGCCCGAGGAGAAGTAGGTCAGCCCAGGGCAGAGCCCGCCCAGCCCTCCTCGGCATAAAATAATGGCAGCTCACACGCGGCCAGGGCTGCCCAGTGGGCTTGACCTGGATTCACTTGTTTGAGCCTCACGACAATGCTGCAGGGATGAACTGAGAGTCTCCTCGAATAACAGATGAGAAACTGAGGCACAGGGAGGCACAAAGAGATGAAACCCCAGCAAAGCAGGGTGCATTGCTAACCAGAAACAAAGGGTTCATAATCCCAGACACGCGTTAACCAGACACTCATTCATTCATTCGTCAAACACAGGAGCAGGCCCTACCTCCGGGATAGTTGCATTAGTGGAGGAGACGGACAAGCAGAGCCCCAGTAACACAGCAGCGGTCAGCAGTGCGCTGGGAGGACCCCCAGGATGCCATGGGAGCGCCAGGAGAGGCAGCAGCCTGGACTTTGGGAGTGGGGGTGCCCAGGGAGGGCTTCCTGGAGGAGGCATTCCCTGAGAACGAGTGGAAGTCAGCCAGGAGAAAGGGCATTGCAGCTCGAGGAATGTGCGGCCACTTAGAAGCCAGGCGAGAGCAAGGGACTTTGGGGCACTTTGGGACCTTTGGGGCACTTTGCAGGGGAGGCAGGGCAGCAGGAGGCGGAAGCCAGCCGCCCCTAGCAAGCTGTCGGGCGCACAGCCACACTCCCAGTTGGTTGGAAAGTCGGGATTCGTGTGACCTTGGGTTGTTAAACAACCTCTCTGGGCCTCAGCTTCCATACCAGGAAATTCGGGAGCAGTACCGTCCACACAGGGCTGTTGGGAGGGTGAAGGACGTGCTGTGTGTCCAGCACTTGGCCTGGGCATGAGGAAGAACGCACTACGTGGGGTCCTCATTGCCAGCGGTTCTGGCTTCCAGGAAAGCGGAGAAGCAGCCAGTGGGCCCCAGGGACTCCCACCCTCCCAGCCCTGACCCCAAGCGTCCAGGTTGCCTCCTCCTCCCTAAGATAAGGCTCTGCCAAGAAATTCCACCGAAATTCCAAGCAAGGTCACTTTGCGTTTCATGCAGTCCTACGCAGAAACGCGCACACGGCACGGGGAAGCCTGGAGCTTCTTTATGCTCTCCCACCGCGGAGCCGCCCGGCCTGGAAAAACATCACAACACTCGCCTCTGCGTCCCGCTAGGGGTGGCCCTGGGCAAGACGGCAGGAGGTGGACGCAAAATCCATGTTGTCCCCCGGCCATGGGGACATCATCTCGTGTTGGGAGCAGGCAGAAGGAGCCGGGACAAGGGGTCTCCGCTCCCCAAGCCGTGGGGATGGGGAAGGGATGCAGGTGATTCAGCCCCCAGAACACACCCTGACAGACCCTCGCGCCGGGCCACGTCATCTCCCACGAGGCCTCCCCGCGAAGTGGCAGAAAACTTCCCAGGGAAGATTCCAGGTGAGCGTTTGACTATCCCCAGCAGGTGCATCCCTAAAACAACGTCTGGAGTGGATTGCCCGCCGCCCTGGGCGAGCAGCACGTCTGGTGCAGGAGCTAGTCACCAGTGGCTTCAGGGTGTGAAGTGACAGCCCAGCCCCTCGCTCTGGCTGCTCTTGGCTTCCCACACTCTGGCTTTCAGGTAAGCGGCAGCCGTGGGCGGGAAGTGTGCGATATTCTGATTTGTGAAACGCTCCGGTGCTTCGGCTTCTGAGCGCCTATCCTTTAAAAGGACCCTGGTTACAATAAATCATACAGAAGAAACTTGTGCTTTGCCAAAAAAAAAAAAAGTTTTAATCTCACTTATTAAAAAAAAAAAAAAAATCTCACGGACTCAATGAATGCCACCAACCCCACTTAGTAGCACCACATTCCAGAGTTGTGCCTCACCTGTCAGAGGGAGGGGGACGCTGAGGGGAAAGGTGACAAATGTCCAGTAAAGGACGTGAGGACTGGGCCCCCAACGTGGGTCATTCCTGCCTTGAGGCGTCTGTCCCATTCTGAGCTGAATCAGCTCTCTGAGCCCTGAACACTCACTCACCTCCCAGGCCCTGCCTCTCCTTGGCCTTGAGGGACCAAGTTCCCTCCTGTCTGCCTCCGGCCCCCACTCCGCCCCCACCCGCCACCTTGCTCCCTGCCTGCTTTGTCTAACCCGCCATGGAGAGCAAGCCCTGCGAAGGGCGGGGACCTCCCCGCCCCAGCCCTGGCCCCACGCTGGCACGCATGGCATCTGCTCCAGGGGCCCAATGCAACACTGGGGTCCCCAAAAGCCCCGACACACAGGGAGCCACACCCAGTTCGCAGGCCCAGCGGGGCTCTCAGGAGCCTGTGACAGGAGGGCGGGGAAGTTCCAAGACACTGAAAAAAGTCCAGTGTACAGAACAAAAAGAGTACTGACTGGAAGATTCCATTTATATAACATTCTAGAAAATGCAAACCAACCTACGGCAGTTGCCTGGGATGGGAGGCGGCGCGGTGTGGGACGGATCTGTTCTCTGTCTCGGCAGCGGGGAGGGTTGCACGGGTGATACACGTGTCAAAACTCATCAAATTACACACCTTACATGCAGTTTACTGCAAGTCCATCCTACCCCATAAAGCTATTTAAAAGGTGAGTATGCAGGCCGGGCGCGGCGGCTCACGCCTGTAATCCTAGCACTCTGGGAGGCCGAGGTGGGCGGATTGTTTGAGGTCAGAAGTTCAAGACCAGCCTGAGCAAGAGTGAGACCCCATCTCTACTAAAACAAAAATAGAAAGAAATTAGCTGGACAACTAAAAATATACAGAAAAAATGAGCCCGGCATGGTGGCTAATCTGGAGCCTCCCCGCAGACACCTTGGATTTAGCCCAGGGAGGCTCGTGTCAAACTTCTGAGCTACAGAACTGTAGGATGGTCCATCGTGGTGCTTTAAGCCACTGAGCCTGTGAAGCAACAGAAAGAGAAAGCTAGCACTGGTAGGGTGCACACTTTGGTCCTCCAGAAGGGGACGGGCTCAGGCAAGGGTTTATTAGCAACAGCAGGGACCCTGGACCTCACTCACCGGCAACACCAGACAAATTGCCTGCGGGTCTCCGCATCCTCACACGCTGCAGGATCTGGGGGGGGGGGGGGTCGGAGGGCATGATGGGTGGGGCCCAGGGCAGCCTCAGGAAGAGCCTAGAAGGCTCAGGTGCTCTGAGCTGTGGTCTGAGGCTGGGACATGAGCAAAGGGACCCCAGGGTGACAGTGACACTGGGCTGTCAGAGCCAAAAGGCCCCTCACGTCACTACCCAACACTTTGCGTTGCGGAAGAGAAAACTGGAGGAGAAAGACTTATCTGGGCCCCGCCCAGAGTTAGAGGCCAGAGCCGGGGTGAGAACTACAGTCTTCTAACAACAAGCCTGGAAGTCAGGGGTCTGCAGGCTGGCCGCAGCCCTCACGGAGGCGCCCCGCTGCGCACCCGGACTCTCTCGGGACAAGGCTTTCTGCCTAAGCAGGGATCTCAGACCACACAAGCACTGCGTGTCCTGCAGCGTCCAGAGACCTGGCGCAGGGGCAGCACGACCCCCGCCAGGCCCACAGTGGGCGGCCCCTGTCCCAGCGAAGCCTCCTGCAGCTGCCCAACAGCAGGGACAACTGCTAAGGCCACCAGCTAAGCTGCTACTCGTTCCCAGGGCGGGTTCCAGAGGCGTTTCCCCACAAGGATTCATTTCCACCCTCCGGCCAGGAGGGAACAGGCGGGCCCAGACGGGCATCTGCGTGTCAGGCCATCTGGACAGGCACAGCCCCGAGGTGGGCCGCGTGCTGCATGCGGAGGGAGAGAACGAATCTTATCTGGAGCCCGGAGCTCCAGCTCCCGGTTAAAGGCATCCCTGAGGGCTCAGGAAACTCACTGAACATTCCAGACGCATCCACTGGCGGGACCCTTCCCGCTCAGTGCATGCACCAGGCCGACTTGCCCTCGGCTCTTGTCGTTTAGTGTCCAGCTGGGAAAGGCAGTAAAGACGAGGGTCAGCAGTTGGCCACGCTGCAACTCGACGGGGGAAGGTGAGTTCTGCACAAAAGCTAAAGGATTCATAAATGCAGCCTCGTTCCCAGCCTCGGAGGGGCTGAGACAAGGGGCCCCGGGCGCTGGGGAGCGAGTCACGCCGGCTATTTCATAAGACAGCCAACACGGCATCACTCAAGGCGCTTCTCCTTTCTCTTCCCCGAGCGCAGGGATATTTTATTGTCATCGTGTAAGGGTCCATTAGTGACGATCCTGGCAAATGGCTCTTTCAAGGTCAGGGAAATGCAAGCAAAAGAGCAAACGGAGCGAGTGTTCCAAACGCGAGGCTGTTCATCTGCTTTAGGTTTAGAGAAAGCAAGGCAGCCAGTCAAACATAAAAGCCACACACCAAGTTCTGGGACTGGCACGTCTTCTGATTAAACAGGAGGCAGTATGGTTGCAAAAACAGGCTGCTGCCCCTTGTAACTGGACATTGCCAGGTGGAAACACAGGCCAGGAACCCCTAGATGTCCTCCGAGGTTTCCCCACCCTTGCCTACCCAGCCCTGGGCCCTGGGGCTGACCTATCCCCTGCCTCTGGGCTCAGCCCATGGCGCGTGCTCAGCACCCTGCCCGCTCAGCCTCTGCTCCGAGTGGGAGGCGTTGCTGTTCTAGAATTACAGAAGTGCCATGTGCACGACATGTCTCGGAGCTCGGAGGTCCCGGGGAGGAATTCTGACTTGGAGCTGGAGGAGAACTCCCAGGGAAAGACGCATTTAAAGAATGGGGGGGGGTGTTTTTTAATCAGCAAAGGATCCAATTTGATAACCAAACACTTCTTTCGTGGAATGGCTGATGCTGTAGCTCTGGAAGGGAATCACAGAGGGAATCTCAGAGTGGAGCATGTCCGTGGGAAAGTAAGGTGGCTCACCCAAGGCGTGCCTTGCCACCAACGTGGGTCTCCTGACGCTGAGGCTGCCCCCCGCCACCCGACGGGGTCTGGCCCTTGTCCTGTCCTCAGCCTCACAGCTCCGCCTCTTCCAGATGGCTGCAGCGGGCCTGGGGCACGTCAGGACCCTGTGCCAGTTCTTAAAAACCCAGCTGCCCGGTTCTGCTATCCAGTTTTTTTCAACATGCGAGAGTCTCACAAAAATGCCCACTTGCAACTGTGACGAAGCCAAGTGTCAAAACCCAGGAGAGGAAATGTCAGATGGAGCCCAGATGCGTGCTCTCCGAAAGCTGCCGTGTGAGTGTCGTTCTGATTTCAGCCCCTTCCATTCTGTAAACGTTTATGGAGTACTGTCAGGAGCCAGGCACTGAAGACCGAGTCCAGAAGACAGACGAACCCAAGTCAATGACAACAACACCACGGAATCATGCTGACCGAGAGGGTTGACATGCCATGAGCATGCAGACAAGGGGTCAGCCAGGTCTGCCCGAGGGACAGAGGAGCTGACAGTTGAGTTGGGCCTTAAAGGATGCATAGGAGTTTGCCAGGTGAAAGAAAAGAAGCTTGGAGAAGGACATTCCTGGTGGAGAAAAAGCATGAACCAAAAAGGGCGATGGAAAGTGGAAGATTGTGGTGGCCAAAGCCGGGGTGGAGACGACGGCCTGGGATGAGGCTGCAGAAGTGGGCGGGGAGAAAAGCTACCGGCGTCACATGGCAGCAGCTACCAGCATCACACTGGCTTTTAAGTAACTTGACTATCATGTCTGCTTGGACAGTGGCTGAGGCAGGAAACTATCAACAGAAGATTGATATCGCAGGCTCATTTTTACAGAAAAATCCCTCTTTGAGTGTGACAGGAAGACGCCATGCTGCGGTGGGAAGCAAGAGAGGGGCGACAGCGTGTTGGCCGTCCTCTACGCCCTGCACAGGAGGGGCGGGACATCCAGGGACCCCCCACGCAGCTATGGTGGCCCAGGTCCCACCTTGCTCTGTGAGCTAGAATCTCAGAACATGACTTCTGGAAGGTCCCTTGTTTCGCACATGAGTTACTGGAGATGAAACTAGAACGAGTAATGTGTTCATCCATCCGGCCTATACTGGAGTGACCCCCATCTGCCTGCCACTGTCCTAGGCTCAAGGACACAGCAGAGAATAAAGAGGAACAGAAAATAAACAGGATGATATTTCAGCCTGTGAGAGGCCCTAGGAGGAAAATAAACAGGGTGATGTGATGGAGAGGTTGGCAAACTGGCCCTCGGGCCAAATCCAGCCTGCAGCCCCTTTACATGGCCAGAAAGTGAATAAAGGTTTACATTTTTAAAGGGTTGTAAAGAACAACAACAACAAAAAAAAATATGAGGAAATGCAACAAAGACCTTAAGGCCTACAAAATCGAAAATATTTGCTAGCTGTCCCTTTATAGAAAAAGTTTACCCAGTCACTAAGAGGTGAACTCTCTCAGCTAGCAAGGTCTGGGTTCCTGCCTTGTGACATGGCTTCTCTCTCCTTCCTCAGAGCTGCTTCTACCTTAGGGAGGATGAAACATGGAAATGGTTCGTCAAAAGTTCACTGCACTTGGCCACGTACCAAGAGTCTGGATTTCCGGGCGTCTCATTCTCCACCTGCTGTCTGGCGTCTTATTCAAGAAACCTGGTCCCCAACCTGGCCACAGCTGTGCCAACTCCTTCTCCAACTGGCAGATCAGGGAGTCACATGGGCAACGGCCTCCCCGTGGACCCCTGACCGCTCTGCCTGAACCACTCGCTCAAAAATACAACCATGTGGATCCCTATTTCAAGACACGTCCCCGAAATCCACTGACCGATACTCTGCCTTCTTTTATTCCAGTCAAATAAATTTCTCAGTCCACAGCTCAGAGTCTAACTTTATAAATCCTGGCATTGGGCAACAAGGGAAGAAATGTTTATGTCCAAACAAAATCCAATACACAACTCTAGCTCTCCCAGAAAGAAAGTCCATAAATCAACACATTTATGGAGCAGCAGTTGTGAATGGAAACCCACACAGAGAAAGAAGTGTGGCAGAAGTCCCTGAGCTCACTACTCAGGGGCATCTGTGAGACATTCCACCACATTTCTGAGCTAAATGGAAACCAACTTGGCTCTTAAAAAGAAAAAAAAAAAAAATCTGACGTGGTGGTAGCTCATGCCTGTCATCCCAGCACTTTGGAAGGCTGAGGCAGGAGGAACGCTTAAGGCCATGAGTTCAAGACCAGCCTGAGCCACACAGCAAGAACTTGTCCCTAAAAAAACAAAAAAATCGTCCCACCAGTGTTCAAGAAGAGTTTTTCTTCGGACACCAGCCATCACCCTGGTGGAAGGTTCACGGTGTGATCTCTACCGCACGGAAAATAAATTATACTTGGGCAGTTAACTTCGCAATTGTTAAACGAGCCTTTCCCCAAAATTAAAATAACTCACACATCCATACAAAGTGACAGGACAAATTCTTCATTTGCTAATGGTGCACACATTCACCTCTGATTCCTCCCTGAATCCCATTAAAGCAATAAAAGGATTCTTTGAAGAATAAACACACAAGAACAAGTAGAAGGAGAAACAGCAGGAACACTGTGGAAGTCAGTAACTGATGAACCAGGAAAGCTGGTGGGGATATTGAGACTCAGAAATGACCCCAACGTGGAGGGACTGGGGGTGCAGGGAAAGTGGGTTGAAAACAAGAGAAATAGGGGTAAGTGGACTGAAGAAGCAGTCAGACCCTAACTGCTTCCCCTCCCCAGAGCTGGCTGATCGCCCCTCCCGCCCCAGGGGAAGACTGGACGCTGACTCTCTAGAGCAGGTGTCCTCAAACTACGGCCCTCGGGCCACATGCGGCCCGCCGAGGACATTTATCCGGCCTGCCGGGTGTTTTTGCCACCACTGCCTGTCCTGCTTAGCAGCCGACTCTTCCTGGGCCCGCAGTGCGCATGTGTGGAATGTGCGTCGCACTCTCCAACGGCCCTCCGACGGTCTGAGGGACAGCGAACTGGCCCCCTGTTTAAAAAGTTTGAGGACCCCTGCTCTAGAGAGTTAAACGGCCATCTCTGCACTGGGGGACGCCAGGGACCTACGGGAGGGAGGAACTGTACCGAAGACAGGAAATTAAATTAAAGCTTACATATTGGATATCGAGACCCACAGATTCTTTCCCCCACTCAGATCTCAGAATGCGGGCCAAAAGAGCAGGAGTTGGGAAAATCCTTCATGGGGGAATCTGACTAACTCGAGAGAAAAGAGCTGCGGGTGCTGACATACTTGTTTTGTGTCCTCTAACAATGAATGATAGAGGTGAGAAAAAAAAAAAAAAAACTTTGCTATTCTTTCAGGGAATACTTAATTTAGAATTGACCCTGTCAGAGAAAACACAATTTCCTACACCTACTCTGTAGAATTCCCCACCGTTTCTATGTTAAGGGTGATGGTACTCTGCATTTGCCATGTATGATTACAAGTTTCCAGAACCTACTTGTGTTTCTGCTATGATTGTTTCTCAAGACAGCTGAACTCAATCACCCTAGAGCAAGGTTCTCAGTGCTGACTGCAATTGGAAGCACCTGGGGAGCTTTAAAATGAACCCCAATCCCAGAGCCCCACCCTCTAGAGATTCTGATTTAATTAATTGGGGGAGGGGCCAGACATCTGGTTTTAAAAGCTCCTTCCCCTCAAAAACAAAATAAAAGCTCCCCAGGTGATTCTAACGTGCAGCCAAAGTTGCAAACCACTGCCTTCCAGTGAAGCCCGCACTGGGCAAGCCACTCATGCAATCCGAGCACCCAATCTGCATTTTAGGACCCATTTAATACTTTTAAATATGACTGTGATGGCTGGGTTGCCACATGTCTAAGGAAAATTGTTAACACAAAAGACAGACCAAAATAATCAAGTTATGAAAGCAACTTGGAGGAAACAGAAAAACTATGCAGGAAGAGAACATGTTTAGGGGAGGAGGTATCATTAATTTCTTGGTTAAATCTTGGATTCTCAAAGAGATTAGCAAAAATATTCATGAAATAAGAACAAGGCACCATTTTAAAAAAAGAGAGAGAGAAACATTTAGAGAACCAAAGATAACCTTAAGCATAAATTTTAAAAGCATAAATTTTAAAAGTCAGTAGAAGCCTTGGAAGTTAAATATGAGAAAGTCTCCCCAAAAAGAGAGTAAATGGTAAAGAAAAATAGAAGAGAAAATGAGAGGATAACTTCAAGAAGGCCAACATCAGAATAATAGGCAGCCCAGAAAGAGAGAAAAGAAAAAACAGAAGGGGAGAAAACATTGAAGAAATAACTCAAGATGAAGGCCTTTGAGTCTCCAAACTGAAAAAGTTTACCAGCTACCAGCATAATCGGTGAAAGTAGAGCCATATGAAGGTATGTGAGGATTAAATTTCAGACAGAGAGAAGATTCTGCAAGCTTCCACAGAAAAAGAGGAAGAAACATCTACACACAAAGAATCAAAACTATAATGGCATTGAGTATCTCCCCATTAGAAGCTAGAAGACAATGGAACAATTCTGAAGGAAAAGTATGTTCAACCTAGAACCCTATATCTAGCTAAACTGCAATATTAAGTATAAAAATCAAAAATGTTACCTCTCTTGTACCTTTTCTCAGAATATTATCTCAGAAGATGTTCTACCAAAATGAAGATGACAAGGAGTCCAGGAAAAGAGTCCAGCACAGAAGACAGGCAAAGAAAACATCCAGAGAGACGCTGAAGGGAGATCCCAGGATGATCTCTGTGCGGCAGAACTAGAGACTGACTAATGCAGATGAATTGAAGCTTTCCCAGCCTCCCTTGCAGCTAGGATGTGAACATGTGACCTTAGCTCCACCAATCGGTTGCATCAACCTGAGATTTCATTTCTGGAGAAAAACCATATTAAGAAATGCCTGTCAGGGGGAAACCATTTTCAAGAAAAGGTAGAAGGGGAGGTACCTAACCTTCAGGGACAACAAGGGTGAAGGTATTGGCAAGAGTGAGACCCTGTCTCTACCAAAAATAGAAAAAATTAGCCGGGCATGGTGGCACATGCCTGTAGTCCCAGCTACTTGGGAGGCTGAGGCAAGAGGATCGCCTGAGCCCAGGAGTTTGAGGTTGCTGGGGGCTAGGCTGATGCCGTGGCACTCTAGTCCAGGCAACAGAGTGAGACTCTGTCTCAAAAAGAAATGAGCAAACGTGGCTTTTTCCATTTGCTGCTTGGTCTCATAGTAACATATTCACTAGTTTGGGGGATTCGGGCATGGACGTCTTTGGGGGCATGCATTATTCTGCCTATTAGGAGAAGGGAGGTGTAAGAATGTGAAATCCCCATCTTCCAGAGTAGGAAGTCATCAGTGTCCAAAATAGAAAATTTAAGAAAGAGCGGCATAAACATCAGTATATGGAAGTAGAAACCAGAAGACATTTCCAAAAAAGCAGAAAAGTGACTAACACTGAGCAGTAGGCTGGAGGGTGGGGGCGTGGTTTTGCAGTTTTTACATTATAACCCTTGCAGGACACGATTTCATTTTTAACTTGTACATGGATTACCTCCCCAGGCCCCGCTCCTGAACACGGGATCTGCATGGCTCCCAACCCTTCAAGTTCTCACCTGCAGCCATCAGACATTCTAGTTCCTCCACAAGGAACACTCTTTCCTGTAGGCTGCCCCTTAGCTATCAGTGACCCTTCCTCCAGCTAGTAACCCCACCCTGTGCTCCCACAGCACCTCACACGTCCCCCATGATAACTCCTTTCCAAATTAGAATTACACCAGTCCACCTGCTGGAGAAAGCTTCTGTGTAGAATGGAAACAAGCATCAACACGCCGACCAGAAACAAAGAGGGCAGGCAGCAATGAGATACAGCACATCATCAGCTGGACATTCTAGGAGAGAACCTCCCTCTCTTTCCAGAAGACTTGAAGCTGAGGGGATGTGAAGGCCGGAGCTACTGCAGCCATTGTGGGACTCTGGGGTTAGGGCTTGAGATAGGAACCAACATGGAAGAAAGTAGGAAAAAGGGAAGAAGTGTCATGTTCTAGTGATATCACTGTAGCTAAGAGCTATTGTCTTTCCTCTGTGGAATTTATGGTTCTAATGACACCAATTTCCCTGAAGCAGTGGTTTTCAGTCCTGGCTACCTATGAGAATCACCCGGTATACCTTAAAAAAAATCCAGGCCTGGTCCCATCCCCTAGAGATTCCAACTCACTTGATCTGGGATGGAGCAGCCATGGGAGGGTTGGGAAGAAAGGAAAGGGCAAGAAGAGGAAAGTAGCACTTCAGCCAGATCTTCTCATCTGACAAGGTTGGTCTGACAAAGCCTGGCTCCAACTATGCTATTCAGGCGAAACAAGCGCCGGATACATTCAGTTTCCTTTCCCCTTCCTACTCACCTGAGGAAACGGGAACTCTGACGTTTTGGTGGGAAGCAGGAGCAGAGGCTGTAATGAGAAGCCTTCATTCTAGAAGGCAAAAGTAAGGTGCCCCTTGGCTTGGGGGAGAAGGCGGAGTTCCTCCACTCGCTGACTCATGGGGCATTCGGGGAATGGGACGCTGAACCAGCGGAGCCCCGGGCTTGAGGAGGAAGAATGTGGGCAGCACCCCGAGAATGCAGAGAGGGGCAGACTCACCTGAGAGCCCTGGGCCTTGCGTGGACTCGGGAGGAGTGAGCTGGGAGGGGAAGCGGGTGGGGGCTGGGCAGAGAGACCGGCACATACAGGGAACTCAGGCACAGGCTGGCTGCCGGGACTGACTCAGGGGCGCGGGGACAGGAGGTCTGAGAGCCAAGCCCAGCCCCGGCCCTGCAAGGCCGTGGGCACCGCATGGAGGAGTCTGGACTTAGCCTGTGCCAGTTGGACCGCGGAGGCCTGAGAACCACTCCTCGACAGGTGGCTGAGGCTCTGAGCCATCCTCGAGCCCAAGCACAGGTCCAAGATGACATCTTGAGCATATTTAAAACCGTTTTGGACTGAGCCTCCGGGCCAGTCCCCGCTGACCAGCGTCTGCACTCGCGGACGTGGCACGGGATTGGAAGGCGCGAAGAAAGCACAGATTCCCTCCGGGCTCGCCACAGCACTTCCTGGAGCCCACCGCCATCTGTGTCCCCAGAGAAGGAGCAAATGCCCCCTGCTGGGCCGATAGAAAAATCTGTCCAGGTGAGTGGGAGGTTTGTAACACGCAGGAGTCCGAGGTCCTCCTGCTGTCCCCAAAGGTGGCTGCAAACTCCTCAAACTCAGGTAAGGTGGTGCTGCTGGCTCCACCGAGCTCAGCGCTTGCCCTCCACGCCCGGGCTGGTGGGTGACCGTCCGTGCTCCCCTCCACGCCCGGGCTGGTGGGTGACCGTCCGTGCTCCCCTCCACAGTGCTCCTCATGCAGGAAATGCTCCCCAAGCGGAACTGAAGCCAGGGAGGCCAGAAGAGCAAAATGATTCTGATAAATTGCATTACTATTACTACTAATTTTATTATTGTTGACAGCTGACAACTTTGATGGTCACAACAGCCTTACAGGTGGATACTACTTTTTATCTCCATTTTGCAGGTAAGGAAACTGATGTCCAGAGAGGTGACGTGACTTGTCCAAGGTGACATAGATGGTCAGTGGCATTGGTGGGAACTAGGACTCCAGTGCCCAGATCCTGTCCCCAGGGTGCGTCTCCTTTCATTGCCTGGTGTCAGGGGACCGCCGTGCTTTCTCTGGTCTCCAGGTGGCTGGCATCCCTGGACGCTTTAGGCCCTGGCTGCACCACTAGGGGTCATCAGCCTCACCCCATCTCAACCAGCCCTCCAAGCAAGGTCACCCTCCTGGCCATTGCAGGTGACCATAGCAGGTCACCCTCCTGGCCATTGCTCCATGAAAGAAGGGGCCGTGCAGGAGGCAGTTTACAACCCCCAGACTTTCGTCCTCCTTCTAGCCTCTCGACCCACCCACCTGGTCCCCACACTGATGGCGTTTTAGCCAACCTCCTAGAGGAAGCGTAGGATCTCTGGCTTTGGGAAGAAAACCAGACTTCCCAGAGCCAGGCGTCAGCCAGATGCCCCGGTGTCCCATGTGACGGCTGGATAGCATCAGAGGACAGAGAGGACAGAGGTGGTTCTTCCCAGCTGCAGTAGGTGACTCAAGCCCAGAACTGCTCACATCCCTCCTGGCTTTGGATTCAGCGTGGGCTGGGGCCGAGCACACAAGGGGACCAGGGGCAGAGTTTTTCTCGGGACAGAGCCCGGCCTGTAAGAGCGGCGTGGGCTCCTTCCCAGGTACGGCAGCCTCCCTCCCTCACCTCCTTGAGGTCATTCCGCGCAGGTCACCTTGGTGACACTGCTGGCCACCTGCTCCAGAGTCGCAACACCCTCTTCTGCTTTATCTCCCAGGCCCCGTTCTCCACCACACATCCTTCTCCGCTCATCTCAGCAAGGTCAAACCCTGCCAGTGGGCAGAGAGGCAGACACAGGAAGCCTCAGGTGTAGCAAAATGCTGTTTATTTCAACATCCGGGTGTAGATGGATGGACACCAAAAAGAGCATCCATGCAAGAAAGGGGGGGAGCCTTGGGTTTTACAGAGGGTTTTTCCAGGGTAAGTAGAGTAACTGGGCCAGAACAACTGCTGTCATGAATTCTTATCAAACAGCTAGTTCTTGGGACCCCTGATAAGGAATGGAAGTTCCCTCCTTGCATTCCACTCTGTTATCTCCCTAGGGGTCCCCTCACCCTGATGAGCACCAAAGCAGCAGAGCAGTCACCCCAGGGTCTTGTTCAAAGCAGAACTTAAATCAGCAGGGCTGGAGAGGCCAGAGAACTGGCAATGGTAATGGCTCCCCGGGGATTCAAGCTCTTGAATTTAGCCTGAGAGCCAGAATTCTTTCCAATTTCTTTTTCTCCCTCCTTCCTTTCCCCCTCCCCCATTTTGCTCACTATCTCTCTGTTCCTACCTCTGCCCCTGCCCTCCCACCAGCCACCCCAGGCCTCAATTGGCACCTTCAAGCATTGGCCCACCTTGCTGGGTTACCCGCACTCCCCCCATTCTAGGGGGCTCCTTATCTGCAAGGCAGAAACAACATTAAGCTTCCAGACCCTTGAACTTAGCAAGCCTGAGCTGGGCTCATCGCAGTCCCTTCTTAATAACCACATAATGACTCCTATTAACAGACCATCAAAGGCAATTACTCCTCGGAAGGCACAAAGGCTCCCACAAGCTGTTCTTCTGCAGTGGCTGCTCCACCCTCCTTCTGAGGGCAGATCTTACTGATTGGCCTTCTTCCTCCTCCTCATCCTCCGTCAAAAATCAACACAGTTTGTCCTGCAGGAAAAACGCACAAGTGCCTGTGCTTGCAGGCATGTTTGTGCAGCACCGATTGCAAGAGCAGGGAAACAGGAATGACCCATGACACCCTGTCTGTCAAACAGAACACCAGAGGGCCGGAGAAACAGCTAGAATGTTCCAGAACAATAAGAGCCTACATTTTTACATACTATCTGTGCATCCCTACACTGAGCACTTCACGTGTATTATCTCATTTGATGTCACAGCATTAAATGTGATAGAGGGACAAGGATTATCCACATTTCCTAGCTAAGGAAACCAAAGCTTAGGTGGCATTACCTATTTTTGCCCCGAATTGAATTTCACTGTACAGCAACTCATCTTTAAACAAATTTTAGTGTGTGTTTTTACTTATAAACCATGAGAAGTGAAACAGAAGCTTCTAGGAAGTAATGTAAGAGAGTATGTTCATGACCTTGGGTTAGGCAAGGATTTCATAAAGAAAGCGCAGGAAGTATAAGCTTCCCGGCCTCGGAACCAGCGCTGTCATTCACCTCTTTACTCCTGGCAAGTTCCATCCTGGTACCCGGAACAGCAGTGGGTGCCGCACCAGGACTTTCTCAGCACGTGAAGTCCCAGCTCCCCGTTCAGTTTGGAGCTGCATTTGGAGAAGAGACCGTTACAAGTGCATGGAAGGGGGGACCCTCACCATGCCAATCCCAAGCAAGGGCTGATGATGGGGGAGGTGACACCCCCGGCCCCAGCCCTGGCTGCAGGCTGTTTGTTTCCCTGCAGTCCCTGCCATGGCTGGGCTCTTGACGGCAGGGCTGACAAGGCATCAGAATTTCCTGGAGGGGTCAGCAACTAGGAAAAGGCCAGGGGCTGCTGCACCCCCACATTGCTCTGTGGGTTACAACTGCCTTCACCTCCACTCCCACTCTATCCTCACACCAGCCTGGTGGGGAGCTACTTCCCCCGTGCTACTGAAATGACTTGCTGAGGCCTCCCAGCTAGTGGCTTAGGAGCTCCTGCCTGCTGCCCTGGGGGACACCCCTGCACTTTTCAAGTGAGGTCCACGAGCTGTGGGGTCCTGACAAGCTGGCCCAGGGCCGCCTGCTGAAGCTCTAGCTCAGAGGTCGAGGCTGGCGCTTCCATCGGAGGTCCTGCAGGACTCCAGCCAAGCTGGAAACACCTACACGGGGGTGCCGCCCCTATACTCAGGCAGAGCTGGGTTCAAATCCCGGCATCACCACTAACCAGCCCAGACCCTGGGCACATTATTTCCCTTCTCTGAGCCTCATCTATCCACCAAATAAAAAGGGAGTAATAATCCAACTTGAGATGAAGTGGGATGATGGACATAGTTAGTGTTCAACCAGGGTTAATTGCACACAAAATCCAGTTGCATTTCTATACACTAATAATGAACAATCCAGAAAGGAAATTACAAAAACAATTCCATTTATAACAGCATCAAAATGAATAAAATACTTAAGAGTTAACCAAGAAGACAAAAGATTTGTGCAATAAAAACTACAAAACATCACTGAAATAAACTAAAGAAGACAAAAATAAATGACAATACATCCTATGTTCATGGATTAGAAAACTTAATATTGCTAAAATGTCAATACTACCCAAAGCAATCTACAGATTCAGTGAAATTCCTATTGAAATCCCAATGATGATTTTTCAAAGAAATAGAAAAACCCAGCCTAAAATTCATATGGAATCTCAAGGGACCCCAAATAGATAAAACCACCTTCAGGAAAAAAAAGAACAAAGCCGGACAACTCTTATTTCCTGATTTCAAAACATACTACAAAGCTATAGTAATCAAAACAGTGTATTATTGTCATAAAGACAACATATAGACTAATGAAAAACACAGAAATAAACACTCACATATATTGGGCAAATGATTCTTTGGGTGCCAAAATTATCCAATGGGAAAAGGATGGTGTTTTTAACAAATGTTGCTAGGGAAACTGGATATTCACATACAAAGGATGAAATTGGACCCTTACCTAACACCATATACAAAAGTTAACTTAAAATAAACCAAAGACCAAAATGTAAGAGCTAAAACTATAAACGTATGGAGTGGGAGTGGGAATGGGTAATGAGGAGTTAGTGTTTAATGGATACAGAGTTTTAGTTTTACAGGATGAAAAGAGTTTTAGAGATGGATGATGGTGATAGCTGCACAACATTATGAATTTTTTTTTAAGAGACAGGGTCTCACTCTTTCACCCAGACTGGAGTGCAGTGGCATCATCATAGCTCACTGCAGCCTCCAACTCCTGGGGTCAAGTGATCTTCCTCTCTCAGCCTCCTGAGTAGCTGGGACTACAGGTGTCTGCCACCATGGCTGGCTAATTTTTTTTATTTTTGTAAAGATGGGGTCTCACTATGTTGCCCAGGCTAGTCTCAAACTCCTGGCCTCAAGTAATCCTCCTGCCTCAGCCTCCCAAAGTGCTGGGACTACAGGCATGTACCACCACTCCCAACCTTGCATGTTTTTAATACTACATTAATTGTACACTTAAAAATAGTTAAAACATTAAAAATTATGTGTATTCTACAAAAATGGAAAAAAAAAGTAGGGGTGGGATCAGGACACAGACATACACAGAGAGAAGATGGCAACCTACCAGCCAAGAAGAGAGGCCTCAAAAGAAACTAACCTACCCACAATTGGATCTCGGATTCTAGCCAACAGAATTGTGGGAACAGTAAAATCTGCTGTTTAGGTTGCCCAGTCTGTGGTGCTTTGTTACTAGATCTCTAGCAAACTAATATACCTGCCAATGAGCCTTGCTGGGAGACAAAGCCCAGCCCCCACTGAAGAAGCAAATGTCACATACTGACTTGGGATTGGTCAAACAGATGCATCCCCTTTAGGCTTTGAAGGGGGGGGGCACAAAAGCAGACAATCTAGTTTGAGGGAGGTCACAGGAACATCATATTTCTGGGGGATGCAAAACATTCAGCTGCTGCAGTCACCTGTCTGCAGTGGACACAGGTGTGCTGATACACCTGGCCACCCTTTGGTGGTTCCCCTAGAGCGCCGATAACACACTGCCTCGTTGTGTCCCCACTGGACAGAAAGAGTTAACACAGCAGGCTTGAGACTGCTGTCCTCAGAAAGGGCTGCTGGAAAGGTTGGCCCTTGGCTGGCAACCAGAAACGTGGATTTTGGAGTGTGCCATTATCCACTGATAAGGGGGCTTATCAGGTTGTTGATTAGGGAATGGTTAAAATGTTCGTACAAACGAGGTTTATGCTGAACACCTGCTTTCCTTCTGAAGGTCCAGAAATTTGGTGCGTGCTAGGCAAAGAGTGCCTAAGAAATCGATCCTCAACCAAAACCCTGGACTCTTAGGCTCAAACAAGCTTCCCCAGCTGATGACACTCACACCTGCTGTCACAGTCTGATGCTGGTGGCATTAGGCATGTCCTGTGGAATCTGCTGGGAGGACTCATAGAAGCTGGCACCTGATTTCCTCCAGACTTTGTCCAGTGTGCCTTTCCATTCACTAGTTTTCTTTGCATCCTTTTGCTATAATAAATCTCTGCATGGGTCTCACTGTATGTTGAGTCCTTTTAGACCAATTCTGAGGATGGTCCTGGAAACCCCAACATACCCACTGACTCATCAAAGACGGCCCCTCGATCCTCCACTCATTTGGAGCTTGTTCTTCTCAAGCTCTGGCCCCAGGTCTGTGTCCCAGCACCAGTTCCGAGTGACCAGCATTGGAACCACCTGAAGCGCTTGCTAACCACGCAGGCTCCTGGAGCTCGCCCTCACCCCGACTCAGTGGGTCTGGGGCCAGGGCACGGAACCAGGTGGCTGGCCAGCCCCTGGGGGGCTCTGATGCCCAGTCAGGCTGGAGAACCCGGTTTAGAGGAAGACCTCCGCAGCCCAGAATCAGGACACCTGGGGTCCTGCGACACCTCAGACACTGACCTCTTGGGCAAACCTTCTCCTTGATGTCCTTTTCCCTCCATCACCAATCGAGGAGCTTAGCTCCAGTTCAGGCCCCTTAGTATTTTGGTGGTCACAGATCTTGTGTGAATCTGATGAAAGCAATGAACACTCTCCCTAGGGAACACGCATGCGCGCACACACACACGCAATCTCACCTACAATTTAGGAGTCTTCACAGACCTCCATGCAAAGGTCCCTGGCCTGACCCCTAAGGCCTTGCAGCTCTCCCATTCTATGACTCTATCAACGAAGCCTCTTCTGTCCCCTCAGACCCTCGAACTCGTGAACCAATGTTTTTTGCACCAGCCTCCTAATGTCTATAAAATTGCAGACACCGAGACTAATTTTCTCTCTGGAGTGGTGCAGATAGAGATAGGGGTTACACCAATCACGGTTATTAAATTTCCATATTTAGATGTGTGAAGCCAGGCTCCTCAAAGAGGCCTTAGAAGCCATTCAGTTCCCGATAATCAGATTTGCAGCTGCCGCAGCTGATTCTCAACGTTTCCCTCAGGTGGAGTGGAGCCTGAGGTCCCACTCCTGGGCTCAGCCCCGAGTCATGCACAGGGCTCGGCTGCCCGTGAGGACAGGCAGGAAGTAGAGAGAGAGACACAGGCCGGACGAGACGCCACCTCCTCTGAGAAGCCTTCCCTCACCGCCAGTAATAGTCCCTACCGTCTCCTTACTGGGCTGCCGTTACAGGCTGTGAAATGATGTGGCTGGGATTGTAGTTCATCGTGTATTCTCTGCCTTCTCCAGAGTGTGAGGAACTTAAGATCCAAACTCATCTCTGCATCCCAGGCCAGATGCTTGGCAACCCCAGTGTGGACAGGAAGAGAGTATCAGCAACCGCCCCTGGGCTCCTGCCTGCTGCTTCCCCGGTATCCTGGGAGTCCTGGGACATTGCTCCCGTCAGCTCCAAGGGTGAGCTCCTGACCAAGCCCTGGCCAGTCAGAGCATTCCAATCCTCGGCCACGGTGACTGGTTCAGGGACAGGCACGTGACCTGAGTTAAGCCGATGAAATGCAATCCTGGGAATTTTGCTGAAACTGTCAGAAAAGAGGCATTCCCTTTCCACTGGGGCTCCAAAGCCGATTGGCTGGAAGCCTGGATGTGCAAATGCCATTTCTGCTGAGGTGGGGAGCATGAGCCCTGGGTGGAAGCCGGCTCAGGACAGCGGTGCTGGAAATGGAGAGAGGGCCAAGCCCTAATGATGGTCTTGTTTGAGGGTCTGGTTCCAGCCACGACGGAAGCCAGTGTCACTCGTGAGCTTCCCAGCTTCAGCAGCCAATCAATTCCCTTTCTGTTTGAGCCAGTCTGAGAGAGGTTTCTGTCACTTGCAACCAAGAGTCCTAGACAGGCCCCCCGATCCCTAACTTCCGTCTGATTGCTGAGGACCTTCACAAAGGACACACACCAGGGCACGGGGGCAGTGGTGACTTGCTTGAGGGCCGAGAGCAGAACTGAGGTTTCCTGACTCGCACACCCTTCTCCACACGACACACTGCCTGTCCTCCTCCTCTGCCCACGGGTCCAGCGCTGGGCCAAACCAAATGGCCAAACCCAGAGCCGCCGTAAAGCAACATAGAGTGAGATGCTCACTCGGCAACACCCACCCAACCCTGAGGCCCAGCAGGGTCCACAAACAAGCAAGGTGGAGACAGCCGTCTACACAGCAGCCAGGGTAGAGGCTGCTTCCAGCCTGAAGACGGGTTTTTCATCCAGAAGGGAATCCGGAGTCAGTAGGGAACTAGGGAGACAGCCAAGGAGAAAAGCCCTCGAGTGTCATCTCCACTTTGTACGCTGACTTGGTGGCAGCTGCTGCTCCTGCTGGAACCAGCCTCAGAGACCGATGCACCAGCTAATGTGCCCACTGAGTGACACTCACGATGCACTTTCCATTCTCTGCTCTCCCCACCAGCCCAGGGAGGGACAGGTCGCCCCAGCGACAACAGAGCGTGTCTGCCCAGTGGTGACTATCAGTCTGGGTCCCGTGCTCATGTTGTTGTGAGCGTGGCTGAGAAAGCCTGGGAGTAATCTTTCTCCTTTCTTGGCTAACTTTTTCCTATTGATTCATAATTTTATTGTATTGAGGCTTAAGAATATGGTGTGTGTATATAGTAGTTCCTTCATATTTACTGACACTTGCTTTGGCCTAGCAAATAATCCAATTTTGTACATGTTCCACATATGCCTGAAAAATATATATTGAAATGATAAACACAGGGCTAGGGTTCTCTATGTATGCATACAATTGGGATTGATACGGATGTTTTTAAAAACTTCTATATATTTACTAATTTTGTTGTTTACTAGAGCTGTCATCTTCCAGAAAACTGTTAAAATCTCCCACTAAGAGATGTGCACCATCTGGGGCATGGTCATGCTGGAAACTCAGACTTGTGGGGGGAGGGGGGAAAGGGCATTTATTGAAACCTTAAAATCTGTACCCCTATAATATGCCAAAATTAAAAAATTTTAAAAAATCTCCCACTAAGACTGTAAACTTTGCATGTTTTCTTGTCATTCTGTGTTCTGTATATCTTTGAAGCAATGCTGGGAGGGGACACAAGTCCAGGTGTATCTTCCTGGTGAACTGCTCCTTTTCCATCTGGGAAGGCCCCCTCTCTCACTGTTGTGTCTGATGATAGCACTGCCGCACTGGCTTTCTTTTGGTCAGGAGTTGTTGGATTTAACCTTTTCCATCTCTTTTGACCTTAGTGTTCTTATGTTTGATTCACCACTGTTACCCGCACAAAGCTGGACTCAAGTTGGGGGTTGGAGGCATTGTTATCATTATTGATAGCATTTTTAATCCAGCCAGTCTGAGAATTTCTGTCTTTTAAATGGCAAGTGCAATCCACTTACACGTACAGTGATAATGAAGTATTTGTTAATGCATTGCCTGCCACCATCCTGTTTTGTGTTTTCTATGTACTTTGCCTTTCTTTGCTTCTTTTCCTCCTCTTCTCCTTTCTATTGGACTAATCAGGAGTTTTTGTTAAAGATTCTCTTTCTTCTGACTTTAAAATACCTCTACTTACATAATTTTAGCTAGGTTCTATAGTATTTTAACATACTTATGTAATGAGGTTCCAAGTTACACGGCATCACTACCCTCCACATCAGTGACACAAGGACCTTTGCACCTTTGCCTCCAGGCCCATGATGATTTTCCAAGATGCTGTGGTCCTGTGCTTTTGAATCCCCAAAACTGGTTGCTATTTAATTGCTGTTTTTTCATACACTCAATGCTTAGATTTATGTACATAATAACAAAATTATTGTCTCACAATTGCTTCTTACACCCTACTTTTTTCTTCTGGGCTTAAATTATATCTTAATGGAATGCATCCTTTAGCGATCCTCTCAGCAAGGGTCTGCGAATGTTAGTCTCTTAGACTTTGTGTGAACATGTCTTCTTTTCAACCTCACTCTTAGGTGGCTATAGAATTTTTTATTAACAATTATTTACAGTGGCATCTTCATTATTTAGTTCCATTGTCTTCTGGCCACTATTGTGACTATTAGTAAGTCTTCTCTCAGCCTGATCATTGTTGTTTTGTAGGTAATCTGTCTGTGTCTGGTTGCTTTGAAGATTGCTCTTTGTTTTGGGTTTTCTGCAATTTTACTTATTGCATGTAAGTGTAGATTTACTTGTTTTTACTCCAGAGGTAGAATACTCTCTTTCGTCCAGTTTCAATATGAAAATTCATATCTTTCATCAATTCTAGAAAACTCTAAGATATTATCTCTTTGGATATTACTTCTCCATTTTTCTCCCCATGCTATACTTTTTTCTTTTTTGAGACAGAGTCTCACTTTGTTGCCCAGACTAGCGTAAATGCCATGACATCAACCTAGCTCACAGCAACCTCAAGCTCCTGGGCTCAAGCAATCGTCTGCCTCAGCCTTCCAAGTAGCTGGGACTACAGGCATGTGCCACCATGACCAGCTAATTTTTTCTATATATTTTTAGTTGGCCGATTAATTTCTTTCTATTTTTAGGAGAGACGGGGTCTCACTCTTGCTCAGGCTGGTTTCAAACTCCTGACCTTGAGCAATTCTCCCACCTCGGCCTCCCAGAGTGCTAGGATTACAGGTGTGAGCCACCGCGCCTGGCCTCTCCCCATGCTATACTTCCTGGATGCTATTAGGTGAATGTTGGACTTTCTCATTGTATCTTCCACATCTCTTAACCTCTTTCGCATTGTCTATCTATCATTATGCATTGTATTTGAGAGAATTTCATCACTAGTTTTTCTCTTTGTGTCTAACCTGCTATTTAACCTATCCATGGAGTGTCATCGTTTCAATGCCTGTTTCTTTCATTTCTGTAAGTTCAATGTATCAATAGTTCTTTTTCAAATCTGCTTTTCCTTTTATTGCAGTATCCTGTTCTTTTCTTATTGTTTCTTTGTGGGTTTTTTTCTCTCTTCAGTAAATTCAAATTGCCTCAGGTTCTTAGAATACTAACCCTACATGCTATCTCTTCCTCATGGTGATTCTTCATGTCCTTTGAGATTTGGGGTCCTGAGTTCAACTTCAGTAGTCCCGTGGGCCCTGCATTGAGAATTGCAGTTGAAAGTCTTATATTTGCTTCTACAAGGTGCCCTAGAGGGACTATTCTAACACCTTAGCATGAGAAGTTCTCTACTGCAGATTTTAACTCGGACTCTACACTGAAAGGTGTCGTAGGCAGAGAGCTTCCATTTTTTATTGGCTTGCTTGGTTCTTAGTTCTTAAACTGTAGACCCAAATGTCTCTACATTGAATGAGATTAAGGTGCCAAAACTTCCTTGGCCTACCATAGAGGGCTGTATGCAAAGGCTTGGGGGTGTGGAATGCTAGAGTGAGTCTGCTGTGTGACACTCGCTCACCTGCCCTCTCGCTGTGACCCATGGGAGTATCCAGTGGTCACTTCTTAACTGAGGCTTTAAGAAATACTTTGATATGGTTTGCACCACATCCTTGAAGATCTCTGTAGTGGTTATTCTTGGTAGACCGAGAGTGATAGTGGCATCAAACTGGGTCCCTGAATTGAACTGGGAAGATAAAATCCTAGGGAAGCCAAGGCCGGGGAATGGTATTCAGCCATGGTTGGCCAGGCTGGTGTGGTTTCTGTAACAAGCAACAGAACTGAAGTGTTAACTGTTTGACAAGAAGACATCTTTGGCATTGGAGGAAAAATCATGGTGTCCTTGGAACTGAAAGAGACAGGCAACCTGCTACTTACCTGATTGGTATAAACAGAAAGCTCTCGATCAGGTAAGCAAAAGTTTGAGTTGAATCAGCACCATAGAGTCAAAGCCCTCAACCACTCCCAGACTTGAGTCAGCCCAGAGACCAAAGCCTCTGTAATTAACACTGTGTAACAAACTACCCCAGAACTTAGTGGCTTAAGGCAACATCATTTATTCTGCTTGTAAATCTGCATCTGGGGCAGGGCTGAGTGGGAACAACTCATCTCTATGCTACCTGGCCTCAGCGGAAGCAACTGAAAGGCTGGGCTGGAATCACCTGAAGGCTCACCCAGGTGTCTGGTGGTTAAGCTGAGAGGACAGCTGGGACCTCTCAACCACCTCTATCTTTATGTGGCCTCCACGTGTGGTCTCTCTGGGATGGCAGTTCCAGCATAGCCAGACTTCTTATGTGTTGGTTCAGGATTCCTAAGACACAAAGAGGAAGAGAAAGAGAGAGAGAGGGAGAGAGAGAACAAACCAGATGGAAACTGAATTCCAAATAGCATCACTTCTTCCATGTTCTATTTTTTTAGAACTAAGACCAGCCCATAATCCAAGAAAGAGATGCTACATCTTGAAGGATAAGGATTCTCAACGTGATGTCATAGCAAGAGCATGTGAGATGGACTACATTTGGTGCAGCTACATTTGGAAAGCAGTCTACCCCCTCCCCTTGAGAAAGAACTCTGCCATGCTGCCAACACAGCCTTCCCCAGCGTCACCTGCAGCCATCAGCCAGGTTACTGTGCACTGGACAAGAGGAAATAACTAGACTCTTTGGGATTATTAAACACCATCTTTAAACCAACACCAAGCAAAGTGGCCATGGCACCATGGATAGACGTTACACACGGTTTCAGCAAGGTGGACTTCCACTCCTCAAGCCCCACTGGCTACAGATACGTCACCATTCCCCAAGGGGACCAAACAGTGATCCAGTGGCAAGTTGATTACATTGGATCATTTCCATCAAGGGAGGGACAGCACTTTCTTCTCATTGGAATGGAATCGTTAGATATGGGCTTGCCTTCCCTGTGTGGTCATACTTCTGCTAAAACCACCACACGTGGGCTTACTGAATACCTAATTCACAATCATGGTATTAAACTTGAGGGCCAGTGTAAGGAGGAAAGAGTGGCACCCACAAGTCAAAACAAAATATGAGTAAATTGTAGAATTAACATTTTACCTTCCTTCATCAATTTCAGATTTATCAAGGGAGCTTTCTGACAATTTGAAGCCAGCACATGTTATATTTCAGGGAATAATTATTTTTTAAAATCCTACCCCACCACAATTGAATTTATTAGGAAAGATTAGCTGTAGGGGGAAAAAAAAAAACACTTTCTAATTTATTATAGGAAAACATTTCTTCAACTGTCCACCAAGCTTTCTATAAAGTACAGACCTGGAAACATGCTGATCATTTGATTCCATTTTTTAAAAAATCCATCATAACTGATACTCTTGCAGCTACACTAAAAACTGTGCCTATGTCCCAGGACTGCACCACTCTATATAAATCTGCACTTTCCCTAGGAGCGGAAGTTGTGCATGGTCAAGGTTCCTGGCAGGAAGTCCGCTGTCGGTCAACTCCAAACGCCCCCCTGTCTGTGATGCTGATGCGCGAACACCATAGGACCCGCCTCTGGCCTCCTGGCCGGCTCCCGGCTGCCCTCCAAGACGCCCAGCATGCTCTGCCTGCCAGCCCAGGGCCAGGCGAGGGCCGGTGCGCTGGCTCTGGGCTTCCTCATTCACCAGAAACAGTCGTGTCTGTTCTCTAAACCTGCAGCAGGTCAGAACCCGATCACTGAGGCACTGCCCGAGTCCAGCCTCATTCCTAAAGTAGGAATGTTGGCTGCCAGAGCTAGATCTGTCTGTCTTCTTAAGTCTCCTTGAGAGGTACATTCAGACCCAGCTTGTCCTTGAGTAGAAGTGTCAGCAGCTGCAGACAGCGTGTCCAGGTGGCCACGTTCACTAATCCCTACCCTGGTCCACGCCATCACCTTCGCTAAATATAGTACTACCTACGGACTCCAAGCTGTGGGCCAGAAGAGGAGCTGGGGGGCCTGCGGAGAAGGGGCAGTTGGAAGGCGCAGCGATGCAGCACAGAAGCCGAAACTCGAGCTAGTCACCCCAAGGAGGCGCCTGCTGGGGCACTTGGGGGTGGGGGTCAGGGAAGTGGTACTGGTAGGATCCCCCCCAGATGTAAGGAACACAGTCCCATATTAAAATCAGCTCAAGGGCCAGGGGCAGTGGCTCATACCTATAATCCCAGACCTTTGGGAGGTTAAGGTGGGAGGATCTCATGAGGCCAGGAGTTTGAGACCAGCCTGAGCAACACAACAAGACCTTGTCTCTTTAAAAATAATTTTTAAAAAAGTAGCTAGAAGTGGTGGTGTGTGCCTGTAGTCCCTGCAACTCAGGAGACTGAGGCAGGAGGATCACCTGAGCCCAGGAATTGGAGGCTGCAGCGAACTATGATCAGACCACTGCTCTCTAGTCTGAGCAACAGAGTAAGACCCTGCCTCTAAAAAAATAAAAATTTAAATCAGCTCAAACAAAAAGGAGATTTATTGACTCACCTAACTGGGAAGTCCAGGCTTATCTTGCTTCAGGCACAGCTGGATCCAGGGGCTGAAGCAATGATGTGGTCAGGGCTCTGTCTGTATGTGGCTTTCTTCTGCAGGGAGGTGCTCTTCCTGTGCAGGTAAGATGACCACCAGCAGTCACCCACCCACAACATCGCAGATGAGCAGTGACAGCAAAAAGAACACTTCTCTCTCGAAACATTCTCCCACCCGCCTCAGGGAAGAGTCTGACTTGTCCTGTCTGGGTCACATGCCCACGCCTGAACCATCTCTGTGGCCAGGGGAGAGGACCTTTGGATTGGACAGTCTGTGTCATATGCCCACCTGTGGCAGGAGCAGGGCTGTGACTGACAGACCTACCGGTACCCCAGGGCACGAGGGAGGTGCTGTCCAGAGGAACCCAAAGAAGTACACGAAGGCTTGCTTCAACCACTGAAGGCTTGAGACAGCACGTGAGCTGGTCTGGACAGCTGGCTGGGATCTACTAGGGGACTGTGAGGAGAGCAGAGGGAACAGCCATGAGACAGGGATGATTCCAGAATGGCTGGGGAAATAAAGGAAAGCAGAGGCAGCCCAGAGCCTCGCTCCACTGTCTCACTCTGCTCCAGTCTCTCCGCTCCTGGCCTGTCTGCCGCTGGAGTTGGGGGCAGGCAGTGGGTGGCGTGGAGAGAGGTGGCGAAGCAGATCGGACCCTGACTTTTGGTTGGGCTGTCTGAAAATGGAGTTTGGCACCACCAAATCCTAGCTGAAAGCACGCTCAGGTGTGCAACGCTGCAAATCACGGGGAAGCGAGCCAGCTACAGAGGCAGGTGCAGCTACTAAGGCCTTTCTGGGCCGGGCGCGGTGGCTCACGCCTGTAATCCCAGCAGTGTGGGGGGCCGAGGTGGGCAGATCATTTGCGCTCAGAAGTTCGAGATCAGCCTGAGCAAGAGCAAGACACCATCTCTACCGGAAACAAAGAAAAAAGAAAGAAGAGGAGAGGAGAGGGGAAGGGAAGGGAGGGGAGGGGAGGGGAGGGCAGGGGAGGAAGAGGAGAGGTAGAGGGGAGGGGAGGGGAGGGGAGAAAAGAAAAAAGAAAGAAATTAGCTGGACAACTAAAAATATATATAGAAAAAAACAGCCGGGCATGGTGGCACATGTCTGTAGTCCCAGCTACTCAGGAGGCTGAGGCAGGAGGATCACTTGAGCCCAGGAGTTTGAGGTTGCTGTGAGCTAGGCTGATGCCAGGGCACTCTAGCCCAGGCAACAGAGTGAGACTGTGTCTCAAAAAAAAAAAAAAGACCTTTCTGCAGCACACTGGCTGCCATCTCCAGGGACAACAGAGGCAATCACTGCTGGGCTCTACTGGCAGAGGTGACAGCGAGGATGAGACAGTGCTCAGGATTTGGAATCTAACATCCTGCATTCAGATTTTTTGTATTTTTGTAAAGTGAGTAAATATATAGTTATGAAAGAAAACTACCCATAATTCCACCACCTGGAGAAGACCACTGTTAGCAATTTTATATATATATCCTTCTATACGTTCACATATATTTTCGGCCATATTTCTATATTTTTTACACAAAATATATAGATGCAGAAGATACGTACCAATCATTTCATTTAAAAAAAAAAAGTTGGGGGCCATACTGCTTGGTGACCTGTTTGACAGTGATCCGTGTCAGCATTTTTCCGTGCCACTGCCTGCCCTCTGGTCTAATGGTGAGGAATCCGGGGCGCAGAGGAGGGCAAGATCTTGCCGTTTTCACGTAGCAAGTTCCTGGTAGACCAGAAACAAGGACCCTGGCTCTGGTCCACTCAGGCCTTTTCCAACCATGATGCTGCAGCCTGGTGACCTCCCTTCTGAAGGTGACACTTGTGTTCCACATGGGGGGCCTGTGGCCTCCATTGGCAGGCAGCAGCCAGGGCCAGGAGGTGCCATCATGCCTTGGACCCCACTCCCGGCAGACCCCAGGACTCATACAACCCCCAGCCTCAGGGCAGCCTACAGAGCGGCCAGCCAGGTGGCCTGGCCAAGACCCTGGACCCTGCCTCCCAGGAGCCGTCATCTCCTGCCCGCCAGCTGGGCCCAGTCACTATGCAGAGAGATGGGTCTAGACTTTACCGCTGGCCAAGAGACAAGGTGTGGTTGGTTCAATCAAAGGCCATGGACACATCCCAAGCATATCCAGGCCATCAGGGGACACGTGGTACATTTTTCCTAGGGCCAGACAATGAATGCTCAGCTCCAGAAAGGGAGTTATTCATCAGCAAATGTCACAGCAGTGGACAGGAGGGGCCCTGACATTGAAAGCCATCCAGAAAGGCAACTCCATTACCCCGAACCTTCCCAGGGAACTGGGGGATTAAAGGACAGCTGGAGACACACCCAAGAGAGTGCCATCTGCTAAGATAGGAGAGACACAGAGCAGATGGGTTGAGAGCACCAGACTAGAGTCGCTTAGCCTGGGTTCAAATTCCCTTCCAGCTCTTGCTGGCTGTGTGACCTCGAGTGTGTTGCATTCCCTCTCTGAGCCTCACCCTCCACATCCATAAAATGGGATTACCCATGATATCTACCTCGCTGGATTACGGGCATCTAAATGAGGAGACCGGAGAGAGCTCTTAGCACATTGGTGGATACGTTACCCATGGTTTTTATTCCTTACCTTGTAGTGCTGAGAAAGGAGAGATACCACACAAGTGAATGTAGCCACAAAATAGACACTCAGAACACCAAACAGTGTGTTAACCATTTTCTAAACTAAATGTATTAGACATTTCCTGCCTTTTTAAACAGAGTAAATGAAATTTAACAAGTTCCCAATAACTCAGAATTAACATTACCAAATTATTATATTCTGCCAGCATACAATACTGTCCACAGAGGTGGCTGAGTGCATGTCCCTCACATCAGCACCTCCTCTATCACCACCAGCTCGTGGTCTGAGCTGAGAAACCAAAGAGCATGTTGCAAATGTATGGAAAGAAAGAGTTAGTAGGCCCCTAGAGAGGAGCTGACTGTTCTGCGTAGTTTTGGAAGAACACTGAGATCGTTATTTCAGGCCTACTACTCACTTCCTACTTCTTAGCCTCATCCTAAATGGCTGAGGTTTTGGGGGTCAGGTCCCTAGAAAACTGACAATTACTGTGCCCACCTAACGTGACTTTCAACACGGAGAGTACTTTAAAATCTTTGTGTTTTAGATATAAATGGTTACCATCTTCCTTTAGTCTTTCTCTAGAAATTTAGAGGGAGAACTTCAACTGAGCTGAATTAAAATCTCTTGACATGCTGGATTTCTCGCTCCTTCCAGCCTGTAAAAGCCAGGCTGAAGGTGACGAGTCATCCTGAGGAGCCCAACTAGACATGGCCCCTTTAGAACAGCCTGCATTTCCTGGTCACAGGATTCCTCAGCTCCTTCTCGTCCATGGAGCACTCATTGGATTCATCTGCCCGTTCCTAAGGTCCTTTAGTCTCTGAGTGTCCCTCACCCATCAGATATTTGCAAAGTCCCACGACATACCAGGCACCAGGATGGGCACCGAGGGTCCCTCCCTCCAGAAGCCCCCATCTGTGAGGGGAACAGACGGGTAACAGTGGTCAGTCCTACCTTGTGGCCAGGACACAGCGGGTACAAAGCAGCTGGGAACTCAGAGGAGAAAGTGACTAGCTCTGCCACGCTGGGCAGAGGGAAGCTTTCCTGAACAGGTGATGTTTGAGCTGAGTCTTGACGCCCGAGAAGCAGAAAGGGAAGGGTACTCCTGGCAGAAGGAACCTCCTGTGCAAAGTCACCAAGGTGTGTACATCCACAGCTTCTCTGCAGCTGAGGGATGGCTGGGGCAGAAGCTGAGGCCAGCATGCATCGCCCCATCTGTGCCCAACCATCACCATAGAGACAGTCTGAGCAGGACCCGAAAAGGGCCTGGGAATGCCCCGGGGGTCCCCTCCCTATTGGCCAGAGCTCCCCCCAGGAGACCCTCAGCCCTGCTTTAAGGTTCAGGAATTGATGGTTCCCCATTAGCCCCGGAGCCAGGCCTAACCCAGGCCCATCTTAAAGAGCACGTGACCACCTGCTGGAGGCGGCACCTGCAGACAAGCGACCAGCTGTGCCTGCCCAACGCTTTCGGAGAGCGGCTGATCCCCAGCTACACAGGCTCAAAATAGTCTCGGGGTAGATTTCCAGACAAACCTGATGCATTCAAACCAAAAAGACTCACAGATTTACACAGTGGATGAAAACTAAAATATCAATAGGCTCCCCCAGCTTGGGAGAACCCAGCCCAATCAGCTAGGGATTCTGCAAGAGAGGTTTGCTCACAGAGCGCCTGCAAGATCCCAGGAAGAGGGACCAGGGAGTTTGATACCGTCTCTTAAGCCATAGTTCATCTTTATAGCAAAAAAAAAGAATGAGATGGCTGTCTATATACTGACCTGGAAAGATTCTAAGACATATTGAAAAAGCAAATTGCAGAATATATGGAATCTCATATACTACATAAAAAGTGCATGTGTGTGCATGTATGCATCCATGTGCAAATGCACGGCAAAAACCCCTAGAATTCTGCAGAACAATTCCATGCAGTTGTATCGTTAACCCCATCTAAGGTTCCGTGAAGTTAAGTAACTTGATCATATGGCATAGTAAATACCATTATTATATCCAGACCATATTGAACCAGGATATAATAATAACAATCACTAAGACTTACTTAGCAAATTTCTTTATTTTTTTTTTATTTTTTTGAGACAGAGTCTCATTCTGTTGCCCGGGCTAGAGTGCCGTGGCGTCAGCCTAGCTCACAGCAACCTCAAACACTTGGATTCAAGCGATCCTTCTGCCTCAGCCTCCTGAGTAGCTGGGACTACAGGCATGCACCACCATGCCCGGCTAATTTTTTCTATATATTTTTAGTTGGCCAATTAATTTCTTTCTATTTTTAGTAGAGACAGGGCCTCGCTCTTGCTCAGGCTGGTTTCAAACTCCTGACCTCGAGGGATCCACCCGCCTTGGCCTCCCAGAGTGCTAGGATTACAGGCGTGAGCTACTGCCCTCTGCCCAGCAAATTTCTTTAAAAGGACTGAAATAAGCTGGCTGTGGTGGCACCTGCCTGTAGTCCCAGCTACTCAAGAGGCTGAGGAGGGAGGATGCTTGGGCCTAGGAGTTCAAGACCAGCCTGGGCAACCTAGCAAGACCCTGTCTCTAATTTAAAAAAATAAAAAACGATGAAATGTACATGCTGAACTCATTCATTCATTCAACAAACATGAACTGAGCGCCTACTATGCGCCTGGCACCACTCCCGCCCCTGGAGATAAAATGATGAAAAGATGCAAGTGAAGTCTCAACCTCCTGGTGCTTATGTGCCAGGAGTCACCTGTGGAGAGAAAAAAAGCGAGAAGGAGTCAGGGAGGTGAAGGAAAACATCAGCCTTGTCTACATTGTGTCAATTTTTATAATAGGAATGAACCCACTATTTGTTTTTGTTTTTTATTTTCTTTTTATTTTAGCATATTGTGGGGGTACAAGTGTTAAGGTTACATATATTGCCCATGCCCCCCTCCCCCCTCAAGTAAGAGCTTCAAGCATGTCTATCCCCCAAACGTTGCACATCTTACTCGTTGTGGTTGTATATACCTATCCCCTCCTCCCCCCCCCACCCTCCCGACACCCAATAAATGCTACTCCTATATGTCCACTTAGGTGTTGATCTGTTAATACCAATTTGCTGTGAACTCACTATTTGAATAATTAAAATTTATTTTCAGTGTTTTCAATGAAAAAGTAATTGCCTTTGAGACTATTTTTTTTTTCCAGTCAATCTCAGCCACCCACCTCCCCAGCTCCCCAATGATCTTCTGTGTGTCTCTAGAGTGTTGCCTTTTCTCAAAGTGTAACCATAGGCTATGGTGTCTTTTGTGTTTGGCTTCGTTCACTTGGCATAATGTTTTCAAGCTTCAGCACCTGCAGTTCATTCACTCCTTTCTATGGCCGAGTGGTGCTGTACTCTCGGGCTACACCGTGCTGTGTGTGCCCATTCACCAGCTGATTAGAGACACTGGAGTTCTTTCCAGGTTTTGACTAGTATGAACAATGCTGCTAAGAATCTCTGTGTACAAGACTTTTCTTGTACACAAGTAGAAGGGCTGGTCATATGGTAAGTTCAGCTTTTGTAAAACAATGAAAACTGTTTTCCAAAGTGGCTGTGCCATTTTGCATTCCCACCAGAGCATGTGAGAGTTCCAGTTTCACCACATCTTCACTGACACTTAACTTTTGCCAGTTTCTTTCATTACAACCACTTTAGTTCGGTAGGGGGGGCGTGTGAAAATTCTTAATCGTGTTTCCTGATGCACCCGAGCAAGAGTTCCTCAGGAGTATATACTTGGCTGACTGCCAGGTCATAAGTTATTTTTGCCTTCTACTTTACTAGATATTGACAAATTATTTTCCTATTGCTTATATCAATGTCATTCCCTCTACCGTGTATGAGGGTTCCGGTACCACTACAATCTCGTCAACATTTCATATTGACAAAATGTTTGGTTTTGCCAATCTGGTGGTGTAAAGCGTCATCTCATTTGATTTTTACTTGAATTTCCCAGGTTATAATCTTATTGATTTTTTTATTGGCCAATCACATCTCTGCTATTACATCTCCTCTCACATCTTTCACTAATTTTGCTATTTGGTTGTATATCTCTTATCAATTTTTAGTTATTTTATATGTTCTGGGCACTAGGGCCCTTAATCAATCACATGTGATGCAAATAGCTCCTCTCAGTTTGTGGCCTGTCTTTTCACTTACTGTGTGGAGTCTTCTGAGGAACAGAGGTTCTTAATTTTAATTACATAACATTTACTAATCCTTTCCTCTATAGTTCGTAGGGTTTTGTGTGTGTTTGCCTTGTTGAAGAAATCTTTTCCTGCCTTGAAGTCACAGGAATTTTCCTATATTATCTTCTAAGAGCCAGAGTTTTGCCTTTCACAGCTAAGTCTTTAATCCACCTGAAATTGATTTTTATCTAAAATGTGATTAGGTGTCTGATTTCTGTGTGTGTGTGTGTGTGTGTGCGCGTGCACGTGTATTATCAATTATCCAAATACTATTTACTGTGATGTCCATTGTAGATCAAGTTTCCAACATAGGTCAAGTTCTTTTATATGTGTGGGTCTAGTTATGGGCTTTCAAAGCTGGTCTGTGCTCAATCTACAGCTGCATGAACAGGGCACCACCATCTGAAGTGATCAAGCAGAATAATTGTTATCTTAGGTAAGGCAAGCCCCACCCCCACCCTGCCCATATAGTTGTTTTTGTAGTTGTTGTTTTTTTTTTTTCTTCAAGGGTAGCTTTCTTGGCCTTTATTTTTCCATATAAATTTTAGGTTCAGCTTGTCAAGTTTGACACATGCACATAAACATGCAAAAAGTCAAGATTTTGATATTTGAATTGCACTGAATCTAAATAGATTAATTTGGGAGAACTGACAAGTTTATAATAGTGAGGTTTCTAATAAAACAATGTGGCATGTCTCCTGTTTAGTTTTCTTTAATGTCTTTCAATAAAGGTTTATAACTGTCTCCATAAAGGTCTTGTACATGGTTTATTAGATTATTAGGATTATTTGTTCCTTGAATAGAACTCACCTGTAAAGTCATCTGGATCTGGTGTTTTCTTTTTGGGGAGATCTCGTAATACTATAATTAATATTTTAACTACAGTTTTTGTTTCTTGTTGGTATATTACAATGCAATTAATTTTTATATATTGATTTTGTATCCAGCAAACTTGCTAAATTTTCTTATTCGTTTTAACAGTTTATTATAGCTTCTCTTATATTTTCTACATAAAAACTCATATAACAGCAGCTTCATTTCTTCCTCCCTGATCCTCATGTTAATTATTTTCTTGTCATACTGCATTAGCTAGGATCCCCAAAGCTTCTAGTACAATGTTGAATAGAGGTATAAATATATTTGCCATAGGGTTTGTAGACATGCTTTATCAGTTAAAGAAATCCCTTTCTTTTTCTAGTTTCTCAAGAATTTTAATCATAACTATGTTGAATTTCATCAAATGCTTTTTCTGCATCTACTAAAGTGGCAAATTACATTAATTGACTTCTGCCTTCTGGTCACTAAGTCATAGAATCCCCAGGGCAGATACAACTGCTACTAAAACTGTCATGGAGAAGCACCACCAGGGCCCAAGACTCCCTAAAGAACACAGAACAGCTGCATGAATGTCAGCATAGGTCAGGTAAGACCAGGAGAAGGTGTCTAAAGTGACGTATACAATGTTTAAAATGTTAGCTGCAAGGGAGTAGCTGAACCACCTGTAACACCCAGGATAAACTGCGCGCAGCACCTGCCTGAGCAGCTCAATTAGGGAGACGCCTCACCTGCAGCTTTAGAATGCGGAGGGCCTGTGGGCACCTGGCTAATGCCAGACTCCAGGCCTGCCTTCATGAAGCTCAGCATTTCATGCTTTGGCCAAATCAGGAAAAGGGACTTCTTCCACAAGTCACCTTTTTTCCATTTGTCAGTAAACTGTCACAATATATTGATTTTATTAGAAAAAGACACTTTGCTCCAGATCTGCCAGAAAACTATCACAGATTCACTCAAATGTAGGACTGCATCTACAAAGTAAAAGGTGCCCCCTTCGATGGGAAGCCCTTATGCAGTGCACAACCTGCAGAACCACACACAGCAGCCCTGCTTGGTAGCCTAGTCCCATCCCCTGCTCTGCCCTCATCTTTCTGCTTCCCCTCCCTTTGCCCAGAGCTCTCAGGCCCACAGGAGAGCAGCCTTGATCCTACAGCTTACCATTTGATGTAGGGGCCCCGGCTTTTTACCCCCCTCCCCTGCAGACAGCAGGGATTGAAGATGAGGAACAGAAGGCTGATGGTCCTATTTAGGGAGGAGGCGGGGAGGCAGGATGCAGTGAACTTTAAATGAATGCGCGTCCACAGGCCAGGAAGCATGAGAACTAACAATACAGGCCCTGGAGAAATCCTAGCCACCACCCAGCTGTGACAGGCTGGACAGGTTTTAGCCTCCCCAAGCCTCACTTTCCTCTCTGTGAAAGGGAATCACTGCAGAGCTGCCAGGAGGATCTCAGAACCGATCTGCACGAATGCCCCGTGCACTGTAAGGGCTCAGCCCGTGAGCCACTGTCGTTGCTCTCAGCAGCATCCTCTGCCCGGGGCCTCTGCCCTTCTGCCTGCAGCCTCCAGGCAGCTCCTGCTTTAAACAAAATTGGGACACTCCAGATTTCTAAAAGCAAACCACACGGCGGGCAGGGAGGAGTGAGGGTGTCACAGAGAGAAAGGATTACTCACTTTACCAAAGTACCTACTACTGGGTAAACAGAAAAACACGCAGACTGCTTTCAACAGGATTGGTTTTGTTTGGGGGACATCTCTGACACAGAATGGGGCCTAAGACGTACCTGGTTTTGCCCTGGGTGGCTCCTCGCGCTGTCCCCTGTTGCCCCTGCCGCTGCGTGTTGCTGGCCAGCCTCCCCCACATCTGGACCCCAGAAGCCCCGAGAATGACCAGGTGCATCTGAAGAGGCACAAACCCAGCTTCAGAGTGAGAGAGACACAGGTGCCAGTCTCAGCCCTGCTACGCCTCAGCGATGTGGCCCTGAGCGCCCGCCTGGGAGCCTTGCTGGAGGGTGGTCACAGTGCCTGTGGCATTTGTAGGGCAGGGGGAGTCACCAGTGTGTGTGAAGCACCTGGTGCTGCTGGCGGGGCTATTACGACCGCCAGCCACGAGACTTTGGCCCGAGGCGCGGGGCGTGGGGAAGAGCAGAAGCGCTTGCTCTTGGTTCTCCGCACCCCCTCCAGCCCGTCCACACACATGGAGTTCTGGCACGGCTGTCACCTCCGTGACAGTGGACGCTACCTTTCTAGTGGGACTACCAAGTGCATTTTCCATATCACTACACGTTTAGTTTAGAATGAATGCAAGTAAAAGGACACATGGCTGGAAGTGGCTGAACCCACAAAGATGTTTAATTACCTTGTGTAACAAGTCACCACAAAACTGTCACCAGGGTTTAACTTTTCCAGGAAGCCATCACCTCTGTGCCAGCCTTTTGTCCTTAAGACTTGTCACCTCAGGGCTGCAGCTGCTCCATAACCCGAGAGGAAGAAGGTGAGGTCCTGGCCTCCCTGCCCCTTCTTATGGAAGCAGACTCCTCCGCAGACTCCAGACAACTGCTTATATTTCAAGGGCCACAACAGGGTCACCGGCCCTCTCCTTACCCAATTGTGACCAGGGGATATGGGAAGTTTCTGAGTGGCTTCAAGTTGTCACAGCTCGTTCACTGAGGCTGAGGGAGGAACTCGGAAGAAGGTGAAGAAAGGAAGGGAGTGGCTGTCAGCTGGCAACCACACATGCTGCCACTTGGCATGACGAGCCCCTCTGCTAAGCAGAGGAAGGCACTGAGGCCCAGAGAGGTTCAGTCCCTTGTCCAAGGCCACATATGACCTCTCACAAGGACCGGGGTGCAAACCCGGCCAAGTCCCTGTCTCCGGGACTCTCTGAGCTTGACAGAGACATGACATGGACATCCACACATTAGAGGAGAGAGCCCCCAACTGTGCCTCACCTGCCTCCAAGCCCATGGGGGGGTGGGGGGAGCCAGAGCACTTCCCGCCCCTCAAGGGAGCTCGGCAGGCGGGTGAGCAGCAGGCTAGGGCCCGACAAACAGCATCCCTGTAGCTGCCTGGACACTGGGCAGGCCGCCCCATTCCCCAGGGCTGACCCCTGTCTCTGAAGAGCCTCAGGATGCCTCCTGCAGTTCCCTTCTGCTGCCAGGAAAGGAAAAGGCTGGGGCTGGGGCTGTGCCGTAGGAACGCAGAGCCCAGATGCCCTCACCACTGGCCACCTTGCCCTGCCGGAGCCTTCAGCCCCTGCCAGGCAGGCCCCACTCCGGAAGCAGCCCTCCAGCTTCCCGCCCCAGCCAGTCTGAGGATGTCCCCTGAAGAAACCTTCACACTCTGGCTACTTCTGTTTCGGTCCAGACTCCTGGAAAGTGAACAACAGGCAGTCAGAGGCTCTAAGAACATCTCTGAAGTCAGTTCCACCACCTCAAGGAGAGCCGGAGTGCTCATGGCCAGGAGGAGGCCTGTGCTTAGTGACAAAGTAACTTTATTGATCCCACAGGTGGGCCAGGCACCCGCTCTGGCCTTTCAACGGTCACCAACGGCAAAGGCTCCCAGGGTGCCGAGGCCCAGCACGTGCCCAAAGACGAAGGGCTTTGCACGCTTGGCCTTCACGCCCAGACTTCCTTTCCGGGTCAAGCCCCCACTTTCAAGGGGAGCACGTGTGGAAACAGCACGTGGCTGGAGCCCGGGACCCCCTCATTCCTGTCCACGTCCTTCCAGCCCGTCTCCACATGTCACAGCTGCCCACACACCCAGGCGGCAGCTCCCAGCCAAGGCATTTGTTCTTATTCACGTTCACTTCAAAGTTTTTATTCTCCTCCTGTAACACAAGAGCCGAAAGCCACGTGGGAGAGGGAGGTGGCCGTGGCTCTCTCACCCTCGTCTCTGGCCTGCCCCAGGCAGGGATCAGACACAGCAGTTGTAAACCTGCCCTGCCGGAGCTTCAGAGCCTGGAAAGTCTGCATACCTTGAAAGTGTGCAGGCTGCAGGGCCGCGTGAACCGAGCGGAATTTTCCATTTATAGAATAATCATCTTCATACCACTCTGGGGGCCAGCATTCTCGTGGTAAGCGCTCAGAGTTCAGTGTCAGCAAAGCTGCCAGGCTTCTGAAGGAGCCCCACGGCATTGAGGCTTTTATTTATTTTTGGTGGGAGAGGGGGAGGAAATAAAGGAATGAGTTTCTATCTTGAGTGCCAACACAAACTTGGAAAAGGAACGGGTTGGCAAGTGCAGAATATTACTGCCTAGTTTCCGGACTCATATCAACGGTCAGGGGCTGGGAAGGGAGGAAGAGGCTGAAAAACGTGTCTTCAACCACAAACCCGGCAAGTGGTCCGAACAGGCTGCTTCACCCTCTCCTGTGCCTGCCAGCCGGGCCCTGCTCCCTGAGGGCAGGGCCCCGACCAAAGGTATATCTCCCACCCGCCTCTCTTCTTTCCCACTTCCCCTGTGTTCCGTATTTGTTTCTGCGGACACACACACAAACTCACAGTCAAAACTACCTTGAGTCTATGGTGTAGTGGAAAGGCCACCTGGCCAGGAATGACAGGACCTCAGTCCTAGTTCTGGCTGTCAAATAGTCACTGTGTGGTCTTAAAGAAGTCTTTCTCTTCTCCAGGTCTCATTTCTTCATCTGCAAAGCAAGACTGGACTGAATGACCCCACAGAGCCCTTCCACAGCTGACATTCTGTGATGAAATCACTCATTTGTTCCAGTATTAACTGATGCCAGCACAAGGTTCTGGGCATCCCCTACTGGGCCATTCTCCACCTGCTGGGCACAGCCAGACCCCTGAGCATGGCCTCAGGCCTAATGAGGCTGCCCCATCACTGTTTCAGTAGCCACAAGTCCGGCATGGGGAAGAAAGGCCCCGACCCCCCACACACACCACCATGCCACCTAGAAGCCCACCCTGCTGCCCACCCGGCTACCAGGGGGGGCATGTTCCTGGTCCTGGTCTGAGGCTCCATCCTAGAAGAGCCCTCAGTACCTAAAATCTTTCCTACGTTCAATTAAAGAAAAAGGAAGTCCCTTTTTCTGGAAAACGCAAGACCACCTCTAATTTCCTAATCAAAAATCGTTTTCTGACTTTTATTCTCCAGTTCTTACAATAAACGTTTTATTCATTTCAAAATGTTAAGTGACGATGTTGAATATGCTTTGTTTTCAAACCGCACACACCCCAGATTTCGATCCAGGTCCCTGGGGGTGAGGGGCTACACACACCCCCCTCAATCACCGTCCTAGGCTCTCCTGGCCCAGCCCCAGCCCTGCCTAAGGCGCCGGCTAATGGCCACCGAGTCTCGAGCACCTGTTGGAGGCTGCTGTGCGCTGCGGGCAAGGCCTGCGTCCCTCCGCTACTCCAAGAACCATAACCTCTCTGAATCCCAGGCTGTGTAAGCATTTCACCCAGTGGAAAGTGCTCCAACGCGCGGTGCAAACGGAAGTTCCTTGAGCGCTGGGTGGCTGTGATGTGAGCACTGCATCCTTCCACCCTGCCCAGTCCTGCGGCCCCACAGCTTTCCCTGTGGTGCTGGTAACAAGGGGGGAGGAGAGGAAGGGCTTCTCCGATTATGGACCTGGGGCATTAAGGACTGGGAGTTGGGGGCACGAACCCGGCGCCATCCCAAACCCTATCCTCGCTGAACCTCCCCACCAGGCCGAAGGAGACCCAGGCCCGGTCACCTGTTCCAAAGCCAGGGCTCAGCGCTCTGACGCAAGAGGGCTCCAGCAGCCGCCCCTCCCCAGCCCTCCTCTCCCCTACTTTCCCCGCACCTCCCAGCTGCGCGGGCAGGGCACGCCCCCCGCCCGGACTGCACCAATCAGCATCCGGAGCGACGACCGTGGCGCAGGGGCTCTGGTCTGCAGCCAATTAGCGCGGTGGCCCGAGGCGGCGCCTCGCCCGCCCCCTTCCCAGGATGAAAGCGCCGGGCAGCTGGCGAGGCCCGCGCAGCGCCGGGCGCGGGAGCCGCGCGGGCCGGAGCGGAGCGCGCGCACTGCCCGCCCGCCCCCGGCGCGCCCGCCTCCGCTCCGCCTCCGTCCGGGGCGCGGGCGAGGTGGCCGGGGCGGGGGAGCGCAGGGGGCAGGGCCGCGGCAGCGAGGCCGGGGGGCGGGGAGGAGCAGGGCCCGATAAAAGGCGGTGAGGCGGCCCCACCCCGCGGCAGGCCGGCGGGCAGGCTCGGCGCGTCCCTTCCGTCCGGCCAGCGCCGGCGGCGGGGAGGCGGCGTGCGCGGCCCGCCCATGGAGGCTTTCCCCTGGGCGCCCCGCTCGCCCCGCCGCGGCCGCGCCCCCCCGCCCATGGCGCTCGTGCCCAGCGCCCGCTACGTGAGCGCCCAGGGCCCGGCGCACCCGCAGCCCTTCAGCTCGTGGAACGACTACCTGGGGCTCGCCACGCTCATCACCAAGGCGGTGGACGGCGAGCCCGGCTTCGGCTGCGCCCGCGGTGCGGACGGCGGCGGCAGTTCCCCGCCCTCCTCCTCCTCGTCCTCGTCCTGTTGCTCCCCCCACGCAGGGGCCGGGCCAGGGGCGCTGGGGCCCGGGCCGGGACCACCAGACTACGATGAGGACGACGACGACGACAGCGACGAGCCGGGGTCCCGGAGCCGCTACCTGGGGGGCGCGCTGGAGCTGCGCGCGCTGGAGCTGTGCGCCGGCCCCGCCGAGGCCGGGCTGCTGGAGGAGCGCTTCGCCGAGCTGAGCCCGTTCGCGGGTCGCGCCGCCGCCGTTCTGCTGGGCTGCGCGCCCGCCGCCGCCGAAGTGACGCCGCGCGAGGAGCGGGCCCAGGCGTGGGCGGCCGAGCCCCGGCTGCACAGGGCCTCCGGCGCGGCGGCCGCCCGGCTGCTCAAGCCCGAGCTGCAGGTGTGCGTGTTCTGCCGGAACAACAAGGAGGCGGTGGCGCTCTACACCACCCACATCCTGAAGGGCCCCGACGGGCGAGTGCTGTGCCCCGTGCTGCGCCGCTACACGTGCCCCCTGTGCGGCGCCAGCGGCGACAACGCGCACACCATCAAGTACTGCCCGCTCTCCAAAGTGCCGCCGCCGCCCGCCGCCCGCCCGGCGCCGCGCAGCGCCAGGGACGGCCTGCCGGGCAAGAAGCTGCGCTGAGGGCCTGGGCTCGGACTGCTGGCACCACGCCACCGGGGTCGCCGTCGCCGTCTCTCAGCCTGCGAAGTATCTCTCCCTCACCGTTGGGGAGGCGTGGAGCTCAGCAGTTGGCTCAACCTGGGACGTCGTCTTGGTGGCTTTTCAAAAGCCGACCGTGTGGAGTACTTTACTGCCCAGCATTTGGGATTAGACGCTAAAATCTCCATTTGTCGCTACAGTTTCTAGTTTGCCCACATCCAGAACCGCGGAGGCTGGGTGTGTATTCCAGTAACTGAAATATGGCATCTTAGAGGCGCTGTTTATTTACTGTATACGTCGACCTATTTTAGATGCGCATCAGTATGAAATTGTCTTCAGTCTAACCTTGAATGTTTCATTTTATGAATGGAGGCACTTTACTAGGTCTAGAATATTTTTTTAAAAGCCTCTGAACTGAGCTTAAAACTGGCGATTTTATGGAATGTTGGCAAATTGACTATTTTATTGTTTGAAGCAAGTAATATTCTTAGTTGTCTGTCCTTAATCAGTTATTCTAATTCCAGGTGAAGCAAGCCCCTAGTGCATCACCGTTATGAGAAGTGAAGGTTTTGTAAACTTTCCAGTATTAATTTGGGCGGGTATTCCTCCTTGTGGCTTGTTTACGTCCTAGTAAAATGCACAATCTGTAGCAGATAGAAAGAATACAGCTCCTTACCTCTTATGTACCAGATCTTTTATTACCGAGCTAGCAACTAGCCTTTCCCACCTTTAAAAATTGTGCCAAGTCAATCATATTGTGTATTACTTGGAAATGGTGCTGTTTAAAAAACGTGTATTTGTACAGTTAACAGTATATGAATTCATTAACCTCACCCATACCTTTCCTACTTGGCCTCTTCTCTACACACCCATCCACTTCCAGTTCTTGAGAAACATGTATGATACTAAGATCAAAAAGGAAGAACAGCAAAAGATCAGGATTCACCCTCAATTGCTCAATTTCAGGGCCCCAGTGAAGGAAAGCTCACTCCAGCTGTTGCCTCTCAAACTAAATGCAAGTTGGATCCCTTGAACTCTAGGATGTTAATGTAATAACCTGTGTTCAAGAAGGTTCTATTCTATTCTAGGCTGTTTGGCTTTAGGTACATAGGCAGTTAAACCAGAATAAGCACTAGTCAAAGGAACTGCCGGGGGTATCTCATGTCCCACTCTCACTGAAAGACCCCAGTTTGTTTCTGGAACTCCACCAATTATCCATGAGATTAAACCTGATCTTAGGCAATGGTTCCGAACCCCCACTTTTACTTCCCACCCTCACTTTTAAATCCACCATGCTAAATGCCACATCATGGCTCACAGCTACCTTCCATCCAGACAGACGCAGAAGGCAAAAACAGGTGAACAAATAGGTATCTGCAGATACCAGCAGGAGATGTTAAAAGAGTGTATAAAGCTCCCAGTAGGTTTTAGCTAGGATATTATAAATTTCCTAGTATTAAACAGCTAGCTTACCCCACAGCAGATTGACTTTATCTGGAACAGTCATTTGAAGGTGTATTACAGGCTGGGGTAAATACTACTAGGTAGCTGTGAATCCTTTTGGCCAAAGGAAGGTGCATGAGGATTGATGGGATAAGGGAGAGACAGTTTCTTAGCCAGGGGGAAAAAAATCCACCCCTATTGGTCTTAACCCCAGAAAACTGCACATCTGACTGGGCCTAAGCTTAAGTAGCTTAATAAAAACCATGTAATTACTTGTTTTCTTTTGCTAGGAAAGGTACCAGTTTAAGTTAGCTTTGCTTTTGGGCAAAGTTTTTCAGGTTAACAAAAATTCCCATTACCTCTCCCACTGCTCTGTTCTACCTTTTCAATCAAAAGGGCCACTACAAACAGATTAGTGGATTCTCCAGGCCAAAAGGACTAGCAAGGTGGCAGGACCAGTTTAGCTACTTCATAATTTTAAAGAGTCAAATTATGGACGATGTTTCCAAAGCCTCAGGTATGTGGCTTAAGATATATCTTCAACATATGGGAATCACTGTGACAGGATATATGTAATACTAATTTGATACTCTGACACCATTAAACTATTTTGCCAGAACTAGGAACATGTTGAGCAAGGAGGGAGCTTAAGTCCTCAAGTCAGGGGAGTGTTGGGAGAAGTATCCTGAAAATGCTCAAGTCAATTATTCATTATACTAATCCACTTAAAAAGTACTTCCATCAGAACCAGTGCCAAATTAGCCTCAGTTTTCCAGCTAACGTTGAAAAACTAGGAATTAAAACAATATCACTGTAGTTCATTTTCTAGAATTCTCTTATGAAAAGTATACTTTAAGCACATTCACTTAAAAACCACCCTTAGAACTCAATGTGAAACAAACTAAACACTTTGCAAAACTAGGGTAAAGCAAGCCCCTTTTTCAAAGTTTAAAAAAGATACAAAGTAATTTGTGACAATTTTCTTCATAAGAACATGCTGCATATTTGGCTCAGTAAGAAACCAGTGTAAGGAACCTTCAAAAGGGTTTTTATCAACTCTCCAGACACAAATTGCCTTGAACTGTTCTTTTCTATACACTTATTTCCAGTGGTTTTTTCTATTTCTTTTTGTATTTTAATTTTCCTACAAAGTCCTTTTTGGAAGTCACAGAATTATTAGCTTTGATTAGAACAACTTTTGTTATAGACTTATTAAACCAAAATTATACATTTTTAAAAAGTATAGGCCGGGCGTGGTGGCTCACGTCTGTAATCCTAGCACTCTGGGAGGCCGAGGCGGGAGGATTGCTTGAGGTCAGGAGTTCGAAACCAGCCTGAGCAAGAGCGAGACCCCGCCTCTACTATAAATAGAAAGAAATTAATCAGACAACTAATATATAGAGAAAAAATTAGCCAGGCATGGTGGCGCATGCCTGCAGTCCCAGCTACTCGGGAGGCTGAGGCGGTAGAATCGCTTGAGCCCAGGAGTTTGAGGTTGCTGTGAGCTAGGCTGACGCCAGGGCACTCACTCTAGCCTGGGCAACAAAGCGAGACTCTGTCTCAAAAAAAAAAAAAAAAAAAAAAAAAGTATATCACAAATATATATATAAAGGGAAAAAAAAAGAAAAGACTGTGCTAGTCCTAGTTTTCTAGTTTTTTCTTAGCTACTAGAACATTCCTTCCATCATGTCCCACGTATATCAATTAGATTTATAAAATTATAAATCAACCTACAGTCAAAATGTCTTTGGTTAAAGAACAAACACAGGTAGTTCTTGACACACAAGCATCCCGTATATATAGATGCCAGCCTCCTGGTAGGCACTATGGACAACTGATGGGATACAGAGGTCTTTGGGCTGATGATGTACCCTCAGATCTGTGCTGACAGCAATGTTATTCTCATTTAAAAATGCAAAAGCCACCAGGAACATGGAAGAATACCTAGTACATAAAAGGAGTAAGTTGATTGCTCAGCTTTCTTATAACATCTGTTGATAAATACTGGGGGCGGGACGGGGGAGTAGAATGTGAGCCCAGGATAGTGGAAATCTAAGAGCAGGATCACAAAGCAACAGCATGAGACTCCTCTATCCTCCTCCCCTGCTCGGATTCTGACTACCAAGACAAAACTTGGGAGAACAGTATGAGAAATAGTTCGGGCAGAAAGAATGGCTTTGCAGACTAGCCTGGAAACCTGACCCTCACACATGCATCTGTAACTCACCTAAACAAATATGATTAAGCTGTCCGTTGGAATTTCTGTGATGTCACATGTACAGGCCTGCTGTCTAGTAACATAAAACTCACAGCAGGTTACTGCCCCAAATATAATCATTGCTTTTAAATTCTCTTCTTAGAAAAGGTCCTCTCCCCACAAAAGACCTTTTAAGACTCCCATGTGTTTGAAATGCCAAATACAAAGGTAAGTGTTGAAAAGTGATTTCCAACATTGGTAACATCAAAAAGAAAACAGTACATCTGATTAGGTAAAAAGCATCAATACTCCCTCTTCTGGTCTTATAGCTGTACCAACAGGGATTCCCAATAGTAGACTACTCACTAACAGAAATAACGAAAGTGCCTACAGCCACACTGACTTTGTAATTAACATTCTCTGAAATTATGATTTTTTAAAATTTCTGGCGAAAAGCCAAGGTGGTACTTTACAGACACAACATGCATACAAACTCTAGAGGACACCATTTAACAAAGGAGGACATATTACAGGAAAATCCTAGCCCCATTTGCTTTATATGTTTAAAGTTATTTTGGATTTTCTTTCTTGATACTAAACACTGAGGCATTTCATGGCACTGATAAAAATTCAAGTAAAATAACAAATCCAATTAAATATGCAAACTTACAATTAGAGCACTAACTATAACCACAAATCAACACTAAAACAAATTCTGTAAGTATTTTATTTATCACTGAAGAAAAAACACAGCAGCAAGTTCTGTGTTGGCTTCAATGAGACCAAATAGTTAATCTTTAACATAGCTACTACACTCCAAAATTGAAGTCAACACAGTCATTACTACAAATTACTTGTTGAAAGAATCTATCCTGAAGAGAAAATTAGGAAAGAGAATTTAAACAATTCCTCTGAACCACACATTTATAAATATTGTCATATTTAAAATGCTTGAAAGGCATGAATTCTCCATTAATGGAAAAGCAGTTTGCTATTGGCAACAGAAAAAAGCGATAGTTTACCAAATGCTTTAAAATTTAAAAGATATACTGTTTTTTTGGATTCACACTTGAGCAGTGTTTTTGTCATTACAATAATGACTGCAAATTGTTTTATACTCACCTTCTTTCAAGTAAAATCTACAGAAAAATCCCACTGTATCCAATGTTCATAATGTCTACTGCAATTATAGTGAATCTAAAAACTTTCTAAATGTAGTTAATAGTAAATACCTCAAAATATCTTAAAGAGGTATGTTTCAACAGCTAATGGTGTGAAAACTGTTTCAGATCCACTGCTTTAAAGGGTCTTCAAACATGTTTTCTTTAACAGAACCTTACCTCATTCCAATTAATATCGGATATTTCAAAATCAAAAGAAAAGAAGATAAGTTCTATACCGAGATACAGGTGTTACTCAATACCTGAAGGGTTCACATTTTAAATTTATTTTTTAGTTTTTCTTTTTTGTAAACAAATGATTGATGAAATAATGCAACACCTTAAATTCCAGAAAATGGCATGGTTTTCCAACCTTCTGTGGATGTGGTGCATGATCAATCTATTATATAGGATTAATACAAGTTCATGCTTTTTGTGTTATGGTGAAACAACAGTAAAGAATCCAATTTAGATTGGTTGAAGCACAAGTATAATAATCCTTGAATGTGATCAAACCTATGTAAGACACCAATTTGAATCCATTATCTTGAGACTTAACGTCGTACTGTGGTCCATCCATCTTCATCAGTCTCATTTTTAGTACGACGAAGAGATTCCCTATCTTTCTCAGCTCTCCATGAGGACTTCTCCTTTTCACCTTCTCTTTCTCGGTCTCGGTCTCTTTCTCGATCTCTTGAAAGAGCTGGAGGAGGAACACGACGAGGAGGATCCCGCTCTTCTGCCCGGTCATCTTTTCTGTCATCGGCACGTCTCCAGGAACTTACTAAAAAGTTTAGTTAAAAAGAAAGGAAGATTAGATGCCTGAGGCCTCTCTCTTAAAAAAAGAAAGAAAGAAGTCTAAGTTTTGTACTACATTTTGTTGGCTCAAATTAAACATAACTTAAACAAAAGGAATGCCTCAAATTACTCAAAAATCCTGTACTAAAGATTAGCAATACAGAATCACAATGAAAAACCAATAAAAGGTCATGTAATTTCTGACAAAATCTTTAAAATAACATACAGATTTGCGGGTATAACTCAAAATTTTAAAACAAAAGGAAATCATGCCTGGGAAATGCCCTAATTGGTATAAACCTATCATACAAGGTGGCAAAAATCTGGCTGAATGAAAATGTTTAAATTAAAAGGATCTTTGGCTCTTGTCAGAGAATTTTAACAGCAAATTAGCCATATAAATATGAAAGTTTTAAATTGTGGCTATAAGAGAAGAAATACTCTTTTGATCCTATTGTGCACACAAAATATTATACGCTTATAAGACAAGCACTTAAGTGCAAAGATGCAAAATTGTAAGCATCTTAAAATTATTTTTTAAGCAAAGTTTCAACTCTCTAAATTTCAAAGAATGTGTACACTTTGAGCTTATTGGACAGGACCTTACTTTTAAATAACTGACAAACAGTTTATTCATTAAATAAATTTTATCAACACATACTGCTTACTATCCAATTCAGTCTACCACTGTACTTTAGGGATAAGCTGACTTCATAGCTTGACCATGGAGTTAGGCATACAAAAATCATGAATTCTAAGCTGAATAAATATCAACCATTTAACTTATTTTTGTTGTTCATACAAATTTATGATAATTAAATATAAAACCCCAAATTCCCCAGAAACGATGGTTCTCCAATACTTCAGCTGTATGAAGCCTCTATACCTTCTTCACGCTCTGATCTGAGAGGAGGTCCTCTCCGATCTCTGTCATCTCTTAGATCTCGTCTTAGATCACGGCGATCATCTCTCTCACGACGACGGTCATCCCTATCCCTGTCATCCCGGCGACCTGAATCTCTCCAGCTGGATGATTCTTCAGCTGGTCCCCTCCTCCAGCCACCTTCATCCCTATAGCCATTTAAAATGACAAGTTAAGTTCTTGCTATTGTTAGGCTGCATGGTAACTGTAAATGAATACATCCTATCCAAGCTGATGCTGATGTTGAATTTACAAATTTAACAGGGACAAAGTTTAAACTCCTAACTTGGCCTCAACCTGACACCCCAAGCATGGAGAACAAATGAGAACACCTAGATCTGTGCAGTTCCACAGGGTGGCTACTACCCATGTGTGGTTACTTAAGTTTATCTGAAATAAAATGAAGACATTTCCTTAAGTAGCACTGACCAAATTCCAAGTGCCAAATGTGACTGCTGGCTACATTTTGGATGGAACAGATACAGAACATTTTCATCCTTGCAGAAAATTGTATCAAACAGTGCTGATCTACATTTATCAGTGTGCAGCCACTTTGGCAGAGGAAGCAAGGTAAAACTACGACCACTAATAAAAGCAAAAGGGCTTTTGATAATTTAAGGGCAGCAAAACTAACTGCCCTAAACCACAGGAGGAAAAGCAATGGAATGGCAAAGACCCTGGACTGGCTGCACTGCCAAACAGTCATGAACTTGTCTACAACTTGTAGACAGCCATAGGTTAGGCCTCCATTTTCTAAGGAGTAAAGAAGGAATATTCAATTAAATGACCTCTAAAATTTTTTTAAAAGATAAAGACGATGAGGGTGAGAAGCACCATTTCTCAAAAATAGTTTGAGAATACATGAAGCACTTAAGACAATCCCAACTGCAAATGTACAAATAGTTTAATTAGAATATCAAACCTAGGTCTTCTGAAGCGATCTTCTCGCTCCCCATCTCTCTCCCTATCTCTTTCTCTCTCAGGTTCCTTGTCATTCTCCTCACGATCTTGATTGTCTCTGTCCCTTTCTTTTTCTCTGTCCCATTCACGGTCTTCCGATGGTCTTGATTCTCGGGGTGGACCCCAACTCTCTTCTCTGGCTTTTTCTTTCTCTCTCCATCCACCTGTTGTTTTAAAGAAGCAAAATATTTTCCAGTCAAGAAACAGACTGGTGGCCAGGCATGGTGGCTCATACCTATTATCCTAGCACTCTAGGAGGCCGAGGTGGAAGGATCACTTGAGGTCAGGAGTTCGAAACCAGCCTGAGCAAGAGTGAGACCCTGTCTCTACTAAAAATAGGAAGAAAGTAATTGGCCAACTAATACATATAGAAAAAAACTAGCCAGTCATGGTGGCGCATGCCTGTAGTCCCAGCTACTTGGGAGGCTGAAACAGCAGGATTGCTTTAAGCCCAGGAGTTTGAGGTTGCTGTGAGCGAGGCTGACGCCATTGCACTCACTCTAGCCTGGGCAACAGAGTGAGACTCTGTCTCAAAAAACAAAAAAAGAAAAGAAAAAACAAAAAAAAGAAACAGACTGGCAATCATGAATAGAGATCTTAATGTTGGCATTAATTCGTTACCATTCTAAATGCTAACATTCAAACTTCATTTAAAAAAACAGTAAACTAACACCGTATACACATCACTGCAGACAACCACTACCTATCATCATTAATAGATTTTCTAACCTATGTATCTATAGGAAACTTAAATAGTCTGGGTTGAGCGTTCCATGAAATAAAAACATCACTGAAAAATGTATGTAACTTTTCCTGTAGTATATAGAGATTTCAGTTACAAAATCTGTTCTCATGACAGATCACTCAAGCAGAAAACTTAGTTTTCTCTGAGAGATCAACCCCCAATTTTGCGTTCATTTATGCCTTTTAACATTTTCAAAGCCTTCACAGACAAAAAAGACTTTCCTATCCTATTTCCCACCATTTATGGCCCACCATCATCTGGTCATTAAACAAGGATAAATCTTTTGATCATACTTAGCCATGGGATGTCAGAATCTAAGAAAATTATATATATGTAGGTACAAAGAGCCAAAGGAAGCAGAGATTTCAATGGAAGTTTATTATAGCTGCAAAGCTAACGATTATTATCACCAAGATTGCTACTAACATGTGCCAAGGCACTATCCTAAACCCTGTGCCTATATTAACCTATTCAATCCTATCCATAGCTGAGGTTAAGTACAGTTGATCCTCATTATTTATGTATCCTTTACTTGTGAATTTTCCTACTTGCTACAATTTATATGTAACCCCAAAATTAATCTTCATGGCATTTATACAGTCAATGACATGTTCAGAGCAGCAAAAATTGGATTCATATATGACACACACACATTGCCAGCTGAAAGCAACAGCCCTCTCATTTCAGCTCTCACACTGTAAACAAGGGTCCTTCTTCAAGGTCTATTTAGTGCCATGTTTTTCACATCTTTGTGATTGCTGCTGGTGATTTCACCGTTTAAAATGGCTCCCAAGCATAGTGGTAAAATGCTGTATAGTGTCCCCAAGCACAAGGTGGCTGTGATGTGTCTTAGGGAGAAAATACATGCATTAATTAGATAAGCTTCGTTTAGGCATGAGTTACAATATATACTGTTGGCCCTGAGTTCAACATTCATGAATCAATAGTATGTACTAAATAAAAGGGTCTATCAGCAAAAAGATATAAAATGTGGTTATATATTGATTAGCTGCCAAAAACATTATGAGCAAAGGCTCACAGGAACCTAACTTTGTTATGTCCTGTAGGAGCAATGAATAGTTCGGTATTCATGGCAACATTACAAAACATAACTACAGCAAATTATCACAAATCTACTGTACTGCTGACCCCATTTTATATGAGGCAAAATTAACCTAGCTTGCCCAAGGTCACACAGCTCAACAGTGGAATGAGGTGAGACTAGAAGAGACAGAAGTAAGCAACAGAAACCACTAACGGTAAAGGCAAAGAAGCTGCTTGCTTACATCCTCACTTACAACAGATCACTCTGGTTACTCCTTACTCCACCTCCCTAATGCAAAAATGGAGCTGGGGGTGGGGGGCGGGAAGACCAGCAAAGACCAGTTGGAGGGTGAAAAAAATGATGGTGACCCAGAACCAAGTACAAGTAGGAAGAATAGAGACATGGGTGGATTTAAGGAACATTAAAAAGGCAGAATTAAAGTAAATGAAAGATTTAACATAAAGGATAAAGGACCACAGTAAAGGAAAACTCCCAGATTCCTAGCTCACAGTTTGATGGACAGATGAAAAGAAGGGGAGAGGGGTGTGAGTGGAGTTTTGGGTAGGTTCTGTTTGAAGTCACTGAGACTTCCAGGTGGAGATATGCTACATGCAATATGTGGAAATCGCCTGGAGAGAATGATAAGAGACGTACATCACAGACATGTATTCTCTACAACTGACCCCAAGAATGAAGTGTGGTGAGGTGGCTCATGCCTTTAATCCCAACATTTTGGGAGGCTGAGGCAGGAGGAATGCTTAAGGCCAGGAGTCTGAGACCAGCCTGGGCAACATAGCAAGACTCTTGTGTGTATGTATGTATGTATATGTATATATATATATATATATATATATATATGTGTGTGTGTGTGTGTGTGTGTAGAAAGATGAGCAGGCCGAGGACTAAGGAAGAAAATAAGCTCTTCCACTTGTAACCCCAGGGCTGGCAGGACTGTGACTGTTTAGTACACTTCAGTTTTAATTATTTATTTGTAAGAGGAGGATATTCCAAGATAGAACCTGAAGAACACACATTACTGATGGCATGGGTATAGAAAGTCTTCAAGGAAGCAGTCAACAAGGCAGAAGGAAAATGAAAAGCATAAGATGACTAAAGAGGGGTGAATTTACTTTAATCGTTTTGGAGTGTGGGATAGCAAAGGCAATTTTTTTTTTTGAGACAGTCTCACTCTGTTGCCCTGGCTACAGTGCCGTGGCATCAGCCTAACTCACAGTAACCTCAAATTCCTGGGCTCAAGTGATCCTTCTGCCTCAGCCTCCTGAGTAGCTGGGACTACAGGCATGCGCCACCATGCCTGGCTAATTTTTTCTATATGTATTAGTTGGCCAATTAATTTCTTTCTATTTATAGTAGAGACGGGGTCTTGCTCTTGCTCAGGTTGGTTTCGAACTCCTGACCTTGAGTGATCCTCCCACCTCAGCCTCCCAGAGTGCTAGGATTACAGGCGTGAGCCACCGCACCTGGCCGCAAAGGCAAATTTGACAGAAAAGTCCCTGTACAGATATAAAAGGAAAGATAGAGGACAGTTTATCTAAAAAACAATTATGAAGTCCAATCTGCCATCCATTAGAGTAGCACATAAACACATCAAGTAGATTTCATAAAGCATCTAATGTAGTTTCTGAATACTAAACTTTTACCTGGCTTGACAAATGGTCTCCAGGGACCAGGCCTTGACTCATCACCCCGTCTAGGAATGCGATCGTCATCTGCCCGTCTTGAGATCCGATCATCATCCATGTTTCTCCAAGGCCCCCTATCATCATCTGCACCACGCCTGGAAATTCTATCATCGTCGGCATTCCTCCAAGGTCCTCGATCATCATCTAAGCCTCGCCTCGGTCCCCGGTCATCATCCATGCCCCGCCGGGGCCCTCGGTCATCATCAGTATTCCGCCAGGATGGTCGGTCATCATCAGCACCTCCTCCTCGCCTCGGCCCCCGGTCCTCATCCATCCCACGTCTGGGTCCTCTGTCCTCATCAGCTGTTCGCCAACTTCCTCTGTCCTCATCCAGTCCCCGTCTAGGTGGTCTGTCATCATCTGCATGCCGCCAACCAGCCCTCTCTTCATCACCAATTCGTCTGGGAGGCCTGTCGTCCTCTGTATTACGCCAGGAAGGCCGGTCGTCATCTGCCACTCGGCGAGAAAATCGATCTTCATCAGGACCACGTCTAGGGCCTCTGTCATCATCTATGGCACGCCTAGGGCCTCTGTCATCATCTATGGCACGCCTAGGGCCTCTGTCATCATCCATGCCACGCCTAGGGCCTCTGTCATCATCCATGCCACGCCGGGGGATTCGATCATCATCTGGTCTAAGAGAAGATTCTCTGTCTTCATCATCCCCCAAGCGCCGTGGTCGCTCTTCATCTCTTCTGTGAGGCCTCTCCTCATCCCGTCCTTCTCCCCGTCTCCACTCCCTACAGGGCAACAAGAACAATCTTTTTAAAAAGTACATGATGATTTTGGGGGGAGTTGTTTTTTATTTCACCCATTATTTTTAAATCAGCTTCAGTCTAAATTCATTCATCCTGGTCCTAAAGAAATGTGTTTTCCTAATAAAAAGTAACACAGAATCCACTACTACCTTTCATGAACAAATAGACCAATAAGCAGACAACTACCTGAAAAAGATATATCTGCCCTTTACTTGTTAAACTTAAATTTCCCAATAGGAAATAGAGTCAGCATTCTTGCCTATCACTGACAGTTATTTTAAAGGATGGTTCAATCTACTTAAGATATCTAAAGGAAAAGATGTTCTAGAACTATTCATTCTTACTCAAAACTCAATATTGTTAGATTAAGGAATTAAAAAAACCCTGAAGAATGTATTTTTTAAGATGTTTAAAAGCCAAGTAGGTAGAGCAATGTTGTAGTAAACTACAAAAAAAATATTGCAGTAACAATTAGACATGCATACAATTCCTCATAGCTCTCCTTTCCTAGCTCTACAAAATAAATTTTAACAACCACTGGTAAGATATTAACAGGGTTGTGATTAGGTGGTACTATTTTCCTGGACTCTACTTACTTCTCTGGTGGGCCTCTTCTCCACTCAGAATCCGCTTCAGGTCCTTTTCTCCATGTGCTTTCTGAATCTCTATCTCCCCAACGAGAGTCCTACATTAACAAAGTTAACAAGAAGTACTACAATGACAGCAACTACTGGTTTAACAACTACTGGTATTACCAATCACTTCTGCACTAATACAAAACAATCTCAAACCCTTAAATATAAGCAAGTTTTAAAGTTTCATTTCATTCTTCATCTGAGATGAGAGACTGACAGTCCAGTGAAACTGGTATTCTCATATACTGGGTAGCTTTATTAACTGATAAAACACCACAGGAAGCAATCTGGGAGCACCACCTGGAGCCATTAAAATGTTTAAAGATTTCTTTCCTTCAACCTAGAAATTCACTGTTAAAACTAGGAAAAAAGCCAAGTGCCCTATAATGGACAGTACAGTGCGTACTAAGCAAAGAATAGAGAAGTAAATAAAATGTATAATGGGGTATTTAACAATATTTCTCTCTTAAAGTATTGTCCTATCATCAAAAATTATAAAAAGGATGTTACCTTACAGTGAAAAGGTAAATCTGACACAACCTTTCTACAGGTCTAAGCTGTAATTTTAATCACAAATGCCCTCTGATAGGCCAGGCACAGTGGCTCACACCTATAATCCTAGCACTCTGGAAGGCCAAGGTAGGAGTTCAAGATCAGCCAGAGGAAGAATAAGACCCTATCTCAGCCGGGCGTGGTGGCTCACGCCTGTAATCCTAGCACTCTGGGAGGCTGAGGCGGGCGGATTACTCGAGGTCAGGAGTTCGAAACCAGCCTGAGCGAGACCCTGTCTCTACTAAAAATAGAAAGAAATTAATTGACCAACTAAAAATATATATACAAAAAATTAGCCGGGCATGGTGGTGCATGCCTGTAGTCCCAGCTACTTGGGAGGCTGAGGCAGGAGGATCGCTTAAGCCCAGGAGTTTGAGGTTGCTGTGAGCTAGGCTGATGCCACGGCACTCACTCCAGCCAGGGCAACAAAGGAGACTCTGTCTCAAAAAAAAAAAAAAAAAAAAGGACCCTATCTCTACGAAAAATTAGCCAGGCGTGGTGGCACTTGCCTATAGTCCCAACAACTTGGGAGGCTGAGGCAGGAGGATCACTTGAGCCCACAAGTTTCAGGTTGCTGTGAGCTAGGCTGACACCACAGCACGCTAGCCCAGGCAACAGAGTGAAGAGTGAGACTATCTCAAAAAAACAAATGACACAATTTGCTCCTACAAATGTAACCATAAGGCCATAATCAGACACATTACAACTATGGAAGATATTTTAAAACAAGACCTAGTGTTAGGGTGGGAAGACTAAAATAAAAACCTACAAAGCTAAGAATAAGCCACAACTTCAAATAGTTCATGAACAAGAGGACCTTGATTTCCTTTATTTTAATTTTTGAAAAATGTCTTGGGAATAAAACCCTCCAATAACAACTAGGGATGAGAAGCAATGAAGGACAAGAGCGGCCAAATAAGTTGGTCCGCTATCATCACAGCTAATGACTCTGGGCTCTCTCCTAAGGTGAAGGTTGTTCTAGGAGCCTTTCCCAAGTTAACACTGAGAGGATATAGAATTTACCAGTAAACATGACTATGGTCACTACAATGATGTCACTGTGAATGAACACTCACAGCCAGAAGACCAACTTTCTCCCACCCCCTCACACTTGCCTTGAAAATTATACTCAAAGAAGTCATAATCTTAGAGGACAGTACAAACAGAACCACAAAAGAGATTTTTAAGGTGGGCTATGATAGCCATTAACAAACAAAAACAATTCTAAAAAAATGAACATGACTGCCAAAAATTTTTCTTCAAGTCAGTTGATCCAAGAAATGGGTCTAGCTGATGAGCAAATAAACTACAACAGGGATCTCAGAGATCCTCGTACAAAAGAACAAAGAGATGAAAAGAGTAAAAGAAACATTAAAAAAGATAAGAGGACTGTGAAAAGACAACAGAGAAAAAAGGAGAAAAATTCCTGAAGTTAAAGAAATTATGTCTGCTCTAAGAAGAATGAATCATCTGACTGAAAGGGCAAAAGTGCCAAAAAGGAGAAATAAAACAGACCACACACACTCATGAGCCTAAACATACTCTTAGTAAAATTTTAAAAATCCCTTTCCAGCAAAGATATTATTTTAAGTTTCCAAGGCATAAAACAGTATCTGCAGAAGTAACAAGACCAAGACTAGTGTCAAAAATCCTCCTTTCTGTAATACTGTGTACTAGAAAGAGAAGCAAAGGTCTCTAAATTTCTGAGAAGATTTTCGACCAGCCAAACCAATGAACCAATGTTCAACTGTGAGAGAAAAACAAAACTTCTTTTGCGACATACACAAAGACAGTCTTAAAAATTAAGGCTGATAAAGCCAAAAGCATCTGTAAAGGGGAAAACATAATACAGTGTAAGCATACTTGAAACTAAATTATGTTTGCTAATATGGATATAAAAAGCAACTGTTGGCCAGGCGCAGTGGCTCACACCTGTACTCCTAGCAGTCTGGGAGGCCGAGGCGGGCAGATTGCTCGAGGTCAGGAGTTCAAAACCAGCCTGAGCAAGAGCAAGACCCCGTCTCTACTAAAAATAGAAAGAAATTAATTGGCCAACTAATACATATAGAAAAAATTAGCCAGGCATGGTGGCGCATGCCTGCAGTCCCAGCTACTCGGGAGCCTGAGGCAGGAGGATCACCTGAGCCCAGGAGTTTGAGGTTGCTGTGAGCTAGGCTGATGCCACGGCACTCTAGCCAGGGCAACAGAGTGAGACTGTGTCTCCAAAAAAAATTAAAAAATTAAAAAGCAACTGTTAGGTGAGTCCTAAGTAGAGAGATAACATGTTGTGATGATTTGGAGGTAAAATATCCAGCTTACTGAAATAAAACATTAGCAAAGGTATGCTCAGAATTTTGTTTTGTTATGAAGAGGCAAAGCACAGTTCTCAATTTATACTGTGAAAGCTTACATAGATTTGGAAGAAAATTAATGATAATCACTAATAGAATAGAGAAAATAAAAATGAACCAAAAAAAGTTCTTTAGTTTGGCTCAAAGGTGCCTAAAAGCAAATAAAAAGCTCCAGAGCAAACGTTAGGAATAAAACCAAATAGTTAATATGTTAAATGTAAATAGATCAAACTAACTCTCTAATTTAAAGGTGAAGAGGGCACCACAAAACATTAACAAGAGGGTGAAAATGAACAAAACAGATTTGCAAAAGGTAATTGAAACGTTAGAAATCCATAAACATAGCAGGTAAATTCCCTCACTTGCTTCAGGCAATGAAGTTCCCACCAGTTAATATGATGCAGCAGATTTGAACAACACAATAGCTCTGATCTCACACACATATGGAATTTTGTGCCCAACAGAAATAGAACATTCATAAATATCAACCATGTTTTTAGGACACAAGGGACAATATATTAATCCAAAAAATTGTAAGTCGTACAAGGCCACACTTATTAACAAGGAATTAAACTAGAAATTAGCAACAAGAGTAACAAAATTAAAAACCTATCCATAAATACTACAAAACAGAAATTGAAGGCTGCACAGATAAGCAGTATCTGGTCTACCCATAAAGATAAGCGTTGATACAGATGTGGCACGAATAAAGGAGCAGAGATAAAGGATGCTAGAAATACTTGAGCTATTTATCTCTTACTTTAAAAAATAAGCAATCTTTCCTTTAAAGGGGGCAAAGTAGGGCACATCCCAAGCAAAACAAAAAGCGTGCAGATAGATGTCACATACACACATAATAAGGCAGAAAACTAACTCAGGTAATTAGGAAGAATAAAGCAGTATCAGATGAAACTGATGAAAAAGGCAATAAACATGAAAGGCCCTGATGCTAAGGCATGTTTTACCTGTGGCTCTCAGCAATGAGGACCAACCAAAGGAAGGTTTGAAATCCAAAAGCAGATGTAGCAATCAAACATGCTATATTATGAAAAATCAAGCATGTCACAATATAGAGAAAGTCTGAAGCTAGGGGAAGATTGTGATCAGAGACTAGGAAGTAGACGAGTAAATAGTATAGGCAAAGAAAAATTTGAATTAAGGTAGTAATGTAGGGACAGAAAGGAGGAGGGTTAGACTGATAAAGGGAGCAACAATATACCGGAAGAAGGAATTCCAGAGATAAGACAGAAGAAACACAGGCCAGTTATGAAACTAAGTGCATATTAAAAATAAGTATTTAGCACAACATTTGAATCACACAGGAATCTTGTTAAACTGCAGATTCTGATTCAGGTTTGAGCTGGGCCTGATAGTCTGCATTTGTAACAAGGTCCCAGGGATGCTGACACTGCTGGCCCACCAGATACAAAGATCTTTGAGTATTGAGGAGTTAAAGAATTCATATCACCCTCTAAATTCACAGCATTTCGTTCAAGGAACTCAGGAATAGTCCCTCTTATATACCACACTAAGGAGTGCTAGCTACTGACAAAATGTATTCATGACATTCATTCTTGCTGACAAGTATTCTTGACAACTATTCTAAAGCCTACAGAATTCCATCTTTGCTAAACAGTTCTAATATTTCCCTTCTGAAGAACCTTTTGTTCTTTGGACAAAAGGTTTGAAAGAGACATGAAAATAACTGACTTAAAACACCAAGCCCAAACATTTACATTGGTATCAAGAGAAATGGCTGGAAAAAAAAAAACATCATTTAAAATAAAATAAATTAATGAATTTCTAAACTCACCTTTCTAGAAAGTGGATCATCACCAAGTCTTCTCTCTTCCTCTCTACGACGTTCTCTTTCTTCAATTTCCAACTCTCTCTGGCGTTTTTTTCTTTCTACTTCTTCTAATTTCTTGACACGCTCCTGATATTCTCGTAGCTCTTCCTCCCGCTTTGCTCGCTCAGCACGCTCTCTCTCTTCACGCTCTATGGAATTTATTGGGTTACTCAGTATGCCTCCTAGCCCCAACATTCCCCCTAGCGTTGTGGCTACTTTTCTGGTATTAAACAGGTAGCAGAGTATAGAAGTAAGTTTGAAAATAGTTTGCAATCAGCTAAATGGTAGAAGATAACAAATATTAATACTATGAGAAAACAAATATTAATACTATGCCACTTAACAAATGGTTTTGTATAATGACTTAAGATACTAGGATCCCTCCCCCATTCTTGTGCACCTGGAATTCCACATACAGAATCATTTGACAACCTTCATGTGGCATGTGTTCCTCAATAATAAGTGTTAATACCTACACACAATACGAAAAATTAATTTCTAAAAGAACATCAAATATGTGGAAACAAGTTGGCAGAGGATATAATATTGTCACATATAGCAAATAAGGTTCTGAGAACTGGTTAAATACAGTAATCAGTGTAAATAGGATAATTACTGTGACTCCTACATTTTCTAAGTAAGATTACTAAAAAGCTGGATCTAACATCAACCTTGCATTACCATGCCTCCAATCTTGGTTATATAGCTACCTTTTAGCATTTGTTCTTCTGCCCTCCTCTGTTCCTCCTCCTCTTTTTCTCTATAGTAAGTTATTCTGCGTTCTTCTTTACGTTGCCTTTTCCGTTCTTCTAAGCGATTATGCCTTTCTTCTGCTAATCGCTCTTCAAACTGTTTAAGTTTTTCCTATAATCGAAGTTACCAAAAAAAAATATATGTATATATATTAAATTTTATCAAGAGCAACAAACTAACAGAAAGCTATTAAGTTTACAAAAGATCCACAAATTTCTTGGAATCATAAAAAGCAATCTCTAAGCACAAAAACTAGAATTTTCAATTCACTGTTTTTTTTATCAGCATGACAAATATTTTTAAAATTTAAATGGTTAATATCTACATCCAGTGAGTTCATCTTTATACAAAATAAATGATTAAATTAGAACTTGAGATCAACACTCTAACCTGGTATCTTTTCATTTCTGAATCAAGTAGTAAACAAATACTTGTATCAAAAAAGGAAACTATGCGGTCAACTTCCACCTTTAGAAAAATTTCTTCAGGTGATTGACTAGCTCATGAAATAATTTCCAAAAATTTCTATGAAAATATTAGTGGAATGACCATTATAGATGTTAACTCAAGACAGAATATACCACTATGTTAAAGGAAAATTCTTAAAGCAACACTAAAAAAAGCTGATGAATAAATGTCTTCCTAAAATCGGTAAGTTCACCTCATAAACAGACTGCCGTGCTGCTTTGAGTCGCATTACAAATAAATCTCTGTCTTCAAGCATTCGTGACATTCGGTTCTTATGTTCAAGAGCCTTTTCACGTTCTAGCTGCATGGTAGTAATCTGCAAGTTAAATAGTACAGTTAAATTTCAAAGCATTCCTTATTTGTCTACTAATTTACCCCAAATAAAATTACTGATATTCTTGAAAAACTAAAAGCAGCTCCTCTGTCCATCTTGCCATAAACATTTCATAAAAATGAAATATCATTCATGCCAACAGGTCCCCAAGAAGCCAATTAGAAATAGGAGGTTGATAAAGTACTCCTGGGGCATCTATTTAAGAGACCATTTTTATTTTGCCCCATGGTACCAGAAATTTTTACGGAGGAAAACTATAATGTACAGGCATACCTCAGAAATATTGCAGATTCAGATCCAGATCATTGCCATGAAGCAAGTAACAGAAATTTGTTATCCAATGCATACAAAAGTTACCTTTTACACTATACTATTGGTCTATTAGGTGTACAAAAACATTATGTCTAAAAAATAATGTATATACCTTAATTTAAAAATACTTTATTGCTAAAAAATGCTAATGATCATCTGAGCTTTCAGGGAGGCATAATCTTTTGCTGACAAAGGGTCTTGCCTCCATTTTGATGGCTGCTGGCTGATCGAGTGGTAGTTCCTGAAGGTTTGTATGGCTGTGGCAATTTCTTCAAATAAGATATTAATGAAGTTTTTGCCGCATCAATTAACTCTTCCTTTTACAAAAGATTTCCCTGTTTGTGATGCTGTTTGATGGCATTTTACCCACAATAGACTTCTTTCACCAGGAGATTCTATCTCAAAAAGCTTTTTCTCATCCATAAGAAGCAAGTCTTCATCTGCTCAAGTTTTATCATGAGATAGCAGCAATTCAGTCACATCACCAGATTCCACTTCTAATTCTTTTTATCTCTTGCTGTTATCACCACATCTGCAGTTACTTCCTGCATTAAAGTCTTGAACCCTTCCAAGTCACCCATGAGGGTTGAAAATCAACTTCTTCCAAACTCCTGTTAATGTTGCATTTTTATCTATTCCCATGAAATCACAAATGTTCTTAATGGCATCTAGAATGGGGAATTTTTTTCTAGGTTTTTAATTTATTTTGCCTAGATCTATCAGAGGAAATCACTATTTATGGCACCTAAAGCCTTATAAAATGTATTTCTCAAGTAAGACTTAAAAGTCACAATTACTTCTTGATCCATGGGCTACAGAACACATGTCATGTTAACAGGCATGAAAACAACATTCATCTCCTTGTACACCTCCATCAGATCAAGATATCTTGGGTGATCAGGCACATTGTCAATAAGCAGTAATATTTTCAAAGTATCTTTATTTGACCAGGTCATAACAGTGGGCTTTAAATATTCAGTAAAGCATACTATATACATATATGCTCTCATCCAGGCTTTGCGGTTCCACCTATGGAACACAGGCAGGGTAAATTTAGCATAATTCTTAGGGCCTCTAGGATTTTCAAAATGGTAAATGAGCCTTGGCTTCTGCAACTTAAAGTCACCAGTTGCATTAGTCCCTAATAAGAGAGTCAGCCTGTCCTTCAAAGCTATGAAACCAGGCACTGACTTCTCCTTTCTAACTATGTAAGTCCTAGATGGTATCTTCTTCCAATAGAAGCCTACTTCGTCTACTGTGAAAATCTGTTGTTTACTGTAGTCACCTTCAGCTATGATCTTTCTGGATAACTTGCTGCAGCTTCTTCACCAGAACTTGCTGCTTCATCTTGCACTTTTGCATTCTAGAGATGGTGTCTTTCCTTAAAGTTCACGAACCAACTTCTGCTAGGTTCAAATTTTTTTTCTGTAGCTTCCTTCCATCTCTCAGCCTTCATAGATTGAAGAGTTAGGATCAGGCTTTGGCTTAAGGGAATGTTGCAGCTAGTTTGATCTTCTACCCAGACCACTAACTTTCTCCGTATCAGATGTAAGGCTGTTTCCCTTCTTATCATTCATGTGTTTACTGGAATTACTTTTTTTTTTTTTTTTGAGACAGAGTCTCACTTTGTTGCCCAGGCTAGAGTGAGTACCGTGGCTTCAGCCTAGCTCACAGCAACCTCAAACTCCTGGGCTCAAGCAATCCTTCTATCTCAGCCTCCCGAGTAGCTGGGACTACAGGCAAATGCCACCATGCCCGGCTAATTTTTTCTATATATATATATATATATATATATATATATTAGTTGGCCAATTAATTTCTTTCTATTTATAGTAGAGACGGGGTCTCGCTCTTGCTCAGGCTGGTTTTGAACTCCTGACCTCGAGCAATCCGCCTGCCTCGGCCTCCCAGAGAGCTAGGATTACAGGTGTGAGCCACTGCGCCCGGCCTTGGAATCACTTTTAATTTTCTCTAAAAACTTTTCCTTTGCATTCACCACTTGGTTAACCATTAGGTGCAAGAGGCCTAGCTCTTGGCCTGCCTCGACTTATGACATGCCTTTCTCATGAAGCTTAATCATTTCTAGCTTTTGATTTAAAATGAAAGACATGTGATTTTCTTCCTTTCACTGGAACTTAGAGGCCATCATAGGGTAATTCATTGGCTTAATTTCAATATTATCCTGTCTTAGCCCGTAGGGAGGCCCAAGGAGAGAGAGACTGGGAAAAGCCAGTCAGAGGAGCAATCAGAACACAAATTATTGGCCAGGCGCATTAGCTCACGCCTGTAATCCTAGCACTCTGGGAGGCCGAGGCAGGCGGATTGCTTGAGGTCAGGAGTTCGAAACCAGCCTGAGCAAGAGTGAGACCCCGTCTCTACTATAAATAGAAAGAAATTAATATATATAGAAAAAAATCAGCTGGGCATGGTGGCGCATGCCTGTAGTCCCAGCTACTCGGGAGGCTGAGGCAGCAGGATTGCTTGAGCCCAGGAGTTTGAGGTTGCTATCAGCTAGGCTGACGCCACGGCACTCACTCTAGCCTGGGCAACGAAGCAAGACTGTCTCAAAAAAAAAAAAAAAAAAAAAAAAAAAAAAAAACACACATTATTAAGTTCATCTCATGTGGGTACAGTTTGTGCCACCCCAAAACAATAATGTCAAAGATCACTGATTACTGTAACAAATATGATAATGAAAAGTTTGAAATCTTCCAAGAATCACCAAAATGGGATAGAGACACAAATTGAGCACATGCTGTTAGATAAATGACAACTATATACTTGCTTAACACGGGGTTGCTAAAACCCTTCTAGTTGTAAAAACCTTGGATCTACAAAGCACAATAAAATAAGGTATGCCTGTATATGGTAAAATAAATACTACAGTAATAAGCATTATGGTTTTATTTTTAAAGGTATGTTCATCCTGAAATATAAATGGACATGAGGCAGAATGGTATAAGGCTTTTTCCCTGTGCCCTATATGAAAAAGTGTAAAGCTCCAGATCATCCCAAGTTGGCCTGCAGCACTTTTCTTTTTTTAACTAGTTTCAAGAATTTATATATTAAGAGAATTATCACAAAAAAAAAAAAGAGAATTATCACAAAAATTCCAACTTTTCCTTTAAAAATTGGAAGAATTATCACAAAAATTCCAACTTTTCCTTTAAAAATTGGAAGAATTAGCAATACTAGGCACACAATCTCCAGGTGACAATCAAAGCAAGAAATGGGTGTGTACCCCATAGTATGCACAGATTTGTGCAGCCTCTTGCTTATGGTTAGCTTTTTTTTTTTTTTTTTTAACTAGAATCAGTTTGCTCATGTTTTTTAATACATTTGGTCCCTATAGATATCTGCGTGCAAATCTTGCTTTTGTATCATTGGATAAATATAACATAGACTACAGAATGACCTATTTAGTTACAAAAGACCATTTAGCGCATGATTCCTTTACATGAAATACCCAGATTAGACAAATCTAGAGACAGAAGATAGATTAGTGGTTGTCTAGGGCTGAGGCAGCGGGGAGAAAATGAGGAGTCAAAAAAGAATGACTTCTTTTTGAGGCATGTTCTAAAATTAGATTGTGGTAAAACAGTTGCACAATTCTGTAAATAAACTAAAAACTATGAATTATAAACACATGCCATTCAATTTACCCATTTAAAGTATACATAAAGCTGTTTTATAAATGAGATATTCAGTTGTCCTTCGTGTTTTACAAGTTTCATTTTTAAATTCTATAATAAAAATTTCCATCTTTCCACTGATTTATTATTAATAGTAGGCAGCCATTAAAACACCATGCCTAACAAATACAAAATAAAAGCAATTTTGAAACCTTCGTACCACTACTGGCAAAGGATTTAAATATAGCATATAGTCTAAAAATACTACAATTAAACAAAAAACATTTACTCTTTCTTCTTCCTGTTGTTCCCACAGATCCATGTCTTTAATTCTCTGTTCCTCATAAGCACTCTTTATCAACGGAATTTCTTCCAAACGTTTAGCTCTTTCAAAATAGTCAATCTGAAATTAAAAACAGATGTTGTTTTTTAAAAATCTCTCTTTTAACTTGGTACATTAAAAGTTTACCAGTCTTTTTCATTTACCTTCTTTTCTTGATTCTTTAGGCGTTCCTGAAGTTCCTTCTTTTCTTTCTCTAGCTGTTCAACTTGTTTAGCCATGATGAAATCTGGATCTAATTCTTCAAGGTCCTGAAAGGTAATACAAATATACCACTGTTAATTAGAATATAAAAGAAATGCCTAACAGTCAATACATCTGCTTTCTAGAATCAAACCCTAAATTGCCATTTTTTTAAACAATGGTGTTAATTTAGAAAATGTGTTAATTTAGGAAAAGTACTGTACAACCAGCCTATTTCCACTTGGTTGTAGGGGAAAATATATATATTCTTAACATCTATTTCTCACTCTTCCAATCTATATCTACATCTACCCACATTCTACTACAGGTTGAGCATCCCAATCTAAAAATCCAAAATCTGAAATGCTTCAAAATCTAAATATTTTGAGTGCCTACATTACCCCATAAGTGGAAAATTCCACACCTGACTTCATGTGATGAGCTGCAGTCAAAGCTGTTCATGCAAAAAATTATTTAAAATATTGTATAAAATTACTTTTAGGCTATGTGTATAAGATGTACATGAAACAAATTAATTTTGTGTTTAGACTTTGGTCTCATTCCCAAAATATCTTATGTGTATACAAATATTCCCAAATCCCAAAATATCCAAAATCTGAAACACTTCTGGGTCCCAAGCATTTCTGATAAGGGATACTCAACCTGTACTGTGGTGAATACATGGCAGCCAAAAATTGCACAGAGCAATTAAAAATAAATGCTTACTCACAGATATAGTCACTGAACCAAATGTACCAAAATAAGTGAAATAAACCAATAAAAGATAAAGGACTGTGGTTCTAAGAGTACAGAAGACCCAGATAAAATTAAGTCGCTAATGGGTGATATATTACATACTTCAATGTCGATATCCTTGAATGCTTTGGCACCCAGTTCTGTTTTCTTGATCTGTTCCAAACGCTCACGAACAGTTTTCTTTTTGATTTGTTCATGTTCCTGTAAGATACGTTCCTTCTCTCTCTCCTTTGCCTCCTGGCGCAACCTCTCTTCCTCAGCCTTCCGTACTTTCTGGAGTTCAGCTTCCCTCTGCTCCAATTCTTCTTTCTCACGCTGAATATTTAAACTCTCAAGCCGCTCTTTTCTTTCCTCGATTGTCTGACGTCGAGCCAGGATACGTTGATGCTCTTTTCGTGAATTTTTAAGGTATGCAGTAACAGCCAACTGATGTTGTTCTTCTTTCTCTTGCTTCAAAAACAAACGTATTTCAAAAAATGACTGAATAACATTCCCTATATCAAAGAAATTACAAAATAATCCTGATACAGTACCCGGTCATGTGGCTGTATTAACAATGGATGACATTATCCAAGCTATTCATTTCCAGTACCAAATGCTATGGCGCTACTCCTGTCCAGTCTTTTAATAACAATGACACAGATGAAGCAGCTCTATTTGCTAAGTCAACTTTTCTCCGCATTAAATCTACCTTAAGGGTCCAAGCCAAGGAGGAATACTAACAAAGCTCACAAACAAGAAACAACTTAAGCAGGAAGGAAAAACCAAATCACTGTACTCCAGTATTCTGGGTGTCAAGCTATGTATAGGGTCAGTCTGTTGTTTTTTGCAACATGATCCATATTATTACCACACCTATGTACTGTAATACTTTATTCCATGGAAAGCAGCTCAAGGATTTGTGTATCTGACATATGTTTGATAAAATAATAACACCAAGTATAACTCTGTAAGAAACATATAATACACTTTTCTTTGATACCACTTCAAACCTTGTTTAGTGATTTATTTCACCCTAAAGATGCTTACCAATATATGAGCTGGCTTAATGACTTCAAGTGCTTTTGCAAGCACTGAGGACATGGCTGTCAGCTGATTTCTTATCTGCTCTGAAGGCATGCTCTGCAAATGTGGACCAATTGGAGCATCTTCTCGAGTAGCATAATTCAAATCAGATCCAAAACTCAAGGTCCGGGAAGTGTGGTCAATACGAACCTTTGAAAATTAAATTATTAATGGCTAAATCTATATGTAAATATGAAGTGATTTTATAAATAAATGTCTTTTATTTAAAAATTCTACTAAATTTGAGGGAAAAAACCAAAAGAATATTACATACAAAAGCTAGAAAAGAATCGCCCAATAAAGCTTTAAAATGGTACCACTATACCAAAAGCTGAGAAACAAAGAATGTCTTTCTAGTCCTGCCTCAATGTCCTCTTACAGCACATACCTGCAGGTCACAGTGTCTGGCTGCATCTACTATGGCCCGTTCCAGTTGGAAAGCATCAACAAAAGGAACCAGAGAAGTCAAACGAGAAAATTCAATGCTCTGATAAATTTGTGCCACCTGCATGGAAAACACAGGGTTAATAACAATATCCACCATTTACTCAGTGCTTTTTTATATGCAATCTCATGACAGCCATGGGAAACAGAAATTATGCACCCCCCCCCTTTTTCCTCAGAGAAAAAAAATGAAGAGAATTTATATTAACAGTGCATGCTGAAGCTGGAATTCCAATTCCAGGATATCAGCTCCAAATTCTATGCTTTGAACCAGGGGTCCTCAAACTTTTTAAACAGGAAGCCAGACCGTTGAAGAGTACGCACTATGGGCCCGGGACGAGCTGGCTGCTAAGCAGGACAGGCAGCTGTGACAAAAACACCCAGCAGGCCAGATAAATGTCCTAGGCGGGCAGCATGTGGCCCGTGGGCCGTAGTTTGAGGACACCTGCTTTGAACCATCACTATTATATTATCCTCGAACATATCATCTTTTCAAATTCTAGTTTCATAAAAAAAAAAAAAAACCCTAAATGGACACATTTTTTATAGATAAGGACCTGTTACTTACCTAATACATTTAAGCACTTTTTATAAAATGTTTTGTCTGAAGGAGACTGGCAGCATTACTATTTATAGTTATACTGCTAATTAGCCTTCAACTATTTGTATAGCACATAAGAAATAACACTGCTTACATATGCAAAGAAAGCAGGTCAATGAAACGTGCACAAATACTCAGGTAAACATATAAAATAAAAAGCCCTTGAACATTAGAACTCATGGAAAAAAAAAAATAAAAAATAAAATAAAATAAAAAGCCCTTCCTTTCCAAATGAAATAAATGAAAACCAAAACAGTAGCATTTAAACCATAACACTCAATTTACCTAGAAATCTGTTTCCATCAATAGAATCTCAATAAATAACACCATGGTTCCTTGAGACTATTTAAAAAGCATGTCAGTGTTAAAAGGAATAAGGTAGCCCTACATGACTAATAAAAATACGCAAAGACAGTGCTCAGCAAAAAAAAAGGGGGGGGGGGACAGTTATAAAAATACATAAATAATTCTGTTTTTCAAATCAGTATATAAGATTAATTCTAGCAAGGGGAAAATTTGGGGAGGTTTTCACTTACTGAATAATTCTAGATTTTTCCAGTTTTTAGTTTCATGACCAAAACATACAAAGAAATACAAGTTCTTCCATAAAACATTTATTTTTACCTGTTGCAGAAGGCGGAGTATGGTGTTGTTTTGCAGCTGTGGCACATACTGTTGCAATTCTGGTTCTTTTTCAGGTTGTTCCCTAACCCAATTTAGAACCTATAAAATTCATTGAATTGAAAAAGAATTGTACTTTCTACATAACAGACACTAAAACATCTAACACTGGTCTTTTGTTAGCATGCAAAAACATCACATAAGACAAATAAATATAAAATGTATCATGAAGATACTGATGTTTGTCTGAAGGTGACTGACAGCAACGGCTAAATTAGTCATGCTGCTAATTAACCTCCAAAGGTTAATGTTTAGCACATCAGAAATATCTTTTCTCTCAACATAAAGAAAAAAGACAATGAAATGTGCACTGAATTCAAACACAAATACAATAGTTCTCTCTTTACAAGTGTAAATACAACCCCAAATCTGCAATTAGGCCAGCTCCATGGTAACATAACAACAACAAAAAAACCCCACAAAGGCTTACCTTTGTAACTCTCTCACAGAGTTTTAGGGGGTTAAATTCTACTTCCAGCCAATTGTAGAGGTCTTTCACTTCTGGGACAACATACTGTAGTACATTGAATCTGACCTATAGTAAGCAAAATGAAAGGTATAACCACTAAAGGACATTTTCCAACTGAGATTCTGAAGTGAGTATAAATTAAAGTACAGAATTAGAAATCTAGAAAATGATTTAAAGATTATCTAGCCTCAACCCCTTTTAAATTTACCAAAGAGGAATCCAAAGTACAACTATTTTTTTTTTTGAGACAGAGTCTCACTTTGTTGCCCAGGCTAGAGTGAGTGCCAAGGCGTCCTAACTCACAGCAACCTTAATCTCCTGGGCTCAAGCAATCCTACTACCTGAGCCTCCTGAGTAGTTGGGACTATAGGCATGCGCCACCATGCTCGGCTAATTTTTTCTATATATATCTTAGTTGACCAATTAATTTCTTTGTATTCATAGCAGAGACGGGGTCTCGCTCTTGCTCAGGCTGGTTTCAAACTCCTGCCCTTGAGCAATCTGCCCACCTCCGCCTCCAAGAGTGCTAGGATTACAGGCGTGAGCCACCTCGCCTGGCCTCAAAGTACAACTATTAAATATGTTGAGTCTCTTGGCCCACACTGTTTTACTATAGATAGGACTTTTTACCTATCTATAGTAAAAAGTCCCGTGAGAACTTAAGAAGGAAATATAAGGGCCGGGCACGGTGGCTCACGCCTGTAATCCTAGCACTTTGGGAGGCCAAGGCGGGCGGATCGCTCAAGGTCAGGAGTTTCGAAACCAGCCTGAGCGAGACCCCATCTCTACCAAAAATAGAAAGAAATTAATTGACCAACTAAAAATATATATACAAAAAATTGAGCCGGGCGTGGTGGCTCACGCCTGTAGTCCCAGCTACTCGGGAGGCTGAGGCAGCAGGATTGCTTGAGCCCAGGAGTTTGAGGTTGCTGTGAGCTAGGCTGACGCCATGGCACTCACTCTAGCCTGGGCAACAAAGCGAGACGCTGTCTCAAAAAAAAAAAAAATATATCACAAACAGAATAGTAAGAAAAAGAATTTCATATATCCTATTTGCATAAACTTGTAAGTTTAATATAAAATACACAAACAGCCAAAACCAATCTGTGGTCTTTTAAGTTAGGACAGTAGCTATTTCTGGGAAATATACGACAGTGGTGACTGCAAGGAACCTTTTGAGAATTCACCCAAATACATTTATTTTTTTTTTTTTTTTTTTTTTTTTTGAGACAGAGTCTCGCTTTGTTGTCCAGGCTAGAATGAGTGCCGTGGCGTCAGCCTAGCTCACAGCAACCTCAAACTCCTGGGCTTGAGTGATCCTTCTGCCTCAGCCTCCCGAGTAGCTGGGACTACAGGCATGCGCCACCATGCCCAGCTAATTTTTTATATATATATCAGTTGGCCAATTAATTTCTTTCTATTTATAGTAGAGACGGGGTCTCGCTCTTGCTCAGGCTGGTTTTGAACTCCTGACCTTGAGCAATCCGCCCGCCTCGGCCTCCCAAGAGCTAGGATTACAGGCGTGAGCCACAGCGCCCGGCTAAATACATTTATGATTTGTACTTTAATGTTACAGTTTAATAGTTTTCAATTTATATTTGAATACAATTCAACTTCCCTTCAAAATATTAATACTGCTTGAATAACCCTTCTTACAAAAGAGACAAGAGTGCCATTTATTTTATAATGCCAAAAACTACCTACTATCAAATCCCACGTTTTGCCCTAGAATATGTCACACATTGGGATTTCCTAACCCAAGGACAGAATAACTGCTGGGGACTGAGCCAGACACAAACATACAGGAGTATGCACCCTACGTATGCACAGTGGTCCACAAGACTGAGGCGAATGTTGGCAGATCCCATCCCAAGAGAGGCGAGTATCCACACACTTGAGTGCTCTGGCCTAATTCCAATGTGAAATGGGTTCATGACCAATATCCTAAAACATTCTAATACTTTCCCTTGTAAGCATCCTTATATCTTTACTAACAGTAAAATGCACTAAACGCATTCAAATAAAATTCCCCAGCTCTAATTTCATTCCTATCAAGAAATACCTTAGTGCTGGGCATAGTGGCTGGCACCTATGAGGCTGAGGCGGAAGGATTGGCTTGAGCTCAGGAGTTGGAGATCAGCCTGAGCAAGAGTGAGACCCCATCTCTTCTAAAATAGATATGTAAAAATTAGCCAGGCGTAATGACGCCTGCCTGTAGTCCCAACTACTTGGGAAGCTGAGGCAGAAGTATGGCTTGACCAAGGAGTTTGAGGTTGTTGTGAGCTAGGCTGATGCCATGGCACTCTACTCAGGGCAATGGAGTGAGACTCTGTCTCAAAACAAAATAAAAAAAAAAAAAAAAAAAAACAATACTTTAGATTCCCCATTTGGCTCACTCTCTAAATAGGGAATATGAAAAGTTATCATAATCTACTAAATTAAATTTCTCACTAAAATAACTGCCTTTCTGACTTAAAAATCACTCCTATAAACTGCATTTATTTGAGTCTTTTCCTGAGATAATGCAGTCACTCTTTTTCAAATTCAGTCATAAGAGCCAAAGCTCAGGTACTGACCTCAGATGTATGGTGAACTCATTAAAATTTATGTCACCTGGCAGCCAGCTAATCCATTTGCCCGACACCAACTGGTACCCTTCTTTTAAACTCCTACACACTCTGTGTGCACAATGAGGACCCAGATTTGTCCTGGCGACACTGGCCAAATGCTTCTCATCACTGATCTCTAAATCAGTACCATAAGAAATCACAGTGTGATAATTTTTTTGATTGCTCTATTCACAAAAATAGGGACTATTAATGGTTTAAACTCGTTTTTATAAACATACAGCCATACTGATTCTTCCTTAATACTTTCCTTTAGCACTTGTCCCTCTTTTCCTTATCCCAAAGTAATTTGCTAGAGGTGATTAATGGAATAACCACTCAGTGACTGTTATGAATGAGACTCTCTAGAATCTAAACTCTCCTGGAATACAACTTCCACCATTAAGTATCACATGCCAGCATGTAACAGGTGCTCAAGGAATTTCCACTGAATTAAAGATTCCAATAAAGTGCAACATTGTGAAGATACACAAACTTTAGGCTCTACGCTCTGAAACTGATGTAATACATCTGTGGGGTAAAATCTGGAAATCTGAATTTTAAAAAGTATTTAACACAAAATTTCACTGCATAACCCTAATTAAGCATCACTGCTTTAAATAACATAAAAAAGAGAAAAAGTTGGATATATTTTAGTTGTCCAAAATCAGGCCTAAATCTACCTTGCCTTCTCTCCTAGCCTCATTGTATTTCACACATAGCATAATTAGTTTTCCTGCAGCTCCCTAAAACATGCCATGAGCCTTCTTGCCCACAGTAACTTTTTCTCTCACTCAGTAGTCCACAGTATTCCTCAGGGCTAGTCCAAGTCCTGCTACATCAAAGCTCCCACCAATTTAACCCAGCTCACACAGGGTGGAACTACCTTAACTGAACACAGTGCTGATTTATGCCAGTGGTTTCCTGTTCATGCATCATGACCCCTGGCAATGAATCAGAATTCCTAGTATTTAATCATTAACTGTTAAACTTGACCAAAGTTTTCTGCCCAAAGCTATAAAAATGCTCCAACTTATACTAACCATATCATTAATAAGGCCAATTCGTGTCGGTGGGGCTTGAAGACCTAATAATGTGGCAAGGCGACGTTGTTTCTCAACTATAATGCCATCCATGTCCAGAAGTCGAGCAATATCGGTACGCTCAGGGGTAATAGGGATGGAAAGAGTGGCCAAAAGGACTCTCGTAGACATTCTGCAGAGAACAAAGTTAAATTTGTTAAGTCTATAAATGGTACTTGATAAGCAGAAAGTCATCTGGTAAGACATGCCAGTGACAAATATGTACAAACACCATGGTGAACCATATTCATAAATATTACTCCACCACAGCATGGGATTAACAGAGATATGAACTTGCTTAAATGAATACCTGGAGAATTAGAACTTTACATACCCAGTATTGTCAATGTTATCTAGCTACAGAAAAAGATTATGGTTAAATGGCAGAAAAGGCACATTTGTTGTGTCTCTACACTTCCTTGCAAAAATAATTATGATAGCTTAACGCATTAACTGCCATGTGAGTTGCATTTTACTCATGGCTAGTTCTGAGCCCGAGGCCTCGTGAAGCATATGTAACTCACATGTTTCTTTACCTTGGGAGCCGTGTGGTGCAGGCAACTCACACTGCCATGCTACAGCATAAATGTTACATGATGGGTAGCCCCCTGGGCAAAACCCTGCAGTTGGTTCATGAAAATCTTACTTGTTGATGTTCTTATTGTTACAATTAATATTGACAATTGCATATAACACTCATGCACCCAAAATAAAAAATAGTATAATTTTCATTAAATTATAAAGGATCATTTTGTTTTTGAAGTTTTTATTCTATTTATGTAATAAAACACTGTGGCCTCAAGGAAAAAAATGTTTTTTCTAGTGTGGCAATGTGTTAAAAGAGACTAAGGAAATGAATGGCAGTAAGAGAAAAAAAATTGTAAGAAATCCAAGTGAACATAATTATGGCAGTGAGGGGGAGACAGGAGACAAAAGCTAAATTTTCACTTCCCTGCAAGACAAGAAGAAAGTCGGACTGAATTCAGCACACTGTGAGATACTAAGAATTGTAGGCTCCGAAGTCCAAAAGTCAAGGGCTGGAATCTCAGCTTCACCATTTACAAAACTGTGACCTTAGGCAAGATACTTAATTTTCTGAATCATAAGGCTACTGTGAAGATTAAACCAAATAACATACCCTAATGCTCATTACTATTATAGTACTCTCTGAGGGTAGGGTAAGTTTTCCCTCATATCAAACAGATGTGGATTACATAAAACAGTCATCTTTTGAGACATGCTGTCCTCAAAAGTTTCAAAGAGGCCAGGCATGGTGGCTCATACCTATAATCCTAGCACTTTCAGAGGCCAAGGTGAGAAGATCACCTAACCCCAGAAGTTCAAGATGAGCCTGAACAATATAGCAAGACTCCCATCTCTACCAAGAAAATAAAAAATTGGCTGGGCATGGAGGCCTGTGCCTGTAGTTCCAGCTACTCAGGAGGCTGTAGCAGGAGGATAGTTGAGGTTGTAGTTAGCTATGATGATACCACTGCACTCCAGCCTGACCCTGTCTTTAAAAAAAAAAAAAAAAATAGTTTCAAAAAATATATACTAGCATAATTCATTTAGTTGGTTCTATGTACCACTATAAAACTGAAAGAGAAACAATTTGTTATACATAATTCTACTCGATGCCAAAATAATATGGTCTACCAATACAAGAAAAAAGTGGTAGGCCGGGCATGGTGGCTCACGCCTGTAATTGTAGCACTCTGGAAGGCCGAGTCGGGAGGATCACTCGAGGCCAGGAGTTCAAAACCAGCCTAAACAAGAGCAAGACCCCATCTCTACTAAAAATAGAAAGAAATTAATTGGCCAACTAAAAATATATACAGAAAAAATCAGCCAGGCATGGTGGCACATGCCTGTAGTCCCAGCTACTCGGGAGGCTGAGGCAGGAGGATCTCCTGAGCCCGGGAGTTTGAGGTTGCTGTGAACGAGGCTAACACCACAGCACCCTAGCCAGGGCAACAGAATGAGACTGTGTCTCAAAAGTAAATAAATAAATAAGTTGTTGTCTTTTCATATTGGTATTTATTTGTATATGACTATATGACCAAAGTATTCCACAGTTGAACATTTCTTAATCATGAAAAAAATGACTAGATGGAAGTATCTATCTTCCTGTCTAATTTGTTCTAAGAATAGACTCGAAATATCTGTGCGTGGATAGAAGGCTCATCTGCTAACACTGTCTTTTCTAATATTCAATTTTCTCAAATGGGTTTTTGGTGGAGTTGGTTATGAGAAAAGAGGTAGCAACCAAAGACCAAAAATACTGTGCAAGAAAAGCAATGTCTGGAGACACTTTTGGTAGTAAAAACTAATGGGGAAAGGCTAGGGATGCTGCTAAACATCCTATGCATAGGATAGTACCCCACAACAGAGAATTATCTAACCCAAAATGTCAATAGTGCAAAAGTTAAGATAACCTGACCTAGCACACAATACCATTCTACCATCCAGTAAAAGGTAAAAGATATTTGTTTAAAATTTCAACATTATCCAATTATTAACATTCTTACCTTTGCATCTCATCTTGTGTAAGATTCTTTCTCATTTCTCGAGATAGATGGTAAAGACGATGGAGTGTAGATGCATGAAAAAGAGCATTTCCAGATTTCCAAAACACGGTTGAGACTTTGTTATAGTAATTTGCCATCAACTGAGGTTTAGGTGGTTTTTTAGACAAGGAGAACAGCCCATGAATATCCTCCACAGCTTTGAATGCTTCCTAAAATTAGTAGTATAAATTAGTCATTGCATTCTGAAATAAATCTAATTTAAGTCTCTTTATGAAAGCTACAACACAGAACACACAAAAATAAAAGCAATAAAATGCCTTTATGTGTGGTTCTTTATATTTATCTACAATTTAATATCAGACATATTTGAGAAAACTGCCATAATTATAAAAGTACTAACTCGAACTTTTAAAAGTTCTTTAGAAAATAAAGAACAGACTAAAAAAGAAAATATTTGTATATCATCCTAGCATCTGGAGGAATATAAAGAATCTGGAAGCATTTACACAGAATAGGTTATTTATGAGTGATAAGATAATGAGTATTTCGCTGGCACAGTGGCTCAAGCCTGTAATCCTAGCTCTTTGGGAGGCCGAGGTGGGTGGATTGCTTGAGGTCAGGAGTTCGAAACCAGCCTGAACAAGAGCAAGACCCAGTCTCTACTATAAATAGAAAGAAATTAATTGGCCAACTAATATATATAGAAAAAAAATTAGCCGGGCATGGTGGTGCATGCCTGTAGTCTCAACTACTCGGGAGACTGAGGCAGTAGGATCTCTTGAGCCCAGGAATTTGAGGTTGCTGTGAGCTAGGGTGACGCCACAGCACTCGCTCTAGCCTGGACAACAAAGCAAGACTCTGTATCAAAAAAAAAAAAAAGATGAGTATTTCTTCTTTTAATTTATCCATTTTTTCTTTAATGAGCATGTGTCTTCTACAGGTTGTATTTTAAAATTGGTGTCCCTACAGAAAAGAAAAATATTATGGGCAATAGTGGAAAATCAAATCACATTTTCACTTGACTGAACAACTGCCAATTTTTAGTTTCTTCCTTCATAATTTCAATTACACATTTTTCATCAAATATACAAAAGCCTTCAAAGTTAGATGGCTAAAAAATCCTGTGGAAATGTCTCCACAGGATTCTTGGGGAATAAAAGCCAGCAGAGGACAAGCATCCCACCATCACTTAGATCAATGCATGATATCCAACATATACGCTTACTAAGTGAAATAGCACTAAGCGATCTAGGAAATAATCTAGAGCAGCACTTCTCCACTGTATCTGTAATAAAGGATAAATTTGTTTTTTTAATTTCTAATCTGTCACCAAAAAATACTTTTATAAAATATAAAATTACTGCAAAAATTAAACAGAAAAGGCTCAATTTTTATTATCAGAGTAAACAGACAAAACTTAAAATGAAATTGCTACTAAAAACCTTTGTAGGCCGGGCGCGGTGGCTCACGCCTGTAATCCTAGCTCTCTGGGAGGCCGAGGCGGGCGGATTGCTCAAGGTCAGGAGTTCAAAACCAGCCTGAGCAAGAGCGAGACCCCGTCTCTACTATAAATAGAAAGAAATTAATTGGCCAACTGATATGTATATAAAAAATTAGCCGGGCATGGTGGCGCATGCCTGTAGTCCCAGCTACTTGGGAGGCTGAGGCAGAAGGATCGCTGGAGCCCAGGAGTTTGAGGTTGCTGTGAGCCAGGCTGACGCCACGGCACTCACTCTAGCCTGGACAACAAAGCGAGACTGTCTCAAAAAAAAAAAAAAACAAAAAAAAAAAACCTTTGTACATGCTTTTCTCCGAACTCATTTCATTATGGACTAAACAAGTTCAGACAGGCACCAATCGTGAAACAACACTTTGAGCAGCACTGACTTACTGTTTTATTGGATTTGGCCCAGATTTCATAAAAGGCAACTAGAACCAAAATATTCTAAGATTTTGTATCTAGAACATTTCCTAGTCCATTAGACATCCTTAAATTCTTCACATTATCAAATGAAATTAACCAATGCATAAAGATGAAAATACTCATTAAGGGTAGTAAAAAAGCAATACAGATTATTACCAGAAAGAAAAGCTGGTAACATTGCTCATTAACATACCTGCCACAATTCCATGCTAATAGCACTGTCCAACTGAACAAGCCTGGTTTCCAAATGCATGGACTGGCTCTCTGGATTGTTAAGATTGATTGCTGTACTTTGGTTATGGTGGCGCTGAATCTGTGCTAAGTGCATTCTCAAATTGTCACACAGCTTCCGGAATTCAGCCTTACGGGTGTATTGGAGGCAGAATTTGAAAGCTATAAACATAATTGTAAAATATATTAGGTACTTTCCACTGTCAACTTAAATAACTGAATAGATTTTATTTCACATATTAAGATCAGCTATTTTAACAAGATTCAACAAGCTCATCATTAGTCTTTGAATGTGTCATGTGAGGAGAATCAACTCATTTCTTATGTTCCAACTATCTTTCTGACTGAACCCTAACAAAAATCAAAGACATAATCATCAGTTCTTCCCTAGGAATGGTTCTTGGAGAGTTTATAAATGACAGGCAATTGGAATTTAGATCTAGGAAAGAGTCACCTTTCAAAGACCTATCACTTCAAATCCTAAAAGAGTAAAAAATTCTAGTCTAAAATACAATGAACTTAACTTACATAGAAAGCGATATGCTTTTGTACTAATTAAAACTATATAATACAGGCAGGGTGAGGTGGCTCACACCTGTAATCCTAGCACTCTGGGAGGCCGAGGCAGGCAGATTGCTTGAGGTCAGTTCGACACCAGCCTGAGCAAGAACGAGACCCCGTCTCTACTATGAATACAAAGAAATTAATTGGCCAACTAATATATATAGAAAAAATTAGCTGGGCATGGTGGCGCATGCCTGTAGTGCCAGCTACTTGAGAGCCTGAGGCAGTAGGATCGCTTGAGCCCAGGAGTTTGAGGTTGCTGTGAGCTAGGCTGATGCCACAGCACTCACTCTAGCCTGGGCAACAAAGTGAGACTCTGTCTCAAAAAAACAAAACAAAAAAACTATATAATACAAATTGGGGGAGCTTACAATAACATAATTTCAACTATATATATGTGTGTGCGTGTATGCGATCTACTTGCTCCATCATTAAAATATGCAATAGTTTTCTACTGTCATATATGCAATACTAAAATTTTTTTAGTTTTCTTTGCCCTTAAAAATATTTCTATTTCAACAGGCCTAAAACAAAGAGGTGCAGTTTAACTTCAAGTTAATATTTATATCAATAGTTATGAAAAAGCTCAAGTTTAGTTGTGCTAAGTGAAAATTTACATACATTAGCCATGTAAGCAAATAAAACACAGGTTCTAATATTCCTAGGGAAATGTTCTTAGGCATAAAGTCAATTAACACTTGAATAAACAAGTGCTAATCATCCCTGTAGGTCTAGCAACACAAGCTTGTGTTAATGGCAAAGGAGACATAGCAGCCCTGTCTCTTAAAAAAAAAAAGTGTTAGCAGAAGTGGTAGCATAAGCCAGTAGTAGCCCTAGCTACTTGCAAGGCTGACACAGAAGAATCACTTAAGCCGAGGAGTTCAAGGTTGCAGTGAGCTTTATCGTGTAAATGCACTTCAGCCTGGGAGAGAAAGAGGAGATCCAGTCTCTTTGGGTGGGGGAAGGAAGGCAAAAGAGAAAAAGCCCAAGAGCCACTTGCAAGTGGTGACCCAATCACATATGGTAAAGACTGCATTCACAGCCTGTAATCCTAGCACTCAGGGCTCAAGGTCAGGAGTTCGAAACCAGCCTTGGCAAGAGTGAGACCTCATCTCTACTAAAAATAGAAAGAAATTAATTGGACAACTAAATATATGTAGAAAAAATTAGCCAGGCATGGTGGCGCATGCCTGTAGTCCCAGCTACTCAGGAGGCTGAGGTAGAAGGATTGCTTGAGCCCAGGAGTTTGAGGTTGCTGTGAGCTAGGCTGATGCCAAGGCACTCTAGCCCAGGCAACAGAGTGAGACTTCATCTCAAAAAAAAAAAGAACAAGTGAGAATAAGGAAAAAAGATATCTTTTTTGTTTTCTTTTTCTAGGATGACGACTTGCTCTACTGCCCAGGCTGGAACACAATGGCACAATCATAGCTCACTGCAGCCTCGAACTCTGGGCTCAAGCAATCCTCCCACCTCAGCCCAATCCCCCAGTAGCTGGGACTACAGGCATGTGCCATCAACAATTGGATATTTATTAAGATGATCATTAGTCATCAAAAAGTTTAACTTCATATTGAGTAAGAAAGGAAAAATACACTTCTTTCATAGAATCCTTTAAATCCAGAGCTTACGGAGACCTTCGAAACCCAGTGAGCAGTTAAGTATCTTATCCAAGAATACGCAGTAGTGAAGTCAAAAGTGAAACTCAGTTTACCAGAAAGCAGTGGAAAAGTTAATTTTTTCAGTCACATGAAGAATTGCAAAATAACTCTAAAGTCTTTCAGACAATGGAATTTCATATAGAACTCCTTTAACTAGTAAAACAAATTTCTTATGCAGAAATTTACTTAGTACTCATATGAATACTAATATTTCAAAACTTTAAAACTTAGTTCATTTTTAAGTACTATGGAGAAAAAGAAAGTTAATCCTCTTTCTGCAGAATCCAATCTTAAGGCAACTTTTCAAGAAATTAATTTACTTAAAATTTGATGTTCTTATTTTACCTTGTTGGGCAATATCATGGTAAAGGCGCTCTACTCTAGAATTGTTTCGAAGAAGGTCCAAACACTGTCTATATGATTCCCACAGGAATTTAACCCATGGAGTTAAAAGTAATCTGTCAGTACGATCCTGAGTGTCTTCACCACTTACAGCACTTAGGAGAACACTACAAAGAAAGAGATATGTTGAAAATAATTTTAGACAGTTTTCCACTTTTCCATGTGATTAAACAACAAAACCACCAATGATCATAAATACTGCAAGTTCTTCCAAAAGCTCTGTACACACTGTATATTGTCACTTACTACCTAACTCTCTGAATTCCTCATCTAGAATACAAACCATTTATATTAGTGTATGTATGCCCTTCTATCTTAAGGTTGTAATTTTCTACTCTCATGAATTTTGAACTTTACTGTTTTGGTTGCTATACATTTTAAACTTCATAGATAAGCACTTTTTCTGATAAACATCTTCATATGGGGATGGAGACACATGTAAAAATAAAAGAGTTAACTATCAAAATATATATTAAAGATTTGATACACATACCTCTCAGGAGTTTGAATATTATCCAGATCCTCGATGTCTAAGACCATCTGCTGAGATTCTTCTTTAGCAGCTTCAGTTTTTTCCTCTGCCAGTTTCAAATATGCCCTAACGACATCCTCTAGAGATTTGATGTTCACCTAACAATAAGAAAAAAACCTCAGAACTTAAACTATTTTTTCCAACAAACCATGAAATGTTTTAAAAGCAAATTTTATGAGATATAAAATATGTTAACTTTGAAAAGCTCTTTTGCAAATTACTAAAAGCACTTACTAAAAATTAAAACCCAGACTGTTTGTACCTGTTGACAAATGTTCTTATACTGGTACAATCCTTCCTTAGCCAAGTGACTCTTGCGAAGATCCACGCAAAGTTCCAAGTATTTCAACATAATTGGCTCATGTATCTTTTGCCATGTTCTATGTTTCTTGCTTTTCATAACATCATAAAGAACATCCAGAGCAGGTTGCTTTTTGCCAACCTCAAGAAATTCTGAAAAAGTTAATTCAGAAAAATTACAATCAGTAATGTACACTATACAAAAGTCTAAACCTTACTTTAACTGGCTGTTTTAAAACCTTAACTCATTACCAACTTTCTTTAGGTCACATTTTTCACTTCTAAAGCTGTGCTGTAATTATCCAAGTAAAACAATGAGAAGGCTGGTACTATCTCAAAATATGGTCTACAAGTGAAACTGAATTTTACTCTTCCATTATGATTTATAAGTTCTAGAAATTGAGGTGATTAGGCAAAAATCTCCCCTTGCACTTGCACATACAGAAAAGTTGTATAACTTCAGAATCATGCTGATCTGTCTGATGAAATTTCTGCTAGTTCATACTACAACTTGAGGCAGAAAAACATGTTAGATTGCCTTAACTACTTTAAGATCAGCTGACTATATTTAAGTGAGACTATTTCTAAATAGGCTTTCTATCCTGATCATTCTCTATTAATCAATGTGTCTACCTTTTGCCAATAACATGCTGTCCTGATTACTGTCGCTTTATAGTCAAGTCTTGAAACCAGGTATTAAGTGCTCCAACCTTGTTTTTCAGTATTGTTGACTACACTAAGACTTTTATTTTTCCATAAAAATTTAGTTTGTAGGTATCTACAAGATAACTCACTGAGATTTTAATTGGAATTGCATTGAACCTATATATCAAGTTTGGAGGAACTGACAACATTGAATCTTCTAATCCATCAACTCAGGGTGTATCTCTCCACTTATTTACCCTGGCCTAAACTGTTGGAGCCCTGATAAATAGCTAGTCCCATTTTAGTTCTTCATCCCTTCCATCATGTGAGGGCAGTGTTCGTTCACTCCAGAAGAGGCAGTAACAAGGTGCCATCTGGGAAGCAGAGAGAGCCAGCTCTCTCACTAGACACTGAATCTGTGGGCATGTTGACCCTGGGACTGCCTTGCCTCCAGAATTTTGAGAAATTAATTCCTGCTGTTTGTAAACTACCCAGGATGTGGTATTCTGTTAGTAGCAAAAGCAGACTAAGATAAAGGACATTCTACACAATAACTGACCAGTACTCCTCAAAATTGTCAAGGTCATCCCAAACAAGGAAAAACTTTAAGTACTCACCATTTGAACAGAAAAAAACACAAGGAAAGACTGAGAAACTGTCACAACCAAGAGGAAGAGCCTTAAGGGACATGACAACTAAACTAAATGTAATGTGGTATTCCTGGATGGGATCTCAGGACAGAAAGGGCAATAGGGAAGCTGAGGAAATCTGAAAAAGCATAGACTTCAATTAATAATAATGTGTCAGTAGTGGTTCATTAAGTTGTTACAAATATACTATATTGATGTAAGCTGTTAATAGGGGAAACAAGATGTGGCATAAATGGAACTCTGTATTATCCTCACAGTAATTCTGTAAATCTCAAACTGTTCTAAGTTGTTATTTTTAAAAACTGGAAAAAACCTTAAGAGTATAGAGCAAGGTAACTTAGAATTTACTGTCACCTAAGCCTAAATGCATTCTAGGTGGCAACATTTCAAAATCCAGTTCCAACCTTAAGTTTTATGTATATTGCACATTTTGAAATTCAGTCAAAAGCAAAAGCGCTTCTTCCTAGAAAATCAAGTCTAAATAGGTGAAAAGAAAAAAAAAAAAGAAAAAAGGCAAAAGCGCTTCCATCACATTATTTTCAACCAAGGTTAAAAATTTTTCTTGGGAGAGGGGGGAATGGGCATTTATTGAAACCTTAAAATCTGTACCCCCATAATATGCCGAAATAAAAAAAAATTTTTTTCCTCATCTTTTTTTTCTTTTGAACACTTAATAGATTGGAAGGAAAAAGAGGTTCTTAATCTAAGTCAACTTGTTAGGTTCAACTTAAAATTCATTAACTGCCAAATTTCTCTCTCTTTCTCTCTCTCTCTCTCTCTCACACACACACACAAACAAATCTTCCCCATTAAACATCTGAAAAATAATTTGTGGAAAACACTAGTTTACACTATTAAAAAGTCTCAAAACACTACATTTCCATTTTTAAAAAAATCACTATTTATTTTCCTAAGAAGAAAAAAACCCTGGACAAAGAATTATTTTAAAGAGTTACCCTAACAGTGTATAGCACTATCTGCCATGTAAGGCTGTACTAGGCAAACAACAGACAAAAATGTTCCTTATTTGGGGTCCTACAGATTCGATAATTGCCTTTCTACCATTTCTTCTTTTAACCTTCGGAACTTCCAGAAACAATACTCCCCAACATTCTTTCTTCTAGAAAACCACAAACAATATTCCAACTCTCCACTACAGTAAAAAGTTTGCAACAGGATAAATCACAAAACGGTATACAGAAATAAATATCTTTACACTATGTCAACACACATTCTTCACATGCAAATAAATACAATACCCTTCCCATTATTGGATAAAGTCTATCTTCAATTGAGTTGGGCTAGCACCAAAAAAATTTTACTACACGAAACAAAGATGTAATACAACTAGATACATTGTTGGAATAAGCCTTTCCTGTTTCAAGGGGGAGGGGGCTCCCTATCGTCTTCCTAAGGTGCACATAAGGTTATTTTCCAAAATCCAACAGTAATCTCGGTGTTTTTCACAACTATTTAACAAAACAGTCTTTTAGCCAAAACTTGAGAGTAAATGCCTTTAATCAAATTTATACTTTATGTTAAGAAACTCACAGCAGCGGCACTAAAATGACCTGCTATATAGAACTCACAATTTTATACTGAGGATTTAAATATTAAACTACCATATATAGGCATCAATTTATGACATGGAATAGGTACAAATCAAGTTAAAGTTAAGAGGTGGTCCAGCATGGATTTTGAAATGGAAGAATATGGTTTAAGTCTTGGCCAGGCGAGGTGGCTCACGCCTATGATCCTAGCACTCTGGGAGGCACAAGGCGGGAGGATCGATCAAGGTCAGGAGTTCGAAATCAACCTGAGCAAGATCGAGACCCCGTGTCTACTAAAAATAGAAAGAAATTATTTGGCCAACTAAAATATATAGAAAAAATTAGCCAGGCATGGTGGTGCATGCCTGTAGTCGATACTTGGGAGGCTGAGGCAGGATTGCTCAAGCCCAGGAGTCTGAGGTTGCTGTGAGCTAGGCTGATGCCATGGCACTCTAGCCCGGGCAACAGAGTGAGATTCTAACTCAAAAAAATAAATAAATAAAACTACAGTGTAAGCTGTTATAAGGTGAGAAGCAGCTGGTGTGGCACTATTAATATAATATGGAAAAGGGGCCTTCTTCAAATGATTATGGGATATGAATTTCTTGAATGTAACGGCTGAGTCAAATTCTTATCTTCCTGAATGATTGCTGCAATTTTTTTCTAAAAATACTGCTGCGATATACATGCTTAGAGTGACCTGAGGACTATTCTACTTAAATTTATTTACATTTTATTCAGTCAATGCAACACATTAGGTCTAAATGTTTGGGGAGTTTCAAATGTTACAGATAAAATGATATTTTTCCATTGAGGGAACTGCCCTTTGATCTTCCTTTCACATTCTGTAAGCAGTGTCATGTGCCAGCCACAATATGCTCACTTTGACAAGGGATCCCTTACTCATAAAACCAAAGGTATAGACGTTACTACTTGGAAGGCAAGACATCTCTACCATAGAAACCCCCATCCTAAAGCTTAAAAGGGCTGCAAGCCAGGAGTCAATAGAGCCTTTTTAAAAAACTATACAAAGTTTCCACCCCCACCACAGTATCCCTTCCTCATCTTGCCTAGTTTAATTTCAGATGCTTTCATCAATTTGCTCTTCATGAATCAAGCCTATGTCAACTTAGAGATGGGAAAAAATATTTCATAAGCTTTACATATCCTTTATAATTTTAAAAAGTTACTGAAATACTAAGTTCATATGAAGATTCCAAAGAGAGAAGTGATGAAGGAAACAAGGCCTGAACACACCAAATATGTAATATTTAAGCCACCAAGATTACAATGCTTTAGAATCCTAGCATGGGAAACAAATACCTGTTGGTAAAGCATACAAATGACTGTAAAAGCAGATCTACATCGCTATGCAAAGCAGTAATCTGACGCAAGTCATTTTGTATACCATAATATAGTTGTTTCAAAATGTCAAAAGTCATAACCTTGCTATAGTTTAGTCTGTAGTAGTAAAGTTCCATTTTCTATGTTCTTTCCAATAAATTAATAAACATCTTGCCTGCTCTAACCATTTGATTACTGGTTATGGTTAAAAAGAGCAGTTATCAACTGCATGTTGTAGTTTTAATAGGTTTTTAAAACAATTATCCTATTCCATGGACCAGTTCCCTTCCTCCCCAAATTGTTACATTTTAGTTTAAGAAAACAAACAAAAAAACACCTTTGTGACCTACACATCTCCCTGGTCCTGATAGGTAATCAGCAGTATCAATTTTATGTACTGACTCAAACTAACCGTTTCACAAGCTGAACTTCCAAACAAGCTAACAAAATAAGCTCTCTTAATGTAAAACTGTAACAGACACGGTATATCCATCTACAACATGGACAAGAATCAAAACTTCTGTTTGGGTAGAGCAAGGGTGAAAGCTCTTTTAGCATTAACAGCTAAAAATTGCCTGTTAAAAAAAAAAAAAACCCTGAACAATAAAGTTTTTAAAGTCCAGAGACATGCAAAAACATTCGCATCTCCATACTGCCAACGTAATAAATGCCTCTTGAAGAGAAGTTTTTCTCGAAAGCGCCAATAGCTTATGAAGTACAAACACGGAAATAAAAATCGCAGGCAGCAGCGCTGTGCTGGGGGTGGGAGGGAAAAGGCAGATCTGGATATCAAGAGACCTGGTTTTAGTATCCTGGCTGAACAACTAACTCCGAGAGTGACCTTGGGGAAATCATTCTCTCTAGGCCTGTTTCGTTACCTTTAAGAGAGGACCTGAAGTCCCTTTAAAATATTAACTGTTCCAACTTCTAGTAATTCACAATAAGCTTTCGGAATGTCCCCTAATCAATCCCAGGAAAAAAAACAAGAAACAAGTTAAATGGGTCAGAGACCTCTAAAAGTGGATACAAAGTGGCAGGGTAAAGGGTAGGTGGACCCTGACCCAGCAAAGCACCGAGCAGGTCCCGGAGGGCGGAGGCGACGGAAGAGGGCCAGGGGTGGCTCTGCCCGGCTCCCGGCCCTGGCGGGAGGTGGAGTCGAGGTTCTCGCGTGCATTGTCCCCGGGAGGGAGCCATGTTTCTTACTCCCCGGCACTCCCAGATGGCGGCCCGGGGCGCTGGGCCTAAGCAGACCAAAGTCCGGTGGTCGAGAAAGCTAGCGGGAGGTGGACTGTGGCAAGACGCTCCTCCCCGGGTAGGGCTTGTCTCTCGGGCCGCGGCCCCCGCGACGCACCAGGAGACGGCGGGGAAAGGACGAGCCCCAGAAGCGACGGTAACCGGCTCCGCGCCTCCCAGCCCGCAGTCGGTTGGCGTGGGAAGGGAAACCATGCCCGACCACGGGCTGGGACGGCGGCGGGCAGGCCGCATCGGCCTCCTCTCCGGCCGCAGTCCGGGCGACGGAGTAGCTGGAAACAGGCCCAGGCCCTCGACCTCCGAGGCCTCGGGCCGCTCCAGCCTGGCGCGCCCCGATCCCCTACTCACCGTTGGCGCGTTTGAGGGCATTTTCCGGCCTCTGGAAATAGGCCGGCATCTTGGCGGCAGGCGCAGCTCACCCGGCGTCAGCGAACTCCCTAGTGGCCCGGGCCGGGAGAGGAGACGAAGGGGAACCAGCGCGAGGTTCCACGCGCCTCGCCAGCAGTCGCCCGCGCCCAGCCGGCCAGAGACGGAAAGGAAGGAGCCACGTGATCCCCGCGCGGCGACACTGCCGCCGCCCAGGCCCCGGATGTAGGGGCGGCCTTCGCGTGTGCCCCGCCCCTCCCCGCGCGCAGGCGCGCTGGCGTCACGCACGCAGGCTGACGTGGCGTCCTCGGCGTGCGCTGGGGGTGCAGGCGCGCGAGGTTCAGTGAGCCCTTAGGGCTTTGCCGGGTGATTTTTTAGGGAGCTGGTTCTCAGGCCCTGCTCTCCTCGAGCGAGAATCGGGGTGGGAAAGGTGAGTTTGGGGTCGGAGTTTCTGTCTGGCGGAGTCATGCAGAATTACAATAAGGTCCCGTCCGCCTAGGGAATAGCCTGTCTCTGGCTAAATGAAATGGTGAATCTACTTAACAGGAATGTATTGAGCAGGTACAGTTAGGCCAGCGCCGCTCAACCCTGATGGACAAGCGTGGGGAGGGGGATGCAATAAATAAGTAAAGAAACAGGCACGGTTACTTTATAACTTGGTAAAATAAAAAGTTGGTGTCACAGGGATTGTCTGAGGATTGAAGACCTTTAGAGAAGGTGAGGGAGGATAGCAATCCGCATAGGGCAAAAGCCCTGGAGCAGAACAGACTTGCATAATGTTTGAAAATACTTGGGACTGTCGTCGCTTCTACATACTGCTCGCGTCACAAACATACATTAAGAAAAATGAATGTTAGTGAAAAAAATTAATTTATAGCAGGCCCTATCTTATTGTTGATTCAGTTTTAATGTTTGCAGATTTATTACTACGCCTAGAACTTGAAAGCTATTTAAACTGAATCTAATTCGCAAGCCTTTGGTACGAAATAAAGACGAGTTCACTTCACGGCTGGGCGTGGTGGCTCACACCCTTAATCCCAAGGCCTGAGGCCAAGGCTGGAAGATCGCTCAAGGTCAGGAGTTCCAAACCAGCCTGAGCAAGAGCAAGACCCCCATCTCTACTAAAAATAGAAATTAATTGGCCAACTAAAAATATATAGAAAAAATTAGCCGGGCACGGTGGCTCATGCCTGTAGTCCCAGCTACTTGGGAGCCTGAGACAGGAGGATCGCTTGAGCCAGGAGTTTGAGGTTGCTGTGAGCTAGGCTGACGCCAGGGCACTCTAGCCAGGGCAACAGAGTGAGACTGTCTCAAAAAAATAAATAAACAAACATGAGTTCAGAAGGAAAATTTAGAAAGCACCAGTGGAATAAATCATTGTAAATGTATTACACATTATTGTAATAATAGATGGGATATGTAAATTGATGAGTGGGTACTACATTAGTGAATTAGGAAACCACCATACGGTACACACACAGTTTTCCTCCCTCATTACTTCTGCCTCCACAAAGAGGTTTTCCTATTTAAATTTACTATTATTTTTTTTCTTTTTCCTTTTTTAAAATTTTGTCTTAAGTTTACTATAAAGAAGGAAAATTTGGAGCCAAGTGTGGTGGCTCACACCTGTAGTCCTAGCTACTTGGGAGGCTGAGGCAGGAAGATTGCTTAAACCCAGGAGTCTGAGATCGCAGTGGACTATGGTTGCACCACTGCACTGCAGCCTGCCTGGGCAATAGGGCGGGACCTTGTCTCAAAAAAAATAATTTTTAATTAATTTTCAGAGTGTTCTTCCTCCAAAATGCTTAAACCATTCCATATGTCTGAGCTTACTCCAAAAAAATAAATAAATAAATAAAAGCCAGACAAGGTTGTTATAAAAACAATAAAATGTACTAAGAAGCTATAGGAACTGTTTTATGGGCAGGATCAAGAGACTTGTTTGTATATATAATAATTAAGTCAAAATTAAAGAGCTAAACATGTGAACAAATATTACTCTTTAAGTGATATAGGTGGAAGACTATTTAGTAGACCATAGAGAGATGCAAACAGAATAAAATAAAAGGAAACCTGCCTAAATATCAGAAAAAGCTTTCTGACATTCTTAGTTCTCCATTATATAGCAAAGAAAGTGGTAAAATGGCCTCATTGGTTATTACTAATGTGGTAGACTTACAACAAGACAAACTCTAGAAAATTTTGAGGTAAAATGAAATCCAGTATCCCTACATAATGATTTTTTTTCCCTTTCAAATTATTTAAAGTGTATGAAGCATTTGTTAATATAATAGCCTATGATCAGTTGAGTTAATTAAATAAAATAATTTAAAGTCTAGTGGCTTTTTTGTTAATGAGTAAAAGTATAATGTTAATTTCCAGGATAAATGTACCTATTAAATTAAATCAATGGATATTCAGCACCAGATAATAGCCATGTTGGATGCTGGAAATAAAAAGACCAAGATGCAAGATGCCTGCTTTCAAGGAGTTAATGATTCGCTGGTAAGAATAGATGCGTACACTGTGAGGGACAAGATAGAATCTAATCTGGGCCCAGAGGAAAAACATAATTACTTGCTGTTGATTAATGGGTATTTGGTAGAAAACAGGCAACCTGAAGTTGATATAAACCACTTTCAGAAATGGTAAGAGGAAGTAATCAGGCTGATGAAGGTTTTTCCTAATCAAATTACTTTTGAATTACATATGACTGGATAATTTTTGGAGTTTTTTTTCTGACTGGTAGAATAAAGAAGATTCTCTAATGGACACAACAGAGGTACTGCATTATACATATTTGCAACATAATATCATATAACTTTAAAACAAGTATCATGTTTTATAATTTATAAAATGCTTTCACATTTATCATTTATGAGAATGCAGTGACAAAGGTATTTGTACTAATGAACATAATGAATTTCAGGGTGGTATACTAAGATTCACAATAATACATTCTTCCAACAAACCATTATCATGTGCATACCATGTGCCAGGCACAGTGGGTATGCATCCAATAGGTGTAGGGTTTATAGTAGTGAACAGGACAGACTAGCCTTCACAGACTTTGCAATTTGGGGGAGAGGCCAGACTTCAAACACTCCCTGGGAGCCCTGTGAAGATGGAAATACCATTGCAATCCAGGCCCATTTCACCACTCCCAATGTCTTTCAGTGCCCTAAATAGCCTTCTCTCCCACCCCCAACTTGATGCGTGCTATCATTTCACTTGGAACATTTTTCACCCCCACCCATCCTTTGCTCTGGCAACAACCTTTTTCTCTGTCAAGTTCCACTTAAATGTCACTTCCTCCAGGATTCTTCCCTGACCCCCAGATTAGGTTAAATGCCAAGACTTTGAACACCAATAAACATCCTGTTTTAGCACTGATCATACTTCAATGTAATTACTTGCACACTGTAAGCTCAGAGCAGGTAAGGATGAAATTTGTGTTAGTGTATCCCACTGGGGATTTTGCCTGGCAAAGCAATGATCAGATAGGATACTTTCAAAAAATGCTAGAGAGAGAAACAAATGAATCCCCGTATAAAGATTTATATAAAACAGCTTCCCGCCATGTGTGTGGGGAAGTAAAAAAGAAAGTCCAATGTGTGTCTTCTTTAATTCATAGAGCATCTACCCATCTACATGGAGCTCCCAGTATACCTAAGCACTAAGCACACAAACATTAATGAAGAAACAATAATGTTCTTCACCCCAAGCTCCTAATTGCACTGGTTCTGAACTTCCAGCTGTACTAAAGTTTATTTGTGATTTTCCGAGGTCAGTGTTTAAAGATGTGGTGCTCTCCTACACCTAAATACTTCTCTCTCCTCCCCATCCCACCCACTTTCACCTCACTAACTGCTGCCGATACTTTAAGGCTCAGCTCAAAGGCTTCCCCTTTGAGGCCTCAGGTGTCTTTCCTGACACCTGAAAGGTGACTTAACTGCCTCTTTGCCTGTGTCCCTGGCCCATCCCTGAGCAGTCTGCTACACCTAGAGCCTTCTCACAGGGTGGCTATATTCCTACCTCAAGCCACTGATGCCTGGAGGTGAGATCAGTGACCAGCTAGCTCTTCCCACTAGCTAATTCCAGGGCATTCTCTTCTCCCTTCCACTCCGAGCTTTGAAACTCAGCCATTGGACTAGACCACCTGTCGTTCCTCCATGTTGCAGCCTCTATAGCATTTACAGATCCCAGGTCACACCCGTCATTTCTTGACTCTTAGTTCTGGCCCCCTGTCACTCTCTCCAGCCTGACTGTCATAATCATTGGTGATTTCTGTGCCCATGTAGATAGATGGTGTTCCAATATCCTAGCCACCTTGCCTTCATGAATGTGTCCTCTGCCTTACCTCACCCACTCACACACATGGTCATACCTTAGAGTCTAGACCACAAGTCAGCAAACTTCTGTGAAGAGCCTGATAGTACATATCTTAGGGTTTGCGGGCAGGAGGCAGTGTCTTCAACTCTGAGCAGCTGTGCTTGCTGAAAGAATTATAGCCTTTTTTTGTATTTTATATTTAATTTGGTGGGGGGTATTTTGGGGGGTGGGGGAAGGTCTTGCTCTGTTGCCCGGGCTAGAGTGCAATGGTGCCATTATAGCTCACTGCAACCTCTAACTCCTTGGCTCAAGCAGTCCCCCTGTCTCAGCCTCCTAAGTGGCTGGGACTACAGGCATGCACCACCATGCCTAGCTAATTTTTTTTTTTTTTTTTTTTTTTTTTGAGACAGAGTCTCGCTTTGTTGCCCAGGCTAGAGTGAGTGCCATGGCGTCAGCCTAGCTCATAGCAACCTCAAACTCCTGGCTCAAGCAATCCTCCTGCCTCAGCCTCCCGAGTAGCTGGGACTACAGGCATTCGCCACCATGCCCGGCTAATTTTTTGTATATATATTAGTTGGCCAATTAATTTCTTTCTATTTTTTTATAGTAGAGACGGGGTCTCGCTCTTGCTCAGGCTGGTTTCGAACTCCTGACCTCGAGCAATCCGCCCGCCTCGGCCTCCCAGAGAGCTAGGATTACAGGCGTGAGCCACCGCGCCCGGCCTGCCTAGCTAATTTTTCCATGTTTTGTGGAGATGGGTTCTTGCTTCATTGCCTAGGCTGGTCTCAAACTCCTGGCGTCAGGTGATCCTCCTGACTCAGCCTCCCAAAGTGCTAAGATTACAGGCATGAGCCACTATGCCAAAATTCTATATTTGGCCAATATTCTGTATTTAAAATGTAAAGATTATTCTTAGCTCAAGGTTGCACAAAAACTGGCAGCAGGCCAAATTTGGTGAACAAGACATAGTTTGCTGACCTCTATGCTAGACCTTGTCATACCAACAGTCTCAATTAACAAATCTTGATTTCAAGACTTCATTTTCCAATCACCACCTCATATCATTAACTGTGTTGTGCCCCAGTTCTAAAAACCCTTCTGACCTACAATCTTTTCACTGCCCCTCATCCCCCCATGTCCTCTATTTCCAACTTAGATTCCATCATTTCATTCTTTTCTTACTCATCTCTTTCTTTATCCTACTCACCTGGCAAAACCCCAACCCTGGTCGAATCCAACCCTCCACCTACTCCTTTGGCCAGAGAAGAATATACAAGCATGTACATTAAATTCAAGACCACAAGCCCTGACAAGCACCTTGTTGCTGCCCAGCCATCCTACTATACTTCTCTAGGCCCTAGCCCATGCTCCTAGATGACTGTTTCTTTTTTCTTCTCTTCTCTTCAATCCTCTAACACCTCCTTGCTCTGCTTTACTCTCCTCTGAGCTGATGTCTTCCTGCTCTGTAGCACTGAAAACAGTGGAGCAGTTAGAAGAGAACTTTGACACCCTGCCCTCTATCCCCCGCCTGCGGCTGTGCTCATACCGTCTGCCTTCCCTGCTCCTGCTCTTTGGTCTCAGGCTCCAATCTCAAGCCCACCCCTGTGCACTTATGTATTTGATTCCACCTCATCTCACGTGCAGGGTTGATCACTCCATCTCCTTGAAACACTTTCTTCACTTGGCCTCCAGAATCACCCATTCCTGATTTTCTTACTACCTTGCTGACTACTCCTCGCTGGTGTTTCCTCATCTCTCTGACATCTGTAGTTGAAATACCCCAGGGCTCAGCTCCTGAACCTTGTATGTCTTCTAACCATGCTCATCTCTTGGTTCTAGCTCATAGCTTTAGAAATATTTCTAGGCTTACAAGTTACAAAATCAGCCCTTGACTTCTCTCCTGAAAGCCAAACCTCCCACACCGAGATACATATTTGACACATCTGTTAAATGTTTAACATGCTGCATACATCCAACCTACCCAAAACCAAATCCCTGTTTTCCTCTGTCTCCAGTCTTCTCCTGTAATCTTCTCCATGTTAATAAAGGCAACCTCATGCCTGCAATCTCAGCATTTTGGGAGGCCAAGGCAGGAGGATTGCTTGAACACAGGATTTTAAGACCAGCCTAGGCAACATAGCAAGCCCCATATCTACAAAAAACAAACAGAAAATTAGCCAGACTACATGCTGCATGCCTGTAGTCTCAACTACTAGGGAGGCTGAGGTGGGAGGATCCTTTAAGTCCAGGACTTTGAGACTGCAGTGTGCTGTGATCATGCCACTGCACTCTAGCCTGGGCAATAGAGCAAGACCCTGTCTCTAAAATGGCAATACCAGCTGGGTGCGGCACTTTTGGAGGCCGAGGCCAGCGGATTGCTCAAGGTCAGGAGTTCAAAACCAGCCTGAGCAAGAGCGAGACACCTGTCTCTACTATAAATAGAAAGAAATTCATTGGCTAACTAATATATATAGAAAAAATTAGCCGGGCATGGTGGCATATGCTTGTAGTCCCAGCTATTCGGGAGGCTGAGGCAATAGGATTGCTTGAGCCCAGGAGTTTGAGGTTGCTGTGAGCTAGGGTGATGCCACGGCACTCACTCTAGCCTGGGCAACAAAGCAAGACTCTGTCTTAAATAAATAAAATAAAATAAAATGGCAGTCCCATTCTTCCATTCTCTCAGTTCAAAAATGTTGGAGATATCTTTGACTCCCCTTGTTCTGTCACATCCTCAGATCCAATCAGTCCATCAACAAATCTCTTATCTACCACCTCCATGGCTACCACCTGGTCCAAGTTACCATCATTTCTCCCCTGGAGTATATAGTAACCTGCTAACATGTCTTTCACTTTCTACCTTGGGTCCCTTCTCTACTCTGCAAATGGCAAGCAGAATCCTTTTAAACCACTTAGCCAAGCTACCTCCCCAGAGGAATCCTTTTAAAACAAAAGTAAGGACCAGGCATGGTGGCTCAGACCTGTAATCCTGGCACTTAGGGAAGCTGAAGCAGGAGGATCACTTGAGGCCCGGAATTCAAGACCAAGCCCCGGCAACACAGTGAGTCCCCATCGAAAAAAAAGTAAGATCATCTCAGTGTCCTGATCAAGACCTTCTTGTGACTTTCTAGCAGACTCAGTGAAAGTCAGAGTCCTTACAATGGCCTGCAAGGGCCTACACAATTCCTCTTCCCTTTATCACTTCCCCACTACCACCAATGTCACCTTTTCAGTGACATCCTCCCTCACCTCTTATACTTCCTCAAAACCTTCTCTTCCTGATTTCCCTCCATAGCATTTATCACCACCTGATCCCAAATATATTTTATGAGTTTATTTCTTTATTGTCTACTGCTCTAACATACAATAATCTTGATGAGAGCAGGGATTTTTCTGTCTGCTTTGTTCACTGCTGTATGTTTAGCACCTGTAACAATGCCTGGCACATAGTAAGCACTCAATAAATATTTGTTGAATAAATGACTGAGTTGATTAAAGTAAGCCTACTATATCATGATTGCTTATTTGCATGCTGATATCCTGTGTGATCCTGGGAGTCCCTTGAAGATAGTGTCTGAGACAGTTCATCTTTGTGTGTAGACAGTACTGGCACACGGTCAACACCCAGAAAGTGGTTGTTCATTATATATCTCAAAGCACCTATATAGTTTCAACGGCATGATAACAAGGTCGGAAACCTTACAGCCTTGCATTTTTAACCATGAAAGTATCCAACTGGACTTGGAAATCTTTTCCACAGTGGTGCACCAAGTGCAGATGTGGGGTGTGACTGTGCCTGTGCCAGGCGGTTCTCACTGGCCTTCTAGGTTCTGCAAATTTAAAGCAGGAAAATTGAAATGCAAACTCAGCCGAGCATATATTTAGCAGGAATGTGTCTTGGCAGTATTTGTTATTTATTGGGAGAAATGCTTCTTACACTCAGCTCTCTTCACCCACTAATGTTCCGCCAGACTCTGGGAGAAGGCTGAGGGGCATGTTGTGGGAATCTGTGCACTCACTCGCTTATGCCATTGTGGCATGCCAAGAAACCCAGTTTTGCTTGAGGATTGAGGAGGTTATGCCCAAATACACAAAAAACAACCAGGGCCAAGAAAGTAGAGTGAGTAAGACACTGTGCATAGTGGTTTTGGGTGTGGTTTGAAATAGGCTTCTCTGTTAAATATGTTAAACATGATTAGAAGGAAACCTGGAACCACAGGGTGTGGGCTTTCATGATGGGGATGTGGGTACTAGGATAATCTAAATGTGGACCTTTTCATTGTATTATCTTCTTGTGGAGCAGCTTAAATGGCACCCCTCAGAGAACCGTCTCCTGACTACCTACTCTAAATCTAAAGGCCACCCTGTCTTAATTCTCTGCAGAGCACTCATCATTGACTGATGGTTGTCTTTGTTTCCTTGGCTGCTGTCTCACCGCACTAGATGGTAAGTTTCAAAGGCCAAGGGTGTCTTGTTCACCACTGTATCTCCAGCTCCTGGAACCGTGCTTGGCACAGAGCCCAGGCACTCCATTAATATGTGCTGTGTGAATAAATAAAGGAATGGAGACTGTAGTTCATAAAATTCTAAGATAACCCCAAATTCTCATCCCTGGGGCTGTAAATATGGGATATCACCCCTGTGATTAGGTTATATTATATGTCACAGTTGTCTTTATGAAGGGGGGATTGACTGGGTGGGCCTAACCAATCACATAGCCCTTTAAATCTGGGCCTGGACATCATAAGTAGAGGAAGTAAGAGTTTTAAAGCACAAGGAGGGAGCTACATGGCAAGGGACTACAGGAAGCCTCTAAGACTGAGAGTAGCCCCAGCCAACAGCCAGCCAGAGAGCAGGGACCTCAGTCCTACCACTGCAAGGAACTGAATGCTTCCCAATCTGTATGAGGTTGGAAGCAGAGTCTTCCCAGCGCCCCTAGAAAGGAACTCAGCCCAGCGACACGTGGACTCCAGCCTGCGAAGACCCTAAGCAGAGAATCTAGTCATGCTGTATCTGGACTGTGGACCTATAGAACTGTGAGCTGGTGAGAGGGTGCCAGTTAAGCCTCTAAGTTTGTGTTAATTTGCTACACAGCAATAGAAACTAATACAGACACTGAACCCTTTTCTCCATGTTTACTCTTAGAAAAGCAAGAGCGAAACGCTAACAGAGTTTAAAACTCTAAGGCTACTTTGCCTTGTGTGAAATAAAAACAGGGGTACGGTTCAGTGGAGGAAAAGGACAGGATTGTTTAAGGTTTACACAAATTCAGACTGCTCAAGCAAAAATCTCATCCTGATCCTGGGAATCTGAGATGATGAACATGTCATTGTACTCCACATTGGTGTTTTTAGAACTAGGGGATGCAGTTCGTTTCCTATGGAAATAGGATTATAAATACACATCATTTCATCTCATGAACATGCCAGATTTGGAGTCAAATGTGGCTTTTAACCCCAGCTTTGCCATGTGCTGGCTCTATGACACTGGGCAAGTAATCTCTGTGGCCACAGTTTTACTAAGGTTTTGTGAGATTTAAATGAGATGGTACATGTAGTGCTCTTAGCATAGTCCCTGATGCATTGCTCTCTAGAACTCATTTTCACATCTGTACACATAAGAGGGACAAAATAAATAATGCTGAGACAGTCACAGCCTCTTTCTGCCCCTCACCTGCTAAAAAGTATCCTGATGTTGCCTGATGGGCATTGCCCTTCTCTTACTCGCTTCAAGTAGGAAAGGGCTGAAGTGAGAGAAAGGAGGCAATAGAAATATCAAAAAGGTTAATGAGGCCGGGCGCGGTGGCTCACGCCTGTAATCCTAGCTCTCTGGGAGGCCGAGGCGGGCGGATTGCTCAAGGTCAGGAGTTCGAAACCAGCCTGAGCAAGAGCGAGACCCCGTCTCTACTATAAATAGAAAGAAATTAATTGGCCAACTAATATATATAGAAAAAATTAGCCGGGCATGGTGGCTCATGCCTGTAGTCCCAGCTACTTGGGAGGCTGAGGCAGCAGGATTGCTTGAGCCCAGGAGTTTGAGGTTGCTGTGAGCTAGGCTGACGCCACGGCACTCACTCTAGCCTGGGCAACAAAGCGAGACTCTGTCTCAAAAAAAAAAAAAAAAAAAAAGGTTAATGAAGAAGAAAAGAAAAGAAAGAAGAAGAGGATGGCAGTAGGTGGAGTTATTGGCAAAGAGGGTGGAAAGAGATTTCAGAGCCTATGTTGCATGAATGAGAGAGATAGTTTACAAAACTGGGGGAGTCCATACTGATATAAATAAGATCGAATAAGTTATACGTTTGGGCCCACGCCGGGTCCCAAATAACTTATGTAGATAATTTACCCTTGAGGAGGTGGTGTGTAACCCACCACTTAAGCATGTAGGCCAGGAACACTCACTCTGTGGAATAGAATGAGGCGTTGCCCAGTTCAATAAAACTTAAAAAAGAGTGTAGGCTCTTTAAGTGCATAGTGATTTCCATCCAAAGACTACAGTATAGAAAGGGAGAAAAAAGCATAACTTTACAGTGAAGAAACCTGGCAAACAATCTCAGCCAGATGATCAAGGTTAACACTTTGATGTACCGTTGATAAGATGTAGTGAGAGTGGCACTTTACCTCTGTGACCTTCCTCCTAAAAATGTTTAATCCAGTCTAATCATGAGAAAAACAGAAAAATCCCTGTAGAAGGACAGTCTACAAAATACCTGACCAATCCTCCTCAAAACTGCTAAAAGTGGGCCAGGAACAGTGGCTCCTGTCTGTAATCCCAGATCTTTGGGAGCATGAGGCCAGAGGATGGCTTGAGCCCAGGAGTTCAAGGTTACAGTGAGCTATGATCATGCCACTGCACTCTATCCTGGGTGACAGAGCAAGACCCTATCTCTGGGGGGAAAAAAAAAAAGAAGAAAAAACTGGTAAGGTCATCAAAACAAGGAAACGCTAAGAAACTGTCTTAGTTAAGGAGACCCTAAGGAGGTATGTTGACAAAATATGATGTTTTATCCTAAATGGAATCCTGGAACAGGAAAAACAAATTAGGTAAAACCTAAGAGAATCTGGATAAAGCATGGACTTTAGTTAATGGTGTATTGGGTCAGGCGCAACATCTCATGCCTATAATCTCAGCACTTTGGGAGGTCGAGGCAGGACGATTGCTTGAGGCTAGAAGTTTGAGACCAGTCTGGGCAACATAAGAAGACCCCATCTCTACAAAAAATTAAAAAATTAGCTGGGTCAGGTGCGGTGGCTCACACCTGTAATCCTAGCACTCTGGGAGGCCGAGGTGGGTGGATCGCTCAAGGTCAGGAGTTCGAGACCAGCCTGAGCAAGAGCGAGACCCCCATCTCTACTATAAAAATAGAAAGAAATTAATTGACCAACTAAATATATATATATATATACACAAAAAATTAGCCGGGCATGGTGGCGCATGCCCGTAGTCCCAGTTACTTAGGATGCTGAGGCAGTAGAATTGCTTGAGCCCAGGAGATTGAAGTTGCTGTGAGCTAGGCTGACGCCACGGCACTCACTCTAGCCTGAGCAACAAAGTGAGACTCTGTCTCAAAAAAAAAAAAAAGTTAGCTGGGCATGATGACATGCACCAGTAGTCCCATCTACTAGAGAGGCTGAGGCAGGAAGATTGCTTGAGCCCAGGAGTTCGAGGCTGCAGTGAGCTATGATTGCATCACTGCATTTCAGCCTGAGTAACAGAGCAAGACCCTATCTCAAAAAACAAACAAACAAACAAAAATAATGTATCATTATTGGCTCATTAGTTGTGACAAATGTACCATACTAATATAAGTTGTTTAATAATAGAGCAAACTGGGCGTGGGGTATGTGGGAACTCTCAGTACCATCTTTGCAGTTTTTCTGTAAATCTAAAACTATTATAAAATAAAAGGTTTATTTTTGGCTGGGTGTGGTGGCTCATGCCTGTAATCCTAGCACTCTGGGAGGCCGAGGCAGGAGAATCGCTCAAGGTCAGGAGTTTGAAACCAGCCTGAGCAAGAGCGAGACCCCGTCTCTACTAAAAATAGAAAGAAATTAATATAGAAAAAATTAGCCGGGCATGGTGGCGCATGCCTGTAGTCCCAGCTACTCCAGAGGCTGAGGCAGTAGCATTGCTTGAGCCCAGGAGTTTGAGGTTGGTGTGAGCTAGGCTGACGCCACGGCACTCTAGCCGAGGCAATAGAGTGAGACTCTGTCTCAAAAAAAAATAATAAAATAAAAGGTTTATTTTTAAAATATGTGGGAAAAGGAATTTTAAGACATTTCATTGTAGGTAATAAATTCTGCCCTCTTTAATGTTCTTTGAAAAATGCAAATAAGGATCACAATTCATTTTCATTGTATTTTTCTTGCTGAACTATTTCTTTTTTTTTTTGAGACAGAGTCTCGCTTTGTTGCCCAAGCTAGAGTGAATGCCGTGGCATCAGCCTAGCTCACAACAACCTCAAACTCCTGGGCTCAAGCAATCCTCCTGCCTCAGCCTCCCAAGCAGCTGGGACTACAGGCATGCGCCACCATTCCCGGCTAATTTTTTCTATATATATTAGTTGGCCAATTAATTTTTTTCTATTTATAGTAGAGACAGGGTCTCGCTCTTGCTGAGGCTGGTTTTGAACTCCTGACCGTGAGTGATCCTCCCGCCTCGGCCTCCCAGAGTGCTAGGATTACAGGCATGAGTCACCATGCCTGGCCTGAACTATTTCTTTTAATGCAATATAGCTCCAAAGCTGGGCTTTTTGGTTTTGGGGTCTGGATCTACCCAGTTTCCACTATCAGCATTCTGAAACTTTGGAGAACACAAGAAGGATGACTTCATCTTGGGAACATTCTGGAAACTTCATTTATGCTGGAAGCCAGTTAACTGTCAGGATAGAGTGTCAGAACAGTTGACTAAAGCCCCTTGCAGTCCACAACTGAGCCGGAATTCCTTAAATGAAAAGGAGTACCACCCTAATGGCTCCTTGGCTGACACATGCCCAATGTATGCTCAAATCCAATTATCGAAGCAAATATGGGTCAGGCACAGTGGCTCACACCTGTAATCCTAGCATTCTGGGAGGCCAAGGCAGGAGGATGACTTGAGCTCCGGAGTTCGAAATCAGCCCTGAGCAAGAGTGAGACCTGGTCTATACTAAAAATAGAAAAACTTAGCCAGGCGCAGTGGTGTGATCCTGCAGATCCAGGTACTCGGGAGGCTCAGGCAGGAGGATCGTTTGAGCCCAGGAGTTTGAGGCTGCAGTAAGCTAGGCTGACGCCACTGCACTCTAGCTGGGGCAACAGAGCAAGGCTCTGTCTTAAAAAAAGAAAAAAGAAAGAAAAGAAACAAAGAAATGAAGGTGAGAATGAAGGGCCACATTTGGCTGGCAGGGACCTGGGAATTTGAACATCTGTGGAAAATGTTGGGTTCCATTGCCTACATGCTCAGACAGTTTGGGCATTTTCCAAATCCACATCAGTTCCAACAACTTCTTACTCTTTTTCTGGGAGCAAGGAGCGAGCAGACTCTGCAGAAGTAATTGATACAGCAGGCCTGAGACTGATGCCCTTAGAAAAGCCTTCTGGCAAGGTAGGCCCTGGCCTGGTCTCTAGGGACTTAGATTTTTGCAATGTGGCTAACATTCCGGGACTGATAAGAGGGCCTGACTGTGCCTGAACTATTTGTACTTACATGGTGTTTCTTTAAAGTTTGGAATTTTGGCACAAGCTAGGCAGAGTGTGCCTATGTGACTGGCCGCGGTAAAAACCTTGGGTACTGAGTCCTAATGAGCTTCCCTGGTCAATACATTTCACAAGTATTGTCACAACTTGTTGCTGGAGTAATTGTGTCCTGTGTGACTCCACTGGGAGAAAACTCTGGGCAGTTTGGCCATTGTTTCCTCCAGATATCACTCCATGTACCTTTACCCTTTGCTAATTTTGCTGTGTATCCTCTGACTGTAATACATCATAGCCATGAGTATAGCTGTATGCAAATCCTGTGGGTCCTTCTAGCAAATCATTGAATCTGGGGTTTGTCTTGGGAACCACCTACACAAGGCTATCCTTATCTATAAAATTAGCATGAAAATTTCATGCTAATTCAAACCTTTGAATTAGCTAGGATTCAAGTGATTCAAACCTAGGATTCATGCTGATTCAAACCTTTATTGGGAGAGGCACAGAGGAATTTGATCACTGAGAAAACAAGCACAGAGAAGATAGGCAACATGCTTGAGGTTTCACAACTAAGATGGGCAGAGGTGGGATTTGAACTCAGGTTGTCTGTTTCCACACCCCAGCTTCACCTGTCTGTGACAGCACAGAGGTTGGTCTCCTTGCTAAAGGTTAGGAATGCCTCCCCTCTCCCTCTCTCTACCCTCTCTACTCTTTTCCCCATAACTCTGGAGAACCTGTCTGGCAGGTCAGACAGCACAAGTGGTGAAATACGAGGAAGACATCAACTGCAGTCATCCTCCCACCTTCCCATAAACAGCTTCTCCACCCCTGGCCCTGCGTCGTCCCACCCCTAGACAGCCTGCACTCAGCCGTCATCATTCTTCCCCTCCCTGCACCCACCATCTGCCTTGAATCTTTTGTTTTATTATCTAGTCATCATTGTCTTCATATGGGGCTGCTCCCTAACTCATTCATTGAGGAAATATTTTGAGTCCCTGCCATGGGTCAGAAACAAGGAGCAAGGAGATGCAAAAAACCTAAGACACTTTTATCCTCTTCCACCTCTGAGACTTTTCTCCATTTCCTTCAAGTTTGGATCTCCAGATCTGAAGTCCCGGAAGCAATGAATCTGGTCTTGCTGTCACCATCCCTCTTTCTGTGCCTGAGTGTCAGGTGGTCACAGGCAGGCACTGTGCTTTGGTGATCTCTGTATCCATCTCTCCACCCCTCTGCCTGTGCAGCAGGCTGTTTAACAAATGTTTGCACACTCTGCAAGGGAAATCAAGTTTCACTGATCCTGTGTTCTTGTTAATTTAATGAAAAATGATACCTCAAGCCCATATACCACACAAAATTAGAGTACGTGTTTTGGGCTAAATATGCTTCTGTAAGACTCAGCAAATGACCTTGATGAAGTAGAAAGAACAGGAAATCTGGGGTGCGTGGGTTTTAACATATGTTCTCACCTTTTTTTTTTTTTTTTTGAGGCAGAGTCTCATTCTGTTGCCGGGGTTAGAGTGCTTTGGCATCACCCTAGCTCAAACAATGGCCTGGACTCAAGCAATCCTACTGCCTCAGCCTCCTGAGTAGCTGGGACTGCAGGCATGCACCACCATGCCCAGCTAATTTTTTTTCTATATATTTTTACTTGGCTAATTAATTTCTTTCTATTTTTAGTAGAGATGGGGTCTCACTCTTCCTCAGACTGGTTTCGAACTCCTGACCTTGAGCGATCCACCCGTCTTGGCCTCCGAGAGTGCTAGGATTACAGGTGTGAGCCACCGCACCTGGCCCATTCTCATCTTTTCTGTTTACCATGTTTCATTAAATCTAGAAATTCCATCACACCTGTAATCCTAGCACTCTGGGAGGCCGAGGCAGGTGGATCGATAGCTCAAGGTCAGGAGTTCGAAACCACCCTGAGCAAGAGTGAGACCCCCATCTCTACTATAAATAGAAAAAAATTAATTGGCCAACTAATATATATAGAAAAAATTAGCCGGGAATGGTGGTGCATGCCTGTAGTCCCAGCTGCTTGGGAGGCTGAGGCAGGAGGATTGTTTGAGCCCAGGAGTTTGAGGTTGTTTTGAGCTAGGCTGATGCCACAGCATTCACTCTAGCTTGGGCAACAAAGTGAGACTCTGTCTCAAAAAAAAAAAAAAATCTAGTAATTCCATCAGTGATGAAGCATCATTATTTTATATATCACTAAGAAAACGGAGAAAATACTTCCAGCTATAATTGTAAGATGCATCCCAATTTCAGAGAGTTTTTAATTTAACTACTGGAAGCAATGAAATACTACAGTATATTAAAGATGGTGAAATAAAAGTAAAAGGAGATGGAAAAATTGCTGAAGTCTTATCCACCTCAAGAAATCCACTGTTACTAGTATTTTAATATTTTTCAATGATATTTTTACAGGTATGGGCATTATATATAGTACATGTAATATATCATGCATTAAATATACATTTATAAATATTTAACTTAAATTTTTTTTTTTTTTTTTTTTTTTTTTTTGAGACAGAGTCTCACTTTGTTGTCCAGGCTAGAGTGAGTGCCGTGGCGTCAGCCTAGCTCACAGCAACCTCAAACTCCTGGGCTCAAGCGATCCTCCTGCCTCAGCCTCCCGAGTAGCTGGGACTACAGGCATGCGCCACCATGCCCGGCTAATTTTTTATATATATATCAGTTGGCCAATTAATTTCTTTCTATTTATAGTAGAGACGGGGTCTCGCTCTTGCTCAGGCTGGTTTTGAACTCCTGACCTTGAGCAATCCGCCCGCCTCGGCCTCCCAAGAGCTAGGATTACAGGCGTGAGCCACAGCGCCCGGCCAACTTAAATATTTTTATATTCTACATTTGTAAATATTTATATTGCATTTTTATTCTACAACTAATATATGAATATATTTTCATTGTAAAAGATTGAAAAATTGTGGGGTACACAGCCCCAAACCTTCCTTCACACAGTTCCCCTGCCCTTCCTCTAAGGTAACTGCTGTCAGCAGTTGAGTGTGCAGCCCTCCCGTGCCATACATACACATGACAACTTGGGCTTTTATACTGAGATGGCGATATAGTGACTTAGTACATGTCTCTACCTCACTCTCAATAGCTTCATAGCACTCTATAGTATGGAACATACCATCATTTCTTTTTGTTGTTTCTTCATTAATGGTCATTCAGGTCATTTTCATGTTTTCACTCTTACCAGCAGCACTGCAGGAAGATCTTTGTACATACGTATTTGTGTGCATGTGTATTTCCTAAAAGTAAATTCCTGAATGTGCACTTTTCCATTTTGATAGATACTGCCATACTGCCTCCAGAAAGGCTTCATTCATTAAAACTAACACAGCTACTCTTAGGCAGTTTGTATTAGGATTTCTGAGGGTGTCTGGCACATTTCCTCTTAAATTTCTCCAAACACAAAAGAATGTGATTTTACATTTTAATTCCAGACAAGGGAGTGATTCCCCATCCAAGGAAGATTGTCTAAGTGAAATCAAGGGGCCCACACCTTTACTTTGAGAGAAAAGGGGGTTTAATAATTCAAAGATAATGTTTTCAAGCTTCTCTTTTGCAAAAGAAGAGGGGGGAAATCCCATAGAAATATAATCTCTGGCAGGGCACTCCACTTCTAATACAGACTGCCTAAGAATAGCTGTATTAGTTTGCTAGGACAAAGCAGCACAAACTGGGTGGCTTAAATAGCAGAAATGTATTTCGTCACAGTTCTGTAGGCTAGAAATCCAAAATCGAGGTGTGTCTCCTTGGCTTGCAGATAGCTGCCTCTGACCACCTCTTCACATGCTCTTTCCCTGATACACACAGGCCTCTGGGGGCCCTCTGTCCACATGTCTTCTGCTTGCAAGGGACATCAATTAGATCAGATTAGTCTACCCTAAGGGCCTCATTTTAACGTAATGACCTCTTTAAAGGCCCCATTTCAGGCCAAGTGAGGTGGCTAATGCCTGTAATCCTAGCACTCTGGGAGGCTGAGGCAGGAGGGTCACTTGAGCTCTGGAGTTCGAGACCAGCCTGAGCAAGAGCGAGACCTCATCTCAACTAAAAATAGAAAACTTAGCTGGGTGTCATGGCACACACCTGTAATCCTAGCCACTCGAGAGGCTGGGGCAGTAGGATCACTTGAGCCCAGGAGTTTGAGGTTGCTGTGAGCTAGGCTGACGCCATGGCACTCTACTCAGGACAACAGAGTGAGACTCTGGAACAAAAAAAAGAAAAAAGGCCCTACCTCAAATACAGTCACATTCTGAGGTACTGGCAGTTAGGGCTTAAATATGTGAGTTTTAAAGAGACACAATTCAGCCTACAACAGTAGCTGAACTATGTTAAGATTTTATATAATTCTCCTAGTTTATTAGATGGCAGTGCCCTTCATCCAAAGCAGGTATTTGAGATGCAGATTGATTTAAGGTTGTTAAAAGGAATCCAGGAGAAGGTCGATTGTCTTTGCAAATGCTTTACCTGCAAAACCTCACTAAAGATTGCAAAGGCTAGTGAAACTTGAGTGCAACTGTCTATTTAGCTTCCAACTGATCCTGAATCTGGGTCCCACTCTTCAACCCCTAAATGCCTGCTTGTTTTGAGAACTAGACACATTAACAGTTACTTCTTGCAACAGTAAGCACAGGAAATACAAAGGTACATAGTCCAGGAGTTTAGTCTAATGGGAGAAACAGGACAGCCATATACATACCTGATTATATTCCAATGTGAACATTGCTGTCCTAGCTCTATGGCCAAATAGTATTAGACCCTTGGAGAGAGAGAGTTTTGCCTGGGTTTTGCCTGTAAGTTTTGTGATTGCCTTGCAGTTTTCTCACCTATAAATTGGAAGTCATAGCATAATACATAGGGGTACTGTGAGGATTTAAGGAAGTAACATGAATAAAACACTTAAGAGTCTGGCACCCAATAAATTTTAGCTATTGTTGAATTGGTCTAAAGTTTCAAAATAAGGAGTATACTATTTTTTTGAGTAATATAAAGTTTAAAAACACAGGAAAATGACAATCACAAATCTAGAATATCGGGGACCTTTGTGGTGTGGAGAGAGGAAGGGCGTTGAGGAAGACTAGGGGTCACTTTAACTTCATTTGTGATGCTTAATGTCTTAAGCTTGGTGAGGACTACATGTTTTCCTTAGGACGTGTTAAATGAAATTTACCGGAGGCCATTGTTTTGGACTAAGTTACCGAACTAGGTCCAACAGATGGATCCAAACCAGAATGGAGTCACTTGTACTAAGTGCCACCTAATGAAAGTGAACTTTGAAACATGCCAGGTTTTATTTTAAAAAGGAGGTTCACATCAATCCATCAGAAGAGGCCAATTTTACATGCTAGGAACTGGCATGATAAGGAAGTCCCCTCCATTTTAACCCTATAAGAAAAGTAACTTTGAAACAACCAATCCACTTTTTGTTCTGTTTTTGCTTTCTTCAGCCCTTTTCTGCCCTCTTCTGCTCAGCTCATTGGAACACCTATTCCATTTTATAGAACGAGATGTCGCCACATTCTAGAATCACTAATAAAAGCCAATTAGATCTTTAAACTAAATTTGTTGTAATTTTGTCTTTTAATAGTTGGTATGCACATATTTCAGTCAATTTTTTTAGAAAGATCGAACCAGATAGGGGTGGGATTATATTCCTGAAGACACCAAGGACCCTCCCTAATTAGTTTTGTGTGATTGGGGGTTGGAGATAAGCAGTAGATCTAGAGGAGGAGGGTCCTGGAGCCTCCCAAATCTTTTACTGTCTGCTTCTTTCCCATCTTTCCAGTGTCGGTTCACATATCCCTCTCTTCCTCAGAGAAGTCTTCCTTGACCCCCGTTTTAAAGCAGCACACCCCCGTTCACTAACACACTGCACTATTTTCTTGTCTTCAGGGCACTTATCACTCGGGGCTGTTTTAGTTTTTATAATACTTTACTCGCTAATTGCCTCCCTCACTGGAATGCTATGTCCTGGTCAACACTGTGCCTTATTCGATCCTCAATTGTTTTGTTTCCGGGATGACTAGATGAATGAATAGAGAGACCCTTCCTCCATTCTTAGGATGCCTCAGTTTTTAGGAAAAAGGTGACCTGTTCTTTTGAGCCAGACTGGAGGATGGAGGTAGAATAAGGAAAGCCTAAGAAGGCGAAGGAAGATTGGAGGGGTTGAGGAGAACGAGGATGAAGATCTGAATTAGACAAACTAGGGAGGCTGCGGAGGCCGAGGGAGGTTTCCAAACCGGAAGGACCAAGGGCAGATGAACCCAGCTAAACCCAGGAAGCTGGGGCGCGTTGAGGCGGGGCCAGAGAGGGCGGAGCTGGGAGAGGGAGGCGGGGCCCGCGGGCAGGCCCGGCGCCCGCCAGGGTGGAGGCTGAGGGGGGCGGGACCTGGAGCGGTGGGGGGCGGGGCCTCAGCCCGCGGGCGAGCGGGCGAGGCGGCGCGCCGCTGGGGCGGAAGATGGCTGCTGCTGAGGCGGCGGACACTCAGCTGATGCTCGGAGTCGGGCTGATCGGTGAGGACGCAGGCGCCCTGCCCGGCAGGCCCGCACCCCGGTTCCGCCTCTGCTCCGCCTCGGCCCGGGGCAATCCCCGCTCCCGCGGCCCCAGGCGCCGCTCTCACGGGGAGGGCGCGGCCCCCTTCATGTTGGGCCAGGGCTGGGGGCTGCGGGGCCCGGCCTCGGCGCCGTTGCGGCTTCCGCGCTTGGGTCCTGCCGGGCCGGAGGACCCTCGGGGCCCCCCGGATCCCGGGATGGAGCTCCTCCTACACACCCCGGCTTGCCCGGCGGAGCCCGGACGTCCAGGTTGCCCAGGCTCGGGCGGCAGCGAGGGACCGCCGCGCGGGCGGGGCCGGGCCGGGCGGGAGCCGCTCGCGCGCCGGCGGCGGGAGGTGGCGGGGCCAGGGCCAGCGGAGCGGGGCGAGGCGGCTGCCTCGGACGGGGAGCCACGCATGACCGCCGGCTCGGCACCCGGCCCGCCCCGGTCGTGGGATCGAGCGGCTCGGGACCTGGTGGCTCACTGCCAGGCCCGGGTGCTGCGCGTTATACCCGGATTATCGCCTGTTCAACTCAGGGGCGGCGGGGCGAGTGGGGAACGTTTGGTGCCCACTTTATGGAGGAGCAAGTGGAGGCCCAGGGTGTCATTTGTGCACGGACACACGCTGGGGAGTGGCAGAGCTGGGATCGGGACCCTTGCAGTGTAACCCCAGAGTCCCCACTCCCACCGGTGGAGAACTCCCGCATCATGTGATCGAGCTCGTGCATATAGCAGGAGTTTCTACATAATCACATGGGGTGGGATCTCGTTCGTTTCAAGGAATTTAATTATCTTTCCATAATTAAAAAATCACACATTGGGATCTTTGGGCAACCCAGAATGTGTCTGAGCCGTGTGCAGTGTTTGACTGGTGGAACCATCATCCAATAGGTGACTGTGAGCTTGAATGAACCTCTGTCGGTTCCCTTTGAAAAATTCCTGTTCTCCCGAGGCTTTTGCACAGCGGTAAAACCTTTATTCTCCCAATGTACAAGAACATTGCTTAGGCTTAACAAAACTGGAGAAATGTGTTGATTATTTTTCAGTGTCCCAAAGAAGTACATTTATATGGGACTGGCTTCCTGTATTCATTTCTCATGTGATTTTAAAACTGTTTTAAAGCAAAACCTAAGTACCTCAGGCATCTTAGTCCTGCCAGAAGGTACTTGTGAATTAAGGCTGAGTTAACTCTAATTTTATTTAGTAACAGTAAAGAAAAAGATGACTTATGATCATATCTTCAATTCAGCAGGTTTTTTATGTTTCATATTGACATGAAATTTAAAAAGGATTTGCTTCAAAATAATGGAGGGGTACTCCCTCCCCCATATGAAAGAAAGACCAGGTGTCGATAACTGCTAAAACTGAGTAATGGAGATGGAATTCATTTTATTATTCTCCTTACTTTTTTCTAATATACTTCATATTTTCCAAAAGGGTTTTAAAAAAATCTATAGCTCAAAAATTGGATTCTTAGCAATAATTGCATGTTTCAAAATAGCTAGAAGTGAAGATTTATAATGTTTCCAACACAAAGAAATGTTTGATATTCAAATTATCCTGATTTGATCATTACACATTGTATACAGGTATCAAAATATCACATGTACCCAAATTCTGCTATGTTTGGTAATTCTCTAAAGGTTAGGTGTGTTTTTTCCTCAAGTTTTTTTTTTTTTTTTTTTTTGAGACAGAGTCTCGCTTTGTTACACAGGCTAGAGTGAGTGCCGTGGTGTCAGCCTAGCTCACAGCAACCTCAAACTCCTGGGCTCAAGCAATCCTGCTGCCTCAGCCTCCCGAGTAGCTGGGACTACAGGCATGCGCCACCATGCCCAGCTAATTATATATATATATATTAGTTGGCCAATTAATTTCTTTCTATTTATAGTAGAGACGGGGTCTCGCTCTTGCTCAGGCTGGTTTCGAACTCTTGACCTCGAGCAATCCGCCCGCCTCAGCCTCCCAGAGTGCTAGGATTACAGGCGTGAGCCACCGCGCCCGGCTCCTCAAGTTTTTACTATTAGCAAATTGTTCCTTTTTGGTAATGGAGGTGTTTACTTTGGTGACAAACTACACATATGACTGGATAACCTTGATTATTATTTAAAAATTTTAAAATACAGAATTCACACAATTGGTATGTAACATGATTGAAGGAGATTGAATCATTCTTCTCTAGTCTTGTATTCAACAAAACTTTTCTATGTATTTATTAAAGATTCTTCCAACTAGTTAAAAACTTAATGTACTTACAAGTTTATAAGCATTTGTATGGGAAGAAATAGGGAGAAACTCTACCAAATCTCTCAGGCTAAATTTTCATTCATGATTTTGTTATAAAAAGCTTTTTACTCAGGTGGCCTAAAACTTAAGATCCATGAGAACTAGATAATTTGAACAGTAGAGGTAGGTGGGAATTTAGGTCTCATGTACTCTGGGTTGCTTTGTAGAATGGGGAGTTAAAACTGATTCCACTAAGTGCTTCTGAGTAACCAATCAATTCACTTCCTTGCTGCTGTTTGACATTCTCACAGTGACCATCTTTCCACCGTAGAAAAGGACACAAATGGAGAAGTTCTATGGGTGTGGTGTTATCCTTCCACGACAGCCACGTTAAGAAATCTGCTGCTGAGAAAATGCTGCCTTACGGATGAAAACAAACTTCTCCACCCCTTTGTTTTTGGTCAGTACAGAAGAACATGGTTTTATATCACAACAATTGAAGTTCCAGATTCTTCAGTTTTGCAAAAGGTATGAGTTCATTAAGGTCAGAAAAACAGAAATATTCAAAATGATAAAAGGTTATTCCAGTAATGCTTAACTTTAGACCTTATCATTCACAGTACTTTCGAAAATATTAAACATTATTTTCATTGGGAATGTTCTCTTTTATACTTCATTCTCATTCATTCTATAAATATGTATTGCTGTATATTATATGATAGACTCTGTGGTTGATATAGTGGTGAGCAATATAGCAATATGTGGTTAATTGAAGTTACAGCCTGATGGAATAGAAATTTAATAGTTTCAAAGCCATGGCTCTGATAAAAGTGGGAAGAAGTATTTTCCATAAATGAAAACTATTTTAAAGAATATGATTATTCTTGGTATAGTTAAATTTTTTTTCATTTGCATGTGGATGATAAGGATATATTAATTTAGAAAGAGTAATTAAAGAAACTCATGCATTAAATAGGCTTTTTTTGCTGTGTTGTTTGATACGAACACTATCAATGTGACATGGAAACCAGTACATGGTCACTGTAAACTTTTCTGATCCCAAGCAATCCGCAGTCTTTTTTTTTTTTTTTTCAAATAAAAAAATATTGGGGCCGGGCGCTGTGGCTCACGCCTGTAATCCTAGCTCTTGGGAGGCCGAGGCGGGCGGATTGCTCAAGGTCAGGAGTTCAAAACCAGCCTGAGCAAGAGCGAGACCCCGTCTCTACTATAAATAGAAAGAAATTAATTGGCCAACTGATATATATATAAAAAAAATTAGCCGGGCATGGTGGCGCATGCCTGTAGTCCCAGCTACTCGGGAGGCTGAGGCAGAAGGATCACTCAAGCCCAGGAGTTTGAGGTTGCTGTGAGCTAGGCTGACGCCACGGCACTCACTCTAGCCTGGACAACAAAGCGAGACTCTGTCTCAAAAAAAAAAAAAAATATTGGGCCGGGCACGGTGGCTCATGCCTGTAATCCTAGCACTCTGGGAGGACGAGGTGGGCAGATCCTTTGAGCTCAGGACCAGCCTAGAGTGTGACCCCGTCTCTACTAAAATTAGAAAGAAATTAATTGGCCAACTAAAAATATAGAAAAAATTAGCCAGGCATGGTGGCGCATGCCTGTAGTCCCAGCCACTCGAGAGGCTGAGACAGGAGGATTGCTTGAGCCCAGGAGTTTGAGGTTGCTATGAGCGAGGCTGATACCACGGCACTCTAGCCTGGGCAACAGAGTGAGACTCGATCTCAAAAAAAAATATTGGAACAAAGAGACTGAGCCTGTGGTGTGTACCTAGATGGGGACTTCTTTTTCCTTTTCTAAGCTAATTTATAGCCAACTATGGGACGATATGAAGCATAACTAGAATACCAGCTTAAATTTAAGAAATTACATTTCGGCCGGGCGCGGTGGCTCACGCCTGTAGTCCTAGCTCTCTGGGAGGCCGAGGCGGGCGGATTGCTCGAGTTCAGGAGTTCGAAACCAGCCTGAGCAAGAGCGAGACCCCGTCTCTACTATAAATGGAAATAAATTAATTGGCCAACTAAAAATATATACAAAAAATTAGCCGGGCATGGTGGCGCATGCCTGTAGTCCCAGCTACTTGGGAGGCTGAGGCAGGAGGATCGCTTGAGCCCAGGAGTTTGAGGTTGCTGTGAGCTAGGCTGACGCCAGGGCACTCACTCTAGCCTGGGCAACAAAGCAAGACTCTGTCTCAAAAAAAAAAAAAAAAAAGAAATTACATTTCAAATAATAGGAAGACAACAGTTTAGAAACTGTTGCAGATTTAAGACAAAGTTAGATTCATAATTAGAAAATGTAAATGTGCAAGAAGGTAGGTTTTAGTATGTTATGAAATCTTTGGTTTATGTTCCATAAGTTCTTGCTGAAGATTCTTGATGTAGCCTCAAGTAGATTTAATCCCATGTTTTTTTATTACAGACTACCAAGTTATAGCAACATCAATATTACAGCTATGTTTTCCAGATTTGAAAATTAGCGAGATTTAAAGATAGTTCTTTTACTTCAAAATATGGTTTTTGAAAAATGTATATCTTCAGCCAGGCATGGTGGCTCACGCCTGTCATCCTAACACTTTGGGAGGCTAAGGCAGGAGGATCACTTGAAGCTGGGAGTTTGAGACTAGCCTGAACAACATATCAAGGCCCTGTTTTTACAAAAAAATAGAAAAATTAGCTGGGCATGGTGACATGCACCTGTAGTCCCCGCTACTTGGGAGGCTGAGGCAGGAGGATCACTTGAGCCCAAGAGTGTTGAGGTCACAGTGAGTTAGAATGATGCCACTGCACTCTAGCCCAGGCAATAGAGTGAGATTCTGTCTCCAAAAAAGAAAAAAACAATAGAGATATATAAATAAATGAGGCTTGTTATAACATTACCTTTTAGTTTGTGGCACTCTACAGAGAGTTGATCATTCAGGACTATATGATTGTTACTGAGATTTATTTTGTTGTTTTCCATCCTTCTATCTCATTAATGAAAAATAGTTACTATTCAATAGATTGGCAGGATGACTATAATTAACAATAATCTATTATATAATTCAAAATAGCTAAAAGAATAATTTGAATGTTTCTAGCATAAGGAAAAGATAAATATTTGGGGGATGGACATCCCAATTACCCTCATTTGATCTTTACACATTATTATATGAATGTATTATATTATCACATGTTCCCCAAAAATATGTACATCTATTACGTATCAATAAAAATAAATAAAATAGTGAAACTGTAAAAAAAAGATGAACAGAAGTTAGAATTTATAAATTGGTAGGTCAGATTTAGCAATCCTAGTTCTGCTTTGACAAGGTTAGGGAACATTTAGTAGAAACACATTTTTTTATATTTGACAAGTATTTTTATGTTTTAAAACATTTTTTCCTAAAAGTATTGCTTTCTTATTAGAAAATTAAATATATTTTTATATATAAATAAACACATAATAGATGTATAGAAGCAAGTGAGAACTTGTTGCATTTTGGTCTTTTCCTTTTAATACTGGTATGTCTTGTACAAGAAATTTGTTAGAATATAAGTAATAAAAATTATTTCTATTAAAGTATCTTTAAAAAGTATACTTTTTTTGTTTCTTTTGGACAGGTGACTCATTTTTCTATTGTTCTGACCGCCAAAGATTTTAACCCAGAGAAATATGCCGCCTTCACTAGGATATTGTGTAGGTCTGTATAAAAACTGTATTAAATGCTAATGTACAAAAATGAAGATCTTACTCAATAGTTAAATAGCAGATTTCTACACGGAGAAAGCAAATTTCAGTCCACTGTCTCCCCAACTTAATCTTCAGTGACCCTTCCAAGACCATTTTTTAAAGAAGGACTTTGTCTTCTTTGTTGATACTACTCATCTTATTTGGGAAGATGATCTGAGGAATGAGAAGAAGTTTGCACAGCTACTATAGTTCCTGGGTGTTTTGAGTCCTTTGCTACTTTTGGTCTGTTACGTCTATTCATTTCCAATCTTGAATTTCCTTAGCAGGATGGATATGTTCAGTGCCTTATGAAGTGGTACACTGGTTCATATATGTCTGTGTGTAGTAGTCATTTTGAGGAAAGTTAATGGACATTTTGTTTATTTTTTAATTTTTTTTAACTTTTTTTAACTTTAATTTATTTTTATTTTTTATTTTTTTTCATTGCAACTATGCCAGCATGCATTTTGAATTACACTAAAGTACAGAAAAACATTTTTTTAGCTGGAATGCTGAGAGGCTGGGGAATTATGATTAATTGGTTAGTCATGATTCAAGTAGACTCCTTTAGTTTCATCCCAACTGTTGAAAAAATTTATCTTAAATATACCAGTCTACTTTCTGGCCTTATTAAGTATATCTATCTAGTGGACTTAATGAAATTTTTATTGTATGTTAGGAACATTGGTTGGTACTTTCTTTAATGATGAATGCTTTTGCAGGATTTTAGTTTTTTGTGTTTTTTTTTACTATCACTGTTACTAGATAGAATTATAATTCTAGGTGTAATATATTACCCTCAGCCTTCAGACTTTTACCCAGTAAGTCATTTTAGGGGTGGAGGTAGTGGTGAAGGGAATTTTTTTTGTTTATCCCATTATAAGCACGATCAATGGTTGCCTTTTTTGCCATTTTTGTGCGTGCGCGCGTGCACACACACACACACACACACAAAGACCTAGCATAAGAGTATCTTCTCATTAGCTAAGGGTTTCAGTTAAATTATATTTTAACTAAATGAGGTTTTACTGTTTTTTGCAGGCAGCTACAATTTAAAAAAAGTTTTCTTATTGTCATATGATAAATTCCAGGTGTATGCCTCACCGTGGAATATAAACAATTGTCTGCTAATGTGGCACTGACACAAAGGAGATTATTATTGCCAGAAGAGACGCTGTCCAGAAACTATAAACTAAAAACACTACAGAGGTGTTTTTAAATAAATACTGGACTCCCATTTCATTTGATTGAGTCAGGGTTAGGTTACTTAACTGAATTCACTAGGAAATATTCTGGGTTCCAGAAGGCAAGGTTGCTTCAGACCCCACTTCCTGCCCAGAAGGAAGCCCAGAAGGTTTCTTGGCATCTGCGGGGGCATGGCATTGTAGCATTCTGTATGGTCCTCTTCGGTCGCACTGCAAGAGAGGTGAGGACTCAGAGCTATTGCCAGCCACCTCCTGTGCATCCTACCCTTACTGCACTTGCACGCTCACCCCTTGCATGTTTGCACACCCATTTGCTCATGCACAGACACGCACAACCCATGCACACATTCATAGGTAAACACTTATTCATGATGATGAGGTTAACATGGAGTTGCCCCCTTCCGTTTCTGGTGAGAGAGGCAGGCAGATGTGCCCTCCGTAGCAGGCTGCTTACAGTGGCCGTGGAAACCTGCATGAGAAGGCTTCGTTCCCAGTGTGCTTCTAGGTTCACTGCCATGACCCCCTTCATCCTCTAGTCCATGTAGCTAGTTGCCTTGGCAGACAACCAGAGTTTCAGGCATCAGCTGTTCAGGCCAGGTGTGGCAGCCTGTGGGTATCTGTCTGAACAAGGTCCTCTGAGTTTTAGGGGTTTTCCTGTGGAGTGGTTTGGGGGAATCCTTCCCTCTGTTCCATCTCTCATGGCCCAGGTTTGTCATGTAGGAAGTCATCCTATGCCACAAACCTTATGTTTCTCTTCTCCATTACTGCATATTGTTTCTATTTTATAATGTTAGTGGCATTTTTATTTTTTTCTTGGTGGTAATAAAGTATATAATAATCATAAAAAAATACAGAAGAGTACACAGTGACAACAAAGTCGCCTCCCCCCCCATACCCCAGCCTCTAGTTCTGCCTCCAGACCCCTACCCTCATACAACTCCTGTGATGTTTATGTCCTTTATATCCTACCAGAGATGTTTCTCCCTATGGAAGCACACATGTGAGTTCATGGCTTTGAAAGTATTTTACATATATGAGGACTTACCATATTCATTGTTCTCTATCTTTTTTTTTTCTCAATTTGTGGATTGAAATAATAATAAAAAAATCCACTGGTCTGGGCATGGTGGCTCACGCCTGTAATCCTAGCACTTTGGGAGGCTGCGGTAGGCAGATCGTTTGAGTTCAGGAGTTTGAGACCAGCCTGAGCAAGAGTATGACCCTGTCTCTACTAAAAAAAAATAGAAAGAAATTAGTTGGACAACTAAAAAATATATATGTAAAAAAAAAATTTAGCTAGGCATGGTGGCGCATGCCTGTAGTCCCAGCTACTTGGGAGGCTAAGGCAGGAGGACCGTTTGAACCCAGGAGTTTGAGGCTGCAGTAAGCTAGGCTGACTCTACAGCACTCTAGCCCAGGCAACAGAGTAAGACTGTCTGTAAAAAAAAAACAAAAAACAAAAAAACCCACTGATTGACAAAATTTGGTAAGCATTTAAAACACTTGCTTTTTTCATTCAGTCTACAACAGATATAATTTTCAAGCGATCTGTTTTAAACACCAGTTTTATTTTCTTCCTGATTTTCTATCCCATTAGCTGCTGAGAGGCCCAAATAGACGCAGTCATGTTTCTCTAGCAAAATTTAGTTTTATTGCTTACAGGAAGACATTTCAAGGGGAAGAGACTGACTCCACATGTGAGCTATAAATGCAGCCAGTTTCCTGTCAGCATTTTCTGGAAGCTTTAACTTGATGATAAATGTCTAATGTGCATTTATCACCAGAAACTTAAAAGAGTTTTGATTTCTTAATTATCTAAATATAGCTACCTCAGGGAACTCTGATGATAAGTATGGGTTCTACAGCTAATTACTGCTTTCTCTGTGAACAATGTATAAAACTCCTTTCTTGTCAAAGGAAATCCCAGCAATAAAACAGAGTTGTATGACTAAGAACAGAACACCAGTCATGAATCTTACATATAAAAAGAGCTAAGTATACGATATTCTTGAGAATCATGGGGCCTCAGAAAGTCCCATAGTTCATTCTCCTGCCTTAGTGACTGTGGCAAGCTACCCCAGATTAAGAAGAGAGCTGATTTAAAAGAATTGTTACAGATCTCTTGAGGCTTTTTCTTTTAAATATATTTTTGAATTAGAGAAGTAATACATGTCACGGAAAGATAGAAGTATTCAGAAGTGTAATAGCAAGTTGGCTTTAGATTCTTTAGATAGTGCCTGTGCCTAGCCTTGGTGCATTCTCCATGTGATTCATACCAAATAAAAGCATGGTTGCTTTTTTTGTCCTTCCTTACAGAATGTACCTGAAACACGGGAGCCCAGTTAAAATGATGGAGAGTTACATTGCAGTTCTCACAAAGGGGATATGCCAGAGTGAAGAAAATGGCTCTTTCCTTAGCAAGGACTTTGATGCCCGGAAGGCATACCTTGCTGGCTCCATCAAAGGTAAAGAGAGAGAGAAGTGGGGGCAGAGAGGGAGGGAAGAAGGAAGGAAAGAGAAATAGGAAAAGAGAAAGAAAAGAAAGAACAAAAACCCATCTCAACAACAAAATCCCAAGCCAAGGACAATCTCCCATTAGACTCCATTATGCCATCTTTCCATACATTATTTTTATCTATATAATATTTGCTTCCTACTTCAACTCATATTCCATTCTGGATTATAATTCTCTCAGAGGAAAACAGATTTTTTTGTAACATTTCTTTCCATATTATTTTGTTACTATAGAAATGTTCCCAACCAGTAAGCTAAATTTCATGGCTCAACATCTCCACTGACTTTCATAGTTGTTCTTTTCTTAGATCTTAGCAGTTACCTCTTTTATCTAAAGACCTCAAGCCCCTGACCCGGAGGCCCTAATTCAGCTCCTAGCCAGGAAATCCAAAACGGCAGAGATTACCCAGGGCTAAAGCACAGACTTCAGGGTCCTTGAGAGGAAGGAGGGAGGACTTTGAAGGCCTCACAGTACCTGTCTTTGCTCTTGATCTTGCCATCCTTTGTGGTTTCTAAGCATTTTTCTTAAGGTGTTAGGTGTTTGTCAAGCTAGCTGAAAATAACTTCTGATGTCAGAGGAGGATGGGGTTAATGGACATTTTTTTTTAATCAGGAAGTTTTCATGATACAGAAAGATTGGGGTTCCCCTTTATAGCATTTGTTTCACTTTTTTGTGAGTCGCTTCATCTATACATCCAGCAGAGTCCCTTGGGGGACAGCTGTCGGCAGCTAGAACACACCTTCTGGTGAGCAGATGCAGGATAGATACACCTCTCCACCAAATAAGGTGTTTGTATGCCTAAGTTTATTTTCTGTATTAAAAATAATTTTGTAATCATATGACAAGAATGCTTTCTGATAAAAACTATTTCCTTATATAATATGTAATGCGGTAACATAATTTCTTTTTTGGAAGACATTGTATCTCAGTTTGGAATGGAAACTGTTATCTTACACACAGCACTGATGCTAAAGAAAAGAATTGCTGTCTATCACCCCAAAATAGAAGCTGTCCAGGAGTTTACCAGGTACAATCTCCAATTATTTAAAAGTATGAGCTTTGTTGGCAGACAGTGTGGGGGAGGGGACTAGGTGTTACCATGTGCTCTGTTCTGTTGTATATTTGGTATAAATAGTATGTATTTGGGGGTAAAATACCATTTTGGTCTAATGTTTCAGTTTAGATCTAATAGTTGAAGTTTACTGAATTTAGACAGATTGTTCTTCAGTTTTAGAAATATGAATATTTTAAAGCAGAGAGGTAGCAAACATTTTCTTGCCAGGGAATACGTGTTTTAGGCTTGTAACTCTCTTATTTTTATTTTTTTATTTTTTTTGAGACAGAGTCTCACTCTGTCACCTGGGCTAGAGTGCAGTGGCATCAGCGTAGCTCACAGCAACCTCAAACTCCTGGGCTCAAGTGATCCTCTTGCCTCAGCCTCCTGAGTACTGCTGACCCCAGTGTTATTTTTATTATACATAGTTTTTTTTAAAAAAAGAGTTTTTGCTTATTAAATCTAACTTGTTTTTAAGATCCTTTTTTAAAAGCACAGGAACTTAGAATTTGTGCTGGGTTTACTGTATGCCAGGAATTGTAGAAGACACCTTAAATTATTAAATTTACTCATGACAAGAACCCTGCAAAGAAGTATTATTACCCTGTTTTATGAATGAGAAAATGGAGCTGGCAGAGGCTAAGTGGTAAGATAATAAAAAGAAGAAAGGCTTCATAGTGAGCAAAACCTGGGTTAAATCCTGGGAGGGCGACCTATTTGTTCTGTGACTATATAAAAGATACTGAATATTTCTGAATTCAGTTTCTTTATTTGTAAAAGGATCAATTTTTTTTCACCATAGAAGATGGAATTAAAAAAGGATCATAGCCGGCGCGGTGGCTCACGCCTGTAATCCTAGCACTCTGGGAGGCTGAGGTGGGCGGATTGCTCGGGGTCAGGAGTTCGAAACCAGCCTGAGCAAGAACGAGACCCCATCTCTACTATAAATAGAAAGAAATTAATTGGCCAACTAATATATATATATAAAATTAGCCGGGCATGGTGGCGCATGCCTGTAGTCCCAGCTACTCGGGAGGCTGAGGCAGAAGGATTACTTGAGCCCAGGAGTTTGAGGTTGCTGTGAGCTAGGCTGACGCCGCAGCACTCAATACAGCCTGGGCAACAAATGAGACTGTCTCAAAAAAAAAAAAAGGATCATAATACCTACCTCATAAGTTTGTTTTTAGGACTGGAAATAATTTATGTCAAGTGCTTAGTGCCTTGCCCGTAATACATGCTTTAGAAATGATCATGATTGCCACAGATCTTAAGTTAGAGGGCTAGAACTTTTACTCTGCTCTCTCTGCCGCCAAAACCCTGTATTTTTCTACCCCATCACCTTTTCTCCCTATATATATGCCACTTACCCTGGAGTGCCCAAAGCTTCTGAGATATTTAGCAGGGCACTAGGGGGTCCACAAAAACATAGATTAATTGGACACATCTTCCTTTAGTTTTACCACAAGTTTTTCTCAAGGATACCCATGCTATATGAAAACACACAGGTGATTTGCAAGTTTGACTAGAATTTTAAATATGAATGAGAGACCTCTAGAAAATTTCTTGCATGCAAGGGCTACTTTGCATTTTACCTCCAGGATCCCTCTCCATGGCAGTCTGCAGAGTGGCATTTTGGAGGAAAACCTTGGAAGTTATCACTCCTTGCCACCACAGAGATCTTTTGAAACTTCACCTTGAGCTTTTTGTTGTTGATCTGACCCAGAATGCAGAGTTCAGAACATTGCACTGCTTTAATTTGAAGCCCTGAGGTGTTTGTTAGCACTTTGGGGGCTTGGTCTCACCTGTGCCCGATTAGCTGCACTGCACGACCCTACTCTTCATTTCTTCCTCGGAAAGAGAAGGGGCAGGCTGAGTCTTTATGGGGTGGGCCAGCAGCCACTTCATTCTTGCCTTGATTCCCCAGGACTCTGCCTGCCCTGGTGTGGCATCGACAGGACTGGACCATTCTTCATTCTTACGTGCACCTCAACGCAGATGAGTTGGAAGCCCTGCAGTTGTGCACAGGTAGACAAGAGGATCCAGGGGGAGGGCATATTCTGCCTTAAGAAGGATTTTTTTGTGTGCATTCCTAAGGAGAATAGTCATCCTTTGTTATTTCTTTAGCAAATACAATAAATTTTTTATCCTTTAAAAATTATTTTTAATTAAAAAATGTGATAAATACACATAACATAAAATTTACCATCATAACCATTAAAAAAATTTTTTTTTAGAGACAGAGTCCCACTCTATTGCCCAGGCTAGAGTGCAATGGCACAATTATACCTCACTGTAACCTCGAACTGCGCTCAAGTAAACCTCCCACCTCATCCTCTCGAGTAGGTAGGACCATAGGTACATGTCACTACACTTAGCTTATTTTTAAGTTTTTTGCAGAGATGGGGTCTTGCTATGGTGCTCGGGCTGTTCTTGAACTCCTGGACTCAAACGATCCCCCTGCCTTGGCCTCCAGTGATCCCTCTGCCTTGGCCTCCCAGAGTGCTGGGATTACAGCCACCACACCCAGCCCCATCTTAGCCATTTTTAAGTATATAGTTCAGTGGTATTAAGTACATTCGTATTGTGCAACCATCACCGAAATGCAACCTATTTTTAACTTGTAAAGTTCTAATCTTAAAAGTTTCCTATCAGTGATTTCATTTGAATATTTAGACTTTGATTCTTTCCATATTTTTTCCTCAAAGGAATATTACAATTATTTAAAAATAATATTATGTCTAATAATTATTAATAGGATTCTGGGAATAATTTAATAATTATTAAATTATTAATATTTAATTTAATAACATTGATAATTTAATAATTATTAAAATATTATTGATAATAAACATTATTACTTACATCTACAAGAATCCTAGCTTTCTAGTGGCCCTATTTTTAAAATTTAAGGTTATTATGTTCTTTATACTTTTATGGTATTAAAAGGTCCTTTCATAAAATGAAAATGATAACAAATGGTAGGGACTTTGCTGTTGCTTTTTAAGTTGTGAAATATTTATTACATATAAAATAATATATAATGTTTGTGCAAGTTTTACAAAATTAAAAGGAACACTCATAGACCCATGAGACAAACAAAAAAAGTAGAATATTGTCACTACTTTGAAGTGTAAGACTTTCTTCTCTACGTTATATATTGGGAAGTAGAATTTTGGAGTTAAAAGGCATGCAAATCTGCAAGTTGCTGGGTAATGCCAAATGTTTTCCTCAAAGATTGTACCAATTTACTCTCCCACTAGCAGTATAGGAGAGGTCCCATTGCTCTATATCCTCAACAGCACTTGGTATTATTAAACTTTAAAATGTTTGGGACCAACGTGGTGGCTCATGCCTGTAATCCCAGCACTTTGGGAGTCTGAGGTGGGAGGATCCTTTGAGCCTAGGAGTTCAAGACCAGCAACATAACAAGACCCCCTTTCTACCAAAAAAAATAAAAATAAAAGAATTAGCTGAGTGTGGTGGCACACACCTCTAGTCCTAGCTATAGTCTTAGCTACTTCAGAGGCTGAGGTGGGAGAATCGCTTAAGCCCAGGAATTCAAGGTTACAAGGAGCTATGATTGTGCCACTGCACTCCAGCCTGGGTGACAGAGCAAGACCCTGTCTCTTAAAATAAAATGAAAAAGTTTGCCAGCTTGGTGGGTATACATGGCATTCCATTGTAATTTTAATTTGCATTTAATTAAATTTAATTAATGCATTAATTTGCATTTTCCTGACTTCTAATGAGGTTAAACATATTTCTATATATTTTTGCCATTTGTCTTTCCTCTTCTACAAAATGGCTGTTTCTTTTACTAAATTTTCCACTGAATGTTTTTTGTTGATTCATACAAGTTTTTATGTATTCAGGATATAAATCTGTTGTTGGTTATACATGCTTCAAAAATCTCCAAGTTTGTGGATTTTTTTTCATTCTCCTCATGGTATGTCTTGATGAACTGAAGTCTTCATTTTAATGTATTAGAATTTATTAAAATTTTATTAGCTTAGGTTTTTATATTTAAGAAAATCTTTTCTATCCCAAGAATAGAAAGATATTCTCCTATGTTTTAAATGTTTATTGTTTTCCAGTTAAGTCTTTAATTGGAATTATTTTTTTATGTAGTGTGAGAGTCTGGTATCTGATTTAATTTTTTCTCCATGTGAATAACCATGGAGAAAAATGGTTACTCCTGGATCTACTTGTAGAAGGAGTCTCTTCAGTAATCAGGAGTATCATTCTGTCATGTCACATTTTCTCATACATGAGTGGGTCTGGGTTATGTGAATTTCTTCAAGCAGCTGACAATAAGGTAGTCTTAATAAATGCCATAGGGTATAGCTAATGTTCTGGATAAATAAAGCAGTGAAGAAATGTAGCTGATGAGCTTTTAGACTCAATTCTCTTTTGATATGTTCTCAGTATTTCTTCCTATTCCAGTAATGATGTTCATCTTTGTAATGCAGGTTACATCGCTGGGTTTGTAGACCTAGAGGTGAGCAATAGACCAGACCTCTACGATGTGTTTGTGAATCTGGCAGATAGTGAGATTACCATTGCTCCACTTGCAAAAGGTTAGTTCTCTGTTCTGTTCTGTTATTGACACAAGATATAGGCCAAGCAGTTGTATTGTTAGGCTGATTCTCTAAAACCATTGTTTTGAGGGCCTGCTTACCAACACTCTGCTATAGCTAGAGGGATTTTTTTCTATGTCTAACACAAGCACTTATTCTTTTTTTTTTTTTTTTGAGACAGGTCTCGCTTTGTTGCCCAGTCTAGAGTGAGTGCCGTGGCGTCTGCCTAGCTCACAGCAACCTCAAACTCCTAGGCTCAAGCAATCCTACTGCCTCAGCCTCCCGAGTAGCTGGGACTACAGGCATGCGCCACCATGCCCAGCTAATTTTTTCTATATATATTAGTTGGCCAATTAATTTGTTTCTACTTATAGTAGAGACAGGGTCTCACTCTTGCACAGGCTGGTTTTGAACTCCTGACCTCGAGCAATCTGCCCGCCTTGGCCTCCCAGAGACAAGCACTTATTCTTATAGATGTAGACCCGTTAGTAGTACATCCTGAGTGCTTATGCTGCACAATATATGTTAACAAGTTAAATAGTCTACTCATCTTGTTTTTCCACTTTTTTTTTTTTTAAAGCCAGTCAGATTTAGCAGTGGGGGGTTGAATACCAACTTTAGTGGTTTGTCCACTTTTCTGTTTAAACAAGGTGTGTTATCTATTGCTATGTAATAGATCACTTCAGAACTTAGTGGTTTAAAACAACAAATATTTATTATCTCACAGTTTTGGTGGATGAGGAGTTTAGGAGTGACTTAGCTGGGTAGTTCTGGTTCAGGATCTCATGAGGTTTCAATCGAGATGTTGTCAAAGGTGGGCATGGTGGTGAGAGCCTATAATTCTGTTTACTTGGGAGGCTGAGCCAGGAGGATTACTTGAGGTCAGGAGTTTGAGATCAGCCTGGGCAACATACCAAGACCCTGTTTCTACAAAAAATGAAAAAAATTAATTAACATGCTGGCGCACCTGTAGACCCAGTTACTCGGGAAGCTGAAGTGGGAGGTGAGCTATTATCATGCCACTGTACTCCAGCCTAGGCAACAGAGTGAGACCCCATCTCTTAAAAAAAGAGAGAGAGAGAGATGATATCATCAGTCATCTAAAAGCTCAACTGTGGCCGGGCGCGGTGGCTCACGCCTGTAATCCTAGCTCTCTAGGAGGCCGAGGCGGGCGGATTGCTCGAGGTCAGGAGTTCGAAACCAGCCTGAGCAAGAGCGAGACCCCGTCTCTACTATAAATAGAAAGAAATTAATTGGCCAACTAAAAATATATATACAAAAAATTAGCCGGGCATGGTGGCGAATGCCTGTAGTCCCAGCTACTTGGGAGGCTGAGGCAGCAGGATTGCTTGAGCCCAGGAGTTTGAGGTTGCTGTGAGCAAGGCTGACGCCATGGCACTCACTCTAGCCTGGGCAACAAAGTGAGACTCTGTCTCAAAAAAAATAAATAAATAAATAAATAAATAAAAATAAAAGCTCAACTGAGGCTAGAAGTCCACTTGCAAACTAACTCGTGGCTGTTGGCAGGTGGCCTCAGTTCCTTGCCACATGGGCCTCTCCATAGGGCAGCTGTTCTCGCAGCATGGCAGCTGGCTTCCTCAAGAGTGAGTGAGCTGAGAGAGGGGAGGCCACTGTGCTTTTTATAACCTAGTCTTAGAAGTCCCACACTGTTTCTTCTTCCATGTGCTGTGTGTGTTAGAAGTAAGTCAGTAAGTCCAGTTGACACTTAAGGGGAGAGGAATAAGTCTCTACCTCTTGAAGGAAGGATATTAAAAGAGTATGTACACAAGGGTTAAATATGACTCCTGTATGGAAAATCTTTTTGAAGAATGTCTCAGTAAGCACAAGGGAATGAAAGTGTTCTTGGAGCTAATGATTAAGAAAGAGTGTTCTAGTGTCATAGTGTCATCCTAGAAATTTTAAATTGTCCTAAATTACAGTTACATGAAGGGTAATTGGGTTACACCTGTGTTGAGCCCAGGGCATTACTAGATACTGGTTTCAGATGGGATTACTGATAATAGCTTTAGTGTTGTCACATATCTTTCTCCTAAAAGTGGGGACAGCTGAATGCTCACTCATAGGATTTTTGTTAGATAGATTCTGATTATGTGAGGTTTTATCAAGCAACCTCAAATTAATAGACCCATAACTGATTTTAATTTGTTTAAAATGACAAACATATTCTTGATCAAGGTGAAAAACTCAAACTATGGAATCAGATCTTTAGGAGATACTGTCTTTTTTATAAAGCCAAACAGATGAAAACTGGCTGTGGCAAGGGTCACTTAAATAGCTGAAATGTTAGGACTGCAGAAGGTGGCCCTCACCCACTGCCCTATGTTGCTCTGAAAATATAAAATGGACTCATCCATGTCAGTGCCACTTGATACAGAATCTGTCTCTTACAGAAATTTCTGTTAGCCTCCTTGCCACAGATTGTAGCAATGCATGTAATTAATGTGACTTAGGTCGTTTCCTTTGCTCATTTCTAAGGACCTTAACCCACCAAATGTTGGGCTGGTTTCTGCAGAACTGACAGGATGCTCTTCTTTCACAACATTCCCAACAGAAAGATAAATTTCTTAACTGTGAAGGCTTAAATGAGAAAGTCAGACTTTTGGCTTACAGTCACAACTTAGTTGTAGTCAGAATTTTTCATTAGCCTTTGAGAAGAAAAACAAAAATTCTTGCCAGGTGGGTGTGAAGGGAAAATTTGATTTGGTATTGATGTTTTTATTTTGGCCATGAAGTAGAAATTATGATTACATTATGCCTTACCTCCTAACTTGTGGTCATATTTGTGTTTAGTGACAAAATAGAAATGTACGGGGTCCTCAGCTGCTTTTTGGAAATTCCCTCAGTGTGGTCTTTGAAGTTTTCAGATAGATACCATGATTATTTTTTATTATGTAAACTTCTAAGTATTCACACATATGTTGTTCTTGATCTCATCAGAGGCCATGACAATGGGCAAACTACACAAAGAAATTGGTCAGCTAATTGTTCAGTCTGCAGAAGATCCAGAGAAATCAGACAGCCAGGTTATACAGGTAACTAATCTTCCGAATTACTAAGAGTCTCGAAACACCATGTTGGGCAGTGTGCGGTGGAGCTGTGCCCCTCAGCAGAGTGGGGGACATGGGAAAGGCCAGCAGGCAGGTGCACAGATGAGGGCCTGCAGGTGGCCACAGCGATGACAGACCAGCTGGTGCAGGTTGCCCTGTCCCAGTCAAGCTCCAGGGCAAGTATATGCAGGAGCTGGCACCGAAGCCAACCACTAACAGTAAGAAATGTAACTTCCAGGAGGTCTGGAATGCTTTTCTGGGCCAGCCAGTGCATCCTCTCCACCTAGGGGAGTTTTCATGGAGGAACAAATTGCCCTTGCCTGACTGGGATGGCAAATAGGTTTCATTTCCTGTGCCCCTCACGTCGTGACCACAGCTTGCCTAGCCTCCCCCTCCTGTCAACCAACCCTCTGCATTTGACCACCACCCAGCTCCTCTACTGAGGGATGCACTTCCAGCCTCACCTCTCCCAGGTGCTGCCTCATCTAGACCCCTGTCTCATACCCTGGGGCCTGGAAGGACTGTCTGCCCCATCTGCACCTGTGCCACGTGGGACCCTCTGATAAGCAGGCTCTACTCACCTGGTCCAACTGGTAATGCACATAAAATAAATGTATTTTATGCAGCCTTCACTGAGCTCTGACCATATGTCAGGCATCGCAGTGGGCAGGGGGATGCAGGTGGGAGCAAAGTCCCTGCCCTCACGGAGCCTGTGCCTAGTGAAGTAGATGAACAGCAATAATAAATCACAAGATAATCATGAGCCATGATAAATGCTCGGGCAGGAAGAAAGGGATGAGGCTGAGAGTACTGGGGAACAGGTGAGACAGCTGAGGAGAGAGGGAACGCGTCAGTGCTGCTGGCCCACCCTGCTGTGGCTAAGAAGTAGATGAGTCTTGCCCTGAGGACCTGAACACTGACACTCTGAAGATGCTTCTTTCCTGCCATGTAAATCATCACTGCCCACCCGTCCCCCCATCATTACAGTAAAAACATTTATTCTGGCTGGGCACGGTGGCTCACACCTGTAATCCCAACACTTCGGGAGGCCAAGGCAGGAGGATCCCTTGAGGCCAGGAGTTCAAGACCAACTTGGGCAACATAGTGAGACCCTATCTCTACAAAAAATGTAAAAATTAACTGGGCATTGTGGCGTGCACCTGTAGTCCCAGCTACTTGGGAGGCTGAGGTAGGATTGCTTGAGCCCAGGAGTAAGCTGCAGTAAGCTATGCTTGTGTCACGGTACTCTAGCCAGGGTGACAGAGTGAGACACTGTCTCTAGAAAAAAAAACACTTATTCTTACAATATAGGTAAAAATGTTAATTTGAGTTTTGAATCATGTTTTTCATGGACTAAAAGTACATGACTCAGTATATTGTATATAGATGACTCAGTATATTATATGAGACCTTGGGGAGGGCAAGAAAAGTCCTCAGTATGTTATAGGGGTTCAAAAATATTTGAATGAATTAATGACATCAGCAAATCAGAAAAAAAACCACGATTTTAATGTGAGCTTTAGTGACTCCTCAGGTGCCCAAAAGGAATAAAACTTTTGTTCCAGGTGCTGGGTTAGTTATTCCAGACAGAAGAGGAATTTTGGGAAGAGAATTCAAAAAACAATAGCAGGGTTTCTGAAAAAGCTAAAACAGAATTATTACCCTATGAATCAGCAATTCTGTGTCTGGGTATATAACCAAAAGAATTGGGAGCAGGGACTCAAACAGATCATTGTGTTGCTTAACAACAGGGATACTTTTGAGAAATGTGTCATTAGACAATTTTGTTGTGCAAACTCATAGAGCAGGCATCCTCAAACTACAGCCCGCGGGCCACACACGGGTGTTTTTGCCCATTTGCTTTTTTACTTCAAAATAAGATATGTGCAGTATGCATAGGAATTTGTTCATGTTTTTTTAAACTATAGTCCAGCCCTCCAACGGTCTGAGGGACAGTGAACTGGCCCCCTGTTTAAAAAGTTTGAGGACCCCTGTCATAGAGTGTACTTACACAAACCTAGATGATATAGCCTACTACACACCTAGGCATATGAGATAGCCTATTGCTCCTAGGCTACAAACCTAGCCAGCATGTGACTATACTGAATACCATAGACAAATGTAACATAGTATTTGTGTATCTGAACATAACTAAACACAGAAAAGGTACAATAAAAATACAGTATCATAATCTTATGGCACCACCCATGTATATGCGTCTGTCGTTATACAAAACGTCATTATGCAGCACATGACTATACTTGTGTGGAAATGCTCATAGCAGCATTATTCATAATAGCCAAAAAGTAGAAGCAACCCAAGTGTCCTTCAACAGATGAATGGGTAAGCAAAATGTGGTCTGTCCATATAGTGGGATATTGTTCAGCCTTAAAGTAATGAAGATCTGATACATGCTACAACATGGATGAACCTAGAAAACATACTAATGAAAGAAGCCAGACACAAAAGGACAAATGTTGTATATCCACTTCCATGAAGTACCCAGAGTAGGCAGATTCACAGAGGTAGAAAGTAGAATAGAGGTTACCATGGGCTAAGGAAGGGGGAATGGGAAGTTATTGTTTAATGGCATAGGGTTTACATTTGGGATGGTGAAAAAGTTCTGGAAATAATGGTGATGGTTGCAAACCATTGAATTATACACTTAAAAATGGTTAATGTGGTAAAAAAAAAAATCTGTGACACTGATTTTTTTTTTTAAGTTTGTTTCATTTTTTTATAAAGTTAGTCTAACCAACTTAAAAATAGCAGGAAGAATTCTAGAGAACTATTCAAATTTTGGGATACTAACATGTTGCATATTTTCCTTTTCAATTAAAGGACATTGCCCTAAAAACCAGAGAAATCTTCACCAACCTAGCACCATTTTCAGAAGTTTCGGATGATGGAGAAAAGCGAGTCCTCAATTTGGAGGCGCTAAAGCAGAAACGATTTCCACCAGCAACAGAAAACTTCCTTTACCATCTAGCAGCAGCTGAACAGATGCTGAAAATCTGACTCTAACAGATGTCTCACTGATGACTGATAGAAAACTTTCACTCTGATTATGCATTAACTATGTAAAATACTGAAAAAAACAGAGAAAATGTTATATTTTTAATGATTTATTTGAAAGTATTGAGATTCGACCTTAAAAACACTGAAGCACATGAAAACACTTCTGATTTTCTCCTAGCTGATTAGTCTCCTGCCCACTGTCAGTGTTGGACAAAGTGCTGTAACTACTATATATAATGTTATAAAATGGCCCGATGTCCTGGAGTAAGAGGGAAAAAAAGCTGTCAAGTTCTTGTGCAAATCACAAGGAATACGAAAGCCTTCATTATTATAAGTTCCAGCCTGTCTCATAGTGTAGTGATAAACTAATGGTTTACTTTCAGAAAGCTACCTGAAATTTTGCTTTGTATTCTTCTAGGAAGAACTTTAATTCCAACTGAGGAACTCTACTTTCTGAGCCAAACTACTAAGTTTTCTGCAGAACTGTCTAGAAGATCATTCAAAAGACCCTGCAGTTGCACTTTCATGTAAAAGAAAAAAAGTTTTTTCCTGGCCTTTGAACATTTTGCCTATATTGTGCATACATTTTATACTTGAGTAGACAACTTTAATAATCCATATTTATACTGTTGCAGAAGCAAGCATTTGGCAAACGTAAGCTATTAGTGCTCTTTAGTTAATCCAGTTGCTATTCTTTTGAAAAAAATGCCAGTCCTTATAAGGTAAAATAAGAAGCCCATTTTGAATAGAAACATCTGTAGGACTAAAACAGTGACTTTCTATAGTTGGTAAGGGAGTGTGAGAATTAACTCCTTACAGGGGCCAAAACCAGAATGTCTTCAAACAACTTCGGTGAAAGTAACATGGCCACATATCAAGGTAACTGTTCTTTTTCAGTTATGTACCTTTTTCATAATTGGAGACCTTGAAATTGCCAAATAGGCATGGAGTTCTAAATTATGTACTTATTTTATTATGTATATTCATATTAATTATGAAAGATGATTTTTCACTCAGTACTGATGTCCTTAGAAATCTTACCTGGAAACATGTTTGTAAAAAATTTCTTTACTAGATCTTTCATTTTTTCTTAGTATTAGACATTTGTTAAATAAAAATTAAAAATAATCTTTTCCCCCCCTCCCTCTTTTGGTGGGGAAAGGGGAAGACCTGAAATGAGATGATGTTTACTGAGGCAAGCAATTGAAAATTAAATCTGCACTTTATGAAAATGAGTACTAACATCTATTTCTTCCTCATTTTTTTATGTTACTATATAATGATCAAAGTTGTTAAAATTACAAATTTATAATGCAGAAATAAAATGGAAATATTTTGATACCCAACAAACTTTTAGGTAGGTAAAGAACTGTGCCCATTTTCTTAATCCTCCCCACTCCAAGCAAACAAAAGAAAACAAACCTTTTTTTCAATGGTGAAGGCTCTAGGGGATCTGTAAAATACCTATTGAAAGTTGAAGCCACAGCTTGGCTGTGCCCCTTCTCTCCTGCCTAAGCCTTCCTCCATCCCCTGCTTCCTGGAGAGGCCCGGTAACTGTAGTTTCCTCTCCTTGAATATGCCTTTACATTTAGACTCTTATCTGTTAGTGGCTAAACCTCCACCTGGAGCCCATCTTTAATTTTGTTTGGTGTAAGCCTGTGGCCAGACTGAGTCATCTGGCAGATAATTTTTATTGATTTTTTTCCTTTTAGGATGTTGTGAAACTTTTCTTACTAAATCTGGAAGTAACTGTCGTTCTGGCCTAGGGAAAGCTAAAAGCCACAGATGTATTTTTTGGTGATTTAGGGTGTGTTGGAAACATTCCTCTAGTACACAAATGTTTGGGTACCTGCTCTGCGCCATGCCCGGTGCTACTGTGATGAGCAAGACAGTCTGTTCTCAAGCACGCACAGTCTACCAGGGGAACAGGATCAGCAAACAGGCACTGCACTGAGTTGTGGCCAGTATCAGGTCACCCAATTCAGTTGTGAATCCTAGAAGTTCTCCTGGAGGGAGCCATCAATGTCAAAATCAGACCTGATGCATAAGCTGGAGCACAGGGACTGGCCTGTGTGAGCGACTGGGTTGGTCCAGAGGGAGGGAAGAGAGTGGCCAGAGGTGAGCAAGGGAAAGGCTCTTGCCTGCCATGATAAGGAATCTGGACTTGATCTTGACACGCTCGTGAGCTGTTTAAGGCTGTTCAGCAGGTGTGGTTTAGAAGAGCAGGCTGCAGCCCGGACTGGAGGGAGCGGCGGGAGACGGCCGGGGTTGCTGCTGGCTGCACTGGAGCTGCAGCAGTGGACATGAAGTGGCTTCCAAAGATGACTATATTGGGTGCCATCTACTGAATGGGGTGCAGAGAGGGCTTGGTAAGGGTGCCACCAATGATCCTGTCCGATACAGCTAGTGTCATTTCCTGAGACTGAGGGGGAGAGCTGATCTCAGGTCTGGACAGGTTGAGTGTGAGGTCTGTGGAACATCCGAGTGGCAAAGCGCAGTGGGCAGCTCAGTGACCGGCCTGGGCTCCCAGCAGCGTTAGTGGGGCACGGATGACATGGATGAGAGAAGTCTTAACAGAATGGGAGGCAGGGCAGAGACCGTGAGGGCACACGACGCTTTGAAGAAGTCTGGCTATGAAGGGGGTTTGTTTTTTTAATGAGGCAGGTGACTCATTCACGTAGTTTACATGCTACTAGGAAGGACCCCGCATGGAGGCTGGAGCCGGAGGGACAGCTGACCTCGAGTACAGGACAGGGTGGGGACGGGGGAGGGCAGTTTGCAGATTTGGTGCCAGGAGGTTCCACCGCTGGCTGGCCCTGGTTTTCTGGGCAAAGGAGGAGACGGGGTCCTTCGCCAGTGAGGGGAAAGGCCCAGGGTGGAGGGTGGCAAAGATTTTAAGCAGTTGTCTAGAATTGGGTAAGCCGAGTAGGGAAACAGGATTGCTTTGGGGTTGGAGGCCTTAAACAGCTTCCCAGACGGGTCATGTTTATCCTGAGCCAGGCTAGCAACTTCAAGCCTGTGTCCTGGGCATGGTGGACCCTTTGCCTTTATTTCTTCAAATACTCAACTTGAGACCAGTTTATTAGTGATTTCATAGGCTGGTCCTCACGCTATGGTGAGGTCTCAGCAGCCCTACTGGGGTGTTAAGACAGGACACCCTCCCACTGTCTTCTCTGGCCAGCCTTAAAGACACAGCAGCCTGGAAACAGCCGAGACACGTGCAGCCTTAAGTCACGCTGTCAGCGCAGACGCCTCTCGGTCCCGACCTTCGGCAGAGTCCTCAAAACCTTGACAGGTTTTCAAGCAGGAACAAATTCACCAAAACTCCCCCTACACCCCTCTGTTATAGTACAGTTCTGTTTCTTCCGTTGAAGACCGAATTTCCTCTTCAAGATTACTGCACTGTATCTGAAAGACAGTTAAATTCTTGATATTTATATTAATACTTTTTCTTGCCTTAGAAGCCAAGTTAAAAAACTCATTTTCTGAAAGCAACCATTTCATAGTTACCTTTTTCAATGATGTTTAATCTATACCAAAAAAAAATATAACCTAACTTCTTAAAAACTTTTTTTTTTTTTTGAGACAGAGTCTCACTTTGTTGCCCTGGCTAGAGTGCCGTGGCATCAGCCTGGCTCACAGCAACCTCAAACTCCTGGGCTCAAGCAGTCCTCTTGCCTCAGCCTCCCGAGTAGCTGGGACTACAGGCATGCGTCACCATGCCTGGCTAATTCTTTCTATATGTATTTTTAGTTGGCCAATTAATTTATTTCTATTTGTAGTAGAGACAGGGTCTCACTGTTGCTCAGGCTGGTTTCGAACTCCTGACCTTTAGCAATCCTCCAGCCTCGGCCTCCCAGAGTGCTAGGATTACAGGCGTGAGCCACTGCACCCGGCCATTAAAACCTTTTTAGTGGAAAATTCAATTACAAACAAATGTAGAAAGAACATAACGGACCCTCATCACTCAGCAGTAATTTAACAACCTTCGATCTTATTTCATCAAGCACTTCCTGTACCCAGTAATGGGAGTTTTTATCTTCAGTATGTTAAGGCAATTCTTGGATGTGTCATTTCACCTACAAATACTTCAATATGAAATTCCAAATGATAAGGATTTTGTTTACATTTATATATTTTGTTAACATTTATATAGTAATATAGTTATGTAACTACTATGCCACTATCATACCTAACAAAATTAGCAACAATCCCCTAATATCATCTAGCACCCAGCCACCCTTCCAGTCTAGCAGGGCCATAGATGTACTAGCCAACACTGTATCGGTCCTCGAGGTTCTGGACCTGAAGGGCATGGCAGCCCGTGGTATGTCTGAGGAGACACTCTGGGCGGGGGCCTGGCAGAACCCGTCTTGGCCTCTGCAAGTGGACTCGGCCACCCCAGCTGGGACCAGGAGGCGGGGCCCCCAACCAGCCCAGGAACACCCATCAGGCACCTCGATGCCCACCTTGGACCAATAGTATTTTCAAGGCCCAGCAAGTCTTGGTATTTGGGGTTGTTATGGCGAGACGGACTCCATTTCCTGCCTCTACTCTGGCCTCTGGGAGCTGTGTCCCCTACAAGCCTTGCCCGACTCACCCGCTGCCTACCGCCTCGGCCTGGCAGTGCAGGCCCCGCCATCCTGCCAGTCACATGCAGCCCTGTGTGCCCTTTCAGCCACCCTGCAGCCTCCACTGGGAAGGCCCTCTTCCCTCTCCCATCTCTGCCTGTTTAAACCCATCCATTCCTAAAGGCTACCACCTCCTCCATGAAGCCTTCCTGGGTCAGCTGGCAATTCCTTTTTCTCTAATCTCCCTATAGCATTTCAGTCATGTTACTGTCAGGTAACAGCTGTTTGCATATATGACACACCGTTCCCACAAACGCCTGTGGCAGTCTCAGAGACTGCCACCTGCTCCCCTATCTGTGTCTCTTCTTCATAGCAGGACTTTAAACAGGTCCAGAGTAAACACCTCTTTTCCCAGCCTCCCCTGCAGTGAGGCTCAGCGCAGGACCGAGTTCTGGCCAATGCGACAGAAGTGGAAGCGGCGATGTGGATCGTGGACGGCGCATCTTGTGCCGAGGACGATGGCAGCACGCTGAGCTGGAAGGAGCCGGGTCCCTGAGGACTCCGTGACACATCACCTGGACCTCATACTTATGGAAACAAGAAATCAACTTCTACCTTGTTCAAGGCACTTGTGCTTAGATCTCAGTTACGACCAAATGTACTTCTAGCTGACACAGAGCCCTTCCTTCTTGGGTTCTCTTCCTGGCTACTGGCATCACCCTGAGCCGGAAACCTGGGTGTCCCCAACCCCTTCCCCTGCATCACTGTCCCGAAACTCCCAACCCGAGTGCTCCCAAGTTCTGGCTCATCCAGTTCAAGCATTTCTCTCTAAGCTGCCAACATGGACTAGCACAAGCCCTGTCCCCTCCAGCCTGAGTGACTTCCGCAGCCTCCCAATGGCCCCACCCGCCATCCAGGATCCAAAGAGGGACCTTTCTAAAACACAACCTGAATAAGCCACTCCCCTCTGGACACACTGCCCTCCCTGCCTCCACCATGAAGTTCTCCCAGCGGACGGGACCTGGGGGGCCCCGGCGCCAGAGCCGGCCTCGTCATAGCTGAACAACGCACGGGGGACCACATACCTCTCCTGAACCTCGGCTTCTCCCTCTGCAAAATGGGAGTAACAAATCCTACTATGAAGAGTCACTGTGAAGACAAGAGACTGTCTGGCACGGTCCCCAGGACACAGAGGTGCTGGATGAACAGAAGCCACTCTTGGTGGAAGTGGGAGCGTGTTGTGGCATCCCCTCCCCCACTTCAGCCACATGCGGCCACTGAGAACGTCTCTCCGCGCCTTCGCACAGGCTGTTCCCTTCCCCACAGCCCCACGGTGCTGCCGCGCACGTGCCTCTATTCCGTAACTGTGAGCCAGGTGGCCGCTGGCTCCAGAAGGCCGGCAAGTGGCATCAGCCCACAGAGGGGAACAGGGCATGGTGGTGGTGAAGAAGGAGGGCTGCCTTTCGCCCTGGCCACCGACAGACAGCATGTCCTGGGCCCATCCTGTCCACAAGGGAGACTGCGGGCCTGCCAGGGCCCCAGTCGCAGAAAGAGGCCACGGCAGGAAGAACACACCAGGTGAGAGCCAAAATGACAGCATGAAGTAGAGTCTAAGTTACTCCTGATGCTGGAAAATGAACCCTCCCGCCTGCAATGACTCAAATCTGCACAAAACTGGAAAGAGCCGTGGCCAGCTAATGCCACACACTGCAGAATCTAGATTCCAGCTCCTGGCCAGGTCAGGGGCCCGGGGCCAGCTGGGGTGGCCGAGTCCACTTGCAGAGGCCAAGACAGGTTCTGCCAGACCCCGCCCAGAGTGTCTCCTCAGACATACCACGGGCTGCCATGCCCTTCAGGTCCAGAACCTCGAGGACCGATACAGTGTTGGCTAGTACATCTATGGCCCTGCTAGACTGGAAGGGTGGCTGGGTGCTAGATGATATTAGGGGATTGTTGCTAATTTTGTTAGGTATGATAGTGGCATAGTAGTTACATAACTATATTACTATATAAATGTTAACAAAATATATAAATGTAAACAAAATCCTTATCATTTGGAATTTCATATTGAAGTATTTGTAGGTGAAATGACACATCCAAGAATTGCCTTAACATACTGAAGATAAAAACTCCCATTACTGGGTATAGGAAGTGCTTGATGAAATAAGATCGAAGGTTGTTAAATTACTGCTGAGTGATGAGGGTCCGTTATGTTCTTTCTACATTTGTTTGTAATTGAATTTTCCATTAAAAAGGTTTTAATGGCCGGGTGCAGTGGCTCACGCCTGTAACCCTAGCACTCTGGGAGGCCGAGGCTGGAGGATTGCTAAAGGTCAGGAGCCAAAATGACAGCATGAAGTAGAGTTTAAGTTACTCCTGATGCTGGAAAATGAACCCTCCCGCCTGCAATGACTCAAATCTGTACAAAACTGGAAAGAGCCGTGGCCAGCTAATGCCACACACTGCAGAATCTAGATTCCAGCTCCTGGCCAGGTCAGGGGCCCGGGGCTCTGTGGCACCCACCGACCAGAGCCCTGGGTGGCCCAGATGGCACCGCTTCCGTCACAGCTGCCCCTGCAACGGCAGACGCAAGAGCAGGGACCACTAGCTGCTGTATCCCAGCACCCGGCGCCAGGTCTGCCCGGCAGGCCCTCCGTCAGCGTTTGTGGAGTGAGCACCGGCGTGGCAGGAGCCAGAGCACAGGGCTGGACGTCACCAGGGTCTGAAGGCCCTCGTCACTGGACGGGCCTGCAGGCGAGCCACCTGCTCTACTCTCGTGGAGTCTCAATGCGGTCAGAAGTAACATGTCCAAAAGGATTCATTTGTATGCAATTTTGGCAAAGAGTGTTCGAATAGGTGGGCCTATGAGGATTAACAATATTTTTTCCTTCTAAAATTCCATTTCGATCAGATGCTGGTCTGCTCCCCACCCCTCCAGAGCAAGTTTATTTAAAATAATTCAAAACTTACATGTTACATGCTGGCAAGGTTGCCTGAGTTAATGACTCTATAAACCTAAATCTATAGAATTTCAGTTCTGAACAAGATCATTCCACAACCATAAATGCTTTTGAAGGCATTTCTGTTAACATCAGTGAAACAGGCACTTGAAATTTTCAGCCAAGAAATCGCTAATATCTGCTAACATCAATAATGTCCTTGGCAGCCCCTAGAAATTTATGGCAGAGCTTCAGAAATACAAACAAAACAAAATAAAACTGGCTTTCTGACTTGAAAAGAAAAAGTCCTTGATACCTACTGAGCAACAACTCTTTGCAGAGATACTATCATCTTCACCTCTCTGTAACAGACAAGGAAGCTGAGCTAACTGACCAAGGTCACAGAGGAGGCTGTGACTTTGGATCCAGACAATCTGACTCATCATAAATTATACTATGTCATAAATTATCTACAGAACTGAGCTGTCCAGTGCAATAGCCACTAGCCACATGTGAGTGCTTAAGTTAAAATTAAATTTAAAATTCAGTTCCTCATCACACCAGCCTCATTTGAAGCGCTCAACAGCCACCCACCGTGTCGGACAGCACAGATCTGGGACATTTCCATCACTGCTGAAAGCGACATTGGAGGGGGCAGTGGTATAGAATATTATGGAGTACAGTTTCTTTTTTTTTTTTTTTTTTACAACCTCAAACTCTTGGGCGAAAGTGATCCTTCTGCCTCAGCCTCTCGAGTTGCTGGGACTAAAGGCATGTGCCGCCATGCCCGGCTGGTCTTGAACTCCAGAGCTCAAACGATCCACCCGCCTAGGCCTCCCAGAATGCTAGGATTACAGGTGTGAGCCACCGCACCTGGCTGAGTACAGTTTCTTTAGTAAAATCTCTTTACAAGGGTTTTGTTTTTTTTTTTTTTTTTTTTTTGAGACAGAGTCTCGCTTTGTTGCCCAGGCTAGAGTGAGTGCCATGGCATCAGCCTAGCTCACAGCAACCTCAAACTCCTGGGCTCAAGCAATCCTCCTGCCTCAGCCTCCCGAGTAGCTGGGACTACAGGCATGCGCCACCATGCCCGGCTAATTTTTTCTATATATATATTAGTTGACCAATTAATTTTTCTATTTATAGTAGATTTACAAGGGTTTTTTATGCCCCAGAAAAATGTTTATGAGACATCGTTAAGAAAAGTAGAATCCATGGCCGGGCGCGGTGGCTCACGCCTGTAATTCTAGCTCTCTGGGAGGCCGAGGTGGGCGGATTGCTCGAGGTCAGGAGTTCGAAACCAGCCTGAGCAAGAGCGAGACCCCGTCTCTACTATAAATGGAAAAAAATTAATTGGCCAACTAATATATACAAAAAATTAGCCGGGCATGGTGGCAAATGCCTGTAGTCCCAGCTACTTGGGAGGCTGAGGCAGGAGGATTGCTTGAGCCAGGAGTTTGAGGTTGCTGTGAGCTAGGCTGATGCCACGGCACTCACTCTAGCCTGGGCAACAAAGCGAGACTCTGTCTCAAAAAAAAAAAAAAAAAGAGAGAAAAGTAGAATCCAGGCCAGGCATGGTGGCTCACGCCTGTAATCCTAGCACTTTGGGAAGCTGAGGTGGGAGGATTGCTTGTGCTCAGGAGGTCGAAACCAGCCTGAGCAAGAGCAAGACCCCGTCTCTACTATAAATAGAAAGAAATTAGCCAAACAACTAAAAATAGAAAAAATTAGCCGGGCATGGTGGCACATGCCTGTAGTCCCAGCTACTCAGGAGGGTGAGGCAGGAGGATCACTTAAGCCCAAGAGTTTGATGTTGCCGTGAGCTAGGCTGACGCCATGGCACTCTAGCCTGGGCAAGGAAGGAAGGGAGAGAGGGAGAGAGGGAGGGAGGGAGGGAAAGAGAGGGAAAGAGAGGGAAAGAGAGAGAGAGAGAGAGAGACAGAGAGAGACAGAGAGAAAGAAAGAAAGAGAAAGAAAGAAAGAGAAAGAAAGAAAGAGAAAGAAAGAAAAGTAGAATCCCAAACCACACATGGGGGTATAGAGAGATTATATAGAGGGGTTATATAGAGGGATTATATATAGGGGGTATATAGA